>NC_138771.1:19566643-20166643 GCF_965119305.1 Pelophylax lessonae | reverse complement strand
GGAAATATATAGAACAATGGAGAGACAGGAGCATTAAAAGTAGTAAATGCTCAGAAAAGGGTATAAAAAGGGGTTTCCTATACATGCCTGCAAAATAATAATGAACAATACAACCTCTAAGATAACATAAATCCTTTTTGGGGTAAACACGGGACTTTCAGGCACATACACTGTATTGCCAAAAGTATTGGGACGCCTGCCTTTACACACACATGACTTTAATAGCATCCCAGTCTTAGTCCGTAGGGTTCAATATTGAGTTGGCCCACCCTTTGCAGCTATAACAGCTTCACTCTTCTCTGAAGGCTGTCCACAAGGTTTAGGAATGTGTTTATGGGAATGTTTGACCACTCTTCCAGGAGAGCATTTGTGAGGTCAGGCACTGATATTGGACGAGAAGGCCTGGCTTGCAGTCTCTGCTCTAATTCATCCCAAACTATGGACTATATGGAATTTTTTTTTATTTTTTACTAGTAATGCCAGTGATCAGCATCTTAAAATGGGACTTCCATATTGCAGCAGACAAGTTAGATACTTTTTTGGGAACCAGTGATACCAATACAGTGATCAGTGCTAAAAAATATACACGGTCACTGTACTAATGACACTGGCTGGGAAGGGGTACCCGGGGCAATCAAAAGGTTAACTGTGTTCTTAGCCAGTATTTGTGTACAGTGTGGGAGGTGCTTTTACTAAGGGAAGACATGGACCCTTGTTTCTGCTTTGCAGGAACAAAGATCCGTGCCTTCCCTACTAACAAAAGAGCAATCTGCCTTCTTTACATAGGCAGACTACTGTTCTGCCTCTGTAACAAACGATCAGCGTGTGCCAGTGGACATCGAGTCCGCGGTACCCGCTGATCGGCTCCCGCTGTGAGCGAACTGGCTGCAGCGCGCATTCGTGCCATCTATACGGAAGTTGAGGACCACGTATATATTATATATATATATAGGTGAGTCGGAGCATAGTGAGCGTAAAACTGCTATGGGGGGATCCATGTTGGATTTTCTGGTACAAGGGTGGATAGCCGCAGTTTTGAGGATCGGTGGTTCCAAGCCGTTGTTAAGGGAGTCATTTATTATATTAGGAATAATGGGGCAAAGGGAACTAAAACCAGATTTAAAAAAATGGGTGTGAATAGGATCAAGTATGAAGGTGGAGGATTTAATATTAGATTCCAATTTAATCAGACATAGGAATAATAACTCTAAATGTGAGCACAATAGAGGGATGCCTAGGGTCCGGACCGGTCTTACTGGTCCCACTAGCAGCGGCACAGGATTAAAGATCCACTTTATCACTTTCAGCATCCGATTCAATTGGATCCCGCTGCTGTTAACCACAGCCAGTAAGGAGGGAGTGGGGGCGGGGCTGAGCCATGCTCTGCGTGTCAACAGGGACAACACCGAACAGGCTCGGGAGAGAGCTTGCACAAGTGCCCCCACAGCAAGTGGCTTTTATTATTGGTCACGCAGCTGGGGGAGGAGTCAGGAGCTGTGGCTGGGGGAGGAGCCAGGAGTCACCGCAAGGGACCCGAGAAAAGGAGGATCGGGGCTGCTTTGTGAAAAACCATTGCACAGTGCAGGTAAGTATGTTATATGTTTATTAAAAAAAAAACAGGGCAGCTGAAAACCTTTTCTGAACGCTGGAAACCGATGGTGAAAAATGTTTTACAGCTTTTACATATCAAGTTAATGCAAGTTTAGCAGAAGTTATGAGCAGGGCAAAAGGGGCAGCTGCCCCGGGCCCAGCCTTTGTTGTGGGGCCCAAAGCAGCTTCCCCTTGCGCCCCCACTGCCCACAAATAGTTGATAAGTGCATTTGGTAGGGCCAAAGAAAATATTTGCCCAGGGTCCAGTCAATACTAAAGACGGCCCTGGTTATGAGCATTTGAGGTTAGAAGCATTTTTTAAAGATAACCTCAGGAGACCCTGCCAAATGCCCACAATGCATGAAAAAGAAGTAAATTATTAACTTTTTCAGCCAATCCTTGAGAGAAGAGAAAGCATCAAAAAGAGCAGTGTGCTTGTAGACAGCTGTCTTATTTCCTGTGTTTTCACTATGGATCCCATTATTAGCATGTGTGAGGGAATGGTCCTGATGTTGCTGTGGCTCCGAAGATGAAGAAAATTGCAGAGGACCAGAGTTCACTGCTACTGGACTCATCCATTGATGCAGGAAACAGCAGGTGGTGAAATTTGTGTTTTTTCAACATTTTTATATGTTCAAAAAGTATCAGAAATGTTATCCCTTTTAACCACTTAAGCCCCGGAGGATTTGGCTGCTCAAAGACCAGGGCCTATTTTGCGATGCGGCACTGCGTGAATTTAACGTACAATTTCGCGGTCGTGCGACGCTGTACTCAAAGGAAATTGACGCCCTTTTTTCCCCACAAACAGAGCTTTCTTTTGGTGGTATTTGATCAACTGTGCGATTTTTACTTTTTGCGCTATAAACAAAAAAGAACGACAATTTTGAAAAAACAACAATATTTTTCAATTTTTTTTATATGAAATTCTCAAAAAAAAAATGTAAAAATCAAAATTTTCTAACATTTTAGGCCAATTGTTTTCTGCTACATATTTTTGGTTAAAAAAAAAAAAAAAAAATCGCAATAAGTGGATTTTGATTGGTTTGCGCAAAAGTTATTGCGTTTACTAACTACGGGAAAGATTTTTGTCATTTTTATTGGTTTTATTTTAAAACAAATAATGGCGGCGATCTGCGATTTTTTTGCGGGACTGCGAAATTGTGGCGGACAGATCGGACCCCTCAATAACATTTTTGACACTTTTGGGGGAACAGTGACATTACTACAGTAATCAGTGCTATATATATATATATGCATGCACTGTTACTGTAAAAATGACACTGGCAGGGAAGGGGTTAACTTTATTAGAGATCCAGGGGTTAAGTGTGTCCCTAGGGGCGTGCTTCTAACTGTCAATGGGCGTGGCTTTTGATGTAACCACAGAGACATACGATCCTACATAGCAGGATTGTATGATCTCTGCTGTTACACCAGGGAGAATGACAGACGGCTTTGTTTACAGCAGCCGCCTGCCTTTCTCCCTCTCCAGCGGGAGATCGCGAGTGACCGGCGGACATCGGTGCCGCCGTTCACTCGCACAGGGATGTCAGGGAACGAGCGGGGGCGCGCCTCCGGCGGCACGTGCTCGCCCCCTATTGGCTCACGGGCGAGTGACGTACCGGTACGTCACTTTGCCCAGGAGGGGCTGACCGCCGCAGTATATGTGGTTAAAAACGCTTATAAATGCAGTTTACCACGGTTACAAGCATTTGGCGTTTGAAATGTTGGTAAACTACAGTACTGAGCGTGTGTTTTCTGCCTTTAAAAAAAATGGCAGTAACCTCAACTGCCTCTAAACTACTAAATGTACACATCAGGCCTCGTGTACACTGCAGCTGGTAAACGGACGTTTAGGAGCATTTCCACGTAATTACAGCATAAAAGTGGCAAAACTTAAGTTTTTAACTGACGGTTACTAGTTGTGAAGTTCCAGAGTTCAGAAGAGGTTCTCAAACGTCCTGTGTACAAGAAGCGTAAGTAACATACAGGAGAGTGCAGGGGCTGATAAAAAAGAACGCCAAACTGCTTCTAAACTTTAGTTTAGCAGCTGAGGCCCAACTCTTTTCTGTGAAGACCGGAAGTTCAGGGAAGCAGCACAGAGAGCACGAGCCAACAGCATTGACACCTTTAAACTGCGAGTGCTGGGGTAAGAATTTTAACAAATCACTTACTAGGAAATGTTTATTGTGCTCTATGTGTTCAGATAAAACACACTGGGGGTTTAATACTATGTTTAACCAGTTCCCAACCACCCGCCGCCTTTTACTGCGGCAGGGTGGCTTGTACAGGCAAAACGACGTAGACCTAGGTCGCTCGCCTGAGAGGTACTGGGGGGCGCGCCACCCCCCCCCCCCAATCATCAGCGGGGAAGACAATGCGTGTGTCAGGCGGCTCCGATTGCTGCCTGACACACTCGATCTCTCCCCGCAGAGAGAGAGGTTTGGTCGGCTGTTGTAAACAGCCGACCGTTCTTCTCCCTGGGGTGACCAGAGAGCCCCTGTGATCCTGCAATATAGGAACACATGTCTCTGTGGTCATCTCACAGAAGCCACGCCCCCCCCCCCACAGTTAGAGTCACTCCCCTAGGGTCACATTTAACCCCTTGATCACCTATACTGTTAACCCCTTCCCTGCCAGTGTCATTATTACAGTAACAGTGCATATTGTAAGCACTGATTATTGTAGTAATGTCACTGGTCCCCCCAAAAGTGTCAAAAATGTCAGTTAGGGGTCCGATCTGTCCACCGCAATGTTGCAGTCCTGCAAAAAATTGCAGATCGCTGCCATTAGTAAAAAAAAAAAACAAAAAGACATAAATCTTTCCCGTAGTTAGTAGACGCGATAACTTTTGCGCAAACCAATCAAAATACGCTTATTGAGATTTTTTTTTTGTACCAAAACTATATAGCAGAAAACAAATTGGCCTAAAATGTTAAAACATTTTTGATTTTTTAATTTTTTTTTTGGGAATGTCCTATAGCAGAATGTGAAAATTGTTTTTTTCAAAATTGTCGCACATTTTTTGTTTATAAACTAAAAAATTTAAATCGCACAGGTGATCAAATACCAACAAAAGAAAGCTCTATTTGTGGGGGAAAAAAAGGACGTCAACTTCATTTAGGTACAGCGTCGCACGACCGCGCAATTGTCCGTTAAAGTAACGCAGTGCTGAATCGCAAAATAGGGCCTTGTCATTAAGGGGGCAAATCTTCCAGCACAGAAGTGGTTAATGAAAACTGGGTTAACTGGGCAAGCTACCATCTAATTATTGGTCAATATCATTTCCCATAATACTAGCTTATAAATCGCCCCACTTGATTCCTAGAACGTACCGGTAACCACCTCGCATCAGAACCAGCCCTATACTACCTGTGCACTGCACGCCATGATGTCAGAGAAAGAGGTTTAATAATCAGTCTGTGAACTGAAATCCGGACATTTAATCTTCTTCATCTCCAGGAAGGTCATTCGGGACATCCAGCTACATTTCTGGCATATAATTTGTGCTGCTGTAAAATTGATATCGATTAAACCCCTCCCTTAAACTGCAGATATTAATTGGAGCTCAATATTGTTATTAAGTAAGCAATGATAAAAGTCAGAGCCATGACCAGAAGAACAAAATGAAATGCATGTATTGAGCAGATGCCTCCTATATTATTATTTCAGGGAAGGATCACAGAACTCGGGTAAGTCCTGCTGCATAGCAAGGTTTAAACTCCCAAACTCCAGCTTTATTTGCCACTTTTCTAAGCCGTGCATTATATAATCTCTATAAATTCCTATTCTACAGACAGAAGGTGACCCAGTTTTCTGCAAATCCAACTCCATGCATTAATCTTCCTCTGACAGTAGTGTCTGGGAAAAGTACACCTCGCTGTACGCCCTATAGAGCTGATTTTTTATTATCCCCCCAGCATAAAGAATGTAAACTGCATCCGCGCAGTCAGGACTAGTGTAAAGTCGCGGTGCCCTCTGAAGAGTGATCTGTGTTTGGATAGTTATTTAAAGAGCATTTGACACTACTTTTATCACTCCTCACCGCCTACTTTAACTCCTTAAACCCAACACCGAAACGCAACAGCAAAGATAATTTTTGCTGCTCTACAATGCCAAGCATAAAGGTCGCAGCATATGTACATCCCCCTCCACTGCCATTGCAGCTTAAAGTGCACCTTCAGTCATTTTTTCCATCTTTCCATCTATTATCTTCTGCCCGTGTGGTGTTAACTTTGGATAGTAAAACATTTTTTTTCTGCCAGTAAATACTTTATACAGCCCACTTCCTCTTTCTTTTCTGGTAAAACGCCTAGGCTAATGACATCATGCACAGCTCTCTCTCACTCTGGTGAGAGTTTGCCAGCAAGGGAGGAGGGATGAGTCATAGGGGAGCCAAGGAGAGCTGCAGAGCTGGAGATAACAGGAGACTGCAGAGATCCATGAGTATTCATCAAGAGAGGAGAAATGTGCAGGCAAGCAGTGGTGTGAGTGTGTATATATATTTATATATATATATATATATCTGCGTGTGTAAATCGAGGAAGTGAACAGCCAGCAGGTTCACCTGCCCACAGTTAAAATGGCGGCAACCAGACTTCATGGAGGGAGATTTCTGCAGCATGTTTGGCAATACAGAATCATAGTATATATGTGTGTGTGTGTGTATATATATATATATATATATATAAAATAATATGCAAAGTGGTTGGAGGGAAGCTTCAGAATGACAAACATGTTTTTATAACAAATAAAGTGGGCAGACTGCTGTTCTTTAACCACTTCCCGCCTGCCCTATAGGCAAATGACGACAGGAAGGTGGTTGTATTATCCTGAGCCGCCATCCTATGACATCGTGCAGGATAATGCACTCTGTGTGCCCCCGAGGGGCGCACAGTGCGGCGATTGGTGCTGCAGTGTGTCACTCTGACACACCGCATCTCCGATCTCGGTAAAGAGCCTACTAACGTAGGCTCTTTACCATGTGACCAGCTGCATCCAATCACGGCTGGTCACATAGTAAATAGGAAGAGCAGTTGATCGGCTTCCCTCAGTTTGTGCCTGACAGGCACAAGTAGAGGAGAGCCGATGCGCGGCTCTTCTCACGGGGGGGGGGGGGGGGGCCTCTGTGCTGGTAAGCAGAGCATTGATTACCAGTGCAGACCCTGGGGGGGGGGGGTGCCACTAGAGCCACCAGGGATTCCCACCCATGACCACCAGGGATGACCACCCATGACCACCAGGGATGCCCACCATTGCCACCAGGGATGGCAATCAGGGCTCAGGGAGCCCGCCAGTGGTGCCCTCCCTATCAGTGCTGCCCACCATTGCCATCTGCCAGTGCTGCCCACCAGTGTACATCATTGCCATCTATCAGTGCTGCCCACCAGTGCCCATTATTATCCACCAGTGGCAGGAAGGGGGTGTAACTGCCCTGTATTGAAGTGGTTAAGGGGGAGCTGTTGGAGCGGGGGGGTTCATTAAAAATGCGGCTCAGCTGCATGTTTTTACTGGTCCCCAACCGCATTTGTGTAAACGAGGCCTCACAGATGTGTACTGCTACCCCTGCAGGAGCCACTTGGTTTGTTGGGTTCTCTGTTCTCTCTCTGCCTCGACTCTTAAAGCTGCTTGGTCCCAACCGACACACCTGGTTATAGGATTACTCACACTTGCATAGCATAAGCGTTAATATTCTACCGCTCTATGATAGTACACAGGAAAATATACCACAAGCAACTTAGGGATTAACAAGGCAAATGTATTATTGAAGGGTAAGCAAATGCAAAGCAAACAACAAGTAGGTCAAAAGAATACGTTTAATTAACTGACGAGCAGGTTAGCCTCATCTACAGCCATTGACTTAAGCCCCAATAAGTCTAAGCCCCATTATACTAGTACACACAGCATTACCAAGAACCGCATTAAGTGTAAGAGCATGAATGTCAAAAAGAATAGTTTAACTTAACTATTGGTAACTACTATTAAAAAGGTGCCCCGTGAGTGCACTCTGCGCATGCTTCTCTTTAGTGGGGGACTGCACACATTCTTAACAAAGGGGTAAACCACGAGGTGACTGCAAAGTACCTGGCGTCTAGAAGTCCGTGTCTGCCGGCATTTGTTGGGGCCCTTCTGTAGGTGGTGCACATGTAGCTATCCCTTAAGACTGTACACAAGGGATGGCTAAAGGGCTGCTAAGCAAGGGACAATTTCAGATGGTTGTGAGGAGCAAGGGGTTAAGCTTGGTAGTCCCACTCATCAAACCTGGCATGCAACAGGTACGATCCCACACGCTTGGCGTTCAGTTGTCTCCATGTAAGCGGATCACTCATCAGAGGGCAACGCTAGTGTAATCTAGCTCCAAAAGGCTTTTTTTCAAAATGGGTATATTTTTTCATTTGTTCTCTATTTTTTTAATTATTTATTATCTTGCTGAAACAGTAAATTAAGTGTATTTAGCTGTAAAATGTTGCATTTCCATAGTTACATAGTAGGTGAGGTTGAATAAAGACAATAGTCCATCCAGTTCAACCTGTGTAGGTGTGTGTGGCTGTAATCATCTAACATAGCCCTGAATGTCCTGATCCTTGAGATGTACATCTAAGAGTCTTTTGAAAGCCACCATATTTCCCGCAGAAACCACCTCCTGTGGTAGAGAATTCAACAATCTCGTAGCCCTAACAGTAAAGAACTCCCCACGTTGCCTGAGGTTAAAACGCTTCTCCTCTAATCGCCCTCTTGTCCTCATGCAATCCCTTCGACTGAACAGCTTTTTTTCTAAGCTGAGATCCCCGTTGAGATATTTATAAATTGCTATCATGTCCCCCCTCAGGCGTCTCTTCTCCAGGGAGAATAAATCGAGCGATTGCAGACGCTCTTCATAATTAAGGTCCTCCAATCCCCTAATTAGTTTAGTTGCCCTTCTCTGGACTCTCTCCAGCTCCAACACATCCCTCCTGAGGACTGGCGACCAGAACTGGACAGAATACTCCAGATGCGGTCGGACCAGAGTTTTATAAAGTGGAAGGATTATAGTCTTATCTCTGGAATACATCCCTTTCTTTATGCATGCTAATATTCTGCTGGCTTTGGCAGCTGCCGCTTGACATTGCATGCTGTTGCCTAATCTATCATCAACCAAGACTCCCAGATCTTTCTCCATTTTTGATTCCCCCAAGGGTTCCCCCCCTAAAGTGTATTGTGTTTTTATGTTTTTAGTCCCCAAGTGCAAAACCTTACACTTCTCCACGTTAAACCTCATTTGCCATGTCGTTGCCCACTCCGTTATTTTGTCCAGGTCATTCTGTAGGATATCTGCTTCATGCTGTGCAGTTATTGCCCTGGCCAATTTTGTTTCATCCGCAAAAACTGATATCGAACTACTGATCCCGACCTCATTGCTGTTTATGAATAAATTGAACAAGGTTGGTCCCAGGACTGAGCCCTGGGGCACCCCGCTTACTACCTCAGACCAGTCTGAGTATGCGCGGTTTATTACAACCCTTTGGACACGGCCTTCCAGATCGACTATTTAAAAATGCAAAATGCTTTTTGTTTTTTTTTCTTTTTTAACCTTTAGGCCTGGCCCCTCCCACCTGCCGCCATTCTAGCCAAGGTGAGAATGACATGTCCCTGTAGTCTCAGCCTCCTTTGTAGTCAAGGTCATATATTCCAGGAGTAGGAACTCACAGCAGCTGGTGGGTGAAGTTGCAGTGTTCATTGGAGGCCGGCTGCCCAAAACTCAGAAGAGGCAGCCAACTTCCTATGGCTGGGAAGGACAGAGATGGCGGCATGGGACCCGGGCTGCTGAACCTGATCAGCGGGTCACTCAAGGACAACGCTGGATCAGTTGGGCATGAGACAGGTAATTGGTGTTAAAATAAAAAAAAAAAATCTAAGACTGAAGTTCCTCTTGAAGAGGCCGATTGTTGCATGTAAGATAATGGTAAAGCCCAGGTGTCTGTTACAAGTATATGAGATCTTATTGATAATATTTTTTAACAAAAAAAAAAAAAACAGCTATGTTTTTTTTGCAATGCAAGGATTTAATTTGAAACCTACCAAAGCTAACTGCAAGTCTTATTAAAACAAGATAAAGAAGTGCAAGATAGATTCTGTGCAAACCGCTGATCTAGACAATAAATGCTACTAAAAACTTTGAAAACAGTTCCCTTTTACACTTCATCTGCCCTGTCACAATGAATTTTAGAAACATTTTATAGATTTAAAATGAGAAGCCAGGGAGATTCATTTAAAAACATTTTACAGAGCTCTGCCAGCTCCTGGAAACGTCCATTATTAATTACGGTCTAAAATAGAAAGACGATTTCTGCACTCTGTTTTTCCTTCCAAAATTCTTTCAATTCGCAATGTTTTATCAGAACAGTGCCTTTAAAAAGTATTCATACCCCTTGAAATTTTCCACATTTTGTCATGTTACAACCAAAAACGTAAATGTATTTTATTGGGATTTTATGTGATAGACCGACACAAAGTGGCCATAATTGTGAAGTGGAAGGAAAATTATAAATTGTTTTCAATTTTTTTCCCAAATAAGTATGTGAAAAGTGTGACTGCATTTGTATTCACCCCCCGAGTCAATACTTTGTAGAACCGCCTTTCCCTGCAATTACAGCTGCAAGTCTTTTTGGGGATGTCTCTACCAGCTTTGCACATCTAGAGAGGGACATTTCTGCCCATTCTTCCTTTGCAAAATATCTCAAGCTCTGTCAGATTGGATGGAGAGAGTCTGTGAACAGCAATATTCAAGTCTTGCCACAGATTCTCAATTGGATTTAGGTCTGGACTTTGACTGAGTCATTCTAACACATGAATATGCTTTGATCTAAACCATTCCTTTGTAGCTCTGGCTGGATGTTTCGGGTCGTTGTCCTGCTGGAAGGTGAACCTCCACCCCAGTCTCAAGTTTTTTGCAGACTCTAACAGGTTTTCTTCTAAGATTGCCCTGCATTTGGCTCCATCCATCTTCCCATCAACTCTGACCAGCTTCCCTGTCCCTGCTGATCAGGTTAATGTGCAGTGTTCGTTTTCCGCCACACATAGCATTCTGCTTTTATGCCAAAAAGTTCAATTTCGGTCTCATCTGACCAGAGCTCCTTCTTCCACATGTTTGCTGTGTCCCCCACATGGCTTCTCGCAAACTGCAAATAGGACTTCTTATGGTTTTTCTTTCACCAATGGCTTTCTTCTTGCCCCTCTTCCATAAAGGGCAGATTTGTGGAGCGCACGACTAATAGTTGTCCTGTGGACAGATTCTCCCACCTGAGCTGTGCATCTCTGCAGCTCCTCCAGAGTTCCCATGGGCCTCTTGGCTGCTTCTCTGATGAATGCTCTCCTTGCCCGGCCGGTCAGTTTAGGTGGACGGCCATGTCTTGGTAGGGTTGCAGTTGTGCCAAACTCTTTCCATTTTCGGATGATGGATTGAACAGCGCTCCGGGAGATGTTCAAAGCTTGGGATATTTTTTTTTTTATAAACTAACCCTGCTTAAAAATTCTCCACAACTTTATCCCTGACCTGCCTGGTGTGTTCCTTGGCCTTCATGATGCTGTTTATTCCCTAAGGTTCACTAACAAACCTCTGCGGGCTTTAGAGAACAGCTGTATTTATACGGAGATTCAATTACACACTGGTGGAATCAATTTTTATAATTAGGGGACTTCTGAAGGCAATTGGTTGCACTAGATTTTAGTTAGGGGTATCAAAGTAAGGGGGGCTGAATACAAATGCACGTCACACTTTTCACATATTTGTAAGCCGTCGTTCGCTTTTAGCAGTGTTTCTCTGCCTCTATTCAAAAACAATGGTTCCCAATGAGAGCGGTCTTAACTGATCCAACTTTCAGCTCATTGATTTGAATAGAAGTCGAATCCAAGTCGAATCATCATGATCCAGCTTGTGCTCTGAGGATCTTGAAGGAGAACCCCACACCAAAAATTAAAAAAAAAAAAAAAAAAAAAAAAAAACGGCGTGCCCCCCCCCCCCCCCCCAAATCTATACAAGGCCCTTTGAGTCTGGCATGGATCTTGAAAGGAAACCCCATGACAAAATGAAAAAAAAAAAAAAAACGTGGGGGTCCCAGACTTGAATGCACCGAAGAAGAATAAAGGAGTTTTGATTGTTTTCATCTTACTTTTTCTGAGTGCGGTCTACTTTCTTGGATTCTTCATTGCTTGGACGGCGGATCTGACCAGCACCACCCATTGAACTGACACCTGAGCGGCTCTGCTCTTTGTTGTTGCAATGATCATCCGACTTGGATGTGACGTCCATTAAAATTGATGGGCTAAAGGTTGGATCAGTTAAGACAGCGCTCATAAGGAACCATTGATTTTGACGTCAAAAAAAAAAAAAAAAAAGACTGATGCGGCTTAACATTTTTACAGCTGTAACGCTGGTCTTCAGAATGCGCTGGCCCTGGGTTTTTCTTGCAGCTTGCAGGCCTATGCCACTTACAGCTCCTAAAAGCCTGTGTGTGCATGAGGCCACAGAATAACACGAAGCTACTTAAAAAAACAAAACAAAGTCTGCCGCTGGTAAAAGCAGCTGTATAAACTCCCTGTGGGCATAAAGCCTAAAGATTTGCCAAAGGCAGTATTGCAAGTTTAAATGCATCAATGTTCTCTAAAATCAGACAACAGTACAGCACAGATCAGAAACATTTTACATGCACCTATAATAAGCCCTGGTTCACATTGCTACAACTGTGCATGTGACTTGTGACATAAAGTCGCATGACAATTGAAAATCAATTTGAATAAATTTCTGACATTCCAATCAATGCGACTAAAGTGGCAGCGGCTTTTTAACCCTTTCATTGCAAGAGTAGTTTTTGTATAATTTTTTTGCACACATGCTTAAAAAAATAAATTTTAGGCCTGAAGACTACATAAACCCCCTAAACCATCATATAGTTTCTGAAAGCAAGCATTCCTGGAGAATAAAATAGTGGCATTTCCAATTTTTTTAGGTCACTTGATATTACTGCAAAGGTCTAGGAAATGCAAAATTTCAGTAAATTATACACTAAAGGTAACTTTGGCGCACACAAACGCAATATATTACCCATTTTTAGGTACACTATAAAAAATGAGGTTGCACTGAGTAAATAGATACCCAACATGTCAAACCTTAAATTTGTGTGCGCCTGTGAAATTGCAACAAACTTCGGTACCCTACATTTTCCATAGGCAACACTTTAAAAGCCCCATATAGGTCATCAGTTTAGTGTTAGGGGGGTGGTCTGGTGCTAGAATTATTGCTCTCCCTGCGCAGCGATATGTAGCATGTGTTTTGCGTTTGGTGTTTTCATGCGTAGGTGCCCCTAACGTGTGTGTTGGCCCCTGTACAAATCATTAGTAAGACCTCATCTGGAATATGCAGTTCAGTTTTGGGCACCAGTTCTCAAAAAAGATATCGGGGAACTGGAGAAAGTGCAGAGAAGGGCGACCAAACTGATAAGAGGCATGGAGGAGCTCAGCTATGAGGAAAGATTAGAGGAACTGAATTTATTCTCTCTTGAGAAGAGGAGATTAAGGGGGGATATGATCAACATGTATAAATACATAAGGGGGGATATGATCACCATGTATAAATACATAAGGGGGGGATATAATCACCATGTATAAATACATAAGGGGGGGGATATGATCACCATGTATAAATACATAAGGGGTCCATATAATGAACTTGGTGTTCAGTTGTTCACTTTAAGGTCAACACAGAGGACAAGGGGGCACTCTTTACGTCTAGAGGAAAAGAGATTTTGTCTCCAAATACGGAAAGGTTTCTTCACTGTAAGAGCTGTAAAATGTGGAATAGACTCCCTCCAGAGGTGGTTCTGGCCAGCTCACTAGATTGCTTCAAAAAAGGTCTGGATTCTTTTCTGGGTGTACTTAATATACAGTAAGTGGGTACTAAAATTTTTTTAGGTAAAGTTGATCCAGAGAATATCTGATTGCCTCTCGGGGGATCAGGAAGGAATTTTTTTACCCTGCTGTAGCAAATTGGATCATGCTTTACTGGGGTTTATTTTCGCCTTCCTCTGGATCAACTGTGGGTATAGAATTGTGTATATGAGATTGTATGGTTGGGTTTTCATTACTGTTTTTATTTCTTTTTGTTGGTTGAACCAGATGGACTTGTGTCTTTTTTTAACCTGACTAACTATGTAACTATGTTTATGTTCGTATGTGTGTATATGGGGGGTTCCTTTAAAAAAAAAAAATGTGTGGGGGGGGGGTTCTGTGCTTGGGTGGAACATTCATTTTTTATTATTTAAAAAAAAACAAAAATTATACTTAACTTTTAGGGTGTAAAAAGATTATGTGATGATTTTTTGGGGCAGGTTCTCTTTATTGAGACATCCACTGGGCTCCACTGAAGCAGATCTTACTGCATCACATTGTTTCCTGGTACTGACAGGCAGACCCAGAAGTGATGTCAAACACGTTGCTTTTGGGGTCAGCAACAAGGAGGGGAGGAAAGTGGATACGTGTCCCCTCCCCTCTAGCTGAAGGCCCCCACTATGTCGTCCCGGGCCTGCAGATAGACAAGCAGAGCCCGGGATAAATGGCAGGGGCACCGTTAACAGGGTGTGTGAAAGCAATCGAGCAGTAGCGCAGCAGCCGGAATGCTTCCACCTGACAGGCCGGAGTGTGTCTTGTCAGTAGAGATAGGCTCAGACTTGTTTGAGATCATAGCCCCAACCCACCTGCCCCCGATCCCGCCAGGAAGCCGACACTGTACACCTCCAATCACAGGCATTGAGACATTTCCTGGTCTGTACAGCTGCGGACTGGGAAATGTCTCAATGCCTGTGATTAGTGATGTGCAGTGCCAGCTTCCTGGCGGGATGGGGCATGTGGGTTAGGACAAGGATCCGAAACACGCCCATCTCTACTTGTCAGATTTACACACAATTCTGCTGGCTGCAGACACCGGGATTGTGTACAAAACACCCTGCTGTCAGGTCCATATGACCTATGGACCTGGCAGCGAACGGGTTAAAAGGTCCCTGCACTTTTGAGTGCCATTAATTCCTCAAGTCACATTAAAGTGGCACTGGAAATCGCAAAACAATGGGGGGTCGCAGCAATGTGAACCGAGCCTTAAATGGTTGGTAAACATGGTTACAGTTGTCAGCACAGTTGCTATCCCTTAATTAGCGTTCTTACCTTGATTCCTTTCTCAGCACAATTCCTTTCTGAGAACAGCTTGTTAATGAGAGAGCAGAGCAAGAGTCAGAAGATGCCGCTTCTAGTTAACCAGCACAGAAATGAAAGCAATTTTCTTTAAAGTGTTACTAAACTCACAACAGTAAAATCAGTCTGTATATGCAGTAAAACATGCTTGCTATACTCACTGTGGAACCTAAGGCAGGGGTCTTCAAACGATGGCCCTCCAGTTGTTCAGGAACTACAATTCCAATCATGTCTTGTCATACCTGTGAATATCAGAGCTTTACAAGGCCTCGTGGGATGCGTAGTTCCACAACAGCTGAAGGGCCAAAGTTTTACGATCCCTGGCCTAAGGGATTAATCCTCAGCATTGTGTAAAAAGGCTGTTTAATCCTGTCTTCTCTAATCCTCCCCTACTTCCACTGTCCCCAATCCAACTCCTGATAGTACAGAGCCTTGGGGGCGCTATGCACATGCTTAGCTTGGTGTGTATTGCAAGACAGATTTTTTTTTTTTTTGGGGGGGGGGTGTATGTGAGGGGCACAGGGCCAATCAGCACTGTCCAGACAGAGGGTCAGGCATCAAGCCCCCTCATAGGACAGTTAGAGGAGAATGAATACTCCTCCTACAAGCTTTAACCGGACACTGATAGAAGTCACAAGACTTCTATATAATGCTGATGGGAAAAGGTATTTAGCAGTTTATATTTACTCCAGTAATTGCATTTCCATGTTCTGTGTACTGTGGGACATCAGATATAGTGAATGCAGGCTCCTGGGGAGACCAGATATAGTGACTGCAGGCTCCTGGGGAGACCAGATATAGTGAATGCAGGCTCCTGGGGGGACCAGATATAGTGACTGCAGGCTCCTGGGGAGACCAGATATAGTGAATGCAGAGTCCTTGGGAGACCAGATATAGTGAATGCAGAGTCCTGGGGAGACCAGATATAGTGAATGCAGGCTCCTGGGGGAGATCAGATATAGTGAATTCAGGCTCCTGGGGAGATTAGATATAGTAAAAGCAGGCTCCTGGGGAGATTAGATATAGTAAAAGCAGGCTTCTGGGGAGACCAGATATAATGAATGCAGGCTCCTGGGGAGATCAGATATAGTGAATGCAGGATCCTGGGGAGATCAGATATAGTGACTGCAGGCTCCTGGGGAGACCAGATATAGTGACTGCAGGCTCCTGGGGAGAGCAGATATAGTGAATGCAGACTCCTGGGGAGAGCAGATATAGTGAATGCAGACTCCTGGGGAGAGCAGCTATAGTAAATGCAGACTCCTGGCGAGAGCAGATATAGTAAATGCAGACTCCTGGGGAGAGCAGCTATAGTAAATGCAGACTCCTGGGGAGACCAGATATAGTGAATGCAGGCTCCTGGGGAGACCAGATATAGTGAATGCAGGCTCCTGGGGAGACCAGATATAGTGAATGCAGGCTCCTGTGGAGATCAGATATAGTGAATGCGGGCTCCTGGGGAGACCAGATATAATGAATGCAGGCTCCTGGGGAGATCAGATATAGTGAATGCGGGCTCCTGGGGAGATCAGATATAGTGACTGTAGGATCCTGGGGGGACCAAATATAGTTAATGCAGGCTCCTGGGGGGGGACCAGATATAGTGAATGCAGGCTCCTGGGGGGGACCAGATATAGTGAATGCAGGCTCCTGGGGGGGACCAGATATAGTGAATGCAGGCTCCTGGGGGGGACCAGATATAGTGAATGCAGGCTCCTGGGGGGGACCAGATATAGTGAATGCAGGCTCCTGGGGGGGACCAGATATAGTGAATGCAGGCTCCTGGGGAGACCAGATATAGTGAATGCAGGCTCCTGGGGAGACCAGATATAGTGAATGCAGGCTCCTGGGGAGATCAGATATAGTGAATGCAGGCTCCTGGGGAGATCAGATATAGTGAATGCAGGCTCCTGGGGAGATCAGATATAGTGAATGCAGGCTCCTGGGGAGATCAGATATAGTGAATGCAGGCTCCTGGGGAGATCAGATATAGTGAATGCAGGCTCCTGGGGAGATCAGATATAGTGAATGCAGGTTTCTGAGGAGACCAGATATAGTGAATGCAGGAAACTGGGGAGATCAGATATAGTGAATGCAGACTCCTGGGGAGAGCAGCTATAGTAAATGCAGACTCCTGGCGAGAGCAGATATAGTAAATGCAGACTCCTGGGGAGAGCAGCTATAGTAAATGCAGACTCCTGGGGAGACCAGATATAGTGAATGCAGGCTCCTGGGGAGACCAGATATAGTGAATGCAGGCTCCTGGGGAGACCAGATATAGTGAATGCAGGCTCCTGTGGAGATCAGATATAGTGAATGCGGGCTCCTGGGGAGACCAGATATAATGAATGCAGGCTCCTGGGGAGATCAGATATAGTGAATGCGGGCTCCTGGGGAGATCAGATATAGTGACTGTAGGATCCTGGGGGGACCAAATATAGTTAATGCAGGCTCCTGGGGGGGGACCAGATATAGTGAATGCAGGCTCCTGGGGGGGACCAGATATAGTGAATGCAGGCTCCTGGGGGGGACCAGATATAGTGAATGCAGGCTCCTGGGGGGGACCAGATATAGTGAATGCAGGCTCCTGGGGGGGACCAGATATAGTGAATGCAGGCTCCTGGGGGGGACCAGATATAGTGAATGCAGGCTCCTGGGGAGACCAGATATAGTGAATGCAGGCTCCTGGGGAGACCAGATATAGTGAATGCAGGCTCCTGGGGAGATCAGATATAGTGAATGCAGGCTCCTGGGGAGATCAGATATAGTGAATGCAGGCTCCTGGGGAGATCAGATATAGTGAATGCAGGCTCCTGGGGAGATCAGATATAGTGAATGCAGGCTCCTGGGGAGATCAGATATAGTGAATGCAGGCTCCTGGGGAGATCAGATATAGTGAATGCAGGTTTCTGAGGAGACCAGATATAGTGAATGCAGGAAACTGGGGAGATCAGATATAGTGAATGCAGGATCCTGGGGAGATCAGATATAGTGACTGCAGGTTCCTGGGTTTAGTAACACTTTAACACAAGAGCTACAGAACTGCTTACACACAACTTTGTAGATATACACATGGCTTGGCATTCAATGCTCGTTAAAATTTGAAGAGAATGACAAAACCTTTCAGACTGCAAGTGTTAATCAGAGATAATAGCGAAGAAAAGCTCTTGTCACGTCACATCACTAACACATTGTCTGAATCATGGAGAATGTATATTAGAGCTTAACAGAAGAGACAGGTGAACTTTACCAAGAATCACCCGGGAGAAATGATTCACAATAGTTTAACATTTAGAAATGATATGATAGAGATTAAAGCTGCCTTGCAAGTTTAAAAATACAAACATCCACAACATTAGAAGCTCCAAAATCTTGTTTGGTACATACCTTCTCAACGCAGTCATCAAAGAAGGCCAGGCTGGCGTCTTTATCACTAACAAATGAACACTCTTCGATGAAGCGGATAAACATCTGAGTTTTAGTCATCATATTGTAAAATTTGTGGTGAGAACGATCACGGCTCTTCAAGAAACCTTAAAATGAGAAAAGAGACTTTTTTACTTTCTGCTGCTGTAAGGCCTCATTCACACGAGCGTACTACAGAGTACTCCCCTGCGAGGGCTGGGTTTGCCTGCACAGGTGCATTCGTCACATTCATGTTAACCACTAGCTGGCTGACCTATAGCAGTTTTACTGCTACAGGGCAGCAGCTCTGGGCAGGTTCACACACACACATATTTTATTTATATATATATATATATATATATATATATATATATATATATATATATATATATATATATATATATATATAGTGACAGGAAGTCAGGTAAATCTGTGAGTGTTGTCACAGATGGTAGATACACTTCTGCTTGGTTTAGACAATTCACCAATTACTATAGGGTGTCGGCTGCAGAGGTAGCTAGGAAGGTGTAAGGACGTTGGAAAGCTTCAGCTATTCAGAATGAGGCAATTAAGGCCTCTATAAGTTATCCAGGGGATGACTACTGATTGCTGCCTCCTGAGGCTTTGTGCGCTGAGGAGAGCAGTCAGCTGAGAGACTTCTAAAGGTGAGGTGATGAACTTTTTCTGTGTGAAGAAAAACAAATGGACATTTTCTGTGTGAAGAGAAAATAAATGGACTATTGAGTGTCTGCTGTAGGATCAGCAGTGTCTGCCCAGCAGTAGGTTGGGACAGACTCCCTAGGTAGGTTCCTGTGTGTGAAGGTAGACGCCCACAGTGGCCAGGGTTTATTTTATTTTATGTTTGTTTTAAATTAAGCTGTTTTTGATGCTTGCACTTGTGTGAAGAAAATTGCAAGAATAAACCATAGACTGTTGTTTTCAACTACTCCTCGGCTATCTCTCTGTGTAACGAACCCCCCCAAGGGGTCACCCCCTCTCATTATATATACACACACACACATACGTGATCCTGCACTTCCGCCTGCAGGGGGTGTGTGCGCGCCGCCGCAGAGACGCTTCTGCTGGGACGATTCCCAGCAGAAGCTGATATGCGGGTGCCTGGCACTTGATGTTCTCCGGCACCCAACGATGGGGCAGACACTCAGAAAGAGGATCTGCCTATGTAAACTACATTCTGATGAGGGGGAGGGATGGATTTTGCATCCCTGCGAAGCAGGGACTAAAATCCATCTCTTCTCCTAGTAAAAGCAGCATACACACAGTACACAAAAACACTGGCTAGGCACACAGTTAACCCTTTGATTGCCCCTGATGTTTAACCCCCTTCCCAACCAGTGTCATTAGTATAGTGACAGTGTATATTGTTGCCCCAATATCGCAGTCCCGCTATAAGTCGCTGATCGCTGTCATTACTAGTATAAAAACTAAATTATTAAAACATTTCATAAATATATACCATACTTTGTAGACGCTAAAATGTTCGCGTAAACCAATCAATCAATATGCGCTTATTGGGATATTTTTTTTCTAAAAATATGTAGCAGAATACATATTGGCTTCAATTTATGAAGAAATTAGATTTTTTTCAATTTTCTATTGGATATGTATTTTAGCAGAAAGTAAAAAATATATATATATATTTTTTCAAAATAGTTGGCCTTTTTTCGTTTATAGCGCAAAAAAAAGAAAAAACCGCAGAGATGATCAAATACCACAAAAAAAGCTATAATTGTCGGGAAAAAAATGAAAAATTTTATTGGTATACAGCTTTGCATGACTGCACAATTGTCACTTATAGTAAGGCAGTGCTGTGTCGCAAAAAAATTGCCTCGTCAGAAGGGGGGGGGGGTTAAACTTATGGAGGTCAATTGGGACACATCGGCTACACGGACACAGCCACTGGCTCCAATTTGACAGCCGCGCCGACGCACGGCCCTAGACGCAGACTGTGGCCGTACGTGGCCATGCACCTGCACAGCTGTCGAATTGGGAGCAGCGGTCGTCACTGTGTAGTCGCAGAATCCGAATTGACATGGAAGGGAAGGGACTGCCTGCCCAGGGTGTGCGGAAAACCTGTGCATCACCGTGAAGGCAAACACAATCCTCGCGCATGGGTGTACGCTGTACCATGCCCATGTGAATTGAGGTCTAAACTTATCTAAAAATCACCCTATAAAATAACTTTACATTCACTGAATTCAGAACAAAAGCACCAAAGTATCAAACGGAACATTATAATTTGCATACCTTGCAGCTCAAAAAGAGAGCTTGCGTCTGTGGCGGTCTCAGAAGGAGCCTGTGTGATTGGTCGCAGATAGGCTCTGTACCCTTTTAAAATGGAAGCCATGAAGCACAAAAAAGCTTCCTGAATCTCCATGTCCAGCTGATGCATTTTCTTCCCTGAGCTGAAGTCATAGTCATTCATAGCAAGTTCCATCAGCGCATCTTCTCTAGGTCTTTGCTGTACTACAAGGTAAAATGGAAACATGTTGGCAGGGCCCAAGTTTTATGTAAAAGTCATTAACATCACAGATCTCTAAACAGGAGAAGAAAAACCGGGTTCTAAAAATGCTAAATTTCAGAAATATTGAATTTTTACATTTTATTCTTGTTCAATATATAAAAAAAAAATGAATATGCATGCAGAAGTTGCACTAAGGAGTAATGTATAGAGCTTCTTGGTGTTGTGCTGGACCTGGTTGCAGTTGGTTAGGTGCAAGGTACCAACTGAATTCTGATCCATGTATGACCTGCTTTAGGCTACAAATAACCTTATATACTTCTATTTTGCTGGTACAATAAGGTGACCAGATTTTTAAAATGAAATCCGTGGGAAATGTATTATTTTTTTTTTCATTGGCAAATGTCACAGGACTGCATAATACACAGAGTGCTGGGTACAGGACTGCATAATACACAGAGCGCTGGGCACAGGACTGCATAATACACAGAGCGCTGGGTACAGGACTGCATAATACACAGAGCGCTGGGTACAGGACTGCATAATACACAGAGCGCTGGGTACAGGACTGCATAATACAGAGTGCTGAGCACAGGACTGCATAATACACAGAGCGCTGGGCACAGGCCTACATAATACACAGATCGCTGGGCACAGGACTGCATAATACACAGAGTGCTGGGCACAGGACGGCATAATACACAGAGCGCTGGGCACAGGCCTACATAATACACAGCGCTGGGCACAGGACTGCATATTACACAGAGCGCTGGGTACAGGACTGCATAATACACAGAGTGCTGGGCACAGGACTGCATAATACACAGAGCGCTGGGCACAGGCCTACATAATACACAGCGCTGGGCACAGGACTGCATAATACACAGAGTGATGGGCACAGGACTGCATAATACACAGAGCGCTGGGCACAGGACTGCATAATACAGAGTGCTGGGCACAGGACTGCATAATACACAGAGCGCTGAGCACAGGCCTACATAATACACAGAGCGCTGGGCACAGGACTGCATAATACACAGAGTGCTGGGTACAGGACTGCATAATACACAGAGTGCTGTGTACAGGACTGCATAATACACAGAGCATTGGGTACAGGACTGCATAACACACAGAGCGCTGGGTACAGGACTGCATAATACACAGAGTGCTGGGCACAGGACTGCATAATACACAGAGCGCTGGGCACAGGACTGCATAATACACAGAGCGCTGGGCACAGGACTGCATAATACACAGAGCGCTGGGCACAGGACTGCATAATATACATATGTATACATTATAAATGCAATATAATATGCAAGCCCAGAGAGAGGACCGTCTGCTGGACAACAGAACCTGATGGAGTTTTTCCAGAGGAAACACTCTGGCTTAGTCCAAGTTAAGAGTCAGACCCCGATAGTCCAGTTTTGTGAACGGAACCAGAGCAGACTTCTGAAGGTTCAGAATCCAACCAAACTCCCTCAGGGTTCGCAGAGTAATCTCCAAGTTGTCCATCAGAGCAGTCAGAGACTCCGCTCGCAGAAGAAGATCGTCCAGGTACCCCAGTACCGCATTCTCCCGCTGACACAACAATGCTAGCACCAGAGCCAACACTTTTTTGAAGACCAGAGGAGCAGAGGGGAGACCAATAGGTAAAGCCACAAACTGATAATGCTCCTCGCCCACGGCAAAGCGGAGGAAGCGCTGGTGACCGACACATATTGGAATGTGAAGGTAGGCGTCGATGTCAATAGAAGCGAGAAAATCCCCCTGATGTAGGGACACCACTGTAAACGGACACCATTCGGAACTTCTGCACCCTCACAAAGCAGTTTAGCGCCTTGAGGTCCAGAATTGGATGTACCTTGCCTGAAAACCTTCCGAAGTCAGAACCGGGACAATCACCCCTTGAAGTAACAAGTCTTGCACTGTCCCAAAGAGACCCTGTAAGCAATCTGGGGACAAGTGCAGGTTGGAAGGGAAGAACCTTTCCGGAGGATAAGACCAAAACTCGATCTTGTAATCAGACCGAAATACTTCATGGACCCACTTGTCCCATACCAGGGAGGTACACGGATCCGGAAACCAGCAAAGACGTCCCCCCACCCCAGATACGGGTGAGGGTCCCCTTCATGCAGAGGAAGCCATGTCCGCAGGTCTGGAAGAGCCCGCTCGTGGCTTGCCAGACCAGGTCCTCTTGGAACCTCCAGTGGAGGCCCTGAAGGGCTTAGATCCCTTGTCTTGAGACCCTGAGGGACAAAAGGCCTTTTGTGAGCCGAGAAGAATTGCCCACGTCTACGACGGGGCTCCTTACCCTTGGTAGCCTGCGGAAGAATAGTACTCTTCCCCCCTGTGAGACCCTTAATGATGTCATCCAAGGAAGCTCCAAACTGGCGATCCCCTACAAAGGGGAGATCAGATAAGGCCTTCTTAGAAGTTTGGTCCCCAGACCAGCATTTCAGCCAGATAATAAGGACCACTGCTGATACAGACAGCCTAGAAAAGGAGCCACATCTAAAGAGGCATCACAGATCAACTGTAGCCCCTGGACCAACTGATCCGCCAGCTCCGCAAAGGTAGGGGGAAGCGGTTTCCCCTCCAGAGGGGTAAAAGTTAACCCACTCGGTTAGAGTTTGCGACACCAGTGAAATAGTAAGTACCAGCCTAAGTGCCGAACCAGCCACAGTGAACATATGGCGGGCCAGAGCCTCTGCTCTCCTATTCAGCCAGATAATACGCAGAAGGACCACTGCTGATACAGAGTCTGGAAATCAAGGAAGCCGCATCCAAAGAGGCATCAGAGACAAACTGTAGGCCCTAGACCAATTGATGCGCCAGCTCCGCAAAGGCAGGGGGAATCTGTTTCCCCCCTCCAGGTTTGTCATAAAAGTTCAGCCTACTCAGTCAGAGTTTGCAACACCAGGGCAACAGTAAGTACCGGGCTAAGTGCTGAACCAGCCACAGTGAACATATGGTGGATCAGAGTCTCCGACCTCCTATCAGCCGGATCTTTAAAGACCGGGGACACAATCTGTGCATCCACCAGCGCCTTTTTATGCACAGCTAGAGGAGCAGGAGAAAACATCCTCACTTTCTGAGCACTCGGGGTGCGTGGATGCAGACCCAGCAGGGTGACCCGTGTCCGCGGTGGCCGAAACAGATTCAGGATCTAATGGACAGATGAGGCAGGAGGGCAGGGGATGCTATATTTTAAGATCACCCGGGAAAAACAACAATCAGGGGAGGGTCACCGACTGCGACCCGCAAGGGGGACACCGATCAAGAGCCCACGAATGGACCACCTACTGGACCCCCGCAAAAAAAAAGGTGGTCGCCCTCTGAGCCCCTCTATAGGAGGTCTGAACAATAAGAAATAGCCCCCTTAAAATGGGGCCACCCACCGGGATGTGGACAAGCAGGCAGGATATACCGATGGTCCACAGCGCTAAGAAGGGACAGGAGCCCTCCCTAATAATGACGGTATGGCTGCCATCAGAAAAATAATCCGCCCCCACAGTGCCACCCCTTCCACGGAAGGTGCCAAGCTGGCCACATGGCCTAGTAGGCCGCAAGCCGCGGCCTAAATTTGTGTGGAGGCCCAGCTGCAAGTGCACTGATCCGAGCCAGGCTCACTGGGGCCGCACCCCCAATGGAGGCGCCCCCAATTCGGCCGCATAGCTTAGTAGGCCGCAAGCCACAGGCTAAATTTTTGTGGATGCTCAACCGCCTAAACGGAAGCCTCAGCGGAGCCAACCACACAGGGACAGCTAGGGGAGGGGGGATGCCCAAACAGAGGGTAGTGGCTTCAGCCACCCTCACTGGGGCTGCCCCGCATAGCTCCCAACCAGTAGGCCGCAAAGCCGCGGCCTATATTTTGGGCCAGATCCAGCCGTGTGAGGCCCGGACGCCAAACCATCTGCTCCCCCAGCCCAACAACTGCAGCAGGGAGCCCAGAGGACATCCCTGCACTAGTCACCAACCCCCAGGGTAGCGGGAAACCCTGCTCTAACCCCCCCCCCCTTTGCACACCAGGAAAAACCTGGTCAGCAGCAACACCAACAAGCCCCCCTTAAGAGCATGTGGCAAAAGCCAATTTATAACCTCACCCAGGGAGGGGAGGCCTGAAGACCCACAGTGACCACTGAGATTTTAAGGAGGCTGGAGGGAGGGAGGGATGGGAACTCTGGAGTCCAACTGTCCCAGGGAGGGGCCCACGTCCACCCCAAAACCCTCCAGGGGTAGAGGGGGGACAGCTACTTACCATACCAGAAACAGGGTGGGCACCGCTCCTGACAGACCAACACTCCATCCGAATGTGGGTGGCTGTCGGCCAGGAGGAACGCTGCGACGTCGGCTGCGCCCTCGCGAGACATTTAACTTAGAGGCCAGCCCCTGTCAAGTGGGGCTATGTCGCGTCCAACCTAGCACGCAGCTGAGGCCTGCGCGCGCACGCTGGCCAGACTGGGGGGACCCACTGGATCTAGATTATCCACTCCGTCGCCCAGTACGGCAGTTGATAGTAGATTCTCACAGGAACAAAATAACAAAGATAGGAAAAAATCAAATTAAAAGGAAAAGAATTGCCAGGACCAGAGTTCCCAGTAAGGAACTAGGTCCTTACTCCTGACTAGGCAGAAAAAAATGGAATGCCTATAGCTGAGAGTGGGGGTATACCCCCTGAGACTGCCCCATAGGCTTTTTTTTTTTCCTGCCTAGTGTCCTACTCCTGTGGGGGCAGCATAACCCAACTGTCAAGAAGATAAGGAGCTGTGTCCGTCAATGAACGAAAGAGAAATAATATGGCTATAAAATGAAGTCTACAAGATGAAAGCAATCAAAATATAAAATCAAAAGCTCAAATATGATAAAATATGAGCCATTGTAATATCTGCATGGCCTGCATCGCCACCATCACATGGTATGTGTATTAAAATATTGCTTGCAGCAGCAGCACTGCACAATCCAAAAGTATGACCGCTACTTACACTCCGCCAATTGCCGATACAGATTACTGAGCGTATTCAGGAGATTCTTGCAGGCTTTCTTAGGCAGGATCTTCCAGCTGATATTCCTTTTGCAATCAGTTCTGACATATTGGAAAGATTACAGTGACATTTAGTTCAGTAACTTGGTGAGAGTAAGAGGAGACAACAACAATAAATAACTGGAAATGTGCAAAAACAATGCCCAATGTTCAACACTAACTGCACAAAACTCCTATCTGCTAAAACTGTCCACAAAGGGTGTACATAGTACAGGTGAGGACCGGGGGAGAATGATCCTGTAGCTCCTAGTTAGATATGGGACTGAATTAATCCAGGGGTATTTAAAAAAAAAAAAAAAAAAAAAAAAAAAGCAGAAAGGCAGGGTGAACAGATCAGTAAAAAGTACCACTTTATGCCATAAAAAACACATAGCACACTTACAATAAAACTGTGAAACAGGCAGTGTTTATGGCTGTCCTGCGTGCACCCCGTTTTACAGCAAAAAGTGTCGGAGGTAATGGTTGGGCAGCAACATGTTTCAGGGGTCCTGCCCCCTTTCTCAAGCTTAACAATAGGAGCAGGGCTCCTGAAACATGTTGCTGCCCAATGATGCTCGTCTTGTTGCTGTAAAATGAGGTGCGCGCAGGATGGCCATAGACGCCACCAGCTTCCATCTGTGTGGTGGGTCTGGCTTGCATACCAATGAGGCTTACTGACTGAAGCTATGATTCCATCCTTGGCTACTTCTACATGGTTTTCCCTCTCCACTGCATGCCAATCACAGTTTTACTCCGTGTAAGAGTGCTATGTGTTTTTATGGCACAAGGAGGTACTTTTTACTGATCTACAAAGAGGTTCATGGTACAGGTGGGACAGAAATAATCCATGGGTATGTAAAAATGCAGAAAGGCAGGGTGAACGGGTCAGTAAAAAGTACCACTGTATGCCATAAAAACACATAGCACACTTACAGTGAATTGTGAAGCAGGCAGTGTTTACGGTAGTCCTCCATGCACCTCGTTTTACACCAACAAGGAAAGTGTCAGAGGGAATGGTTGGCCAGCAACATGTTTCATGGGTCCTGCCCCCTTTCTCAAGCTTGAAAATAGGGGCAGGGCACCCAAAACATATTGCTGCCCAATCATTCCCTCTGACGCTCTCCTTGGTACTGTGAGACGAGGTGCACGCAGGGCGGCCATAGAAGCCACCAGCTTGAATCTGCGTGGTGGGTCTGGCTCTCATACCATGGAGGCTTACGGACTGACCCTTGGCTACATCTACATGGTTTTCCCTCTCCACTGCATGCCAATCACAGTTTTACTCCATGTAAGTGTGCTATGTGTTTTTATGGAATAAAGAGGTACTTTTTACTGATCCACAAAAGGGGTCCATGGTACAGATAGGAAAATAATCCTGCAGCTCCTAGATAGATTTGGGACCTATCCAATCCATTGGCATGTAAAAAAGCAGATCAATAAAAAGTACCACTTTATGCCATAAAAACCCATAGCACACACACATGAAGTAAAGCTGTGATTGGCATGCAGTGGAGAGGGAACACCACGTGGATGTCGTCCCACAGCAACTAGAAAAGGGTCATGTTTAAGGGGTTCTGCCCCCTTTGTCAAACTTGACAAAGGGGGTGGGGCCCCTGAAACATGTTGCTGTCCGACTATTCACCCTCAAAAGTTTTCTTTGTTGTTGAGGGACGAGGTGCTTGCAGGAAAGCCATAGACGCTGATATCTATCTGTGTGGAGAGTTTGGCACTGATACCATAGAGCACGTGTGTCAAACTCAATTTCATTTAGGGCCACACAAACATTATGGTTGTCCACAAAGGCTGGTTGTATCTGTAAGACTATATAACATTTATGCCGGATTTTTTATTTTTCTCAGAGAATAGCTGCAGGAACTCAACCACAAACCCCCATGGAACCGCATCAAACTAAGGGTGTGGCCAAACTGCACAACACTGGTAGGATCCTAAAGGGGCTATAATAACCAGGAGTGCAGTATGTGTGAAGCTTAGGGGTGTGCTAGGTACAGAGGGCAGAGTCCAGAGGTCCACTACGTACAAAGCACAGAGTCCAGGGGTGCGCTACGTACAGAGCGCAGAGTCCAGGGGTGCGCTACGTACAGAGCGCAGAGTCCAGGGGTGCGCTACGTTCAAAGCGCAGAGTCCAGGGGTGCGCTACGTACAGAGCGCAGAGTCCAGGGGTGCGCTACGTACAGAGCGCAGAGTCCAGGGGTGCGCTACGTACAGAGCGCAGAGTCCAGGGGTGCGCTACGTACAGAGCGCAGAGTCCAGGGGTGTGCTACGTACAGAGCGCAGAGTCCAGGGGTGCGCTACGTTCAAAGCGCAGAGTCCAGGGGTGCGCTACGTTCAAAGCGCAGAGTCCAGGGGTGCGCTACGTACAGAGCGCAGAGTCCAGGGGTGCGCTACGTACAGAGCGCAGAGTCCAGGGGTGCGCTACGTACAGAGCGCAGAGTCCAGGGGTGCGCTACGTACAGAGCGCAGAGTCCAGGGGTGTGCTACGTTCAAAGCGCAGAGTCCAGGGGTGCGCTATGTACTGATTCCATCCTTGGCTACATCCACATGGTCTCCCCTCTGCACTTCATTCTGATCACAGTTTTACTCCGTCTAAGTGTGCCATGTGTTTTTATGAAATAAAATGGCACTTTTTACCGATCCATGCGCCCTGCCTTTCTGCTTTTTTTTTTTTTTTTTTACATGCCGAGGCTAAGAATAGAACCCGACTAGAACAACTAGAATGATGAGCAACATGAGTGTGGGCGATTTTAATTCTGTGGGATATTTGAAGGGAGGAGAGGTTCCTTTCAATTGGAGCCACCCTTCCCCCCCAAAGATATACTATTATAACCAACGTTGCAGTTACTGAACAATAAAGTGACATTTAATGCACGAAGACCATTAGTCATCCTGGGTAGAGAAGGTTTCCAGACTATTTAGATTAGCAAGCAAACTTTAGAAAAAAAAAAAAAAAACTTTATTCTGTGGATATTTTTGCTATTAATATCTCAAAGCTCTGGCTAATATTTAAGGGGATTTTCACAATAAAGTGAACCTTGCCTTTAAATTCCCTGTATGTAATAACACTGGCCCTTACTAAGAGCGTAGACAGGAACAGAACTTTTATTTAGCACAGGTATAACAGTTCTTAGTTACATTGGACCAATGTAAGTATATACCATGCATGTGGGATCCCTCTAGAACCTGAAAATCACTGTAGTAAGAATCGCTACTCCAGTGATCTCCACTAGTTTTCGGGTCCTGTGCTCTACTGCCTACTGAACACAGGAGATTGCTCGCTAGGCATGAGCGCCAGGGGGAACACTTTCCATTTCCTCAGTCAATGCAAAGTGTTCTGTGATCGGATGCGGTGGAGACTGACGTTACCGCATCCAATCGGAGAATTCTTTGCATTCATTAAAAAAAGCAAAGTAGTCTCTGAATGGCACCTGTGCTGAGCGAGCAATCTCCTGTGTTCACAATGCAGCAGGGAAGTCCCTTGGCACAGGAACTGAATGCTAAAGGAGATCCCTGGAGTTGCGGTGCCTACTACAGTGATTTTTAAACTTCCACAGGGATCCCACAGGTATGGCACATACAGTGCATCCATAAAGTATTCACTGCGCTTCACTTTTTCCACATTTTGTTATGTTACAGCTTTATTCCAAAATGGATTAAATTCATTATTTTCCTCAAAATTCTACAAACAATCCCCCATAATGACAACATGAAAGAAGTTTGTTTGAAATAGTTGCCAATTTATTAAAAATAAAAAATGAAAAAGATCCCATGTACATAAGTACTCACAGCCTTTGCTCAATACTTTGGTGAAGCTCCTTTGACACCAATTACAGCCTCCAGTCTTTTTGAGTATGATGCTACAAGCTTGGCACACCTATTTTTGGGTGGTTTCCCCCATTCTTCTTTGCAGGAACTCTCAAGCTCCATCAGGTTGGATGGGGGAGCGTTGGTGCACAGCCATTTTCAGATCTCTCCAGAGATGTTCAATTGGTCCAAGTCTGGGCTCTGGCTGGGCCACTCAAGGACATTCACAGAGTTGTCCCGTAGCCACTCCTTTGTTATCTTGGCTGTGTGCTTAGGGTCGTTGTCCTGGTGGAAGATGAACCTTTGCCCCAGTCTGAGGTCCAGAGTGCTCTGGAACAAGTTTTCATCAAGGATGTCTCTGTACATTGCTGCATTCATCTTTCCCTCCATCCTGACTAGTCTCCCAGTTCCTGCTGCTGAAAAACATCCCCACAGCATGATGCTGCCACCACCATGCTTCACTGTAGGGATGATATTGACCAGGTGATGAGCGGTGCCTGGTTTCCTCTAGACATGACACTTGCCATTCAGGCCAAAGAGTTAAATTTTTGTTTCATCAGACCAGAGAATTTTGTTCCTCATGGTCTGAGAGTCCTTCAGGTGCCCTTTGGCAAACTCCAGGCGGCTGTCATGTGCATTTTACTGAGGAGTGGTTTCCGTCTGGCCACTCTACCATACAGGCCTGATTGGAGGAGTGCTGCAGAGATGTTTTTTTCTTCTGGAAGGTTCTCCTCTCTCCACAGAGAAATGCCGGTGCTCTGTCAGAGTGACCATCGGGTTCTTGGTCACCTCCCTAACTAAGGCCCTTCTCCCCAATTGCTCAGTTTGGCCGGGAGGCCCGCGCTAGGAAGAGTCCTGGTGGTTCCAAACTTCTTGCATTTACGGATTATGGAGGCCACTGTCCTCATTGGGCCCTTCAGCGCTGCAGAGATTTTTCTGTACCCTTCCCCAGATCTGTACCTTGATACAATCCTGTCTCGGAGGTCTACAGACAATTCCTTGGACTTAATGGCTTGGTTTGTGCTCTCATGGGATCTTATATAGAGGGGTGTGTGCCTTTCCAAATCATGTCCAATCAACTGAATTTACTACAGGTGGACTCCAATCAAGTTGTAGAATCATCTCAAGGATGATCAGTGGAAACAGGATGCCCTGAGCTCAATTTTGAGTGTCATCACAAATTCTGAATAGTTATGTACGTGGGATATTTTATTTTTTTTTTATTTTTAATAAATTGCCAAATATTTCAAACAAACGTCTTTACGTTGTCATTATAGGGGATTGTTTGTAGAATTTTGAGGACAATAATGAGTTTAATCAATTTTGGAATAAGGCCGTAACATAACAAAATGTGGAAAAAGTGAAGCGTTGTGAATACTTTCTGGATGCACTGTACATACACTGGTCCAAGCTGGACCAATGTAACTTTAAAAAATGCTATACCAGGAATTCAGCGTTAATTTTTCACACTGCATTAAAAAAATCACCAGTATGTTGTAATGGTATACCTGGGTCTCTATAGACACCAAGAGTAGTCCCTCTTAGACTGACTCATTATTGTGTCTCAAGCCAGGGCTTAGCTTATTTTAAAGTTAAAGCAACTAAATGTAACTTTTTTCTCTTTAAAATAACAAACATTTTATACTTACCTGCTCTGTGTAATGGTTTTGCACAGAGCAGCCCCAATCCCCTCTCTTCTCAGGTCCCACGCCGCCACTCTTACTGCCTCCTTCCCCCTGCCGAGTGCCCCCATAGCAAGTCACTTGCTATGGAGGCACTCATTATGCTCGTTGCCGAGCCTCCCTGTCTTCGTCTATTGACACAGGCAGCGGAAATCGCCCCCGCCCCCAGCTTCCTCTTTAAAATAACAAACATTTTATACTTACCTGCTCTGTGTAATGGTTTTGCACAGAGCAGCCCCAATCCCCCTCTTCTCAGGTCCCACGCCGGCACTCTTACTGCCTCCTTCCCCCATAGCAAATCACTTTGCTATGGGGGCACTCATGCATGCTTGTTCCCGAGCCTCCCTGTCTGCATCTACTGACACAGACAGCGGGACTCGGCCCTGCCACCAGCTCCCTCGTCACTGGCTGGGATTGCTGTCTCCGAGTCAATGAGGAGAGAGAGAGAGAGAGAGTTAAGCCAGCCTCTGCTGTCATGCACAGCACTGGATCGAGGTCGGGCCCAGTGAAGTATAAGAGGGGCTTGGGGGGAGAATGTCATGCAGGTGATTTTTTTTAATCCTAATGCATTAAGGTTAAAAAAAAAAAAAAAAAATCTGCCTTTAAACCCACTTTCACAATGTTTAACCCCTTCCTGCCCACCTCGATGTCCCTTTAAACAGTCGGTTCTGAACGCCAGGAGGAGGGAAGGATTGGCGATCATGTGATTACTGTCACAATGGTCACATGTTTGGAAGCTGGTCCCGCTGGATACTGATCTGAAGTCTAGATTGAGAGCGGTCTTTGGGAGCCACGCTCTCAGCACATAAATATTGGCTGCCCTGCTACGCATATGTGCAGTTAATGCCTGCTTTTTTGCTGCCGCTTGTATGTTGGATGGTTGTAAAGGGGTTAAAAGGGTCACTAAACCCACATCATAAAAAACTATAAATAAATGGTGTATTACATGCTGTTCATACTCCGTCACTCTCAGATTTATTCTCTGTATTCTGAAAACAACCTGGTTGATCCTGCTGCTCTCTATCTCCCCCCTCTGTCCATGTCCCCAATTCAGCTAGGGATTTTGCAGAGCAGTGGTGGCAACTCTGCACATGCTCAGTTCTCAGTGAGTTTCTATGCAGAGTATTTCCTCTCGATCACATCTGAGCAGCCCATGAGACTATAGAGTCACGCATGTGGGCATATACATAGTGGTAAATGGCAGCCCACTCCCTCCCTCCTCCTCCATGCCCACTAACCAGCTAAACACAATGGGGGCAGGATATCACATGTAGATTAATAGAGGCTTCACCTCCCTCTTATTCTAAGACACAGGCTGGAAGGGTGTTGACAGCCTGTGACTGGCAGAAATTCGCCCACCCCATGTTATTGGCAAAAAAAGATTTGATTTTAAATTTGCATGACAATTTAAAACAGTTTATTGATATTAATTATTAAATTCAACTCTGTATTCCAAAGGCTTTTTTTTTTTTTTTTTTAAACATGTGACCCAAAACAGAGGGCTCCTCCTGCTTTTGTTTCCCTGCTGACAGCTATATATCGATTAGGAAAACAGTACTTTCTAATAATTACAGTGCCGTCATCCACATACAGAAATAAAAGGGACAAGGTTAATTAAACCGTGTGTTTAGTATCACTTTACGCAATTCCTGGCCAATACAGGTACATGCAAACCTTTCATGAATCATCAGATTTTGAGTGCCTTATTTCCAGATACGCATTTTTGAAGTGTATCTTTACTATTTATTTATGTTTTGTGCACATGGTTTTAAAATGACGCCACATACATACAAATGCAATAAAAATAAATAAATAAATAATAATAATTAAAAAAAAAAAAAAAAAAGAGAAAACATTTATGTTGAAGCCTCATGCACACATGGCAAAAAAAAAAGAGCTTCAAAGCCAGTACCGATGCCAGGTAACAGTGGTTAAAATGTGCTTTTAGATGCGTTTTGTTTTGGCTTTATTGTGCGTTTAGCTGCATCAGCATTTCTCTGCCCTCTTCTATTTTCCATCCCCAAATCCAATTACTAAAGTTTAAAAAATGTTTGATGCGGCTTAACGCCGTATACAGCGTTAACACGCGTTTAGCTGCGTCAGGCGTTTTAACAGCTGTAACGCCGCTGCTCCAAAACTGGGTGGCCCTGGGTTTTTTGTTTTTTTCTTGCAGCTTGAAAACACCTAATCCACTTACAGCTCCTAAAAGCTTATGTGTGCATGGACACAGAATAACACGGAGAGGCATTTATAACCTCTTCAGGACTGCCCCACACACATATACTGTGGCAGGACGGCCCTCCTGTGTGAAATCATGTACCTGTACGTGATTTCGTGCACTTAGTCTGGGGCGCACATGTGTTACCGGCAACCCACTCCCTCTGTGATTGGACACAGTGGGAGCCAATCAGCGGGTCTGTTGGACCCGATGTTCGCCAGCACCACACGATGGTTCTCAGGAGAGACAGAATTGCTGTTCTGTGAGAGAGGAAGATGGAGATCTTGTGTTTCTGCTAAGCAGGAACACAAATCTGTCTTCCCCCTGTTAAAGCATCTCCCCAACAGTAAGAAAGCACTCCGTAGGCACAGTTAACCCTTTGCTCGCCTCATCTTAACCCTTTCCCTGCTAGTGTCATTAGTATAGTGACAGTGCATATTTTTTAGCACTGATCACTGTATTAGTGTCACTGGTCCCCAAAAAAAGGGTCAGTTAGTGTCCGCCACAATGTTGCAGTTCCACTAAAAATGGCTGATTGCCGCCATTACTAGTAAAAAAAAAAAATTTTTTTTAATAAAAATATCCCCTAGTTTGTAGACGCTATAACTTTTGCGCAAACCAGTGAATATACGCTTATTGGGATTTTTTTTTTTACTAAAAACACATAAAAGAATACATGTAGGCCTAAATCGATAAAGAAATTAGATTTGTTAAATTTTTTTGGATGCGTTTTATATATAGCATAAAGTAAAAAAATCTATTTTTTTTTTTTTTCCAAAATGGTCAGTCTTTTTTTGTTTATAGCGCAAAGAATAAAAACCGCAGGTGATCAAAGAAAGCTCTATTTGTGAGAAAAAAAGGACGTACATTTTTTTTACAGCATCGCACGACCGCGCAATTGTCAATGTAACACACTGCCGTATCGCAAAAAAATGGCCTAGGTATAGACAAACCTTCCGGGGCTGAAGTAGCAGTTAAGGCTGCATTCACATGTCAGCGTATTGATCGCGGGCAGAATCACCGCGATTCCGCCCACGATCCGGAAATCATTGCAAATTGCGGGACGCATTATGCTCCAAAGAAGCTCTTGTACTTCTTTGGAGCGTAATGCGTCCCGCAATTTTTTTTGCGCAATGTTACCACGATTCGGCAGGCGGAAATCGCGGCAACATCGCACAGCGTTTGGGGTGCTATTGCAAATCACGGGCAACGCACATGCGTCCCGCAATTTGCAATGATTTCCGGATCGTGGGCGGAATCGCGGTGATTCTGCCCGCGATCAATACGCTGACATGTGAATGCAGCCTAAAGTGATTGTAAAGACTTGTTTGTTTGTTTTTTTAAACAACAAACATGTTATACTTTTGGTTTTGCACAGGGCAGCCCGGATCCTCCTCTTCTCGGGTCCCTCTTCTGTGCACCTGGCCCCTCCCTCCTGTTGTGTGCCCCCACAGCAAGCAGCTAGCTAGGGGGGCACCCGAGTCACAGCTACCTGTGCCCATTCAGACATGGAGCCGTGAGCCGGCCCACCCCCCACTCCTCTAATTAGCTGACTGACTTTGATTGACAGCAGTGAGACCCAATCGTGCCACTCTGCTGTCTCAGCCAATGAGGAGGGGAGTTCCGGGCAGCTGAGAAACTCCTGCAACATCGCTGGATAAAGATGGGCTCTGGTAAGTATTAGGGGGGCTGCTGTTAACCACTTTACCACGGGAGGATTTTGTTGTCTTACGTCCAGGCCACTTTTTGCGATTCAGCGCTGTGCGAATTTAACTGACAATTGCGCGGTCGTGCAACGCCGTACCCAAACGAAATTTACGTCCTTTTTTTACCACAAACAGAGCTTTCTTTTGGTGGTATTTGATCACCTGTGCGATTTTTACTTTTTGCGCTATAAACAAAAAAATAGCGTTTATTTTGAAAAAAATAACAATATTTTTCACGTTTTTTTATATTAAATTCCTCCCAAAAAATATGTAAAAATCAAATTTTTTTAAAATTTTTGGCCAATTTGTTTTCTGCTACCTATGTTTGGTAAAAAAAATCTCAATAAGCGTATTTTGATTGGTTTGCGCAAAAGTTATTGCGTTTACTAACTAAGGGAAAGATTTCTGTCATTTTTGGTGTTTTTTTTTTTTTTAACGAGTAATGGCGGCGATCTGCGATTTTTTTTGCGGGACTGCGACATTGCGCCGGACAGATCGGACCCTTGACTGACATTTTTGACACTTTTGGGGGTACCAGTGACATTACTGCAGTAATCAGTGCTATATATATGCACTGTTACTGTAAAAATGACACTGGCAGGGAAGGGGTTAATTTTATTGGAGAGGGAGGGGTAATGTATGCCTGGTACTTACTAACGTGTGGGGGGGGGGGGGGGAGGTGACTGAGTGAGCCAGGGACAGATTGGATGTTCAGCTATGATGAACACTCCGATCTGTCACTCCCTGTCACTGAGGAGATCCGCCCGCTCCGTTTACACAGGCGGGCGGATCTCCAAACTAGATTCCCCAACGATCGGGGAAGAGCAGCGGCGATCGCCGCCGCTCCTCCCCTGGCCCGACTCCCGCTGTGAATGAAAACAGCGGGAGCGCGCCTCCGGCGGCGCGCGAGCGCCACCTACAGGGGGAGGAGTCCAGCGACGTAGGTCTACGTCGCTGGACGATAACGAGCCACTGTGCCACAGTAGCAGCACAGTGGCCGGAGGTAAAGTGGTTAATGCATAGAATGCATTACGATTAAAAAAAAAAAAAAAAAAAAAAAAAAAAAAACCTTCTGCCTTTACAAATCCTTTAAGCTGTAAAAAAAAAAAAAACACCCGACGCTCCTAAAAGCAGCAGGAAAAATGCCATGTGTGCATGAGGCTCAAATATTGGACACAAAATGTTAAAAGAGGAAATATTAAAACATATAATCAGACTATGTGATCTCAACAGTCTAGACCAGTAACAGTAAATACAGCGTCATCCTTCCAGTGTACAAGGAAATAGATGCTGCCTGGTACTGGTAATGAAGTCTTTACTGCCCTCCAGCTAGAGAGTTGATGTATTTTAAACAACCACGCAATCCCCTTTTTGTTGTCACAGAACAAGTTCTCATGGAGGAATACTTACTGAGAAATGGTGTTGGTATCTAGGTCAATACAGCTCACATCCGGAGGGGGCTCGTACAAATCAAAGTAGCGAGAATCAATTCCCACAATGAAGGGACAAGGGGCACTCAGCACGTCTGCCAGGGCCAGGGGGCAAAGCGGGATATACGGGCAAGGCCAATGGAAAGGGAAGATCATCTTGCAAAACAAAATTAATTTTGTTATTGTCAGTTAGGGATCAGTTATTAAAGCAATGCTAGACAATGCAATTATACAGTAAGTGGAACAAAAACAGTCAACATAAATCTGTCACTTAACTCAGTTCAAACCATTCTATCACCATCTTCTGGCATGCAGTGTGCAATTAGAGATTGTCTTATTTAAAAAAGCGGATTTTAATATCAAGGTTAAGAACAAATTATTATTATTATACAGGATTTATATAGCGCCAACATTTTGCGCAGCACTTTACAATGTGAGGGAAGACAGTACAGTTGCAATACAATTTAATACAGGAGGAATTAGAGGGCCCTGTTCATTAGAGCTTACAATCTAGAAGGGAGGGTGAAGTGAATCATAAAGCAATAACTGTGGGGGATGGGCTGATGGAGAAAATGGAAGTATAGTTGTTAGGTGTGGGTAGGATAGGCTTCTCTGAAGAGGAGTGTTTTCAGGGATGGGTAGGATAGGCTTCTCCGAAGAGGAGGGTTTTTAGGGATAGGTAGGATAGGCTTCTCTGAAGAGGAGGGTTTTCAGGGATGGGTAGAATAGGCTTCTCTGAAGAGGAGAGTTTTCAGGGATGGGTAGGATAGGCTTCTCTGAAGAGGAGGGTTTTCATGGATGGGTGGAATAGGCTTCTCTGAAGAGGAGGGTTTTCAGGGATGGGTAGGATAGGCTTCTCTGAATAGGAGGGTTTTCAGGGATGGGTAGGATAGGCTTTTCTGAAGAGGAGGGTTTTCATGGATCGTCTAAAAGCTAATAGAGTAGGAGATAAAATCGGACAGATTGGAGTAAGGAGCTCCATAGGATTGGAGAGACTCTGGAAAAGTCCTGGAGGGGAGAATGGGATGAGGTGACGAGGGAGCTAGAGAGCAGGAGGTATTGAGAAGAACGAAGAGAGCGATTAGGTTGGTATTTTGAGACTTGACTAGTGATGTAGCTGGGGGCTAAACTGTGGATGGCTTTGTAAGATGTTGTTAGTATTTGAATTTAATTTGTTGGGTGAGCGGAAGCCAGTGGAGGGATTGACAGAGAGGAGTAGAAGACACTGAGAGATTGGTAAGGTGAATGAGTCTGGTAGCAGCATTAATGATGGATTGAAGGGGGGATATCCGATGTAGAGGTAAGCCAATGAGAAGGGAATTGCAGTAGTCAAGGTGTGAGATGACCAGGGAGTGAACTAGTAGCTTTGTTGTGTCATTGGTTAGACAGGGGAGTATTTTGGACATGTTGCGGAGGTTGAGGCGGCAAGATTTGGACAGTGATTGGATGTGGGGCTTGAAGGAGAGTTCAGAGTCCAGGACTACACGTAGGACCTTGGGCTGATAGTTGTGCCATCGATATGGACAGAGAGATCGGGGGAAGCAGACATTCATTTAGGTTTATTTAATCCAGTGTTTATCAACTGGGGTGCCGCGGCCAAACTACATAAAACTCTAAGCAGTCCGATCTAAAAGTTCTTCTGTTAACTCCTGTGTATATAGAGGAGGGAGAGAGCACAGCCAGCATCTCCTCCCGGCTCTCTCCTCCTCTCACTACTTCTGTAAGCAACCCAGAATGCTTTGTGAGCTGCTCACCTGCATCCTGCCAACCAATTACAACATAGGTTGCTAAGGACAGGTCATTTGTCAAAACAGCAGGCGGAAGGTGGTTAAATTAATGTAAAGGGTTCTCTGATTGGACGAGGTGGAGAGTATGAGGTTACCGCACCGCCTCTCCACCTCGTCTAACCAGATAACGCTTTGCATTCATTCCGAAAATGGAAAGCGGTCTCTGAATGGCGCCCGTGTTCACAATGCAGGAATGCACCCACTCGGCGCAGAAACTGGAAGCAAGGGAAAAATCACTGTAGTAGGAGGTGTCTGCTTCAGGGATTTCCAGCTTCCAATGGCACCAGCCAGATGTGTTATATACAAAGTTATATTGTAACTATGTAGAACATGCCGATGATTATTATTCTATAAATCCTGGCACTGCTCAGGTGCTCAGGAGGCACAGGTGATGCATGCAAAATCTACAACAGGATGAAAAACACGGTGGCTGGGTGTTGTACCGAGTGATGTTTGTATTTAGGGCCATGCATATCCAGGAACGTATGCCTGAAATGCAGAATTTGTGCCTGGACATACTATAGGGTGGATTTAGTAAAGGCAATTAGACTGTGCACTTTGCAAGTGCAGTTGCTCCTGAGCTTAGTAAATGAGGTGAAGCTTCACTTTGCAAACAATACCCCATTCACATGCAAGGGAAAAAAAAAACAAAAAAAAAAAAAAAAACAGCCTTTTTGCTTGCACATGATTGGATGATGGACTTCAGCAGAGCTTCTCCTCATTTACTAAGCTCTGGAGCAGCTGCACTTGCACAGTGCAGTCTAATTGCCTTTAGCAAGCCATTTAAATGAATGTGAATGCTGGCTGTGCAAATAGGCACAAATAGCTGCAGCCGCCGACTCTGCAGTCTACAGGCTCACCGGCAGCAGCTATCTGGTAGCATCTGTCAAAGCCAGTAGAAGGAATCAATAGACTCTTGCCATTAGGATTTGCAGCATGGCAAAATGCCCGTACAAATGGAGCCTGAGGTAGGCCATAGAATATGTGATTTTCTTTTCTGCAACCACAGGTTGGTGTTGATAGGGGAATCCTTCCGGCTGAGCCATTGTGTTCTCTGGCCTGGAAGAGGGGGTGTGAGGAGCTGTACCTGCCGGGAGAACACAGTGATTATCGCTATTGGCTATAGCCGCTGGCAATAATCAAATGCAAAAGTCTGACATGCCGGATGTACCCAAGTCGATGGATGGATCGACCTGGACACAATCAACCTGCCCATAGATAAGTGGTGCACCGAAATGAAAATGATGGTGCTTAAACTGAAAATTCAGGATGCACTTGGCCAAAAACTGAAATTGACAGTTTACATATTTTTTTTTTTAATTAATATTAATATTTTTGCTATAAAATCAATTAGATGCGATTTTGCATTGAAGTCACTAGGGGGCGTGATTTTGCATTGAAGTCACTAGGGGGCGTGATTTTGCATTGAAGTCACTAGGGGGCGTTTCTGCATTGAAGTCACTAGGGGGGCGTTTCTGCATTGAAGTCACTAGGGGGGCGTTTCTGCATTGAAGTCACTAGGGGGGCGTTTCTGCATTGAAGTCACTAGGGGGGCGTTTCTGCATTGAAGTCACTAGGGGGCGTTTCTGCATTGAAGTCACTAGGGGGCGTTTCTGCATTGAAGTCACTAGGGGGCGTTTCTGCATTGAAGTCACTAGGGGGCGTTTCTGCATTGAAGTCACTGGGGGGCTTGATTTTGCATTGAAGTCACTAGGGGGTATCACTAGGGGCGTTTCTGCATGGAAGTCAATGGGATGCAATTTTGCATTGAAGTCAATAGGAGGTGATTTTGCATTGAAGTCCATAGGACGCAGCATGCCATCACCATATTTTTTTTCTATTGGCAAAAATGCTGATAACCCCGTTTTTGGCTGATAATTTTCGGTGGCCGATCTATCGGTGAATCCCTACCAAAGATGAGTCAAATGTCAGCCAGTTCAGCATGGACTGGCTGAGATTCAAACCATCTATGGCCGGCTTAAGAGAGAAAACGGAGAGCAATAAAAACCTGACAGGTTTTCTAACCCTTCCCTACTCCATCAAAAAAAAATACCTTTTTGTTCTTCCAGTTTCAGTAAATGATCTCCTCTGTGTAAAGCCATTGATCACAAAAGTTTCCTGATCAGCTTCATAGCCATAGAGTAAACGTTTGCTGGCTGCAGGCTCATCAGACCTGTCGGGTTTTGGACAAAAGCTTTTTACTTTGGCTCACAGGATCTATCTGAGATCTCCATGAACTCTCCCCGATACGCTTCTTCATCGGAAGTGGAATGGCAGACGAGCGATAAGCTTCTCAGCCATATGCCCCATTCCCTTCTACTTCACAGGCTGTCTCTGAAAAGCTGCGTTTGGATTGGATTCAGTAACGTGAGATGCAGAGCAGCCTGTTCATGTTATGCAAACAAGGTTATGTGGCATCCCAATCTGCTTTTACCATTTCCACACAGCCAGCACACTGAACGCTCGGGGGATCGAGAGTGACACCATGGAAGAGCACTTGGCATTTTCATGGCTTAGGATGCTAGAACATGCAAATAAAAACTTAAGCATTGATCCTAATGGCAGAAGGAAACGCAAACAAAAAAAAATATTAGAAAAGCTGTGGTAGTGTTACTAAACCCACAACAGTAAAATCCGTAAGTGAAAATGTCCAAATTGGGCCCAATTAGCCATTTTCCCTCCCCGGTGTCATGCGACTCGTTAGTGTTACACGGTCTCAGGTGTGAATGGGGAGCAGGTGTGTTAAATTTGGTGTTATCGCTCTCACTCTCTCATACTGGTCACTGGAAGTTCAACATGGAACCTCATGGCAAAGAACTCTCTGAGGATCTTGAAAAATAATTGTTGCTCTACATAAAGATGGTCTAGGCTATAAGAAGATTGCCAAGACCCTGAAACTGAGCTGCAGCACAGTGGCCAAGACCATACAGTGGTTTAACAGGGCACACAAAGAGGCCAAGACAGCAGATGGAAGGGGCACATGTGCTAGAAACCACCCCCCCTGCAGAGCAGTCAGAGGGAGGGAGAAGAGGATAAGCTGGCAGTGCAGCCCGAGGGAGAGAGAAGAGGAACAGTTTCTGCAATAAGACAGTACAGCTGGCCCTCCTGCTCAGCAGGTGCCTGGGTCCCCCTTTTGAACTGATGGGGCCAAGGCCCAGTGCAGGAGGGCTGACTGTACTGCCTCATCAGTGGCTCTGACTCAGCCCATCAGTTCAAAAGGGGGGCCCAGGCCCAGTGCAGGAGGGCTGACTGTACTGCCTCATCAGTGGCTCTGACTCAGCCCATCAGTTCAAAAGGGGGGCCCAGGCCCAGTGCAGGAGGGCTGACTGTACTGCCTCATAAGTGGCTCTGACTCAGCCCATCAGTTCAAAAGGGGGGCCCAGGCCCAGTGCAGAAGGGCTGACTGTACTGCCTCATCAGTGGCTCTGACTCAGCCCATCAGTTCAAAAGGGGGGCCCAGGCCCAGTGCAGGAGGGCTGACTGTACTGCCTCATCAGTGGCTCTGACTCAGCCCATCAGTTTAAAAGGTGGGCCCAGGACCAGTGCAGGAGGGCTGACTGTACTGCCTCACCAGTGGCCCTGACACAGCCCATCAATTCAAAAGGGGGGCCCAGGCCCAGTGCAGGAGGGCTGACTTTACTGCCTCATCAGTGGCTCTAACTCAGCCCATCAGTTCAAAAGGGGGGCCCAGGCCCAGTGCAGGAGGGCTGACTGTACTGCCTCATCAGTGGCTCTGACTCAGCTCACGTCAACCATTCTCGATAAAAATAAAAAAAAATTGACACGAGAAAGATGAGAGGAGCAAATGCCATTTATTGTGGTCAACAGACTTTTCTATCCTACAGCTGTAACTAATGAGGCTCAACCTTTCCCCGAGCTGTGAGAAGATCTCAGACGAGGATGCAGCGGTATATTCTCTACACCACTAAAACCACCTCTATCATCCCATGTTACAGTCTAACACAAAAAAATTCATGCTGTAAAGCTTTTTTTTTAAATAAGCAAAAAATTGTCATCCATTTAATCTGTAAAATTCAGAATGTGAAACGAGGATTTTACAGGAGTATCCTGAGGAGACTCATAAATATGACATTAACTTCAGCTCACATCGTTTCCCGGAGAAATAAAGCTTTTATCAAATTCAGAAGAATATGACCCAGTTGGCTGTAGAATAGAACGCAGTAAAAAGGTACTTACAGAGACCAAGGCTTCGGTGACACTGGTGAGAACAGACGGGCGTAATGAGTGGATGAGGATTTTGTGCTCCGTGACGGCAAAGACCAGCAGAGTCACCGCATTCTCGGGACCCAAGTTCTGCAGCAGCGTAGAAAATTTTCCTCCGCTGTTTGTAAGATAAAGTTTCATATGAGCAAAAAGTATAAACCTCATGAAATGCAGGAAATTTTAGGACAGTTCTAGGTGTAATTTCAGAAACGTAAGTATGAATATTTTCTGTAGGTGGAGTACGCCGCTCTCTTGAACAGCCAACATGACATAAAGGTAAAGAATGGCTTCAGCCTACATGTCTCTGCCAAAAGACACCCCCGATGCGTTTCGTCACACCCACCAGGGCTTCGTCATAGCCCCTATGACTATGAACTCTAAAGTCCCATATACATGGGCCGAATATCGGCCGGTTCAACAGAAACTGGCCAAGATTAGGCCCGTGTGTGTACGGTAGCCTGCATTTGACTTCTGCACATCAGCGCTCTCAGTCTATGGTGTGTTCTGGGGGGCGACATCGGGTAGTTAGTACAGCGAGCTCCTCTTTAGATTATCTGGTTTTTTTTTTGTTCAACCTGCTGGGTACCTTGCCTAAGCCTTGGTAGGTGGGGCAAAACCGTTCTTTACTTTAATGTCACATTGGCCGGTCCAGACAGAAGCGCTCTCCTTCATCTACTGCTCCAAATGAGCACATCAGCACACCTGCATCCCTTCATTCCTGTGAATCACGGGAGAAGTGCTCCTGGCTACGAGTGGCACCCTATGCTTATTATTGAAGTCACTATGAATATTTTATGGACCATTTAACTAGAGAAATTTAGCTACATTGCTATTCCGTATAGGTGCCTATGGGGGGCAACAGAAGTGATCCATTTTTAGAGGGTGGTTGGGAGGGAATATATCGCCTCCTTACCTACTGTTTAAATCCCAAAAAGGCCAAACATGTAGCAAACTCATGCATTGCTCTGAATGAGCCCTTAATTCCTTAGAAAGGAATAAGCTCAGGCAGGTTTAGGCACACCTGCCTGAGCTATCCTGCCAGGAAGTTGTCAAAGCTGAAAGCCAATCTTAGGCATTGGAACCCTTAACCAACACGCAGGTGCACGTATACAAGGGGTGTGTATTATATGTGTATACACAAGGCTGCAGGCATGCCTCCGCCTCCTATGATTGGCTGTCCACTTTGACAGCTTCCTGGAGGGATAGCTCAGGTGGGTGTGGACTCATGTCCAAACACTCTTGAGCTCACACTGCCTAGCATGTGGCTCAGGATAAAACCCAAACCAAATGGCACAGAGCTTCTTGAAACCATGATTGCTCATTCACTAATTAGCTCAGCAGTCTCCACCATCAGCCTGACCATACCAGCAGTGTCTCTGGGTAAGCTACCTTTCTCCCCAGGTCACAAAAATAAATACAGACCAGTACTTGAAGAACTGAGATGCCAAGTTAAAATATCACCAGGACTGTACCGATTTGTAGTTTGTATGTTCTCTCACAGTTTGCATAGGTTTCCTCCTATAGATCCGAAATGAAAACGAGGCTTGGTTTTACAAAGGATGCATATAATTGTGATGACGCGGCATGGTGCCTGTAGCCTTGGAAGACATCTTTAATGACGAAACGAGTCGGATGGATCAGCGTGCTTATGCCATCGCATTCCAAGAAGTAAATGTCCATGTCGGCTTGGTGATTTTAACTAAATGCGCATTTGTTTTTATATAAATGTGAGTGCATATTCTTGTTCAATAAATCTTGTTTAGGATTTTATGGCACTCTGGAGAGGCTTTTTTCTGTGTACCTTGCATGAAGACCTTTCTTGGAGCCCCTAGCATAATTTGTTTTATTAGCAGAATCCTAGCTGATGAGGGAGCAGTTTGGGGAAGTGAAGTGGCGATTTAATCACTTCCCATGAAACCGACATACCTCTACATCAGCTTGAAGTGGTTGTACCAGGGTGATGCCTGCAACCCGGCACTGTTTTTTAGATGCGGTTGTGGCATTCTGATGATAACCGATGCAGTTTAGCAGCAGCTCGGCTGTTATCCTGAACACCCCCACCCCCTGCACCGCCTTCCGCCGCTCTGCCCGGGTCTCCCGTCCCACCGGAAGACCTGAGCAACCAGCCAGAACATCCGCTGGCTGATTAGAGTCCTGACCAAAGCCAGATTCAGCTTCGATTGGGCCTCTGATCAAAAACGTTTAGGTCGCAGAAGTGTGAAACGGGGCTATGTAACATTTAAAAGTTTTACTTAAAGCGATCACATCACAGGGAAGAATGCAGGACTCCATAGTCGGACATGTGATACAACTTTTGGACTTTATTTAAAGATTCATGGTGTGCTGACAAACATAAAAGATTCACGTGCGCCAAAACGCATGGTGCCATTGCACCTTGTGGTTCGGCGGGGCGCAATTTTGCAAAAAGGTCAAGGACTTATTTTTCCCGTAGGGCATCCAATTTAAATAAATAGGCAGTGTACACACACACTCCATCGCCCCTGCATGGTGTGAATAGAGCCTTATACACTGCTCAAAAAAATAAAGGAAAACTTTGAAAACACATCAGATCTCATTGGGTAAAAATCTCATGCTGGATATCTATACTGGTATGGACTGAGTAATGTGTTAGGAAAGAAAGGATGCCACATCGTTTGATGGAAATGAAAACGATCAGCCTATAGAGGGCTGAATTCAGACACCCCAAAAAGTGAAAAAATGATGCATCAGGCTAGTCCATTGTGCTGAAATGTAATTGCAGATGGTACTCAGGGCATTGTGCACCAGGAGGAACCCAGGACCCACTGCACCAGCGTAGGGTCAACAATGGGTCCAAGGATTTCATCCCGATACCTAAAGGCAGTCAGGGTAGCCTGTAGAGGTCTGTGTGCCCCTCCATGGCTATGCCTCCCCAGACCATCACTGACCCACCACCATACCGGTCATGCTGAATGATGTTACAGGCAGTATAACGTTCTCCATGGCTTCTCCAGACCCTTTCACGTCTGTCACATGTGTTCAGGGGGAACCTGCTCTCATCTGTGAAAAGCACAGGGCACCTGCCAATTCTGGTGTTCAATGGCAAATGCCAATCGAGCTCAACGGTGCCGGGTAGTGAGCACAGGGTCCACTAGAGGATGTTGGGCCCTCAGGTCACCCTCATGAAGTCTGTTTCTGATTGTTTGGTCAGAGACATTTACACCAGTGGCCTGCTGGAAGCCATTTTGTAGGGCTCTGGCAGTGCTTATCCTGTTCCTCCTTTCACAAAGAAGCAGATACCGGTCCTGCTGATGGGTTAAGGACCTTCTACGGCCCTGTCCAGCTCTCCTTGAGTAACTGCCTGTCTCCTGGAATCTCCTCCATACTATTGAGACTGTGCTGGGAGACACCGCAAACCTTCTGGCAATGGCACATATTGATGTGCCATCCTGGAGGAGTTGGACTGCCTGTGCAACCTCTATAGGGTCCAGGTATCGCCTCATACTACCAGTAGTGACACTGACCCTAGCCAAATGCTAAACTAATGAAAAACATCCAGAAAAGATGAGTAGGGAAGATTTCAGTAGCCTCCACCTGTAAAACCATTCCTGTTTTGGAGATCGTCTCATTGTTGCCCATCTAGTCCACCTGTTAATTTCATTAACACCAAAGCAGCTGAAACGGATTAACAACCTCTTCTGCTAATTAACTGACCAGATCAATATCCTAGGAGTTTGACTTGATGCTATACTCTGATAAAAAGTGTTCCTTTAATTTTTTTATCAGTGTAGAATGCACACAAAAAGCTGCACAAAGAAGAACTGTTATTTCCAGAATATTCCATTTTTGGTATGTCAAACTTCAGTGAATGATTGAGGAAGAATTAGAGATGTATTGAGACCAGCAACCAAGGCAGCAAAGGTCAATGCAGCTTACTGATTAATTATTCGTGATACACTGCTCTCCGTAGTTTGTCTGTGAAGGTCATGAGACTTTGCCAGGAATGGCAAGCCAAAAAAAAAAGATTATTCAATCGCTAATTAATTTTCCCAGTAATTACATGTAAATGTTGCTGCAATTATGCAAACGCAGAAAATACAGTCTGTACAAGCCACAAATCACTCGCTTTCATTTTTTTCCCCCTGGTGCACTAATGAACCTCAGCATAAAATCCGAGACCGGTCACAGAGCTGGCAGTTGTTTCCCCCGTGATACACAGAAAAGGAGAGAGAGACGTCGCACTGCGGGAGAAGAGGTTGCCAAAGTAACCAAAGCGTGTTTGTGCCGGCAGGCTTAGAAAACACGCCTGTCACATGACAGCACCCATCAGGTTCAATTAGCTTTTGATGTGCAGTGTTATGCAATGCTAATCCCGGGGGAAGCTGGAATTACACTAGTCCCACCTGTGTGTCCCTGAGCCCAGCGGGACTCCCTGCGCAGAAAGTGGTCCCAGTTTTAAAGCCAAAGAAATGTGTACTTGCCTGAGTGGAAGCGGTGAGGACACGGGCTGGCTGAGGATCAGGGTATCGTGCGGAGAAAGCTATTCGGAGAGACAGCAAATTGTGTTTACTCAGCAGAGCAAAAAAAGGGTTAGAAATACACAAAAGATGAATCATAAAGGCTGACCCCCCCAAATAAAAAACAGTTTATTAGTGTGAATCCGGTCACAGCATATCAAATACACCAAACAAACACACAGGTGTCCACTCTGTGCCCCCCCCCCCCCCCACCTCCTCCCCCTTCAGCTAAGCTCTATAGCAGTGGTTCTCAACTCTGGTCGTCAGGACAGATTTTAAGTATCACCTTGGGGAGATGTAGACTAAAGTACTGCAATCACTGAGCAGCAAATTTCATCACCTGTGATGTATTTCAGTTATCTTGCAAACCTGGCCTGTTAGTGGGTCCCGAGGTCCGGAGTTGAGAACCACTGCTCTATAGCATGGGGAAACATGGGAGGAAACCAGATCCTGCTTGTACCATAATACAGCAGCTATGGAACATCAAGGTTTTACTCCATGGCTCTTTTATTCCAAGTAAATCTAAAGCTGGTCATACACTATACCAATGATCTCCAAACTGTGGCCCTTTACTTGCTTTTATCTTGCCCTTGCCTTTTATTTCTCCCACTGACCCCAATATTTGAGTACTATTCTTCCAACTGACACCAATGATGGGGCCCTATTCCTGCCACTGACACCAATGATGGGGCACTATTCCTGCCACTGATAGCAATGGTGGGGCACTATTCCTCCCACTGACACCAATGGTGGGGCACTATTCCTCCCACTGACACCAATGGTGGGGCACTATTCCTCCCACTGACACCAATGGTGGGGCACTATTCCTCCCACTGACACCAATGATGGGGCACTATTCCTCCCACTGATACCAATGAAGGGGGACTATTCCTCCCACTGGCACCAATGAAGGGGGACTATTCCTCCCACTGACACCAATGGTGGGGCACTATTCCTCCCACTGACACCAATGATGGGGCACTATTCCTCCCATTGACACCAATGATGGTGCACTATTCCTCCCACTGACACCAATGATGGGGCACTATTTCTCCCACTGACACCAATGATGAGGCACTATTCCTCCCACTGACACCAATGATGGGGCACTATTCCTCCCACTGACACTAATGATGGGACACTATTCCTCCCACTGACACCAATGATGGGGCACTATTCCTCCCATTGACGGGGCACTATTCCTCCCATTGACACCAATGATGGGGCACTATTCCTCCCACTGACATCAATGATGGGGCACTATTTCTCCCACTGACACCAATGATGGGGCACTATTCCTCCCACTGATACCAATGAAGGGGGACTATTCCTCCCACTGGCACCAATGAAGGGAGACTATTCCTCCCACTGACACCAATGGTGGGGCACTATTCCTCCCATTGACGGGGCACTATTCCTCCCATTGACACCAATGATGGGGCACTATTCCTCCCACTGACATCAATGATGGGGCACTATTTCTCCCACTGACACCAATGATGGGGCACTATTCCTCCCACTGACACCAATGATGGGGCACTATTCCTCCCACTGACACCAATGATGGGGCACACTTCCTCTCAGTGACACCAAAAATGGGGCACTACTCCTCCCCCCTAATACTAACGATAAGGCATGGTTAGGGCCTGCTGGCCACAGTCCAGCCCCTCTAGGGTCTGAAGGACAGAAAACTGGCCCTCTGTTTAAAATGTTTGGAGACTCCTGCACTCTATGAATAGCGGCTGGTTTCCTGAACACTAGCCAAAACTAACCAACTGGGTGGCTCTGTTAACCTCCCTTCACCAGGCATCCTTCAAGTGAAAAATCAAAAGGAGCCAATCAGAATAATCGAAAGGAGCCAGGCAGAAAATTGTTGGAAAACAGTAAAAATGTATGGCCAGCTTTGGGCCTCATTCACACAGGCACTGTCAGACGTGGTTGTATGCATTTTAGAGGTAATGAGTAATGATTATAATGCATATAAAGGCAGGTAAGGCTTTTTCAATGGTGCCAACTTAGTGTTTACCTGTGTTTAGAAACAATAGAATTCTGTGAATCTAGAATCTGACTAGAAAAACTAAATGCATGTAAATGCGACTAACCCTGCTTTAAAGAAGAATTCCAGGTATGGATACTTTTACATAGTTACATTGTTCTAGCTTAGCCTGTATTGTAATGTAAATACCATACAGGTGGGATGCCTCTAGAACAGGAGTGTTAAAATTTGATTGTGGACCGCATCAGCAGTATGGTTGCCCTCAAAGGGCCTGTTGTGTCTAGGGTGTGTTCCGTTCAGAGCTCAGGATTAAGCTGTGTACATAGTGCAGAGTTCAGGGGTGCGTTATGCACAGATGGCAGAGTTCTGGGGTGCGTTATGTACAGATGGCACAGTTCAGGGGTGCGTTATGTACAGATGGCACAGTTCAGGGGTGCGTTATGTACAGATGGCACAGTTCAGGGGTGCGTTATGTACAGATGGCAGAGTTCAGGGCTGCGCTATGTACAGAGTGCAGTGTTCAGTTCAGGGATGCGCTATGTACAGAGTGCAGGGTTTAGGGGTGCGCTATGTACAGAGTGCAGGGTTTAGGGGTGCGCTATGTAGAGTGCAGGGTTTAGGGGTGCGCTATGTACAGAGTGCAGGGTTTAGGGGTGCGCTATGTACAGAGGGCAGGGTTTAGGGGTGCGCTATGTACAGAGGGCAGAGTTCAGGGGTGCGCTATGTACAGAGGGCAGAGTTCAGGGGTGCGCTATATACAGAGTGCAAGGTTCGGTTCAGGGGTGCGCTATGTACAGAATGCAGGGTTTAGGGGTGCGCTATGCACAGTGTGCAACCCCAACCCCACCATCTCCAAAGCTTCCTCGCATCTCTCCCCTACTTTGCCTCACTCTAGTACCTCCCTGTGTAGGTGACTCTGCCTCACCTTGCAGGAAAATCGTTTTCCCTCTCAGATTCCGAACATCTGTCCCCGTCTTGAGTGCCGGGATCTGTTAGTTCCAGGAGCTTCTGAGAGCAAAGCTGTCCCTTGAAAACACAGAAAGCTTCTGTATTAACAAGTGACAGTGGGGAAAGGGACTGGAGGGTGACAGCCGGAGGTGGCGGAATGGAGTTCCACCACATTCTGGATGTAAAACTTGGTGCAGGGGCCATAGGACAAGGCCTGCAGTCCACATTTTGCAATTGGTGCTCTAGAAGCTGGAAATCAATGTAGAAGATAATGCTACTACAGCGATATCCACTAGCTTCCAGGTCCAACTTCAAGTGGCTGCACTCCTGATAACTGAACACAGGAGGTCAGCTGCTCAAGCACAGGTGCCAGTCGGAGAATGTTTTGCATCTTCTCAATCAATGCAAAGCATTCTCTGATTGGATGAGGGGGAGAGGCAGGTGGTGATGTCATGCTCTCCACCTCATCCAGAGAATGCTTTGCATTCATTGAGAAAATGCAATGCACTCTCTGAATGGCGCCCGTGCCAAGGCTGCTATGTTTACAACGCAGCTGCTCAGAGGAGGGACCCAAAATTCTTCTTTAAAGCAATAACATCTAAATGCATGAAAATGTGATCTGGGCAGCAAAAAGTTGTTTATACAGGTTATTTAACATATCTATGTCTCATTTACACATTTTATGTATATATATATATATATATATATATATATATATATATATATATATATATATATACACACACACACACAATTACTGTAGTACACCTCTTTTTGGAGATCATAGCTAGTTTAAGTAGTATAGGCAAAACTTTTTTTTTTATCCATTTTGGATAGAGAAAGGGAAGGTTATAACTTCTGTAAGGTTTATTTTTGCCATTTTTGTCCCATTGGGGAGATTTCTCTCCACTTCCTGTCCCATTGCCAAACAGGAAGTGAGAGGAATACCCTGCAAACGAAGCCCCCAAGTCACCAGAACTAGTGTCCCCATTGGAAGATTTCCCCTTATTACTTTTCTGGGGACAGCCCAAAATTTGGGATTTTCTTTTACTTTCAATGATAACGGTAAACAGGAAAATTAGAGAGGATGAATCTCCCTAATGGGGACACAGGCAGCAATAAAAACTGACAGATGTTCTAATCCCTCTCCACTCTGTCCAAAACGAAAAATGTTGCCCTATGTAAACACAGTAGAATTTTTATTTTTTATTTTAAACTGGGCATGTACATACATTTGTATAATGCATATAGTGTAATGTAGGCTCAATACTTCTCAATGGCCCCCGTCATGTCCAATTAATACAGTATTTGAAAGATCATTCAGCATAACATGTCTGAATGCAAAATAAATATAATTTGAACATTCTAGTATATATCATGTTAGGCTTAATGCCATATCCAGTTCAATCCACAGAATTTTTTTTTTTTTTTTTGAAGAATTCATATACATAAGTCTTTAAGTTCAGCCACCAGGTAAATTAATTTACACTTTTAAGGAATATTTACCTGAACTAATATTCTTGGTCTTTGAGGAGAAGGAAATGGAACTTTATGCATAAAGTGGGAGATGTGCCTGGATGAAAGGGGAAAATATAAAAATTACCAAAAAAGCATCAAATACATCACAAATAACATGTCAAATATATTGTTAAAAAAACAAACTACTGGGCTGTCCTAAGCGGAAACCCTTTGGACTATGGTCACAGATATTATCAAGAATCTTACCATGAATAATAAAAAAAAAAAAAAAAGGCCGCACTCTATCAAACAAACAATAAGCAACTGTGCAAAAAAAAAAAAAATCGCTGATGTCAGATTTTAACAAAAGTGTTCAATGTAAATAAATAATATTAAATAAAAAATTGTGCAAAAAGTCCAAACAGTTCTAGTTAAAGTGGAACTTTCCACATGAAAAATTATGCCACCAAAATTAGTGTGTGCTGTAAATTACCTCCAGCATTGCTCCAATTTCTTCTTGCTGGAGGCTGCCATTTTGTTGAAGTCCAGAGCCCCTGAGCAGAAGTAAATCATCAAGCGGAACTAAACCCATTGATTTAACAGTTTCAGAAAAGTTACATTCCTGGAATGCCGGGATTGCTAACTGTCAACATTTGCTTGTTTCCTCGACCACACTGTCCAACCATCAATTGGCTGGAGTCATATTAGATCACATGTGCAGCACCATGGCATTTGCAAATCAAACAGAAGCAGTTTCCTTGGCTGTAAAGGATAAGAGGGTTTAATTCAGGGATGTCCAAACTACTACCCTCCAGCTGTTGTGGAACTACACATCCCATGAGGCATTGTAAAACACTGACATGACTAGGAATGATGGGAATTGTAGTTCCTGAACTACTCGAGGGTCATAGTTTGGAGACCCCTAATTCTCTGTCAGCAGATCTGTCTCTAAAAATTCATCAGTGCCTAAAGGTGCCTAAAAATGGAGAGCAACAGAGCATGTGCAGAGCAGGGTGAGACAGTGTATTACTGAATTCTAAACAGTATAGACACTTATTTTTATGTTTTACATAGCTATACCTGCAAAAGGGGCCAGCCTGAAGTGATCCAGCAGGACTTAATTTTCTGACTAAAGTTAAAGTAAATGCATCCAAAAACGTAAAAGGAAAGTGCCTCCCAAGAAAAACAAAAACCCTGATGACGCCAGACATTGCTGACGAAACACGTTGGGCGACTTCCAGGACATGTCGTTTCCGGACGTTGGAGCGCAAACTGGTGCTTTCAGTTTCCATGTCCATGCTGATATACGCCTGAACATTTTAAACTGATGCAAGTGCAATTTTAAAAAGGTTTGAATAAAACAAAGATATTACTACTCTGAGAGATTCCCCTAACACTTACCCTGGCGAGGGAGTTTTGTACAGAGTCGCTTAAAAGCACAGGCGCATCACGTCGTCCATGTGTAGAGGATACAATTGGCTGGCTGAAAACCTAACAGATGCATATGGAGATATCTGGGATATCTTGGGATACTTTAAACGATCTTTGAGAAAAGAGTTCATATATTTCTGGTGAGTGCGGTGTGCTTCTACTGGAAAGAGGAAGAGCACGAATTTCCTGGGTGGCAATTTCCTTCATGTTTGGATACATTTACTGGCACTGAGCACTTTAATTAGAACTATTATGGACTTTTTGCACAATTTATTTGATATTATTTATTTACATTGAACATTTTAATTAAAATCTAACATCACAGATTTCTTGCAAAATGGTCTACAGCAGTGGTCCTCAACCCTGGCCTACAAGGCCAACTAACAGGCCAGATTTTAGGTATTACCTTGGGGAGATGCAGACTAGAGTACTGCAATCACTGAGCAGCAAATGATATCACCTGGGATGTATTTCAGGTATCTTGATAGTTATCTGGCCTGTTAGTGGGCCCTGTAGGCCAGGGTTGAGGACCACTGGTCTACAGGACTAGGTGGAAAACATCAGTGGAGGTATCTCAAACATTGAAATAAATGGTCGATGATTGCCGATTTGTATCCAGAATGTGGACTGTATTTGAATAGTGACCCATAATGTAGTGATGATCTCTGGTTGATGCTTATGTGCATGTGTGGGTGTGCACATATACATGCACATATGTATATCTACACACATGAATATGTTGCATTTTTTTTTCTCTCCTACATACATTGGGATGATACTCTTGCCCAGGGGTTGTTGATGTTACTAGTCACCCCGCCCAAAAGGGCGGGTCGGTAACACCCACATCCAGAATCGTTTCCTGCCATTCTGCTCTGTATAAAAGAAGGGTGCTGGTAGTCTTTTCTTGTGGCTCTGAAGAAGAGGAATTCCTCGAAACACGTCAACCCACAGGGGTCTTCAGTATCTGCTGTACATATTGACACAATGCGGATGGAACTATGCTGAGATCAGTGATGCGGTTTAACAATTGCAAGTTTGTGAGTAGAATACTTACCATGTTTTTAATACAATTGATTATTTGTCTCAGGATAATGCACTAGGTCGGTGCGCTCTCTGTGTGTTTTTCTATCGTTGCGGTGTTGTAGACTTCCCCAAGTCTTTGAGGCCAGCAAGACCGTGGTTATCCGCTTTCAAGTGTAATGAAGACATAAACATACCCATCTGGAGAGGTTATTTCCCTAAGCGCAGGAGGCCTTGTGTTTATGTGGATGTGGCTTTGCTGCTTTAGGAGGGGCCTCATTCTCACAACTGTTCACTTGGCATTAAAGTTTAGAATATCATATTTGAACTTCACTCATTGGACATGTAGTACCCTCCTAGGTAGGTGCTAAGTGAGAGAGTATAGTTTTTGGCTCTGTCTGCCTATCAGAGTAGCAGCAGGCAAATCTATATTGCTTTCTGCCTACAAGAGAGCAGGATCTGTGAGTGAGGTCTGCTCAGTGTGTGATTCATTGAGTTTATGAGGAGTGTTTCACACTGGTCCAATAGGGAGGCATGTTGGACAGTGGGAGGAAACCTGCCCAATGGATACACATGCTTTGATACAGTCCTGGTGATTGGCAGAGACAGGCGGTCTCAGTGCATTCTGGGATACTGTATAAAAAGCCAGGAGCACATGTGCTGCGGGGTCTTTGGCTGGTGAGCCCCGGAGGGAGGGTGGCGGCTGCTTCCTCCTCTGTAGCAGTGGCACGTGGCCTCAGGAGGTCATCCTGAGGGCCAGAGGAATGGAGCTGAACCCAGAGGTCCAGGAAAGCTGACTGGGGGGGAAGACACTGGCGACCCTAAAAAAACAGTATCGTGAGTACAGGGGATCGTGTCAAGGGGCTTGACCTGAGGGGGGCCACCCCGGGGTAGGATAGTCAGAGGACGGGTGTCAATGGTCAAGAAAGAGGATACCAGGAGAGTGTCCTGAAGATAACTTTAGTTCGACAAGTCATCTGGAAATCAAGACTTAATCTTAAATCCACCTAAGTGGCAAGGTGGAACAACAGCCTGGCTGTATCAACAGATAAATGTCCTCCAAACTTTGTGCATATTTAATCTGGAGCATCCCACTAATTCCTTCTCCCATCCCCAATTTGTAAAATAAAAACAAAACAACATACCCCTGGATTAATTATTGACTGAGCCAAGAAGTAAAGTGATAGAATGCCAATTTTGCTAACAGTAACCCAGGGGGACCCGAAAGTGTGGAAATTCAGCAGTCCTCAAGGGGGCAGTGCTACAGACACTGTAGAGCGATTTTTCTTTTTTGTATATACATGTTGGACCTAGGTCTTTCACAGTTTTAAGTAGATCATTACACATTTAGATATTTAGCATTGCATTTATTATTTTTACATACACTCAAATTGTTGGAACTGTGGCATAACAAATAAAAGATTTAAAAAAAACATAATTGACAGATTTCTAGCCATTATTTTACTGCTGGAACTGATACATAAGCATTAAGAGTCAACCCTAGAAGACAGTCACACTACTATGGTTTACAAAGGAGGTCTGAAAGACAATCTGCTCGGAGCGTGCAGTAAGTAATAGCTTGACACTAGATGTCGGAGCGCTGTGGTGTGTTTTTAGGAGTGTGTGTATTCAAGCGGACAGGCAGAACAAGAACTTGTCAGTTAATTATTTATAGCCTCTCACACAGATAACTTACTTTTCTATGGGGAGCACATGGGGTCCAGAGATGGAATAACGGTAAAGAAAAGTGAGAAATTTCTTGAAAGCGTCAAAGAAAGGCCAGTGAGACAGAAGACAGATGCACTTGCTAACATGGATGATTTTAGAAGGATCCATTTTTCCTTCGCCGTTGGTTACAAGTCCTAACTGTGATTTCTGTTTTTCCGTGAGCTGCTCTGGAACATAGGGCTCATAGAACTGTACAGCTGCTCCGTAAACCTATGAGAAAGAAGAGGTCATGTCTGTAAATATGAGAGAAAGGGATGTGGTTCCCATGCAATAATTTATTGGATATACTATCTTAAGGGGTCTTTTCACTACCTAATTTGGACTCTGGTGTAGAAATTTGAGGGCATCCCCCCAAGCTTGGACACCTACTTCTAAACAACAACATGATCCACATTTGACTATTGCTTACCATGCTTATCAGATGCAAGTCCATATATTCAGGCATGATGGTACTATTACAGCATCAGACTACTGATATAGCCGATGCACAAACTGTATGACGCTGCAGATCTAATCTGTAAGAGCAATTTTCAATCTTGGTTAAAATCCCTCTCTGCTTTACTCTAAAGCGGGGGTCTCCAAACTTTTAGGTACGAGAGCCACATTATATATTTTACAAAAAATCTATTTTATAAATGAAAGGATCTGTTTTACTTGGTTCTGTTTTTGAATCAGCATATGATTGAATTCAGAACATCCCCCCCCCCCAACCCTTACATTAGGGACCAATCAGAGCCCCCCCTTACATCAGGTTCTCCATCAGAGCCCCCCTTACATCAGGTTCTCCATCAGAGCCCCCCTTACATCAGGTTCTCCATCAGAGCCCCCCCTTACATCAGGTTCTCCATCAGAGCCCCCCTTACATCAGGTTCTCCATCAGAGCCCCCCTTACATCAGGTTCTCCATCAGAGCCCCCCTTACATCAGGTTCTCCATCAGAGCCCCCCCTTACATCAGGTTCTCCATCAGAGCCCCCCTTACATCAGGTTCTCCATCAGAGCCCCCCCTTACATCAGGTTCTCCATCAGAGCCCCCCCTTACATCAGGTTCTCCATCAGAGCCCCCCCTTACATCAGGTTCTCCATCAGAGCCCCCCCTTACATCAGGTTCTCCATCAGAGCCCCCCCTTACATCAGTGACCCCATCACAATTTCTCCTTCCATCAAGGTCACCATCAGAAATCCCCCTTTTATCAGTGTCCCCACTAGAGCCCTCCTTACATCAGGGTCTCCATCACAGTCCCCTTTATATCAGGGTCACCATCAGTGAAGACCAACTGATCTAGATCCTCAGTCTCAGGCTGCAGGCCTGATAAAAATCTTGAAACAGGCCGGATGTGGCCCGTGTGCCAAAGTTTGAAGACCCCTGATCAAAAGAGAAATTTCCAAGCAGATAAAGGTTGAAGTAGACAACCTTTCAAGAGGCTATCCAAGTTTTCCATCAGAGCCCCCCTTACATCAGGTTCTCCATCAGAGCCCCCCTTACATATGGGTCACCATCAGAATTCCTCCTTATATCCATGTCCCCATTGCAATCTCTCCTTACATCGGGGTCATCATCCGAATCCCCCATTACATCTGGGTCACCATCAGAATTCCTCCTTATATCCGTATCCCCATTGCAATCTCTCCTTACATCGGTATCATCCGAATCCCCCCTTAAATCTGTTATCTCCATCAGAATCCCCCCTTTTATCAGTGTCCCTACAAGAGCCCTCCCTACATCAAGGCCTCCATCACAGCCCCTTTTACATCAGGGTCTTTATCAGCGGAAAAGACCAACTGATCTGGATCTTCAGTCTGTGCACATCAGGTGCAGGCCCGATAAAATCTTGTAGTAGGCTGGATGTGACCCATGGATCATAGTTTGGTGACACCTACTCTAATGAGAAATTTCCAAGCAGATAAAAGGTTGAAGTAGGCAACCTTTCAGGAGGCCATCCAAGTGATGTTTGCACCAGACTGTCCTCAGGCTGTTTTGCCACATGATGTGCAACATATCTGAACAGACTGTGTTCCTATTCAGATGCTTTTCAGTGCTCATGGCACAAACCCAAACAAAAGTTCAGGCAGAGAGACAGTTGTTTGCAGATTTTGGTGAAACCTATAAGCTGAAATGCAGGCCTAGGCCTAGCTCTGATGGTCTCCTAAAGGGTCTTCTACACAGCCCATAAGTTACAGGGAGGATTCATTTCAATGTTACAGATTAGAGAGAGATTTCTTCAGCTTCACCTTTTAAAGCCTAAGCACATATTCTTAAATCTTACATAAACTTACATTGAATTAGTTATGAGGTCTGTTCTACATACAGCCAATGTAAAGAAAGCGGGGGCAGATAATTGGCATTCTTACAAAAACGGATATCGTATCTCATTGGTTTTTAAAAGCGTAACTAAACTTTTTCTTTTTTTACATTTCTTTAGTTTCTTCCTGGTTTCTGGCCAAAATGATGGTATGCATTCTAGAAGTATTCATGGGGGGAGGGGCTCTCTCAGCTAAGCACACCCCCCTACAAGCATGCCTGAGCTAAGGCAGATGGATTCCAGGAAGTGCGTGAATCATCTGCTCTTACTCAAGATGCTCACAGTTAGAAATGATAGGAAGATGTTTTGCAAAGTGATTTTGCAGCAAAATAAAGCATGGAGACACGGATGGGTGGGGGAGTTTGATTTGAATAATAAAAATAAATTGTATAGCGTTTTTGGTGTTCATATGCAGTTTAAATACTCTTCAAGCAGTAGGAAAGCGTGACTATAGTGGCTAATCTACAAATCTTCCAGAGCAATCATGTAATAAAATGATTTAGGTTTACAATAACTCCTACTGAAAATACACCATGAAGCTTAAATGTTCATTTTACAATTACTCTCAAACCACGCTATGTATCAGATATACTGCAGTAACACGTCTTAAATTATGGTACCTTTTCAGCAGATGCTCCAGTTAGGACAAACGTAGAAAAAACTGGGAGTGGATAGTTACTATTGGATGGCCAGCATTCAATTGTCACCCCCATGGGCAAGCAGAAGAGAGGCACAGATTCAGGCAAAGGAAAGGATTCATAATCTTCTTCGGGATACCTGCATATTAAACCTATGGAGACAGACAGAGGCAAAACTCCAATCACCACAACGCTTGCAACAGTGTTTTTTTTTTTAAACAGGTGGTAAAAATGGTTATTTATGTAAATATGTGGGTTATCACATTTGATCCCAAGGCTACATAACATCAACTCAGGACCCTCTACAGTCCAGGGGTCTTCAAACTATGGCCCTCCAGTTGTTCAGGAACTACAATTCCCATCATGCCTAGTCATGTCTGTGAATGTCAGAGTTTTACAATGCCCCATGGGATGTGTAGTTCCGCAACAGCTGGAGGGCCGTAGTTTGAAGACCCCTGCGTAGATCTACACCCTGTTCCCACTCCCAATAGTGCTCTGAGCTCCTTAGGTGAGACTTCTAGCCTGGACATCTGTACACATGCGGGCAGGCTATTCCAATCAATTCAGCTGGTAGCACATATGCGATCAGACAATTCCAATCCAAAATGCAGATTACCCAAATGGTTACAGAACAAAAGTCTTACAAAGGCTGGGGATATCTACCTTTCTACCAGGAAAAGTTCTACAAAGAAAGTTTTTATGGAATACTGTGAGTGTCTATACCTGCAATGTGTTTAGTGATTGGTCTAACACGGTCACATGTGGGTGGGGAGAGGAGGTCCTAAGCCCCACGTATGCTCTAGAATCAAGATCGCGATTATTATAAGATTAATCGTGCAGCTCTAAGCTCCGGTAACTAAAAGGGGCACGCTAGTATCGGGCACTCAGGACTCCTTCCCGCATCTCTTGCGGGGTTGTCCAGGTTCCGTCACACAGCGCTCGCCCTCTGTGGCAGCAGACAACGGCATCTCTCCCCCATGAGCCTGCACACCATACAGAGCTCACTGAGGATCCTCCTCCTCGGCTCTGATGTACACAGACAGGAGGAGGAAGAGCCGGGGAAGAGGGACATTAACTGCAAGAGCTGCGCTAATTATCTGAGGTCTCTGCATAGTTTAAGGATAGAGGAGGGGGACACAGTAACTGGGAAAGGAGGGCAGGTAACAAGGACACACACAGAATTGATGGGGGGGGGGGGGGGGGCAAGAGGATATGTGATGGGGCTGCTTTTGGAGGAGAGGGGACTTGTGCCAGTAGGGGATTTCAAGTCCCCTCTCCTTCAAAAGCACCCCCCCAGCACATATCCTCTTGCTCCCCTCCCCCAAATCAAAGAGATGCCACCTGCACCTCTCTGGTCTCATCCCAGGGTCCCCCTCTCTGCTCTGCTCTCTTCCCGGGGTCCCCCTCTCTGCTCTGCTCTCTTCCCGGGGTCCCCCTTCTCTGCTCTGCTCTCTTCCCGGGGTCCCCCTTCTCTGCTCTCTTCCCAGGGACCCCCTCCCTGCTCTCTTCCCAGGGACCCCCTCCCTGCTCTCTTCCCAGGGACCCCCTCCCTGCTCTCATCCCAGGGCCCCCCTCTCTGCTCTCATCCCAGGGCCCCCCTCTCTGCTCTCATCCCAGGGCCCCCCCTCGCTGCTCTCATCCCAGGGCCCCCCCTCGCTGCTCTCATCCCAGGGCCCCCCCCTCTCTGCTCTCATCCCAGGGCCCCCCTCTCTGCTCTCATCCCAGGGCCCCCCCTCTCTGCTCTCATCCCAGGGCCCCCCCTCTCTGCTCTCATCCCAGGGCCCCCCCTCTCTGCTCTCATCCCAGGGCCCCCCCTCTCTGCTCTCATCCCAGGGCCCCCCCTCTCTGCTCTCATCCCAGGGCCCCCCCTCTCTGCTCTCATCCCAGGGCCCCCCCTCTCTGCTCTCATCCCAGGGCCCCCCCTCTCTGCTCTCATCCCAGGGCCCCCCCTCTCTGCTCTCATCCCAGGGCCCCCCCTCTCTGCTCTCATCCCAGGGCCCCCCCTCTCTGCCCTCATCCCAGGGCCCCCCCTCTCTGCTCTCATCCCAGGGCCCCCCCTCTCTGCTCTCATCCCAGGGCCCCCCCTCTCTGCTCTCATCCCAGGGCCCCCCCTCTCTGCTCTCATCCCAGGGCCCCCCCTCTCTGCTCTATTCCCATGGTCCCCCTCTCATCCCGGGGTCCCCCTCTCTGCTCTCATCCCAGTGCCCCCCTCTCTGCTCTCATCCCAGAGAGGGACTACTTAAAATCGATGATGAAATGTGCTCTTTTCAGGTGTGCCGTGAGAATTTTTAGATCTTTTTGGTGCGCCGAAATACAAAAAAGTTTGAGAAATACTGGTGTAACATGTTTGTAATTCTTTTTTAATCTTGAGAATCACTTTACTGTTCAATAGATGTTTATTAAAGTTATAGTGAAAATATAAATTCGTCAACAGACGTAAGAGATTAACATAGGTTTACAGGCTTATATTTTTCACAGTATGCTATGAATGTAAGAGAGTAATGCAACTGTATACCACAAAATGCACCTATCGAGTAGAGCATAGTACTTAAATGAAAAAATTGACATGAAAAGGAAAGAGGAAGCGAAAAAAAATAAATAATTACTTAGGAATTCAACAAAGTAAGACAGGACTGAACCTTAAAGCGGAGTTCCGGCCTCAAATACCTTTTTCAACTAAAAATACCCCTAGAATACTAATCCATCGCCCTTACAGAACCGCTATTCTCATACTTACAAGGTGTACGGTATTGGATTTTAGCCAAAATCTGACTTTTAAAAATGCTGTCTGAGCGTGGCCATCTTGGATGTGGGCATCTGAAGCCGCAGTGTAATCTGCTGTGTCCTTCTTCCTGATTCCAGGGAGTGTTCTGGGAGTTCTTCCTGATTCCAGCCTCCTGGGAGTGATGACAAACAGCTCCCAGGATGCAATGCAAAGGCGGAAGTGATGTCGGTGGCCGTGGCCACAGAGGGGGGAGAAAGAGGAAGTACAATCAAAAAACGCCCTGAAAATAAGGTAAGGGACCCCCAAAAAAAATTGAAAATGCCCAATTGTTGATCAGCATAGCGAGCACTCCAGGAATCACTAAAGTTGCAAAATAGGCCGGAACTCAGCTTTAAGTCAAAACAGTCAAAGCGAGAAGATTGTGGTTATCATGCTTTGCGAGTCTCTTCAATGTCTAACCAGAGACAATCGCGCTGCAAGCAGTATATGAATTACTAGAGATTTGAGTTTCTGTGGTAAAAATCTAAATCTAAGGAAAATAGCGCTGTTCCCTCTGAGATTGGCAAAACCCCCTCAGTAATTTGATTTATTAATCTGAAAACGGCTATCCACAGGGATGACACCGAAGGGCAAGTCCAAACTAAATGGCGCAGAGTTCTTAGTGCTCCACATCCTCTCCAACATAGTGGTGAGGTTTGCGCTGCAAATTTTGATATTTTATAAGGGGTTAAATACCAGCGAAGTAAAATCTTTTGGGTGGTTGCCCAAAAGGTAATTTTTTTTTTTAATGACTGTAGGTCGAATAGAAGGCTTTTTGCCATTTCTCTTGAGAGTATGATCTCCCCATGTCATGTTCTCACGCTTTGACGGGGGGAAGATTTGAAAAAAACATCCCCTGAGGAAGACACGTAGTCCCTGTGTCGTCACGCGTAGGGGAGGGGCCAAGTATATGTCAGTGAACAAAGTATCTTACCGCGAGAAAAGCTGATATGAGTGCAGCGGTACCATTGAACCGATCGTTTATGAACCATCAAACTATACAGACTGGTGCGCTCTAGCACCAGTAGCATGTGAGTGCTTTTAAAATATTTTAATAAATAGATTTTATAATAACGTTATTTGCACCATGGATTGTCGTTTTTTTCGTATGCATGAGAACTGCTGAGCTCATCATACCAGATTGGGAACACACACCCTGGAAGAAATTATCCACTTTCCTCCCGTTGGAAATCTATGCTATGCTGGTATTGACCAAGCTTAATTGCGAGGTCACACTCCATAAAGGTGAGCACCCACCGCAAGGAAGGTCACAAGAGTGGAGGTGAAACATAAGACAAACCGCTTTGCGTTATTTAGGCTTCGGATTGTATACCGTACTTATTTATTAATTGAGCACTGCTGATTGGGACTGATTAATATATCCACACAATTACGAATTTGTCAACAAAAAATGTGGATCTTTTTTATTATTTATTGCCACTATTTATTGGCAATATTGTATTACACAAGCATTCATTATGGTTTTAAATAGATCTAATTTCAGATCACTGATGTTTTAATGAATGTATTAATTATTTTGGGTATCATATTTTATCATTGGATAAATTGGATGTTTTTTCATAGGTTAAAGTATATCACATGAGCATTTTACCACGGATTCACATAGTTCTCATATCAGATGGTCTACATTTTATTATTTATGCAGCACTGTCTATATTTATTTGAAAAAAACGTTTTAGTTATTTAGTAAATTGTAAAATAAGGATAAACCCTTAGGCTACGTTCACATGTTGGCGTAGCAGATCGCGGGCAGAATCACCGCGATTCTGCCCGCGATCCGGAAATCATTGCAAATCGCGGGACGCCTGTGCGTTGCCGTTGATTTGCAATGGCACCCCAAACGCTGTGCGATGTTGCCGCCATTTCCGCCTGCCGAAACATTGCGCAGACAAAATCACGGGTCGCATGATGCCCAAAAAAAGGTACAAGAGCTTCTTTGGTTCGTCATGCGACCCGCGATTTTGTTTGCGCGATGTTACCGCGATTCGGCAGGCGGAAATCGTGGCAACATCGCACAGCGTTTGGGGTGCCATTGCAAATCAAACGGCGACGCACAGGCGTCCGGCGATTTGCAATGATTTCCAGATCGTGGGCAGAATCGCTGTGATTCTACCCGCGATCCGCTACGCCAACATGTGAACGTAGCCTTAGTGTTGGAGTTGGGTGAGGTGAAGTATTGGACTATTTGACATGTTAGGGGTATCTTCCAGGGTGGACTGTGAAGGAGAAAATGTTTGATTTTCATGTAACTATATATGTCCTGGGACTGTAGGTCAAATTCAATTTGAAGTGTTCTGAATGTTTCAATTGCAGGACCCACTTGAATGTCGTCTATTGTTTTTAGACCTTTATGTGGCAAATGTGCTACTGGTAGGTCTGGACTGATAATGAGTAGGCATGGGCACATAATAGAGAGGGTGATTGTTGACATTTTAAAGTTGCCAAAATTCATGCCTAGCCCAGCTCGCCAGGCTAGTAACGAGGTGATTATAGTAGGCCATAATGAATTAGTCGAGATTGGAATATACCAGGGGTCTTCAAACTATGGCCCTCCAGTTGTTCAGGAACTACAATTCCCATCATGGCTAGTCTTGTCTGTGAAAGTCAGAGTTTTACAATGCCTCATGGGATGTGTAGTTCTGCAACAGCTGGAGGGCCGTAGTTTGAGGATACCTGGAATATACCAACTGGCCAGTAAAAAATTGTATAGGTTATTGTGTTTCACTTGGTATCTCTCCAGTTGTGCCCATAAATTGCTTGCTGGTTGGAGGAACCAGGATTTTAGGTTGGCAAGGATTGTGGCTAGATAATCTTTAAATCACCACATGTCCAATCCCTTCATCTCTTTGAGAATCACTTTCAAACAGCAGGCTACAGTCTCTTAATTGAATGTTAACAGGGATCAAATTAAATCTTAGCCTGAAAAAAAATAAAAATTAGACTGCACAATACCATAAACATGAGAAAAAAAGAAGAGGATCAAAAATAATCTTCCTGGGGAAAAAGATGAACATTTCTCAGGAAATTGTATGCACTCTGATAATTTATATATACTTACATGTGCCAGCTGAATAATATTTCATAAGCAGAAAGTAAGAATATAAACGTACCGAGTATCTATTAGGAGATTACTTTGATTTACAGTAAAACCAGGGAATTATCTTCTGGCAGTAAAAGGCTCCGACGTCAACTTTACTTACAGGGTAATTGGTACTTTTCAGCTTCCAAAATTCTATGATTGTCAGACAAATATAATATTGGCATAAACAAAAAAATTAAATTCAGGGTTTAAGGCTGAATTAGATCCAGCACTGACTGACACACAGATGTCCTCCAGATGATTATCTGGCCATGTACAGACCGCTGAAATCAGACAGACGCTCTTCTGCAAACTTCTTCTGGCCGAGTACGAACTCTTGTGACTGGATACAGATACCATGTGCCGCAGCGTGCTTGCATTCACTACACAGGAACACATATACATTTGTGTCCCTAGAAAATGTGTCCGTCCTCCCAATTGCCTCGTCATGCAATATAACAGGGATATGCAAACTGTGGCCCACCAGCTGTTGCAAAACTACAAGTCCCATCATGCCTCTGGGTGTCATGCTTTTGGCTGTCAGAGTCTTGCTATGCTTCATGGGACTTGTAGTTCTGCAACATCTGGAGGGCCACAGTTTGCATATCCCTGCAATATAAGCTGAAGGTATTGTTTTTTTTTGTGAATGTATGATTATTATTTTTTTGTATGAAAAATATTTCTTTAAAAAAGGGTAACTCCGCTTTCATCCAAAATAAAAAGTAAATAAAACATAGAACCGTGGTGGTCAACTTTCTTGATATGGGGATGTGGCCCCCAACATCACCAAAGGGTCGAACATAAAATTCAGCGATCAGAGACAGCAGACAGACCACAGGATCTAGTCAGAGACTATGGGCAAGATACAAGAGATGGTCAGAGACTGCAGACACGATACAAGAGACGGTCAGAGACTGCAGACACGATACAGGAGATGGTCAGAGACTGCAGACACGATACAAGAGACGGTCAGAGACTGCAGACACGATACAAGAGACGGTTAGAGACTGCAGACACGATACAAGAGACAGATGAATATAATAAACCAGACCCTCTTTTTCAGAATCAGTATCTAAAAGGTCATATGGGAACAATGGGATTTTTGACTTACCGTAAAATCCATTTCTCTGATGTTCATTGACGGACACAGCTCCTAATCTTCATAACCACTGGGTTATACTGCCCCCTACAGGAGTAGGACACTTGGCAGAAAAAGAATGTGCTATAGGTACTGTACTCAGTTTAGTTTCAAGCAGTGTCAGAAGAATTACAACTCCACAAAGGGGTGGGTGCTGTGTATGTCAACGAACATCAGAGAAATGGATTTTACAGTAAGTCAAAAATCCCCTTTTCGCTTTCATTCATTGACGGACACTTGATCTTCATAACCATTGGGACCTCCCAAAGCAGTGTTAAACATGAGGGGTGGGACACAACAAAAAAATTCCCAAGGCTAAACAGTAGCCAACCAAAACAACTGAAGTCAACCTGAAAAAAACAATACACCCTCAAAGAGGATCAGGTAATCTCAACAGTAGCCTGCAAAACCTTGCGGCCAAAAGAAGCATCCGCAGATTCCAAAACACATACAGTGTGCCCCGACGACCAGGTGGCCACCTTACAAACCTGCATCACTGACACCTTATGACAGAAGGTCCAGGAGGCACTAAGCGCCCAACTACAGTGCGCCTTGCTAGGGAAAGGAGGAACCTGACCCTTGATGAAATAGGCCTGAATAACCGTCTGTCTGATCATCTGGAAATGGTCGCAGAGGAAGCGAACAACCCTTTCCGAGGCCCACCTGTGAGCACAAATAGTGAGTCTGACTTCCTAAAAGCCTCCGTAACTGCCAAGTACACCCCAATTGCCCGGACCACATCCAATGCATGCAATGCAATTTCTTTCGGTTGTTTAGGCCTGGGACACAGGGAAGGCAACACAATGCCTTCATTAAAATGAAAATCAGAGACAATGTAAGCAAGGGAATCTCCCAAAGGGAGGCTTCTGGAGGACCGAAAGCACCATATTGATGTCCCAAGGTGGCAATGGTGACCGCACAGGAGGAACCAAATGTCAGACACCCTGAAGAAAGGTACGCACCAGGGAGTGAGTGGCCAAGGGTCGTTGCAAGAAGACCGCCAAAGCCGACAGCTGGCCCTTGATGGTACTCAAAGCTAATTTCTGTTCAACCCCTGTTGAAGGAAGGTCAAAATTCAAGCCACCGAGAAGAGGCAAGGATGAACTCCAAGAGACTAACACCACGCAATGTAAGTATTCCCCGTACGATGGTAGATCTTCCTAGAAGTAGATTTCCTAGCTTTTAACAGTGTAGGAATCACTGACTCCGATAAGCCTCTATCCTTCAGTACCTCGCGTTTAACAGCCAAGCCGTTAAAGCCAGCGACTGTAAGGCAGGATGAAGCATTGGTCCTTGGGACAGCAGATCCTTCCTGAGAGGAAGCTTTCATGGACTGTCGGTGACCAGCCGCACCAGATCAGCGTACCAAGCCCGGCCAGGCCAGTCCGGAGCCACCAAGATGACCAGAATCCCTTCTGCCTCGATCCTGCATAGAAGTCTTGGCAGAAGTTTGAGAGGAGGAAAGGCGTAAATCAGACAATACTGACCCCACGGGGCCACCAGCGCATCTGTGGCGTCTACCAAAGGATCCCATGACCGAGTCACAAACCTCTCCACCTTTCTGCTGAGCCGAGAAGCCAAAAGATCCACCCCAGGGATACCCCACCAGAGACACAACTGATGAAACACCCCTGGGTGAAGGGACCACTCGTCTTGGTCAAATGCCTGCCGACTGAAGTAATCCACCTGCCAGTTTTCCAACCCAGGAAAGTGTACGGTGGAGAGGGCTGGAATGAACCATTCTGCCCACCTTAGAATGCCAGCTACCTCCAGAGCCGCCAGGACACTTCTTGTGCCCCCCTGGAGATTGACATAAGCCACGGCCATGGCATTGGCCGATTGGATGCGCACTATACATCCCCGAAGACAATCCGTCCAATTGTTCACACACAGTCTGATTGCTCTGAATTAAAATACATTGATCGGATGTCTGGACTCCTCCAGTGTCCAGATCGCCTGAGCAGAATGTTTGCCGAGGATGCGTCCCAAGCCGGACAGGCTGGCATCCATGGTGATCACTGTCCAATACAAGGGGAGGAAGGATTTTCCCAGATGAAGCGCGGGAGAACAAAGCTACCAGCCGGATCGGATTATCCAGAGACTGCGGGGTCTTGTCCCATTTGGCAAAAATCTCCCTTTGCAGGGACCTCGTATGGAACTGTGCAAACGGAACTGCCTCAAAGGTAGACACCATCAGGCCCAGCACCCGCATGAAAGCATGAAAGAGGGATGACCATATGCTGGAGAGCAGGAGACAAAACTGAAGCCTGCAATTTCTGGAGTTTGTCCAGAGGAAGGAGCACTCTGGCCAAGGTTGAGTCCAGAGTCAAACCCAGATAGTCCAGCTTTGTGGACAGAACCAGAGCAGACTTCTGAAAACTCAGAATCCAGCCAAACTCCCGCAGGAGTTCGTATGGTGATTTCCAGGTTGTCCACCAGAACAGTAGGAGACTCCACTCAAAGAAGGAGGTCGTCCAAGTAGCCCAATACCGCGATCCCCCACTGGCATAAAGCTAGCACCGGGGCTATCACTTTTGTGAAGACCCGAGGAGCAGAGACGAGACCAAAAGGGTAACGCCACAAACGGATAATGGTCCTCTCCCATGGCAAAGCGGAGGAAACGCTGGTGACCAGCACATATTGGAATGTGAAGGTAAGCATCCTTGATGTCGATAGAGGCATGAAAATCCCTGTGAATCAGGGATGACACCACCGTGCGAATGGACTGCATTCTTAACTTCTGCATCCGCACAAGCAGTTCAGCGCCTTGAGGTCCAGGATTAGACACACCTTGCCTTCCTTCCTGGGAACTGTAAACAGGTTTGAGTAAAAACCATGAAATTGTTTCCAAAGTCTGAACCGGGACAATCACCCCTTAGTAGCCTGCGGAAGAAAGGTACTCATCCCCCCTGTGAGACCTTTAATGATATCATCCAGGGTAGCTCCAAACAGGTGATCTCCTTGAAAGGAAAAATCAGTCAAGGCCTTTTTAAAAGTCTGGTCCGCAGACCAGCATTTGAACCACAAGACACGTGGACCACTGACTAAACAGAGAGCCAAACCACTAGGAGACATCCAAGGAGATATCACAGATAAACTGCAGCCCCCGGACCAGCTGGTCCGCCAGCTCAGCAAAGGCAGGGGGGAGCGGTTCTCCCTCCAGGTCACAGCGTAAAAGCTTAGCCCACTCGGTCAGAGTTTGTGACACCAGGGCAATGGTGAATACCGGCCTCAGTGACGGACCAGCCAGAGTGCACATATTGCGGCTACAGCCTCCGCCTTCCTGTCAGCTGGATCCCTCAAGGCCGGGGACTCTTCAACCGGAATCATGGTTGCCTTGTTCAATCTGGAAACTGGAGGGTCCACCACCGGTGAACAGTCCACTTCTTAATAAGAGACTCCTCATAGGGGTAATGCCTAGCAAATCGCTTAGGGACCCCAAGGGGACGCTTTGGCCGTCCCCACTATTTAGCGAAAATAGGTGAGGAAAGGAAACACATTTGCTGCTCTGGATGGCTTGTGAGTGCCAAAGGGAACTTGTGCCTCCGTCGCAGCTGCAGCAGAGTCCTCCATCTTCAAGGTCTCATACACAGATACAATCAGTGCTTCCGCCAGAGGCTTTTCGTGCGCGGTTGCAGATGTGGAGGAATCCTCCTCACTAGCTGAGGATTCCGGGTGCGTGGTTGCAGACCCAGCAGGATGACCCACGTCAGGGGCGGCCAAATCAGATTCAGGATCTGATGAGACAGATGAGGCAGGGGAAGGCAGGGAGTGCTTTTTGCTAGCCGTCGCCCAAAAGCCACCTCCACCGGGAACACAAAGGACTCCAGGACCACCGTCAGTGCATCGAAGGATGGTTGGGGACCCGGAGGGCCCCGCAGCCTCAGAGAGGGGATCAGGTGGGGAGATGTGCTCTAAAGACTCCTTGAGTAACACCAGGGGGATCCCACAAAAAGTGTAAAACACTGCAAAGGGAAAACCCCCACCGCGCTGGCAGCACAACCTGGTCGCCAGGCACAAGCACAGCCCTAGCATATGTGGGGGGGGGGGGGGGTAGGATGGGAGACAGATGAAAGGAGGTGCCTGATGAGGAGGGGAACTCGGGGTCCGACCGTCCCAAGGAGGGGCCCACGTCCAACCCAAAACTCTCCAGGGGGAGAGGGGGGACAGCTACTCACTGTACCAGGAACCAGGTGGGCAACGCTCCAGACAGAACTCCTCGCCATCGCAATGGGGGGCTGTCGGCAAGGAGGAACACTGCAACTCGGTCCGAGACCCAGTCGTATGCGACCTCACGAGGAGGGCTAGGTCACGGCCGACCTAGCGCAGAGCTGAGGTCTGCGTGCGCTCGCTGGCCAGAATGGCGTGATCACTGGATAAAGATTATCCAGCCCATTTCCCAGTCTGGCAGTTGATTGTAAATCTCACAGGAAAAACCAGGAGAAAAAAAAAGTTCTATCTAAAAATAAAAAAAATTGCCAGGACCATAGACCCCAGCAAGGAAATAGGGCCTTACTCCTGACAAGGCAGAAAAAGAACCAAATACCTATAGCAGAGAGAGGGAGTATACCCTCCCTGGGACTTCCCATAGGCGTAGCCAGATTATTTTTCTGCCTAGTGTCCAACTCCTGTAGGGGGCAGTATAACCCAATGGTTGTCCTACTCCTGTAGGGGGCAGTATAACCCAATGGTTATGAAAATCAGGAGCTGTGTCCGTCAATGAACGAAAGAGAAAAAGAGATGAGCAGGAAAAGGTAGAGATCTGCAACAAACTTTGTTAAAATCTCTGCAATGTAGATTGATCATCCAGATGTATTTTTTTCTAATAAAAAAAAAGGAGAGAGTTGACCATGGAACTGGTCAGTTTAAAACAGGGATCTCCAATCTTTCGGACATAACTGACCACTAAATCACAATTTTGAATCCTGCAGACCACGAACATGGATTTTACATGGCTTATACACACACAATGCTCCAGCTCTCTGACCAATTTTTCCTGGATTACATAACTGCCTTATACACACGATGCTCCAGCTCTCTGCCCCTCTGCATTACACTGCTGCCTTATACGCACAATGCTACGGCTCTCTGACCCCCTTCCCCCCCCGCATCACACCTCTGCCTTATACACACAATTTTCCATCTCTTTGCCCCCTCTCCCTCTGGATCACATGGCTGCCTTATACACACAATGCTGCGGCTCTTTGCCCCTCTGCCCCTGGATCCCACTGCTGTCTTATATGCACAATGCTCGGGCTCTCTGACCCCCTCCCTCCTAGATAACACTGCTGCCTTATACACACAACGCTCCGGCATTAACCACAGGTGTAAACAAGCCCTAAGGGCTGTCAGATACGGGTCCATCCTTCTACACTTTATGAGGTATAATCATCTTTAGGTGCCGGTTCACACTATTGCGATGCGGGAACACTGCGAATATACTGCATGTTCCCGCATCGCATCCGCACCACAGGCAGTTCACACTGCCTTATGCGATACGCTGGGGGTGTCAATTTTAAAAGTTAACGACACCCCCAGATCAGATCGCATATCGCAGTGCGATCTGACATTTCGTACAGAATTGGATCGCTTTGGTGTGAACCACCATGTGATCCGATTCTGCTGAGGACCAAAAAAAGGGCCCTGTGCGTGTTCACGGCGATTGCGGTGCGAATTCAGCCGTACAAACTGTATGGCTGAACTCGCACCGCACAGACATCGCATGTGATTTTAGGAGCAGTGCGCTCCGAATCCTATGCGATGTCTGTGATTGCAATAGTGTGAACCGGCACTAAAAAACAACAGTAAAAGACTGGTTCCATTTTAATATAATTTTTTATTCTATTTTATTATATTATATTATATCTTTATAGCATTATTAAATTATATTATTAATTTCATTCTATTTGATCATTATTATTATTTTATGATTATATTTATTGAAATGTGGCAAAAATTAAACACAGAACAGATTTATAGAAAATTAAAACAAAATCAATTTATTAGAAAGAAAAAAAAAAAATACATAAAAATGTCATCTTTTTATATACACTATGGTGAACAGGTAGGAGTATACTGTATGTCAGAGATATAAATAATCCCTCTGACTATTCTAATAATTGAAAGCTCCCCAGCTAGTTACCTACAAGGACTGTCAGGGGGAAAACATCTCAGAACAAATGAGCTCTCAGAGGAGAGACTGGAGCTCTGGGGACTTCTGCTATTTCTAAGGAACGGTTTACAGTCCCATGAAACCTCATCCAACAATCATTGTCTCTTCAGAGCCCTGTACCTGGTCAAAGGACAGTTTTATATTTAGAGAAATTGCCCTTTATTCAATTCATCCCCTTTCCCCTGAGGGCAGCCCACCAGAAATACTACTACTTACCCTCTCCCCAATACTAGAGAGATCTTCTTAGGTTTCCCAGCGAGCTCCTCTTTATAATGTGCAAATGCAATGTGGCCCTAATGGCATACCAATGGGGTGGGGCGCACCCCCAAGGTGCCACACATTTGGGGGGGGGGGTGTCATGAGATCATAGCTCGAGTCATAAAGGTGCAGCTTCCCACTTCTCTGAAGAGACTGCCAATGCTGGTCAGTATCACCAGCTTTATCAGGCTCACAGGTAAGCGGGGCCGGCTGGGGTGACCAGTAAGGTGTAGGGTCCCACAGATCTGGGTATCCTCCGATCTGTGTCGGTCGGGGAGGTTCGGTGCTTGGGCTGAGCTAGCAGTGTTGTAGGGTGGGATGTCCAGTAGCCCCCCCCCCCCTTCTAATGCCCAGGACCCCAAAAGGGGGCAGCACTGAGCCCCGCCCACCGCCCGACACCTGGAGCCACGTCTGAATGAGGCTCATTGTGAGAGGAGGAGAGGTGAGAGCACCGGAGGGGGGCATCATCTCCACACTAGAGACACCGAGTACCGACCTACCCACACAGCATCAACTTACACCCATCTTACACCCAGCACCCAACCAAAATACAGTATCCAGCCTGGGCACACCACACATCATATATGCATGGTGAGTGTGAGAATATGGAGTATGTTATGGGGGCATAGCGCAAACGTTGTCAGAAACGCAGATTTCCACAAACATGTGAAAAATATGCCAAAACATGATTTCGGTGCCAGTATTTTTTTAATGGGGGCAGAAGTCGCGTATTTCTTTGTGTGACACAACGTGCAACGCAAAACACGCTTGCTCAACACGCCTGTCCAAAATTTGGTGCATGAGCTTCTTTAGCGCTGTATAAAGCTGATGCTATATACAGTTCATGGAGTGCTGACAGTCACTGCATCTGTTACAAGTCGCATGACAAGTCGTACCCCATGTTTTCCAATGAGAACCATTCTTATATGTGCGACTTCAGGCCCCATTCACACTTGTGGTACTTGTCATGTGACCAAAGTTGCATGACAAGTCACACCCTATGTTTCCCAATAAGTAACATTCAATATCTGGGCAACCTAAAGTCGAAGCGACTGTAAAGTAGTTCCTGCACTACGACTTTGGTGCGACTCATGCGACTTGAGTACCGTAAACTTCAATGTAAAAACTCAAAAGTCACATTAAAGTTGCACCTGCATGATATACAATGCCTTGCGAAAGTATTCGGCCCCCTTGAACTTTGCGACCTTTTGCCACATTTCAGGCTTCAAACATAAAGATATAAAACTAATTTTTTGAGAAGAATCAACAACAAGTGGGACACAATCATGAAGTGGAATGAAATTTATTGGATATTTCAAACTTTTTTAACAAATAAAAAACTGAAAAATTGGGCGTGCAAAATTATTCAGCCCCCTTAAGTTAATACTTTGTAGCGCCACCTTTTGCTGCAATTACAGCTGTAAGTCGCTTGGGGTATGTCTCTATCAGTTTTGCACATCGAGAGACTGAAATTTTTGCCCATTCCTCCTTGCAAAACAGCTCGAGCTCAGTGAGGTTGGATGGAGAGCGTTTGTGAACAGCAGTTTTCAGTTCTTTCAGCAGATTCTCGATTGGATTCAGGTCTGGACTTTGACTTGGCCATTCTAACACCTGGATATGTTTATTTGTGAACCATTCCATTGTAGATTTTGCTTTATGTTTTGGATCATTGTCTTGTTGGAAGACAAATCTCCATCCCAGTCTCAGGTCTTTTGCAGACTCCATCAGGTTTTCTTCCAGAATGGTCCTGTATTTGGCTCCATCCATCTTCCCATCAATGTTAACCATCTTCCCTGTCCCTGCTGAAGAAAAGCAGGCCCAAACCATGATGCTGCCACCACCATGTATGACAGTGGGGATGGTGTGTTCAGGGTGATGAGCTGTGTTGCTTTTACGCCAAACATAACGTTTTGCATTGTTGCCAAAAAGTTCGATTTTGGTTTCATCTGACCAGAGCCCCTTCTTCCACATGTTTGGTGTCTCCCAGGTGGCTTGTGGCAAACTTTAAACGACACTTTTTATGGATATCTTTAAGAAATGGCTTTCTTCTTGCCACTCTTCCATAAAGGCCAGATTTGTGCAGTATACGACTGATTGTTGTCCTATGGACAGAGTCTCCCACCTCAGCTGTAGATCTCTGCAGTTCATCCAGAGTGATCATGGGCCTCTTGGCTGCATCTCTGATCAGTCTTCTCCTTGTATGAGCTGAAAGTTTAGAGGGACGGCCAGGTCTTCGTAGATTTGCAGTGGTCTGATACTCCTTCCATTTCAAAATTATCGCTTGCACAGTGCTCCTTGGGATGTTTAAAGCTTGGGAAATCTTTTTGTATCCAAATCCGGCTTTAAACTTCTCCACAACAGTATCTCGGACCTGCCTGGTGTGTTCCTTGTTCTTCATGATGCTCTCTGCGCTTTAAACGGACCTCTGAGACTATCACAGTGCAGGTGCATTTATACGGAGACTTGATTACACACAGGTGGATTCTATTTATCATCATTAGTCATTTAGGTCAACATTGGATCATTCAGAGATCCTCACTGAACTTCTGGAGATAAATTGCTGCACTGAAAGTAAAGGGGCTGAATAATTTTGCACGCCCAATTTTTTTAGTTTTTTATTTGTTAACAAAGTTTGAAATATCCAATAAATTTTGTTCCACTTCATGATTGTGTCCCACTTGTTGTTGATTCTTCACAAAAAATTACAGTTTTATATCTTTATGTTTGAAGCCTGAAATGTGGCAAAAGGTCGCAAAGTTCAATGGGGTCGAATACTTTCGCAAGGCACTGTACATGCGACTTGTGTGCAACTTTGTAAAGCACAATCACATACAGTGCATCCGGAAAGTATTCATCGCGCTTCACTTTTCCCACATTTTGTTATGTTACAGCCTTATTCCGCAATGGATTAAATTCATTATTTTCCCCAGAATTCTACAAACAATACCCCATAATGACAAACGGGAAAGAAGTTTGTTGGAAATCTTTGCACATTAAAAATAAAAAAACAAAAAAATCCCATATACATAAGGCTCCATTCACATATAGACGTTTCGGATCGCAGGCAGACCTGCCATGATTCTGCCCGTGATCACGAACCATTGCAAGTAACGGGATGCCCGTGCCATTCCTGTGACTTGCAATGGCACCTCAAATGCGGCGAATCGCTGTAAAATCGCGGGACGCCTGTCGCCCAAAAGAAGTTCTTATACTTTCCCGCGATTTTACCACGATTCATCGGACGACGATTGCGGCAAAGGTTATATTTTGCAAAATAAATATTTATTTCAGGTACTTATATAGCGCTGTCAATTTACGCAGCGCTTTACATATACATTGTACATTCACATCAGTCCCTGCCCTCAAGGAGCTTACAGTCTAAGGTATGTACAGTAATAATTTTTGCTTACCGGCTTTATAAGACACTGCGTTGGTTTTAGCAACCGACTTTTTGTAGCAGAGGTACACAGCTGAGCCCCACTAAAAATAGAGGAAAACACAAACAGTATATGATCAGAACATCTATTTAACAAGCAGTTTCTTGCTATTAATAGCTACAGAAAGCTTTTAAAAGGGGGAAAAAAAAAAAAGCAGCAGACATCGCAGTTCTATTCAGAAGTCACAATTAGAAGGTTTTCCTGGCAGCAGCTGCACAATTCCCTGTAAGACCGGAAAATGCTTAAATCTAAGATGTAAGGTTACTGTTACTTTTCATTAACACGACATTCTCAGACCGTGCAGAGAAAATCCATGTTCTGAATTGTAGATATTTCATGTTCTGATAGAGATATATATAAAGTATATAGAAATAGACCGAGTTGAACTTGTGTCAGTTGTACGCTCTATTCTGCTCAGCCAGATTCTCGGGTCACATTCTCTTGTACTACATTTATATTTCATTTACACAGAGATCACCGAAGGGTCAGCAGTGCTCAACTATAAAAGCACTGAGGTCTGTATCTAATAAAAGTCAAGATCTGTAACAGAATCATCTTTCTGATGAAAACAGAAAGCAAACTTATGGGGAGCTGCACCTCTCAGGAACAGGTCAGGCGCTGACCATCAATATTTGCAGCCGGAGTTCTTTAGAATGGTGCAGATCGTCAGATAATGCTTCAGACGCTCTGGGCATGTGCAGTATGTAACGTCACTCCAGCTGACATCCCGATCAGCTGGCATGGTACATGCGCAGATGGTCGGAGGCATTATTCGACCATCAGCAAAATGCAGAGGGAGAATGTAAATAGTCAGTTTCTGCCTGGTTCTCTGCACACAGCCAAATCGATTCTATTCTATTCAAATCTTTTCTATTCAAAATTTGAATTTGGAATAGGATTATATTGTTTCCATTTTATTGTTTTCTATTGTTTTTTTCTATTCTATTCTTTTATTTTATTTTCTATTCTAATCTATTCCTTTATTTTCTATTCTTTTCTATTGTTTTTTCTATTCTATTCTAATCTACTCCTTTATTTTCTATTCTTTTCTATTGTTTTTTTTACTATTCTATTATATTATTTTCTATTCTAATCTATTCCTTTATTTTCTATTCTTTTCTATTGTTTTTTCTATTCTATTCTTTTATTTTATTTTCTATTCTAATCTATTCCTTTATTTTCTATTCTTTTCTATTGTTTTTTTTCCTATTCTATTCTTTTATTTTATTTTCTATTCTAATCTATTCCTTTATTTTCTATTCTATTTTATTTCTTTATTTTCTATTTTCTTACATTCAGTTCGATTCTTTTTTTTTTTTCTATTCCATTTTATTCTATTCTTGTTTTCAAATTCCGCTTAGAATTCAATTTGAATTTCAGCCGAATTTAATTTCGTTATTTGGGATTCGTTTAAATTAGTTACTACTGTATTTTATTTTCTATTCTAATCTATTCCTTTATTTTCTATTCTATTTTATTTCTTTATTTTCTATTTTCTTACATTCAGTTCGATTCTTTTTTTTTTTTCTATTCCATTTTATTCTATTCTTGTTTTCAAATTCCGCTTAGAATTCAATTTAAATTTCAGCCGAATTTAATTTCGTTATTTGGGATTCGTTTAAATTAGTTACTACTGTAATTCGGAACTTCATATTAGAGATCGACCGATTATCGGCAACACCGATATATCGGGGGCCAATATGCCTTTTTCCAGATATATCGGAATCGTCCCCTGAGGTTACCGATATTGCCGATATTTCGGGAAAGTGCTTGTCCTGGGGTGATGCCTGCAGCTAGAGGCATCACCCCGGTACCGGTGTCCATAGCAGACGGTCGTCTGACTTGTAATGACAACCGACGTGGCTGAGAAGCCGCACGGCTGTCATTACAAGAAGCGGGAGGGAGCGCCCCCCCCCCCCTCCCGCCGCCTTCCACGGCTCACCCGGGTCTCCCGTCCCACCGGGAGACCCGGGCATCCTACCTCCACCGCCGCCCCCGGAGAGAAGACCCGGTGTAGCATGAAGATGTGTCCCCGTGAAAGCCGGTATCCCTGCCGCAAGTGCGCATGCGCCGGTCTCCATGTAAAAAACCAGGAAGTCCTGTCATGACATCACTTCCGGGTACTCGGAGCCGAATTAAAAAAAATGATAGCATTCAAAACTGCCAAACTTGGCGTTTTGAATGCTTTTCAGTGCCGAGGAGGGGTTTGGGGTCTTTTAGACCCCCAGATCCCTCCACAAGGAGTACCTTCAGAAAAAAAAGAAATTGGCATCGGCATTAAAAAAACGATATTGATCGATCAATAATTCACATATAGCCGAATTTCCAAACAACAAAAAATTCATCCGAGTTTCGAATCAAAATTAAAATAGAACCGCATATCTACATATTAAGACATGGCGGCTGTGTCCGTGCAGGTGCATGTCCCAATAGACATCTATGGGTCTCCCAAACACCTGTGCATTCCCTTGCCGGCAAAACACGGCGCTGAACGGGGCACTCAAGTAATTGGGGCCTCAATAGATTTTGTTTCAGCCACAATCCTAATCATTTGCCAACATGAACCCTTACATGGTTTTGGTTAAATAATATTTTAGGAGGATAGACTGCATTTACACCAATGGATTTAGAAGGGTATAGCCATTCAGGGGTATAGCAGCACTGTCTAAAAGAGGGTCTTACCATGCTGCTATTCAGATTCTTCTCCACCTTGCAGAAGGTATGAGGTGGGGTCTCTCCTTTGCTTGGAATGATTATGCAAATATCAGTTACAGCCAAGGAATTCTGGGTCATATTCTCGGAAGCTCTCCTGTAGGTAATGTATGCTTTTTGTGAGGAGGAGGTGCTGCTGCTTATATTGGCAGGACGTCCATAAGGTGTAGTTTGGATGATGTGGCAGCCCTGTTTTAGCCGCTCTTTCCACTCATACAAAACCCTGAAAAAGAAAAAGAAATATTTAGATATAAAGAACACAATGAATTGGTAATCTGTTTTCTCTGTGATTGTTCACCAAATTTTTTTTGCTTGGCCAGGGGGTAAGCCACCTTTGGATTTGAGATGTAAAATAATCCAATATGATCCTGCTTCAGAAAACTAGAGGTGCTGCCAGTGCTGGGACAAGATCATCCAGTGCCCAGGGCAAATACGCAAATAGCAGCCCCCCTCCCCCCACCACCACCTTCATTGTGTGTGAGCTTATGAGGAGGGGGAGAGAAAGCACAGTCTGCTCCTCCTCCCGACTCTATCCTCCTCCATCTGCCACTTCCAGCACCTGGCTGACAGAAGTAGAGATACTGCTGTCACCACTCCCATCAGCCTTATAGTAGAAGGAACTTGCAGCGGCCCGTCCCTTCAAAACATGCTGCGCCCTGGGAAGCCGCCCACCACTTTTCTCGACCCTGGGTGCTGCTTCAGGCTAGATGCCCATCTAGTGGCTCACACTGTGGGTGCTGGCTAGGGAGAGCTCTTCCCAGCTCAGTGCAATAAGTCCAGCAAAAACTATGTCCGAAACACCACACACCAATGCTCCCAACAGTCACTTGAGTAAAAGCAGCCCTAGCCCAGCTCCCTCCAGGCCACGGCACTGATACATTTTGCCATGGCTATGAGCTTAATTATGGACTAAGCCCCGTTAATGGGGTGAAACGCGTCAATGTGCATAGCCTGGACAGAGTACGTTTTTCTCAAACGACTGTAAGGGATTTTGGTGTGTGGCATTTGGGACATTGTTTTTTGCTGAATTTAATCCAATATGGTCAACATACTGCAGGTTATCAAGAAGACTCATGTCACTAAGCTTGTGTGTCTGCTCTTTAGAGTTCTTATGATAAGGCAACGTGTTGTATTAAAGTAAACATGCACTATGGTTGGATTACCCAAAATGAGAGTAAAGCTGTATAACAGGCACCATAATTAGAGGATGTGCCACTCATATACACTCTCTACTTGCCACCTGGGCACTTTCACCCCCTTCCCGCCCAGGCCAATTTTCAGCTTTCAACGATGTCGCACTTTTGTTGACAATTGCGCAGTCATGCAACACTGTACACATATGACATTTTTATAATTTTATTGAGACAGCTAGAGCTTTCATTTGGTGGTATTTGATCACCACTGAGTTTTTTTGCTAAACAAATGAGAGATTGAAAATTAAAAAAAAAAAAAAAAAAAAGAAGGTTTCCTAGTTTCGGTTATAACATTTTGTAAATTATTTTTAGCGGCACTAATGGGCACTGATTGGCAGCACTTACAGTCATCTCTGATAGGGCTGCACTAATGATCAGTGCCCTGATTATGTGTAGATATCCTGTGTGGATTTGTCAGTTATCGGCTCTCCTCACGCGCTGTCAACGTGAGGAGAGGCATGCCGATAACTGCCAAATCCTGTTTACACTAAGGACTACATATCCCATGGTACCTTGCTGCCTGCAAGCAGTGATTCCTATAAGGCTCTGAAATGTGTGACACAGCAGTGCCTACCCACAGGGCATAGTGACTACGTGTGTCAGAATTCAAGAAAGTAAATGCATGGAATCTTCACAGTTTTCACAGAGTAAGTTTTCAAACTTTGAGAGTTTAGATTAACAGGGAAGGCTGGAAATAATTGAAGTGAATATAGGGATTTACATTCTGACCATAGATACACTTTAAAGGAGATGTACCACCAAAGCTCGTTTGGCTGTACATCTCCTATGGATCACAGGAGTGCAATTCGTTCTGTACTCCTGTGACCCATTTAAAGCAGAGAGCGGTCTGAAGTCCGCTCTCTGCTGACGTCACAGCAGTCAGTCCAGGCACTGCGTCATCACGATAATTGAAGTCGGGATCCGCCAGGTGCCTGGACTGACACCCGGCTCAGCCTCTCAGCAAGCAGCTGAGAGCCTGAGCTGGCAGCTCCACGCCCCTCCACAGCTCAGCGCTCCAGTGAGCGAGGAGGGGGCAGAGCAGAGAGCTGCTGACTGACAGTGAGCAGCTCCCTGCTCAGGGAGCTGTCAGAACCGAGCGATCGGTGGTGTTTGATCACTCGGTTATCAAGTGTAGAGGCGCTGGGGGACAGATGCATCGGACCGATGCTGCATGCATGTAGGATTCATGAAAAAAACAAAAACATTCCCAATTTCACATACATCTCTTTTAACGCCATAGAGCTGTCAGACCCATGCACTATCTAGCAGGGGGCAGGAGGACTGCCAATCCCAATGCAGGCCTTCGGAAACATGGAATTTTTACAGAGTTTTCAAGGGGCTCCATAGGAAGATAGAGGGAATGATGCGTAAAAAATACTGAAACCTTTTGTGTCATAAATAATCCTGTGTGAGCCTTTCCCTCTGTGCAGGAACTTCCTGTAATAAAGACTGCTCCCTGCTTCTCTCTCTCCTTGTGCAGGGTGACTGGTCTGGTCTCCGCCCCCTCCTATAGTTCTCTGCAGGTAGCCTGTAGTGGGTGGAATTTGCTCGGCCACTCCCATGACTCTGCTTTCTACAAAGGCTATGTACAGCACAGCGATGATGCCACCACTGCTTTTACAAGAAAATAGCTGGGTCTGCAGACATTTGGTGAGCACTAAGTGGATATATAACCTTTATAACTATAGAGGAATTTATTTAAATCAAAAGGATGTTTTCCGTTGTTAAAGCGGTAGTAAACCTTTCCTTCGTCACCCGGTCTTCCTTCCAGGTTCGCGGGCTCCGGGTGTGTGAGTGGTCAGAGCTGCGATGACGTCACTCCCAAGCACGCAGGTGCTGATGCTCACAGCACAGGACTTATGGCCGTTCCTTCAGAGCGCATGCACCGGTGATGTCGCCCGCTGCATGTACAGTAAATATCTGCTAGGCAGTGCATGTTTAGAAGATACTTACAGTACCTATAGGTAACCCTTAGTATAGTGTGTATATATATTTTTTTTTTCCCCCTTTCGTTCATCAACAGATTGTGCACAGCTCCTTATCTTCTTGACCATTGGGACATCCCAAAGCAGTGTCAAACATGAGGGGCCAGGAACAGCAAGAAAAAATGCCTTAGGCTAAACAGTAGCCAACCAGGTAACATGGGGCTCACTTTAAAAAAAAAAAAACACTACACCCTTAAAGACCAGGTCCTCTAAACAGCAGGCTGCAAAACCTTGCGGCCAAAAGAAGGATCCGCAGATGCCAACACATCCACCTTATAAAACTGTAAAAGTGTGCACAGATGACCAGGTAGCTGCCTTGCAAAGAAATGGTCGCAGCAGAAGCAGCCAACCTTTTTCGAGGGCCATCGGTGAGTACAAATAGTGAGTCTGACTTCCGAAAAGACTCCGTAGCTGCCATGTACACCCTGATAGCCTGACCACATCCAAGGAATGCAAGGCAATTTCCTTAGGATGTTTAGGCCTGGGACATAGGTAAGGCAACACAATGCCTTCATTCCAATGGAAATCAGAGACGACCCTTGGAAGGAACGACGGACAGGGACGAAGAACCACCTTATCTCTGTGAACCACCAGGTATGGTGAACGAAAAGACAGCGCCGCCAGCTCCGACACCCTGCGCGCAGAAGTAATAGCTACCAAAAAGGCCACCTTCTTGGACAACGTAAGCAGGGGAACCTCCCGAAGACTTTCAAAGGGAGGCTTCTGAAGAACAGACAGCACCAAATTGAGGTCCCACTGCGGCAATGGAGACCGTACTGGAGGAGCCAAGTGTCGAACTCCCTGGATAAAGGTGCGCACCAAGGAATGTGTGGCCAATGGACGTTGAAAGAAAACCGCTAAGGCTAAAACCTGGCCCTTGATGGTACTCAAAGCCAGGCGCTGATCAATCTCCCATTGGAGGAAAGTCAATATCTGAGCCACGAAAAGGAGTGAGGGTGAACCCCAAGAGACTCGCACCACGCAATGTACGTCTTCCAAGTACGATGGTAGATCTTCCTAGAGGTAGATTTTCTAGCCTTTAACAGCGCATGAATGACCCATTCAGACAAACCTCCCTCCTTTAGCAACTGGCTTTCAACAGTCAAGCCGTTAAAGCCAGCGACTGTAAAGCAGGATGGAAGATTGGTCCTTGGGACAGCAGCTCTTCCCTAAGAGGAAGTCTCCAAGGAGCATCGTCGACGTTTGAGGGGGGGCGTAAATCAGACGATACTGGCTCCAAGGAGCCACTAAGGCGTCTCTGGCGTCGGCTACAGGATCCCGAGACCGTGCCACAAATACATGCATACCAGACACCCCTGAAAGCGAATTGTCCAATGATCTAGACAAAGTCTGATTGCTCAGAGTTCCCACTACATTGATCGGCAGTCTGGACTCCGGAAGAGTCCAGATCCCCTGTGCCCAATCTGTACCGAGGACACCTCCCACCCCGACAAGCTGGCATTCATGGTGACAACCGTCCAGTACAGGGGAAGAAATAATTTTCCCTGTCGAAGTGCCGGAAAACAAAGCCACCAGATCAGGGACCCTCTCGTACCCCGGCTCAACAGGATCAGATTGTCTAGAGACTGAGAATTCTTGTCCCATTTCACCAGGATCTCTCTTTGCAGAGATCTTGTGTGGAATTTTGCAAACGGAACCGCTTCTAAAAAGGTAGACACCATCAGGCCCAGCACCCGCATGCAAGCCTGGAGGGATGACCATCTGCTGGAAAACAGAAGCTGGATTGCCTTCTGCAATTCCTGGAGTTTTTCCAGAAGAAGAACCACTCTGGCTGAGGCTTGAGTCCAGAGTCAGACCCAGATAGTTCAGTTTCGTGGACGGAACCAGAGCAGACTTCTGAAGGTTCAGAGTTCATGGAGTAATCTCCAAGTATTCCACCAGAGCAGTCGGCCTGTAACGCGATCCCCCCCTGACGCAACAATGCTAATAAACGGGGCAAACACTTTTGTGAAGACACAAGGAGCGGAGGCGAGACCAAAGGGGAAGACACAAACCGATAATGCTCCTCGCCCACAGCAGACCGAGGAAGCACTGGTGAGCAGCACATATTGGAATGTGAAGGTAGGCGTCCTTGATGTCGATAGAAGTGAGAAAATCCCTCTGATGTAGGGACACCAATACCGTGCGAATAGAATGCATTCGGAACTTCTGTACCTGCACAAAGCAGTTTAGCGTCCTGAGGTCCAGAATTGGACGCACCTTGCCTTCCTTCCTGGAAACTTTTAAACCGGTTTGAGTAAAACCCCTGAAAACGTTCCGAAGTCGGAACTGGGACAATCACCCCAAAGAGACCCTGTAAGTGTTTTGGGGACAAGCGCAGGTTTGAAGGGAAGAACCTTTCCGGAAGATGAGATTGAAAATTGATCTTGTAGCCAGACCGAATGACTTTGTGGACCCACTTGTCTTACCAGGGAGGTTCACAGATTCGGAAATCAGCAAAGACATCCCCCCACCCCAGATATGAATTAGGGAGCCCCTTCATGCAGAGGAAGCCTTGTCCGCAGGTCTGGAAGAGCCTGCTCGTGACTTGGCCAGACCAGGTCCTCCTGGAACCTCCAGTGGAGGCTCTGAAGGGCCTAGATTCCTTGTCTTGAGACCCTGAGGGACGAAAAGGCCTCTTATGAGCCGAGAACAATGGCCCCCCCCGTCTACGCCAGGGCTCCTTGCCCTTGGAAGCTTGTGGAAGAAGAGTACTCTTCCTCCCCCTTGGAGGCCCTTAATGAGGTCATCCAAGGAAGCTCCAAACAGGCGATCCACCACAGATGGGAGATTAGATAACGCCTTCTTAGAAGTTTGATCCGCAGACCAGCATTTCAGCCAGATAATACGCCAAAGGACCACTGCTGAGACAGACAGTCTGGAAAGCAAGGAAGCCACATCCAAAGAGGCATCACAGACAAACCGTAGCCCCTGGACCAATTGATCCACCAGCTCTGCAAAGGCAGGGGGAATCGGTTCTCCCCTCCAGGTTCGGCATAAAAGTTTATGCCACTCGGTCAGAGTTTGCGACACCAGGGCAACAGTAAGTACCGGCCTAAGTGCTAAACCTGCCACAGTGAACATATGGTAGATCAGACCTCCTATCAGCCAGATCTTTAAAGGCCAGGGACTCCTCAACCGGAATTAAGGTGGCTTTTTTTAACCTGGAAACCTGCGAGTTCACTACAAGTGGGACTGTCTATTTTTTTAAGCAAGGAATCCTCGAAAGGTTACCGCATCGCAAAACGCTTAGGAACCACAAAAGTGCGTTTTGGACAACCCCACTGTATAGTGACAATATCAAAATAAGCAGGAAAGGGGAACACCGTCGCCGCCTTGGAGGGCCTGTGGGTGTCGAAAGGAACCGGCGTCTGACGCATCATCACCTGCATCCTCTATCTTTAAATTTTCACGCACTGACACAATCAGTGCATCCACCAGCGCCTTTTCATGCATGGCTAGAGGAGCAGAGGAATCATCCTCACTATCTGAGCACACAGGGTGCGTGGACGCAGACCCAGGTGGGTAAGTCGCATCTGTGGTGGCCGAATCAGATTCAGGATCTGATGAGACAGATGAAGCAGGTGAAGGCGGGGGACACTTTTTGCTAGCCCATTTTCCCAGGACTAAATCCACTAAGGACCCCAGGACTGCCATCAGTGTAGTCAGAGATTGGTGGGACCCAGAGGGCAGCCTCTGAACGGGAATGAGGTGGAGAAATGTGCTCCAGGGACCCCAATGGAGAAGAGGAGGAACCACACAAAAAAAGTGTTTAACACTGTTAGAAACAACCCCACCGCACTGGCGTACCGTACCACAGGGTCCAGCACAGAGTACTACCACTGCTATAGTAGAGAGCAGGAGAGAAAACCCCACAAAGACTCACCACCACTGATCAGGCACTTACAGCACCAGGCAAACTGCACACCATGCGGCGATCAGGAAGAGAAAGATCCAGGAGTCAGCACTAGGGGATAAGGAGGGGCTCCCACCACCGAAATCACCGCCCATATACCTTCAAAAACATGGCGGCAGCTATTTTCAATGAGAAAGCCACAATGAAATGGCCGCCGAGGCTACACAAACATGGCTGCCGATCCACAGCACAAAAGGCCCCAAGAAAATGGCAGCCCCACGTGGCTCCCGGGGGGACCCCAGGAACACCAAACACAATACCAGCAGGAAGGGGGGCCCTAGCAGGAGCTCCCAGTAGGTACAGCCGATCCCAAAAGTAGATCGTCCGGTCGCTGTCGCCCCCTCCCCCTCCAATCGCTAGCTTGACACCCCAGACCGACCTAAAAAGTATGGCCCCCCCCCATGGGAGAGGTGGGGTAAGGAAGGGTGTGGGCAGATGGGGGGGGGGGGTAACAAGTCTGCAGTGGACCCCCGAGAAGGGGGGGGCACACTGCATGGGAAGGAGGGGAACCCGGAGGTCCCACTGTCCCAGGGAGGGGCCCACGTACACCCCAAAAAACATCCAGGATTAGAGGGGGACAGTTACTTACCATACCAGGAACAGGGTGGGCACCGATCCTGACAGACTACCGCTCCATCAGAATAGGGGGGCTGTCAGCCAGGAGGAAAGATGTGACTCGGGCCGAGGGAAGGTTGTATGAGCCCTCGCGAGACGTTTAAATCGCAGGCCAGCCCCCATCCAGTGGGGCTATGTCGCGCCCAACCTAGTGTGGAGCTGAGGCCTGCGCGCGCTCACTGGCCAGACTGGGGGGACCCTCTGGATCTAGATTATGCAGGAGGTCGTCCAGTCTGGCAGTTGATTGTAGATTCTTGCAGGAACAAAATAACAAAGACAGGAAAAAAATTAATCTAAAAAAAGGAAAAAAATTGCCAGGACCAGAGATACCAGCAAGGATCGGGGTCCTTACTCCTGACGAGGCAGAAAAAAACTGAATGCCTATAGCTTAGAGTGGGAGTATACCCCCTGGGACTGCCCCATAGGCATAGTCAAGCTTTTTCCTGCCTAGTGTCCTACTCCTGTAGGGGGGCAGTATAAACCAATGGTCTCAAGAAGATAAGGAGCTGTGTCCATCAATGAACGAAAGAAATGATAAATGGCTTTTCAATTTCTTTACAAATAAATATGTGAAAAGTGTGGTGTGCATTTGTATTCATGAGATGTGTAAACTCCGCGCAAAGGGACTCTAATTGGATATGCCAAAAAGATGTAAAAAGGAAATATATTCAAGTGACAAGTGTGGGGATATAAATAAAGTATAAATAGTAGGTGTAGGCTGCAGCCTCCCTGAATATTAGTCCGGGGACTAAATGTAAGGTAAATGAAGGATAGGGTGTTGGCGCTGCCTATTAGAAATGCAATAAAAACACACAAAACGGTAAACTCAATAAAGTGAGGGTTGCAAATGATTAAATATCCTGGCATAAATATTGCATACTAAAAATAAATACAAATGAGGTGCTGATCAGATAAAGTGCATAGCATATAAGGTGCTTATCACATATAGTGTAATCGTGCACATGCAAAAAGTTCCCAACTGTATCATACAGTATATGGAAAGTGCTATAAAGTGCTAAAAGAAAACTGGTATGCAAAGGATATATATATATATATATATATATATATATAAAATAAAATGAAAACACAGTCCAAATAGTACTGGTGTGCAACAAATATGTGAATAGTCCAAATGGTGAAATTTCTTTAGTCCAGTGGCTGAGTATAATGTGAAAGATATCCAAAAAATTATATATATATATATATAGAGATGGGTGAATGGTAGGTGACAATCACTTAAATTCAAAAGGGTGACCCCGTGCCGTGTGGTAGGGTGCTGCGTGATCCTTTCTGGGGTATAAGGCGGGTGTGTAAAGATCAAGGGTCTCAGTATCTCCCCTCCTCCTAGGTCGATAGGTCCCGGAAGTGGTCTCGGAGGTCCTAACTGGAGGTATCCCTGGGGTACTAGTGGGTCCTAATACTCTCCTATAGGCCGGGGATGGTCCGCCAGATATAGCTCATAGCCGTATACCAAGGGATGATAGATAGACAAGGCACATAGCGTAATAACGTCTAGAAGGTTTATTCAGTATGTAACAGTGAGGAACTCACAATCAGAAAGCAGCCTTGCTTTCCAGACTGGGCTGCTGAAGACGTATTGATTACGAAACGCGTACGGCGTGTCGCGTCACTTCCGGTTCCTGCACATCGAGAACGAGGCTTGGACCGCATCGCGCTCCACACTCGTATCCGTGCCTGTTTATTTGCTTCTGATTGTGAGTACCTCTCTGTTACATACTAAATAAACCTTCTAGACGTTATTACGCTATGTGCCTTGTCTATCTATCATCCCTTGGTATACGGCTATGAGCTATATCTGGCGGACCTCTCGGACCATCCCCGGCCTATAGGAGAGTATTAGGACCCACTAGCACCCCCGGGATACCTCCAGTTAGGACCTCCGAGACCACTTACGGGACCTATCGACCCAGGAGGAGGGGAGATACTGAGACCCTTGATCTTTACACACCCGCCTTATACCCCTGTGTGGGGTGGGTGCTTCTGGTAAGTGAGTTTTTTTACCAGAAAGGATCACGCAGCACCCTACCACATGGCACGGGGTCACCCTTTTGAATTTAAGTGATTGTCACCTACCATTCACCCATCTCTATATATATAATTTTTTGGATATCTTTCACATTATACTCAGCCACTGGACTAAAGAAATTTCACCATTTGGACTATACACATATTTGTTGCACACCAGTACTATCTGGACTGCGTTTTCATTTTATTTTACTTTATTTTATATTTATGTATATCCTTTGCATACCAGTTTTCTTTTAGCACTTTATAGCACTTTCCATATACTGTATGATACAGTTGGGAACTTTTTGCACGTTCACGATTACACTATATGTGATAAGCACCTTATATGCTATGCACTTTATCTGATCAGCACCTCATTTGTATTTATTTTTAGTATGCAATATTTATGCCAGGATATTTAATCATTTGCAACCGTCACTTTATTGCATTTGTATTCAGCCCCCCTGAGTCAATAGGACCACCTTTCACTGCAATTATAGCTGCAAGTCTTTTTGGCGATGTCTCTACCAGCTTTGCACATCTAGACAGTGACATTTTTGCCCATTTTTCTTTACAAAATAGCTCAAGCTCTGTCAGATTGGATGGAGAACGTCTGAACAGAATATTTCAAGTCCTGCCACAGATTCTCAATTGGATTTAGGTCTGGACTTTGACTGGGCCATTCTAACACATAAATATGCTTTGATAGAAACCATTCCATTGTAGCTCTGGCTGGATGTTTCGGGTCGTTGTCCTTCTGGAAGGTGAACCTCAGCCCTAGTCTCAAGTCTTTTGCAGACTCAAACAGGTTTTCTTCCAAGATTGCCATGTATTTGGCACCATCCATCTTCCCATCATCTCTGACCAGCTTTCCTGTCCCTGCTGAAGAAATGTATCCCCACAAAATGATGCTGCCACCACGTTTCACGGTGTGCTTGGGGTGTTGTGCAGTGTTAGTTTTCCCGCCACACATTTTGCTTTTAGGTCAAAAAGTTAAATTTTGGTCTCATCTGACCAGAGCACCTTCTTCCACATGTTTGCTGTCCCCCCCACATGGATTCTCGCAAACTGCAAATGGGACTTCTTATGGCTTTCTTTCATCAATGGCTTTCTTCTTGCCACTCTTCCATAAAGGGCAGATTTGTGGAGCGCACAACTAATAGTTGTCCTGTGGACAGATTCTCCCACCTGAGCTGTGGATCTCTGCAGCTCCTCCAGAGTTACCATGGACCACTTGGCTGCTTCTCTGATGAATGCTCTCCTTGCCCGCTCGGTCAGTTTAGGTGGACGGCCATGTCTTGGTAGGTTGCAGTTGTGCCATATTCTGAATTTTTGGATGGTAGATTGAACGGTGTGCCGTGAGAGGTTCAAAGCTAAGGAAATATATATAATTTTTTTTTTTTTTTTTTTATAACCTAACCCTGCTTTAAACTTCTCCACAACTTTATTCCTGACCTGTCTTGTGTGTTTCTTGGCCTTCCTGATGCTGTTTGTACACTGAGGTTCTCTATCAAACCTCTGAGAGCTTTACAGAACAGCTGTATTTAACCACTTGCCGACCTGCGCACGACTATCTACGGCGGCGGTCAGCCCCTCACAGGCAAAGTGACGTAGGGCTACGTCACTAGCTTGTGAGGGTCTAGGGAGCGAGCGCGCGCCGCCGGAGGCGCGCTCCCGCTCCCGCGTGGTCACGGACCCCCCGCGCGTGTGACCGGCGGACCCGATGTCCGTCGGCCACTCTGCGATCGGCGGGGGAGAGGGAGAAAGTCAGGCAGCTTGTGTAAACAAGCTGCCTGTCATTCTCCCCTCTGTATGAGAGATGATCATATGGATCTACTATGTAGATCCGTTGATCACTCTGCATACAGCTGAAGCCACAGCCAATCACAGTTAAAATTACGCCCCTAGGGACACACACAGCCCCTCCCTCTCAAATAAAGTTAACCCCTTCACTACCAGTGTATTTTTACAGTAACAGTGCATATATATATATATATATAGCACTGATTACTGTAGAAATGTCACTGGTAACCCCAAAAGTGTCAAAAATGTCAGTCAAGGGTCCGATCTGTCCGCCGCAATGTCGCAGTAACGCAAAAAAAAAAAAAAAAAATCGCAGATCGCCGCCATTACGCGTTAAAAAAAAAACAAAAATGACAAAAATCTTTCCCTTAGTTAGTAAACGCAATAACTTTTGCGCAAACCAATCAAAATACGCTTTTTGCATTTTTTTTTACCAAACATAGGTAGCATAAAACAAATTGGCCGAAAATGTTAAAAAATTTTGATTTTTACATTTTTTTGGGGGGGAATTTCATATAAAAAAAAAGTGAAAAATATTGCTATTTTTGCAAAATGTACGCTCTTTTTTTGTTTATAGCGCATGATCAAAAAATCGCTCAGGTGATCAAATACCGCCAAAAGAAAGCTCTGTTTGTGGGAAAAAAAAGACACCAAATTCGTTTAGGTACAGCGTCGCAAGACCGCGCAATTGTCCGTTAAAGTCACGCAGTGCCGAATCGCAAAATACCCCCTGGTCAGGAAGGGGGTAAAATCTTCCGGGGCTTAAGTGGTTAAACTGAGATTAAATTACACACAGGTGGACTCTTTTTACGACTTCTGAAGTCAATTGGTTCCACTAGATTTTAGTTTGGGGGTCTCAGAGTAAAGGAGTCTGAATACAAATGCACGCCACACCTTTCACATATTTGTCAAAAATATTGAAAACCATTTATCATTTTCCTTTCACTTCACAATTATGTGCCACTTTGTGTCGGTCTATCACATAAAATCCCAATAAAATACATTTACGTTTTTGGTTGTAGCATGACAAAATGTGGAAAATTTCAGGTGTGAATACTTTTTCAAGGCACTGTAACATTTGGTTATATTCCCAGCTACCGCCACACGTCAAAGACAAATGACTGTAGAAATAGCAGATGTAAAGCTCAGAGCTTGTAGTACATCAAAGGCAGATTTGGCTCAGCACTGACATGGGAATCACGCAGAGTAAAAACACAGCATTAGCATTAGGCATAGAATACTTCAGCACTATAGGGCCAAGCATTTGAAGAAAATCTGATGTTCACACAAAAAACATTTTACTCTTCCAGAACAAGTTGAAGCAGGATGAGCTGTATTTTGTTGGAAGGATACACGGTAACTACAAAGCCACCCAGGTTGTGTCTCATTTTTAATGATTGCAACTTTAACCAATTGCTAACCACCGCACACATATATACGTTCGGTCAGCAAGGGGTTACACCAAGATCATGGTTGCAGATGCAGTACATTTTTACTGTAGTGTCACCATTTCACAGGCATGTACAGTTGAGTCTTGACGGGTTTGGTATCTATTTACCATATGCAATATTATCTTTTATATTATACTTAAAGCGGAGTTCCAGCCTAAACACTCACTCACCTGTCCAACGGTCCAGCGATGCGGCCGCCCAAAGCCTCGCTCTTCTCCCTCTCTGCGGCGCCAGAATCACTGGTGTGGGCACCCGGCTGTGACAGTTTTCGGCTTCACAGCCGGGTATGCACAGCGCATGCGCGAGTTGCGCTACGCGTCATGATTGGCCGGCAATCTTCTGGGACCTCCGACATGTCCCAGAAGATTGCAGGTAGGGAGGGGGAGAGGAGAACTTCCGCTCAGGGCGCCGCGACGCTCCGAGCGGAAGTGGGAGCGGGTACCTGTCAAAACTAGGTACCCGCTCCCCCCCCCCCCCCCCAAAAAAAAATGACATGCCAAATGTGGCATGTCAGGGGGTTATAACTACCTAAAGCAGAAGTTCCACTTTTGGGTGGAACTCCGCTTTAAAAAGGGGGTATTATATTGTGTTTGTGTGCACTAAAAATGGGATTTTTGACTTACCGTAAAATCCATTTCTCTGATGTTCATTGATGGACACAGCTCCTGATATGCTTAACCATTGGGTTATACTGCCCCCTACAGGAGTAGGACACTACGCAGAAAAAAAAAAAAAGTCTGGCTATGCCTATGGGTAGTCCCAGGGGGTATACCACCTCTCTCTGCTATAGGTACTCAGTTCTGTTACAAGCAGTGTCAGAGAAAATACAACTCCACAGAGGGGTGGGTGCTGTGGCCGTCAATGAACATCAGAGAAATGGAATTTACGGTAAGTCAAAAATACCATTTTCTATTTTTTTTCATAGATGGACAATCCTGATATTCTTAAACCATAGGGACAAGATTTCTCTACCAGGGTTTGGTGGAACCCTAGAGTTCCTCCTGAGGTTGCTAGGGGGTCCTTGAGCAATGGGCAATTTCTGCATCTCCGATAAGTTCCCATTGATACCATTGTTCCTTTTAGCCATTGGTTAGGGGGTAATTCTTCCCAATGATGACAAGAGGAAGGAGAATTCTTCCCACTGACTGTAACACCAATGTGTCATGAGTTGTAGATTTTTAATATTTAGCAGGGGTTCCCCCGAGACCAAAAAATTATTTCAAGGATTCTTCTGTGTTGAAAAGGTTGAGAAAGGCTGCATTGGGACGTACCAAAGCAGTGTTAAACGTGAGGGGTGGGAACAGTAAAAAAAATTCCAAGGCTAAAAACAGTAGCCAACCAGGCAACAGGGGCTCAACCAAAACAACTGGAGCCCCCCTGAAGAAAAATACACCCTTAAAGAGGGCCAAGTCCTCTAAATAGCAGCCTGCAAAACCTTGCGGCCAAAAGAGGCATCCGCAGATGCCAACACATCCACTTTGACCTTTGTGAAAATGTGCACCGACGACAAGGTGGCCGCCTTGCAAACTTGCGTCACCGACGCCTGATGACAGAAGGCCCAGAAGGCAGTGAGCGCCCAAGTAGGATGCGCCTTGATAGGGAAAGGAGGAACCTAGCCCCTGATTAAATAGGCCTGAATAACCGTCTGTCTGATCCATCTGGGAATGGTCGCAGAGGAAGCGGACAACCCCGCCCAAGACCCATCTGTAAGTACAAATAGAGTCTGACTTCCTAAAAGACTTCCTGAAAGACTCCATAGCTGCCAGGTGCACCCTTATTGCCCAAACCACATCCAAGGCATGCAAGGCAATTTCCTTAGGATGTTTTGGCCTGGGGCATAGGGAAGGCAACACAATGTCTTCATTCAAAAGAAAAAAAATTAGAGAAAACCTTTGGAAGGAGTGACGGACAGGGGCGAAGAACCACCTGATAACGCCGGCAGTCAACATAATGTCTTCATTGTGACCTTTTGAGTAGGGATGCACCGAAATGAAAATTCTGGGCCGAAACCGAAACCGAAAATGCAGGATGCCGTTGGCCGAAAACCGAAACCGAAACCGAAAATGACTTTTTCCCCCAAATAATTTTAAATTAGATAGAACAGGGCATACACAAAAAACAGGCAGCGACGTACACCTGTCGCTGCCACCCTGTCACAGTATATGTATTGTGATGGGTTGGCAAGAGGTTAATTTAATTACCAAAGGTATTTGTATTATGCAGCATGAGGGGGTTAATGTATTGCCACTTATGGTCACTGATGCATTAGTGACCGACCAGTGGCAGTTAATTAACCCCTTTGTGCTGCATTAGTGCAACCAGTATAAGTGTTAATTAACACTGGCTGCACTGATACTGGTTACACTAATGCAGTACAAAAGGGGTTAATTTTTTTTTTTTTTTTTTTTTTTATGCAAGATTTATTTTTATGTTCCTATAGAACACAGAATTGCATAAACTTAAATGAAACATTATGTATACATACAAAGTAAAAAAGTAAATTTGCTGCTTCAGGGTAACCTTCAAATAAAGTACATGTCTTAAAAACTGACATTATTTCAAACATTAGAATAAACTTAATTACAAACAGCAAAGTAATTGAACTGTGTTTGGAATAATTTGGTGTTTGTTAATGCCATTTCTGCACTGCTTCTTTTCAGTTCAAAGACAGGGAGCTTTTGGCAGATACTGGTCAAGATAGCCCAAGAGTTTTAACAACTAGTTTCACTGGTTGTCATGTGGACGCTTTGCTAGAGAAAAAAAAAAAAAAAAAAGAGGATGGCTCAGATTTCATTCATGAGGCTTGGAATGTGTACGTAGCTGCTTGCTGTTCTGCATATTTCCCGCCCACATCTCCCTCTCTGTCCTGCACATACGCCGAGATAGGAGAGTGGGCGGCCCCGGGCAGACAGAAAAACTGGGGTGGGAGGGGGAGGAGGATGAGCTGTGTGTGTCTTTCTCCTCTCCTGTCCGTGTCTGGGAGGGGGGGAGTACTGCTCGCTGCTGTGTGATAGACGAGGTGTCACAGACGCTGCGCTCTGCTGCAGCCACGGCACCTAATTGAACAGACTGATTCTCCTATCCTACGGACGGGAGAATCAGGGACTTTTCAAACCTGCGCTGCGGCCATTAATTTCGGCATTTTAACCCATTTTCGGCCGAAATGGGATAGGCCCATTTTCGGCCGAAAATTTCGGTGGCCGAAATTTCGGTGCATCCCTACTTTTGAGACAGCGTCAACAAGGGAATCTCCCAAAAAATCTCAAAGGCAAACTTCTGGAGGACCGAAAGCCCCAAATTGAGGTCCCAAGGTGGCAATGGAGACCGCACTGGAGGAACCAAATGGCAAACACCCTGAAGAAGGGTACACACCAGGGAGTGTGTAGCCAATAGTCGTTGAAAGAAGACCGCAAAGCTGACACATGGCCTTTGATGGTACTCAAGGCCAATTTCTATTCAACCCCCTTACCCCCCCCCCTCCTTAAGGAAGGTCAAGATCCGAGTCCCCGAGAAAGAGCGAGGATGAACCCCAAGGAGACACACACCACACAATGTACGTCTTCCACGTACGATGGTGGATCTTCCTAGAAGTAGATTTCCTAGCTTTTAACAGCGTTGGAATCACTGATTCATACCAACCCCTATTCTTCAGTACCTGGCTTTCAACAGCCAAGCCGTCAAAGCCAGAGACTGTAAAGCAAGGTGGAAGATCGGTATTTGGGACAGCAGATCCTCCCTGAGAGGAAGCTTCCAAGGAACGTTGGTGAGCAGCCACACTAGATCAGCGTACCAAGCTGGGCGAGGCCAGGCTGGGGCCACTAAGATAACCAGAAAACCTTCTGCCTTGAGCCTGCGTAGAAGTTTTGGCAGAAGCTTGAGATGAAGGAAGGCGAAAATCAGACGATGCTGACCCCACAGGGCGTCTGCCAGAGGATCCCATGACTGTGCCATGAACTCTGCACCTTTCTGTTGAGCCGAGACACCAACAGATCCACCTCGAGGGTGCTCCACTGGAGAAACAACTGATGAAACACCTCCAGATTAAGAGACCACTCCCCCGGTCCAACGCTTGCCGACTGAGGTGATCCGCCTGCCAGTTTTCAACCCTGGGAATGTGTATGGCGGAAAGGGCTGGAACGAATGTTCTGCCCACCTGAGAATGCCGGCTACCTCCAGGACACTTCTTGTGCCCCCTTGGTGATTGACATATTTGGGTTTGGTCAAAATTTCCCTTGCAGGGACCTCGTATGGAATCATGCAAACGGGACCGCCTCGAAGATGGACACCATCAGGCCCAGCACTCACATGCAAGTCCGGAGGAATGACCATCTGCTGGCCAGCAGGAGGTGAATTGCAGCCTAAAGGTTCTGGAGTTTGTCCAGAGGAAGGAGTACTCTGGCTAAGGCCAAGTCCAGAGTCCGACCCAGATAGTCTAGTTTTGTCAAAGGAACCAAGGCATACTTCTGAAGATTCAGAATCTAGCCAAACTTCCTCAGGATCCGTATGGAGATCTTCAGGTTTTCCACCAGCACAGTAGGAGACACTGCTCACAGAAGAAGGTCGTCCAAGTAGCCCAGGACCGCAATACCCTGCTGACTTAACAATGCTAGCACTGGGGCCAGCACTTTCGTGAAGACCCAGGGAGCGGAAGTGAGACCAAAGGGTAAACGCCACAAACTGATAATGCTCCTCTTCCACGGCAAAGCAGAGGAAGCACTGGTGACCGACACATATTGGAATGGGACGGTAAGCGCCCCTGATGTTGGAGGCAAGAATAGCCCCCTGATGCAGGGAAGCCACCACCATACGAACAGACTCCATTCTGAACTTCTGCACCTGCACAAGCAGTTCAGCATCTTGAGGTCCAGAATTGAGGTCCAACCTGATCTCGCTCTGCAAAATCTGAAGAAGTTTTTCCCCGTGAAGAAAGACCCTTGCCAGAAAGGAGTCTAAAATAATACCCAGGTAATTCAAGCGTAATGACGGAGTCAGCGCAGATTTTTTGAAGTTGATGGTCCACCCAAACTCCTGAAGGGTCTGAACCGTGATTGAAAGGTCGCCTAACAGGGTTGGATGAGACCTTGCTCTCAACAGGAGATCGTCCAGATATCCGAGGAACGCAATCCCCTTTTTGCGGAGCAAAGCCGGGGCCAAAACCTTGGTGAAGACTCTGGGTTTCTGGGCACTGTGAACAGGTTTGAATAAAAACCTCGAAACTTTTCCTGCCGAGGAACCGGCACAATCACTCCCCGTGCAAGGAGATCCTGCACTGCCTCCCTGGGATCCTTCAAATCGATGCGGAGATAGACGGAGATTTGATGGAAAGAACCTGTCTGCTGGGCGAGACCAAAATTCGATCTTGTATCCTGGACTAATTAGTTTGTGGACCCATTTGTACTGAATCAGAGGCGTCCAGGGTTCTTGAAAGCAACGCAGACGTCCCCCCACCACCGAATTGGGTGAGGGCGTCCCTTCATGCAGAGGAGGATTCGTCAACCGAACCAGACTGGCTAGTCTTGGGCTTACCCGACCAAGCCTTCTTGTTCCCTCCAGAGGCTCTGAATGGTTTACATTTCTCTTGCGCCCGAGACACGAAAAAAACGCCTGTGAGCCATGAAAGAAGGCCCCCGCTGACTGCGAGGTGCCTTGCCTTGTGAGGATTGCGGGAGAGGAGTACTCTTACCCCCTGTTAGACCCTTGATTAACTCTCATCCAAAGAGTCACCAAACAGGCGCTTACCCAAAAATGGGAGATCAGTTAAGGCCTTCTTAGAAGCCTGGTCCGCCAACCAGCTCTTCAGCCACACCATGCGGTGTATGGCAATCCTCACCGCAGACACTCTGACAACCAGAGGAGCCGCATCACACAGGTACACCATGGCCTGGGCCATCTGGTCCGTGAGCTCAAGTAGAGTTGGGGGAACCATCTCAGCGTTCAAGTTACCCCCAAGTACCTTAACCCATGCAGTAACCGTCTGAGAAACAAGGACGGACGCGAATACGGGTTTAAGTATCAAGCCCGCCAACAAATTTAGGTGGCGGGAAAGGGATTCCAATCGTCTGTCCACCGGGTCCGTAAATTCCGGGGAGTTTTCCACAGGAACCACTGTAGATTTGTTCAACTGGGAAACAGGGTGATCCATCTTAGGCGACACTGTCCAACGATTTGAGACTGAGTCAGCAAAGGGGTAATGGCGTTTAAAACGCTTTAGTGCCACCAGCACATGCTTAATGCGCCGTTGCTCATTCACAATATCATGAAAGTCTTCGGGAGAAGGGAACACCTGACCCGACTTCTGGGCTTTGCGGGAGCCAAAAACTACCCGCTTTCCTGACTGTGTGGGCTCATCATCCATTTGCAATGTTTCCCTCACTGAACAAACTAGTGCTTCCACCATAGCGCGTTCCCGCGCTGCAGCCGAAGACGACACATCCTCCTCACCATCTGACTGCGAGGACAGAGATCCCTCAAGGATGGAATTGTCCGTGGCGACCATATCAGGCTCTGAATCAGAAGACTGAGAAGGCATAGGCCGTTTTTGGGTAGCAACTTGTTTCATCACAAGGTCCACCTTTGACGCGAGAGTTTCTAAAGCTGCAGACAGAGACCTGACAGATTGCAATCCGGATGGTCCGGCATGCGCACAAATAGAGTCTGAGGGGGAATTTTCACCATGAGACTCCATTTTCCAATTGTAGAAAAAAAAAAAAAAAGGAGCGCACTGTCCCTTTAAATCGCGATCGCGGTCCGCACCGCTATACCGTGCTATATCCGGAGTTCCCCCTTAAGGATGGCAGGAGCAAAGTGTGCACGAGGAATGCCCAAAGGAACAAAACCCCTTACTTTACCACCGCTGAGAAGCAGCTGCTCTGTAGTCAATCTCCAGCATGAAAAACGTCTGACAGGAAGTGACATATCACTAGAGGCCGAACACTGCCTGTGTAACAAAATGATGGCAATGGTAAAGTATAGGAAGCTAAGGGAAAATGGCCGCTGCCTTTACACAGAGAGAGCCTATGCCCACACTTAAAATGGCGGTCGAAAACGCTGCCATGCACTCAGAACCCAGGCATGAGGCCACCACGGAATCAACCTAAAAGGGACCCCCCAGGACAAGGTAATATTTTTAACCTCCCCCCCCCCCCCCCCCAGGCATCAGACGCTGACTATAGCTCCCCCAGCGGGACCAGGGAGGGCAGGGCCTGTCCTGATAGGCCTGGGGGATCTTTCAGAGAAAACACAGCCCTCTTATCCCCAGGAGTGGGCCCACATCTCCCCCTCACAGGTCTGCTTCATGGACACGGGGGGGGGGGGGGGGGGAGGTATTGTATCACTCACCATACCATGGACCGGGTGGGCTCTGCTCCAAAATAGCTCAACTCCCACCCTGAGTGCCAGCCACAAGAAGTACGCTGCAACTCAGGGCGTTCCAGATTGATGAGTCCAAGTGAGGCATCCGCTCGCAGGCTCATCCCCATCCACCGGGGCTCCGTCGTGGCGAGGCCTGGGCGGACCACAACCTGCTCAAACTCGTTGGCCAGGCTGGGAGACCGTAATGATCTAGATTATCCAGTGGGAAACCGCAGCCGGCTGTCGCTTGTAATTCACCAGGAGGATCCCCCTGACACTAGCTAGCGATAGTGAGTAAAGAGAAATAAACAAACATTCTTAAAAGAATATAAAAACTGAGACCGAAGTCCCAGCAGGAAACCTAGGTCCTACTCCTTCACTAGGCAGCAAGAAACTGGTATGAGAGCACAATGTGTCTGGGGTTATATCGTGAGGGACAGCCCCTATAGGCGTGTCGAGTGAAAACTTTTCACTGCCTAGTCTACTCCTGTAGATGGCGCATAACCCAATACTGAAGAAGCATAAGAGCTGCGCCTGTCAATGGACGATAGAGAAATTTTGATTTTTACATTTTTTTTTTGGGAATGTTATATAGCAGAATGTGAAATATTATATATATATATTTATTTATTTTTTCTTTCAGAATTGTTGCTCTTTTTTTGTGTATAGAGCAAAAAAAAACAAAAAACGCACAGGTGATCAAAGAAAGCTCTATGTGGGGGGGTGGGGGGGGAGAGAGGACGTAAATTTAATTTGGGTATAACATTGCATGGCCGCGCAATTGTCAGTTAAAGTCACGCAGTGCCAAGTTGAAAAAAGTGGCCTGGTCATTAAGGGGGCAAATCCTTCCGGTCTTAAAGTGGTTAAAAAATAGCCCTAGGCAGCACATTAAAGACTGGCAGCGCCAGGCTCGGTGGAGGAACAAAACATAAAACAGTGGATCTTACCCCAAATCTGTTAAGGGAGGCTTGTCTCTTCCTCTCCTATAACACAAATATATCTGAGGTCCTCGGATACTCCCATTATTGAGGTCGGCAGAGAGTCCGGTTGGGGTAGTGTCCATACATACATATCCCTGGGGCACCTCCTCCCCCAGGGATCGGATGATCACTGTAACATCTGTGATGGGTTCCTTTGGTTTAGCTATCTTATGACAGGCGTCATTAAAGTGGATCTCCTCTTCAAGTGGTATTGATGAATCGGTTAGTCCGGCAAATACAAAGTAATCAGCGACCCGGGGTCCTTTGTCTTCCATCATCTTCCGTGTTTGGACAGGAGAGCTGAAAGACACCAAGAGAAAATCGTCACATTCACAGGAGATGATCATTTCCTTGTGTCGTCATTGTAAAGTTTAGAAGCAAAATATTACTCAATAAGGAAGTGTCCATACAAAAATCTCACTGCAATTTCCAAAAAACTATTTGAAAAACCCCCTTATTGTTTATGGGGATTACCACTGTGCCCATAACCGTGATGTACACGGGAAAGAAAAAAAAAGCTGGGTGTGATTAGTCCTCCTAGGTGGGATATCATAGCTGCCAATCCTGGGTGCTGGGACAGCATTGCTTCCACAGGCCTGTCCGGTGTACACTTGCATTGTCTGCAAAAAGCGATCTGCGAGGGATTGCTTTTCACAGAGTGGCTGAAAGGCATTCAGAAGGTGATACTGCTGCCTCTTAAAGCGGAGTTCCGGCCTCAAAAATGACTTTGGGCCATCCGCTTGCTGACATAAACCTGAAAAAGAAATGGATGCTCCCGATTTTTTTTTTTTTTGTATACTTACCTTGTTATAGAAGAAAATATACTCATCTTCCTTCCTCTTCCTCCCTCTGCGGCCGCGGCCCGCGCCGTCTCTTCCGGCTAGCGATGATTCCTGGGAGCTGAATGTCATCGCTCCCAGGAGTCAATGCACCTGCACCGGCCCCGCTTGTCACTTCCGGTGCAGGCATGTCTTTTCCTGCTAAACAGCTTCTGGGCATGCCCAACCCCTGAAAAACAACCCCACACCATAATCCCCCCTCCACCGAATGATTTGGACCAGTGCACAAAGCAAGGTCCATAAAGACATGGGTGAGTGAGTTTGGGGTGGAGGAACTTGTCCTGACCTCAACCCGATAGAACATCTTTGGGATGAATTAAAGTGGAGACTGCGAGCCAGGCCTTCTCGTCCAACATCAGTGCCTGACCTCACAGATGTGCTTCTGGAAGAATGGTCAAACATTCCCATAGACACACTCCTAAACCTTGTGGACAGCCTTCCCAGAAGAGTTGAAGCTGTTATAGCTGCATAGGGTGGACCAACTCAATATTGAACCCTACAGACTAAGACTGGGATGCCATTAAAGTTCATGTGCGTGTAAAGGCAGGCGTCCCAATACTTTTGATAATATGGCGTATGTGTGGGTGTGTAGTGCGTGTAATTTGCACACATTTCTGCACCCACATGAAAAATGAGCTACATTAAGAAAACGGCCGGTTTACACCTGTACTGCATAGAAATCGGTCCCCATTCCTGTCCGATCCATGTGCTATTTGACGCAGTGTCATTATCAGCCAATTTACAGTCAGGTCCATAAATATTGGGACATCGACACAATTCTAATCTTTTTGGCTTTATGCACCACCACAATGGATTTGAAATGAAACAAACAAGATGTGCTTTAACTGCAGACTTTCAGCTTTAATTTGAGGGTATTTACATCCCAATCAGGTGAGCGGTGTAGGAATTACAACAGTTTGTATATGTGCCTCACACTTTTTAAGGGACCAAAAGTAATGGGAAAATTGGCTGCTCAGCTGTTCCATGGCCAGGTGTGTGTTATTCCCTCATTATCCCATTTACAAGGAGCAGATAAAAGGTTCAGAGTTCATTCATTTCAAGTGTGCTATTTGCATTTGGAATCTGTTGCTGTCAACTCTCAATATGAGATCCAAAGAGCTATCACTATCAGTGAAGCAAGCCATCATTAGGCTGAAAAAACAAAACAAACCCATCAGAGAGATAGCAGAAACATTAGGTGTGGCCAAATCAACTGTTTGGAACATCCTTAAAAAGAAAGAACACACCGGTGAGCTCAGCAACACCAAAAGACTCGGAAGACCACGGAAAACAACTGTGGTGGATGACCGAAGAATTCTTTCCCTGGTGAAGAAAACACCCTTCACAACAGTTAAAGCTGAAATTCTGCAGCTAAAGCACAGCCAAAAAGATTAGAATTGTGTCGATGTCCCAATATTTATGGACCTGACTGTAATTGAATGGACTGAAGCCGCACTGGATCGCACTGTTGTGCATTCACTACTCACTACAAACACACTGTGATTGGATTGCACAGCACTGCAATGTCATGCAATCCGGGGCAGGGAATCGCTCTGGTTAGCAAGGTCATTAGGAATACATTGACACTCGCAGCAAATCGCACACCCAATCCGCTTGCGGCTTGGGAAACACACGAGTTCTGGTGAAAACCGGTCCTTGGGCTGGGAGTCTGGTCTCTGGTCTTCCAAGCCCAACAGTCCAGTCTAGAGCTCATCAAACAACCTAAAACCACAGAAAAGATGCAAATGTCAAAATATCTTTAATGTGCGCAAAGGCATTACGGCGGTATTAAACCCAAAATTGTCATATATTGCAGCTTACCAATCATTAGTTGTGGTGGCTGCATTAGAACTCTTTTTCTTTTTTAAGGCTTTATCCCCTCTGTTTTCACCTGTTGATCTGACCAGTAGCACACCTCCTGTGTTAGAGCGCCCCCACTCTGGATGAAGGAGCACAGATGGACTAGCAGATCTAAATACACTAATAAGCTGAAGCCAAACTCCAACTAACATCTTATAATCAGTTACAGCAGTTTTTTTCCTTTCAGGAGAAAGGTTTTACATAAATACTGATCATTGTAAGCGCCCCTGTCAGTGTTAAATGGTTTGCGTCATCTCTGTAAACTGGAAAGGGAGGGGAGAAAAAAGGGAAAGGGAGGGGAGAAAAAAAGGGAAAGGGAGGGGAGAAAAAAAGGGGAAAGGGAGGGGAGAAAAAGGGAGGGGCAAAAGGGAAAGGGGGCGAAAGGGAGAGGGAAAAGGAGGGGCAAAAGGGAAAGGGAGGGGGAAAAAGGAGAGAAAAGGAAAAAGGGAGGGGAAAAAGGAAAAAAGGAGGGGAAAAAGGAAAAAAGGAGGGGAAAAGGGAAAAAAGGAGGGGAAAAGGGAAAAAAGGAGGGGAAAAGGGAAAAAAGGAGGGGAAAAATGGATTTTTGTAAAATCTTACCGTAAAATCCTTTTCTCTTAGCTCATTGACAGACGTAGTCCTCGGTGATACACCACCTTCGGGTTATGTTGCCTCCACAGGAGCAGGACTAGACAGGAAATTAAAAAGCTCTGGCCACACCCTAGGGGCAGTCCCAGAGGGTATATCCTCTCTCTCTCTGCCTCAGCAAATCAGTTATGTGAAAAAGCAGTCTTTAGAGATTTAACCCAACCCAACTCAAAAAACAGAGGGGCGGGGACTACGTCTGTCAATGAGCTAAGAGAAAAGGATTTTACGGTAAGATTTTACAAAAATCCATTTTTCTCTAGCGCTCATTGACAGACGTAGTCCTCGGTGATACACCACCTTCGGGACGTCCCAGAGCAGTATCACAACTGAGGGGTGGGAAAATGAAATCAAATCCCAATCTAGAAGGCCCAACCGGTGCCAACTAGAAGTTTACAATGCTCATCCTTAATGATGAGACTCAACAAAAGAGAGAAAAAATTTTTCTTTTTTTTTTTTTTTTTTTTTTTTTTTTCAAACAGAAAAAACCCGAGGTAGACCACCGGTCTCCTCAAATTGAGGCCTGCAAAACCTTGCGGCCAAATGAGGCATCCGCCGATGCCGTCACATCAATCTTATAGAATTTTGTAAAGGTATGTACCGACGACCAAGTGGCCGCCTTACATACCTGGACCACTGACGCCTGATGGCGAAAGGCCCAGGAAGTACTGAGCGCTCGAGTGGAGGGCGCCCTAACAGGGAACGGAGGACTCTGACCCTTAATAGAATAAGCCTGTACCACCGTTTGTCTAATCCATTTGGCAATGGTCGCGGCAGATGCAGGCAAACCCTTTCTGGGGCCATCCGTGATCACAAAAAGTGAATCCGTCTTACGGAATGATTCCGTAGCTTTCAGGTATACCCTGATTGCCCGAACCACATCTAAGGAATGCAACGCATGTTCCCGATGATGCTTGGGCTGAGGACACAAGGAAGGTAGTACAATATCTTCATTCAGATGAAAATCTGAAACCACCTTAGGAAGAAAAGATGGCTTAGGATGAAGTACTACCTTATCCCTATGAATCACTAGGTATGGGGACTGGCATGATAATGCAGCCAGTTCTGACACCCTGCGAGCAGAAGTAATAGCCACCAAGAAGGCCACCTTCTGGGATAAAGTAAGCAAGGGAATCTCCCTGATGTTTTCAAAGGGAGGTTTCTGTAGAACCGACAAAACCAAATTAAGATCCCAGGGCGGTAAGGGCGCGCGGACTGGAGGAGCCAGGTGCCGCACCCCCTGGATGAAATTCCGCACCAAGGATTTGGTAGCTAAAGGCTTCTGAAAGAAGATTGCTAATGCTGAAACTTGACCCTTGATGGTGCTCAAGGCTAGCTTCTGCTCAACCCCTTGTTGCAAAAAGGCCAATATTCGAGACACCGAATAGGTACGTGGAGGAAATCCTAAAGATTCGCACCACGCAATATAAGTCTTCCATGTGTGATAATAGACTTTGCTGGAAGTCGCTTTCCTTGCTTTAATAAGGGTAGGAATGACTGAAGTAGACAAACCTCTGTCCTTCAGTACTTGGGTCTCAATGGCCAGGCCATTAAAACCAGCGACTGTAAAGCACGAAGGTAAATTGGTCCTTGAGACCACAGACACTCCCTGAGACGAAGTTCCCACGGAACGTCTACGACTAACATGTCCAAGTCGGCCAGGCCGGCTTGAGGAGGCCAGCCTAGAATTTCTAGGACCACTGGCGCTGATTGGATCTGAACCAGGCGTCCCTAGAGCTATCTGGCCCCGACCATCCGAGAAAGTCTGGTCGTTTTCTGTTTCCACACATTTATCAGATACCTGATAGTTATCAGGAAAGGTGACCTTTTCTGGTTGAACCTCAGGGACCAAAGTCACCCGACTAGAGGCTACTTGGCCTATCTGGTCAACCAGATCCGATTCCTGTGAGGTATCGGGACTAATCTTAGGAAAAGGTAAAGGAAAAGATCTATTCAGGGAACGGTAACTACCGCTTCCTGTGGTACTTAAATGTTGGAAGGGAAGAATCGCACCGGTAGTAGTGGTTGATACTCGATCTAATGTCCTGAATACCGGTGACAACGTCCCCCCCACCCTGAAACCGGGTGGGGGCGCACCTTCAGGCTGTGTACTCCTTTGCTTCGGGTTTGGCTGGGTTGGTCCTCTGCTTGTCCGACCAGCCCTTCTTGAACCCTCCTGGAGGAGTCTTGCCTTTCCCGCTAGTACCAGCCGGGCGTCCTTTATGGGCGGTAAAGAAAGGTCCTCGCTTGTTGCGAGGTCCCTTAGCTTTTGCAGCCTGTGGCAAAAAAGTGCTCTTGCCCCCAGTGGCATCCTTAATGATTTCATCTAGGTTGGCCCCAAATAGACGATTCCCCTGAAAAGGGAGATTGGTCAAGGTCTTTTTGGAACCTAGGTCAGCTGACCAGCATTTTAACCACAGCACACGTCTGAGGATCACCGCTGTCTTAGATGCATGCCCTAATAAGGGAGTTGTGTCCAAGGCTGCGTCACAGATAAACCGTAGCCCTTGTATGATCTGTTCCATCAAATCAGATGTCTCCTGGGGAATATCTTTTCCCCTAAGATCTTGGCGTACCATTTTCGCCCATTCCGTAAGTGTCTGGGAAACTAGACCAATAACAATTACTGGTCTAAATGCTGACCCTATCAGAGAAAAGATAGTGCGGGACTCTGCTTCTATCTTTCGATCCACCGGATCCTTAAAGGACGAAGTGTCCTCCACTGGAATAACCGTGGCTTTATTCAGCCTGGAAATAGGCGGATCCACGACTGGTGGTACCGTCCATTTCTTAATGATGGATTCCTCAAACGGATAGCGTCTAGCAATACGCTTGGAAATAGTAAAGGTACGTTTAGAATGCTCCCATTCTCCTTTAATCTGATTACCAAAACATTTAGGTACAGGAAAAGCCTTCGCCGTCTTGATGGGCTTATTAGTACCAAAAGGCCTCTCTGTTTCAGTTGCCTCTGCCGGTAAAGCCTCAAGTTTTAAGGTTTCTTGCACTGCCACAACTAGTGCGTCCACCAATGCTTCTTCCTGAATTATAGCAGGAGAAGAAGCGTCCTCCTCACTGTCTGAGGGGGCTTTACCTGGGATAACAGCCCTTGCAGAGGAACCTGCAACTGCCGTGACCATCTCTGAATCTGAGTCAGAGGTGTCAGATGGTATAGGGGTAGGCGGGGGTCGCTTCCTTGACCCCCGTCCCTGACAGGCCGCCTCCACCCGAGCCACCATAGACTCCAAAATTGCTGTAAATGACTCTATACTCTGTGCACCGGCGGGTCCCGAGGCCCCCTCGAGGGAAACAGGTGGGGGAATATGTGTGGCAGGGTCCATAATAACTCCAGTTACTTCCTGGATAATATAATTCAAAGGAAAAAAACTTTTTTTTTTTTTTTTTTTTTTCTGACCCCCAGCGCCACAAAAAGCCCCTTAGTGTTACCTGCTAGGGATCCCTATCGATCGAGAGAGAGAGAGATAGACCCCCAGGCTCACCACTTGATGCTCAGAGTTAAACTGCAACAGCTTACAGCGCTGTCTTGACAAACAGGAAGTCTTTTGGCTGGCTGCCCAGGAAGAAAGGAGGCGGCTCCGCCCTTCTGCACGCCTTCCGGCGCCTCCCCCAAGCTCCACGAGGTGTAGGATCACCTCAAACATGGCCGCCCCCATGCTGGAGACACGAGGCTACGCCAAAATGGCGGCTCGTGCGATCCAGCAAAAAAAATGGCGGCGGCCTGTACTGACTAGCGGTGTGCTGCAGGGCACACAACACTCTCTCTGCATGGGGATATGGCGTGGTTGGCGGTACCGGCCCTGGCGGACCGCATGGCCGTTCGGGAGGCCTGCTAATAGCTGGAGATCTGATTTGGAAGGCAGTCTACATGTCCGTGGCTTCTGACTGGTAGGTAGCTTATACTTAACCCATAAGATTCCCAGAATGCCACAGATTACATCTTTAAAACATGTATACAATAGATTGTTAGCTCCCAAACCAAGCCTCCTGGCTTTTTGCATATAAAATCACACTCAAAGTAGGAGGATTTGTGACATGTTATAGGATAGAAAGGACTCTTTCTTACCATACAGAGAGGGGCCCGCGTTCACCACAAAACCCGTCAGGGAAAAAGGGGGAACATCTACTCACCATACCGGAACCAGGCGGGCACCAACTCCTGACAGTACCCCTCTCCACCGGGGCGGGAGGGCTGTCGACCGATACGGACGCCGTGACTCATGGTCTTTGGCGTTTCAGCGAGACGTTTAACTCGCGGGTTCAGTCCTTTTAATGGGACTTTGTCGCGGCCGACCCAGCGCGGAGCTATGGCCTGCACGCGCTCGTAGGCTGAACTGGGGTGACCACCGGATCTCAACATCCAGCCCGTCGCCCAGTTCAGCTTTCTTGCTTGAAGATCTCACAGGAACACTGGAGAAAAAAAGCTGTCTAAAAATCCTTTAAGAAAAAAATTCTTGCCAGGACCTAAGATCCCAGCAAGGTATCTAGGTCCTTACTCCTAACTAGACAGAAAATAACTGATTTGCTGAGGCAGAGAGAGAGAGAGGATATACCCTCTGGGACTGCCCCTAGGGTGTGGCCAGAGCTTTTTAATTTCCTGTCTAGTCCTGCTCCTGTGGAGGCAACATAACCCGAAGGTGGTGTATCACCGAGGACTACGTCTGTCAATGAGCGCTAGAGAAAAGGGAAAAAAGGAGGGGAAAAGGAAAAAAGGAGGGGAAAGGGAAAAAGGAGAGAAAAGGGAAAAAGGAGGGGAAAGGGGAAAAGGAGGGGAAAGGGGAAAAGGAGGGGAAAGGGGAAAAGGAGGGGAAAGGGGAAAAGGAGGGGAAAGGGGAAAAGGAGGGGAAAGGGGAAAAGGAGGGGAAAGGGGAAAAGGAGGGGAAAGGGGAAAAGGAGGGGAAAGGGGAAAAGGAGGGGAAATGGGAAAAGGAGGGAAATGGGAAAAGGAGGGAAATGGGAAAAGGAGGGAAATGGGAAAAGGAGGGAAATGGGAAAAGGAGGGAAATGGGAAAAGGAGGGAAATGGAAAAGGAGGGAAAAGGAGGGGAAAATAAAGGAAGAGAAAGGTAAAAAGGAAGAAAAGGGAAGGGAAAGGAAAGGGAAGGGGAAGGGAAAGGGAAGAAAGGGGAAGGGAAAGGGAAGAAAGGGGAAGGGAAAGGAAAAGAAAAAAAAAGGGAAAGAAAAAGAAAAGGAAGGTAAAGGAAAAAGAGAAAAGGAAGGGAGGGAGGAAGGGAAGGGAAAGGACATTAGGAAAAGGGAAAAGGGAAAAGGAAATGAGGGAAAGGAAGGGAAAGGAGAAAGGAAGGGGAAAGGAGAAAGGAAAGGAATAGGAAAAAGGAAAAGGAAACACACTGCGACTTGATTGCACAGTACTGTGTTATCATGCAATCCGGTGCAGGCAAAGGCATTGCATTTGCAATGTCACTAGGAATACATTGACACGCACAGCAGATCGCACACCCAGTGCGTTTTAAAGACAGCTCAGGAATTGAACAATCATCACAAATTTCCCACACGGCATTCTGGTGTGAGACGGCCCTTGGACTAGGAGTCATATTTTTGGTCTTCCAAACTCAGTCGAGTCTAGAGCTCAAACAACCTAAAACCAAAAATTCTATCGCATGGTACTTACAGTCCAGGCTCAGTATATATAATATATATAAAAAACACGGACACAAAAACTTAGTAACATTATAACAAATTAATGACAATGTGTCACTTATATCAGCGCTGCAAAGAAGACAATATTTACTAACTATGAATGAAAAGGGAAAAAAATAATAAATTGCCCCCCCAGTGCCACAGAACATAAAATATTTAGGAATTTCTTTTATCAACAGTAACATGAAAGCTCCGCCAGCACTGAAAGTAACTGACAGCTGAACATGGCGCAGAGACAGCGAGCGCAGAGACCTCCGGTGTATAATGAGCGGGGAATAGGATTTTCTTTGGCTTCAGATGTGAGAGCGAGTCGAAGATTCCAGCATTGAAGAGGAAAACGTTGGCTGCTTACAGACAAGCAGAGCTGGTAATTGAGTCTTGGGGCTCATTCACACACGCAGGCATTACATCGCCTCTTTAACCCCTTAAATTCTGCACTAGCATGCCACAATGTGGGCGTTGCATGCAGTTGTGGTGGTGCTTGCAAAGCAGCCCCATGCACTCAAAATGGTTCTGTTTGGCATGCGCTACACCCACCTGAAAGCAGCAGAGTATAATTCCTGAAGCAAAGCATCTCAGCATATGTACACCTCTGCCAGTTATCTCTGCAACCAAAGGAGGTAGAGGGGAGGTAAAACCGTGGGGTCTTACTGTCCTCCAAATGCTAGTGTGAATGAGTCTTTACACATGTGCCCTGCAACCTCATAGTTTGACATGTAATGTACCAAAACTGTGACTTGCAACAATTTCCATTTCTAAACCAAACACGGATCTTTGTTTATCTGGCCAGTATGGGTCTCAAAGGCCTGGTTTACACGGGTGAGATTTCGGAAGCGACTTGGGTCCCCCAGAATCACATGACAGTGGAAAAAACATTCATTTCAAAAAGGTGCCCATTCATAACAATGCAACGACGATGCAACTTTGGGTAAAGGTCCTGTGCTACTTTGATGGGATGCAGTGCGATTTTGAGCCCCATAGACTTCAATGGAAACGCATTAAAATGCATTTGCATATGTTTGATGTGACCAAGGTGTGTTTTTTTTTTTTCCCCATTGGATATCGGATGAAATCAGTTGCATTGCCAATATCTTCTATGCAGGATGTGGAAACCTTACAAGCGGACCTGAACAAAATAATGGGGTGGGCAACTACATGGCACATGAGGTTTAATGTTGATAAATGTAAAGTAATGCACTTGGGGGCCAGAAACCAGAAAGCAAGCTACTCATTGGGGGGGGGGAACCTCTGGGTGAGTCTAGGATGGAAAAAGACTTGGGGGTACTGGTAGACAACAGGCATGGCAGTGGCATGCAATGCCAAGCCGCTGCAAGCAAAGCCAACAGAATAGTGGGATGTATAAAAAAGGGGATTCACTCCAGAAATAAAGAGATTATTCTCCCACTCTACAAGACTCTGGTCCGGCCACATCTGGAGTATGCTGTCCAGTTCTGGGCACCGGTCCTCAGGAAGGATGTGCTGGAACTGGAAAGAGTCCAGAGAAGGGCAACAAAAATAATTAGGGGAATGGAGGACATCAGCTATGAGGAAAGACTACAAGCACTGAACCTATTCTCTGGAGAAGAGACGATTGAGGGGGGATATGATATCAATGTACAAATACTGTACTGGGGACCCTAGCATAAGGAACAAACTATTCAGAGAAAGGGAATACAATAAGACACGTGGCCACTCATTAAAACTAGAGGAAAGGCGGTTTAACCTTAAAGTGCGTAAGGGGTTCTTCACTGTAAGAGCAGTAAGGATGTGGAATTCTCTTCCACAAGCAGTCGTATCAGCAGGAAGCATTGATAGTTTCAAAAAACTATTAGATGGGCACCTTAGAGACCACAACATACAGGGGTATACAATGCACAACATACAGGGGTATACAATGCACAACATACAGGGGTATACAATGCACAACATACAGGGGTATACAATGTACAACATACAGGGGTATACAATGTACAACATACAGGGGTATACAATGTACAACATACAGGGGTATACAATGTACAACATACAGGGGTATACAATGTACAACATACAGGGGTATACAATGTACAACATACAGGGGTATACAATGTACGGTTAACAGCAAACACACACACACATCATAGGTTGAACTGGATGGACTGATGTCTTTTTTCAACCTCACTAACTATGTAACTATATGCATTATGCTGCTTTCAGACTGATGTGGTGTGACTGCCGCACTGCTTATCCGCATGTCTGCAGTTAGCTGTGCTTTCCCATAGAGATATATTACATATTGTGTGTTTAGTGCGCTTTCTGAAAGGGCACCAAAACTGCGGGAAACAATATATCTCTATGGGAAACTGCAGCTATCCCGCTCTAAACATCACACCGCATCAGCCTAAAGGCCCGTACACGCGATACGAAAATCGGAAGGAAAATGTCGTCCTAACGAACGATCTGCCGATTTTCGGATTGTTAGTACGGTGCTTGCGACAGCCGATTACGAATTTTCCGAGGACAAAAACTGCATATGCAGGCTATAAAATTTTTATTGCACGTCAACACAACGTCCGATTTTCATCTCATTAGTACAGTTTTCGTCCGAAAAAAATTGTAAGAGCAAGACTAGGCATGCTCAGAGACGAAAGAACACGTACAAATCAATCCACACATGACATCACTTCTGAAGTAGAATTCTGTTGTACGGGAAAATTCGTATGAAAATAACCTCTCCACCTTCCATATGAGACTAGCATGCCACAAAAAGACGGACGACAGATCGTTCGATAATCTGATCGTGTGTATGGGGCTTGCAGATTAATCAGCATAAAAAAGCAATGTTTAGGGCCTGCATTCGGTCCTTGGCCCAATAAGTGGCTACAAAGGAAAAGCGTCACACAGGGGATTACATTTCACAGAAAAGATGCCAATGGTAAAATATCTTTGATGTGCACACATAGGTATTAAAACGGTAATAAACCCAAAACCAAAATCGTAATATAGTGCAGCTTACCAATCATTAGATGTGGTGGCTGCATTTTTTTTTTTTTAGGTTTTCTTCCCCCCTCTGTTTTCACCTGGTGATCTGGCCAGTAACACACCTTTTGTATTAGAGAGCCCCCCCCCCCCTCCCCCGGATGAAGGAGCACAGGGGGCAGAGCAGACAGCAGCATTGTCAATCTGGGGGGAGGGGAGTGTTAGATGTACTAGCAGATTTAGATACACTAACAAGTTGAAGCCAAACCCCTGCTCACTTTTTGTAATTACAGAAAAAATGATCTTTTTTTCCTTTTGGGAAAAAGGTTTTAAATACAAAAAAAAATAAAAGCTGATCATTGTAAGCACCCCTGCTAGTGTTAAATAGTTTGTCTCATCTCTGTAAACTGATAAAGGAAGGGAATGGAAAAAGGAAAGGAAAAGGGTAAGGAAGGAAAAAAGGGAAAAAAAAAGAAAAGGGAAAAAGGGAAAAAAAAAAGGAAAGTAAAAAAGGGAAAAAAAAAAGGAAAGTAAAAAAGGGAAAAAAAAAGGAAAGTAAAAAAGGGAAAAAAAAGGAAAGGAAAGTAAAAAAGGGAAAAAAAAAGGAAAGGAAAAAGGAAAAAAAAAAGGAAAGTAAAAAGGGAAAAAAAGGGAAAGTAAAAAGGGAAAAAAAAGGAAAGGAAAAAGGGAAAAAAAAGGAAAGGGAAAAAGGGAAAAAAAAGGAAAGGGAAAAAGGGAAAAAAAAGGAAAGGGAAAAAGGGAAAAAAAAGGAAAGGGAAAAAGGGAAAAAAAAGGAAAGGAAAAAGGGAAAAAAAAGGAAAGGAAAAAGGGAAAAAAAAGGAAAGGGAAAAGAGGAAAAAAAGGAAAGGGAAAAGAGGAAAAAAAAAGGAAAGGGAAAAGAGGAAAAAAAAAGGAAAGGAAAAAGGGAAAAAAAAAGGAAAGGAAAAAGGGAAAAAAAAGGAAAAGGAAAAAGAGAAAAAAAAAAGGAAAGGGAAAAGAGGAAAAAAAAAGGAAAAGGAAAAAGAGAAAAAAAAAAAGGAAAGGGAAAAGAGGAAAAAAAAAGGAAAAAGAGAAAAAAAAAAGGAAAGGAAAAAGAGAAAAAAAAAAAGGAAAGGAAAAGAGGAGAAAAAAGGAAAGGAAAAGAGGAAAGGGGAAAAAAGAAAAGAAGGAAAGGGGAAACAAAAAGAAAAGGAAACTTAAAAATGGTAAGCTGCAATATAATAAAATGTTGCTTTTGGGTTGAACATCGCTTTAAGTGTCCATTCACACTAGTACGACTTGTCAGGCGACTTGGTCAGCCTGACAAGTCACGCAGCGGCGCGTCCCATAGTGAAGTACAGGACCGGTTCTAATCGGAGCGACACAAGTCACTCCGACTTGGGAAAAGGTTCCTGCACTACTTCGGGGCGACTTGCATAGACATTAATTTTATGAAGTCCGTGCAAGTCGTGCCGAAGTCGCGGTGCACGCGACTTCACAGGTCGCCCACGAAGTCGTGCCGATTTAGTGTGAACTGACACTTATAGACACTTGGCATTTTAAGGTCAACAAATGTTTCAAATTGCCTTGAGTGTTTATCACAGCAAAATTAAATCTGTATTATATTAGCAGCAACGCCCATAGAAAACAAACAGCCCTAATAGTTTAAATAAGCCAATTGTCTAATATTGGAACCTAAGTGCTGGTTCACACTGCCGCTACCACTAAAGTAGCGTCGCTTCCAGCGCGACTTTGACGCGATTTTGACGCGACTTTGGCGCGACTTTGACGCGACTTTGGCGCGACTTAGACGCGACCTAATCGCGAGGCAACTTTTTATTTGGCCAATCACAGAGCTGAAAATTGACAGGTACACTTAGACCCCCCAGACACTAAATACAAAAAAATGACATGCCTGCCTAAAAAAATGCCCGCTAAATGCCTGCAAGAAAAAAAAAGACAGCTGGTAAGACACTACAAAAAATTATAAGAAAAATGATTTTTTTTTAGGGGTTCTGGACATGCTACATAGCTGAAACTTGACAGGGACACTTTTTTGACCCCCCAGACACTAAATCCAGAAAATGATATGCCTGCCTAAAAAAATGCCCGCTAAATGCCTGCAAGAAAAAAAGCCAGCCGCAGAGAAGCCGTATCCCTGAAAATATAGTAAAAATGCTGTTTTTTAGGGGTTCTGGACATGCTACAGAGCTGAAAATTGACAGGTACACTTTTTAGACCCCCCAGACACTAAATACAAAAAAATGACATGCCTGCCTAAAAAAATGCCCGCTAAATGCCTGCAAGAATAAAAGACAGCTGGTAAAACACTACAAAAAATTAAAAGAAAAATGTTTTTTTTTTAGGGGTTCTGGACATGCTACAGAGCTGAAACTTGACAGGGACACTTTTTAGACCCCCCAGAAACGAAATCCAAAAAATGACATGCCTGCCTAAAAAAAATGCCCGCTAAATGCCTGCAAGAAAAAAAGACAGCTGGTAAGACACTACAAAAAATTAAAAGAAAAATTATTTTTTTTTAGGGGTTCTGGACATGCTACAGAGCTGAAACTTGACAGAGACACTTTTTAGACCCCCCAGAAACGAAATCCAAAAAATGACATGCCTGCCTAAAAAAATGACCACTCATGAATGCCAGCAAGAATAAAAGACAGCTGGTAAAGACACTACAAAAAATTAAAAGAAAAATGATTTTTTTTTTAGGGGTTCTGGACATGCTACAGAGCTGAAACTTGACAGGGACACTTTTTAGACCCCCCAGAAACGAAATCCAAAAAATGACATGCCTGCCTAAAAAAAATGCCCGCTAAATGCCTGCAAGAAAAAAAGACAGCTGGTAAGACACTACAAAAAATTAAAAGAAAAATTATTTTTTTTTAGGGGTTCTGGACATGCTACAGAGCTGAAACTTGACAGAGACACTTTTTAGACCCCCCAGAAACGAAATCCAAAAAATGACATGCCTGCCTAAAAAAATGACCACTCATGAATGCCAGCAAGAATAAAAGACAGCTGGTAAAGACACTACAAAAAATTAAAAGAAAAATGATTTTTTTTTTAGGGGTTCTGGACATGCTACAGAGCTGAAACTTGACAGGGACACTTTTTAGACCCCCCAGAAACGAAATCCAAAAAATGACATGCCTGCCTAAAAAAATGACCGCTAATGCCTGCAAGAAAATTATGCTCTTTTCTTGTTCACTACCATTTTTTAGCAAAGTCGGATGACAAGTCGGATTACAGGTCGCTTCAATTAAGATAAGGAGGCGACTCCCATTGAAGTATATGGGACAGGTCGGATCACTGGTCGCCTGAAAGTAGTACAGGACCCTTTTCTGAAGTCGGAGCGACCTTAATAGCGGCAATTAAGACGGCACTGATTCATTTACATTGGTTTGGTCATGTCAAGCGACCTGGGGCGACCTGGGGCGACACAAGTCGCCTCGTGAGTCGCCCTAGTGTGAATGGGGGCTAAAGAGTAGCTCCAGGTAGAAAGCTGAACACATAAGAATTGGTTTATCCAGCCACCTTTCCAACAGAGGATCTCTTTAACCACTTGCCGACCGCCGCAAGTACATATACTGCGGCGGTCAGCCCCTCACAGGCAAAGTGACGTACCGGTACGTCACTAGCCTGTGAGGCTCTGGGGAGCGAGCGCGCGCCGCCGAAGGTGCTCTCCCACTCCCGCTCGGTCACGGACCCCCCCGCGCGTGTGAGCGGCGGACCCGATGTTCGCCGCTCACTCACGATCGTCCGTGACAGCGGGAGAAAGGCAGGCAGCTAGTGTAAACAAGCCGCCTGTCATTCTCCCCTGTGTAGGAATGGTGATTATACGGTTCTACTATGTAGGACCGTCGATCACTGTTCCTACACCTCAAGCCACAAAAAAAAAAAAAAAAAAAAAAAAAAAAAAAAAAAAAATCGCAGATCGCCGCCATTACGCGTTAAAAAAAAAAAAAAAAAAAAAAAGACAAAAATCTTTCCCTTTGTTAGTAAACGCGATAACTTTTGAGCAAACCAATCAAAATACGCTTTTTGCGATTTTTTTACCAAACATATGTAGCATAAAACAAATTGGCCTAAAATGTTAAAAAATTTTGATTTTTACATTTTTTTGGGGAATTTCATATAAAAAAAAATGTGAAAAATAGTTATTTTTGCAAAATTGACGCTCTTTTTTTTGTTTATAGCGCATGATCAAAAAATTGCACAGGTGATCAAATACCACCAAAAGAAAGCTCTGTTTGTGGGTAAAAAAGGACGTCAAATTCATTTAGATACAGCGTTGCACGACTGCGCAATTGTCCGTTAAAGTCACGCAGTGCCGAATCACAAAATACCCCCTGGTCAGGAAGGGGGTAAAATCTTCCGGGGCTTAAGTGGTTAAATAACTCTCTGGTCTCAGGGAACCCCTGCTAAAAATTACTACATGTACAACTCATGGTACATTAGTGTTATAGTCAGTGGGAAGAATGCTCCTTACCATTGTGGTCATTGGGGAGAATCCCCCCCCCTTACAGAGAGCTAAAAAGATCAATGGTGTCAGTGGGAACTTATCTGAGTGGCAGAAATTGCTCAAGAAACCCCCACCAACCTCCGGAGGAACCCTGGGCTTCCATGGACCCTGTCATCATCTCACCCAATTCTTCAATCTAGTTACACATCACAGGCAAGCCAATGTAATATCCAACCTTCTATTTGCTCTCTGAACCGGAATAAACATTATTCCATTGCTAACCAGAGCTCAGATGGTAGAACACACCTCTACACAGACAAAAAATGATAGCAATCATTCTGAATAAACTGGAAAAGAAAAATAATTCTGCGATTTTTGGAGGATTACAAATGTGGACTAAAGGATATAAATTTGCCTGGAGTTGCTCTTCAGAAACATCACTAAGCCCTCTTCTCACATCTGAGCGGTTTATAGATGGGAGCTCCAAAAAGCCGACAAGTCAAGCCCTGCACTTGTCAATGATCCCTGTTCACATCGGAGTGTTCCTGTGCCTGTAGGTTTTTGGCTCTGAGGACGAGGAGAACTCCACTCGAAAAGCATCAGCCATTTGGAAATCTTCTCACGCTTTGGGCCTTGCCCAGTGGACAAGACTATGCGGAGCACATTGTGGACTGTTAGGTGTCTATTTGATCTTGCGGTTTTTGTGAGTATACAGCCACGTGTATTTACTTTTTATATTAACCACTTGCCGACCGCCGCAAGTACATATACTGCAGCGGTCAGCCCCGGCCAGGCAAAGTGACGTACCGGTACGTCACTAGCCTGTCACTGGCTTGTGAGCCAATAGTGGACGAGCGCACGCCCGCCCCGGCTCGTTCCCTAACAAGTCAGTGCGTGTGACCGGCGGACCCGATGTACGCCGGTCACTCGTGATCGTTCGCCGGGAAGGGAGAAAGGCAGGCGGCTAGTGTAAACAAGCCGCCTGTCATTCTCCCCTGTGTAAAAATAGAGATCAGACGGTTCTACTATGTAGGACCGTTGATCTCTGTTCTTACACCAGTAGCCATGTCCCATCACAGTTAGAAACACGAACCCTAGGACACACTTAACCTCTTCCTCCCTCTTCTCCCTCTTCCTCCCTTAACACACTTAACCTCTCCCTCCCTCTCCAATACAGTTAACCCCTTCCCTGCCAGTGTCATTTTTACAGTAACAGTGCACATGTATAGCACATTACTGCAGTAATGTCACTGGTAACCCCAAAAATGTCAGTCAAGGGTCCGATCTGTCCGCCGCAATGTCGCAGTCCCACAAAAAAAAAAAAAAAAAAAAAAATCCATTACTCGTTAAAAAAAAAAAAAAAAAAAAAACACCAAAAATGACAAAAATCTTTCCCTTTGTTAGTAAACGTGATAACTTTTGCGCAAACCAATCAAAATACACTTTTTGCGATTTTTTTTTTAACCAAACATATGTAGCATAAAACAAATTGGCCGAAAATGTTAAAATAATTTTGATTTTTACATTTTTTGGGGGGGAATTTCATATAAAAAAATGTGGAAAATATTGTTATTTTTGCAAAATTTACGCTCTTTTTTTGTTTATAGCGCATGATCAAAAAAAAAAAAAAAAAATCGCAAATGTGATCAAATACCACCAAAAGAAAACTCTGTTTGTGGGGGAAAAAAGGACATCAAATTCGTTTAGGTACAGCGTCGCACGACTGCGCAATTGTCCGTTAAAGTCACGCAATAAGAAAAAAAAAAAAAAAAATCGCAAAAAACCCCCTGGTCAGGAGGTCAGGAAGGGGGTAAAATCTTCCAGGGCTTAAGTGGTTAATAAAGCAATCACAAAGATAAAGCGCTATGCTGGTGCGCCTTCTGTTTCTTGCCTGTAGGTCAACGCCTGAAGCTCAAGACGGTACTAAAGCCTCGTACACACGCAACAAATTTCCACCGACCGGTCTTCCGTCTTTTGTCCAGAGTGGGGTCTGTTGGTTGGAATGTGCCTAGACTGCACACGAATTTTCCCACACGACAGAATTCTACTTCAGAAGTGATGTCATGTGTTGGTTTGCTTTCTTTGTGTTCTTTCTTCTCTGAGCATGCCCAGTCTTGCTCATAAGATTTTTCCCTGTCAAAATCTGTACTGACTGCACGAAAATCGGACGTGTTTTGACGGAAGACAAAAATTTTATAGTCTGCACACCAGAATTTTTTCGGTCGAAAAAGTCGGAGTTGGTTGTCGAGAGCATCATACTAACAGGCCGAAAATCGGCAGATCGGTCGTTGGATGAAAATTCCCGGCCGAATTTCCACTCGTGTGTACGGGCCTTTAAGCTATTTCTGAAGCAGATCGGGACTCTATGGTCCCGTTAAAGAGGATCTTCAACCAAGGAAAAAACAAAATAAAAAATTAAGTCAGCAGCTACAATCTCTGCTGACTTTTTATAAAAAGGACAATTACCTGTCCAGAGATCCACCACCATCCTCACCCAGGCCGGTTCTTTGCCGGTCCTCAGGTGTCCAACACTGGCATGTTTACTAAGGGAAGCTGGCTGTGACGCCTCATTATCCCAAGCTTTAAATATCTTACAGAGCGCTGTTCAATCCATCATCCAAAAATGGAAAGCATATGGCCCAACTGCAAACCTACCAAGACATGGCCGTCCACCTAAACTGACCGGCCGGGCAAGGAGAGCATTGATCAGAGAAGCAGCCAAGAGGCCCATGGTAACTCTGGAAGAGCTGCAGAGATCCACAGCTCAGGTAGGAGAATCTGTCCACAGGACAACTATTAGTTCCCGCATGCTCTGAAACCGGTTACCCCCCCCCCCCCCGCGCGCACGTCATCACGTTCGGGCGGCCCTCCAGGGAGGTATGCGCTTCACACCACTGCCTCAATCTGACTGAGTCCCCTGATTGATTCTCCCCTAGTGTCATCTCGCGGCTGCTGGCCAGCCTCAGGGACGGAAACACCGCGGACCCGGAAGGACGCCGAGCTATGAAGATAGACGCTTAAGCCTCGTACACACGCATCGATAGTTGGCCGTGAATTTTCGGCCAAAGTCCGATCGGCTGATTTTCGGCTTGTTAGTATGATGCTTACGACAACCGACTCCGACTTTTCGGCCGAACAAAATCTGGTGTGCATGCTATAAAATTTTTGTTGGCCGTCAGCAGAACGCCCGATTTTTCGTCAGTCAGTACAGATTTCGGCAGACAAAAATCTGATGAGCAAGACTGGGCATGCTCAGAGAAGAAAAAAAACACACGGAAAGTAAACCAGCACATGACATCACTTCTGAAGTTGGTTTTTGTTCGCCGAGAAAATTCGTGTGCAGTCTAGAGCACATTTCAACCAACACAACAACACTGGACAAAAGACGGCCGATCGGTCAGCCGATAATCGTTGCGTGTGTACGAGGCTTTACACCTCCATGTAAGTTTTTAATATGCGTCAATAAAATTATATACATCTGCTACACTGAGTGGCGCCTTTCTCTCTTTTCTGCATATTCGAATGTACAGTGATTGTGAAACAAATTTCCAATGACTTTTCCAAAACTTTGTGGGTTAAATTATTTTCCAAAACTTTTCCAGGCCTGAAAATTGCCATTTTAAAATTCCATTACTTTTCCAGGTTTTTCATGACCGTACGAACCCTGAGCACTGCACATCACCCTGAACACACCATCCCCATCGTGAAACATGGTAGCGGCAGCATCGTCCTGTTGTGGGGATGTTTTTCTTCAGCAGGGACAGGGAAGCTGGTCAGAGTTGATGGGAAGATGGATGGAGCCAAATACAGGGAAATCTTAGAAGAAAACCTGTTAGATTCTGCAAAAGAGAGACTGGGGTGGAGGTTCACCTTTCAGCAGAACGACCCGAAACATACAGCCAGAGCTACAGTGGAATAGTTTAGATCAAAGCATATTCATGTTTTAGAATGGCTCATTCAAAGTCCTGATCTAAATCCAATTGAGAATCTGTGGCAAGACCTGAAAATTTCTGTTCACAGATGCTCTTCATCCAATCTGACAAAGCTTGGGCTATTTTGTAAAGAAGAATGGTCAAATATTTCACTCTCTAGATGTGCAAAGCTGGTAGAGACATCACCAAAATACTTGCAGCTGTAATTGCAGGGAAAGGCGGTTCTACAAAGTATTGACTCAGGGATGCTAAATACAAATGCATGCTGCACTTTATTATAGTAAGGCCCCTTTCACACAGTCCGTCCGTCGGACGGACTGCGTTTATCTCAGCTGGGGGATCGAGCTGTCAGCTGACAGCTGTCAGTTCCCCATACATCTCTATGGGGGAATCGGATGGGAACGGACCGTCGGTCCGTTCTCATCCGATCCGCTGGATGGATGGAAAATAGGTTTCCATCCGTCCAGATTGGACGGATCGGAATGGATGTCAGTGGATATGTCTCCGCTGACATCCGATGCCCCATAGGGATACATGGGGGGGACCGTTCAGATCTGCCAAAAAAACGGACAGGCGGTTCTGAACGGTTTGCCTGTGTGAAAGAGGCCTTATACTGAGATTAAATTACACACAGGTGGACTCTATTTACTAATTCGGTGACTTCTGAAGGCAATTGGTTCCACTAGATTTTAGTTAGGGGTATCAGAGTAGAGGGGGGGGGGTGAATACAAATGCACGCCACACTTTTCAGATGTTTGGAAGAAATGTTGAAAACCATTTATCATTTTCCTTCCACTTCACAATTATGTGCCACTTTGTGTCGGTCTATCACATAAAATCCAAACAAAATAAATTTACATTTTTGGTTAGAACATGACAAAATGTGGAAAATTTTAAGGGGTATGAATACTTTTAAGGCACTGTAAGTGGAGCTAAAAAGGAAAAAAAAAAAAAAAAAAAAGAAAAAATTAGTGGTGACTGAAGTTCCTTGATAAAAAAAAAAAAGACGACCACGAAAAAAGCCTCAAAATGACCGCTGCCCTTACATGTAAATGGGGGGCTATAAAATGGATCAATGGTTTTAGGAGACATTCCGTGTGGTTGAATGAAGCCAAGGATGCGAGCATTTCATTATGTTTGGAAGCAGATTTCCTATCATCTAATTGTCACAGAATGTGAAATGGATTACCTCCATCTGGCTGCACATTCCTGCTCGGGTACATTCCGGCAATGACACTCCACAACTCATCACATCCATGTGCGGATGAGGAACATCTGTGAATCGGATTTAAAACTATGAAAAGTCGTGAAGACCTCTCCTAATGTGCATGGTAGAGCTGGACAAGTCTCAGAAGTACCCAGTATAGCTGAAGACAACCTGTACCTTGATACGGTTATAATCAGCTCCAGCTAATCTTCAGGCCTCATGCACACAGACAGCTTCAGGTATAAAATATGCCCAGTGTAAAAAAAGTGTGGCATTTTCTTGCACCCGGTGATCTACAGGTGGGGCAAACAGCCAACCAGGGAAGTTAAAGTGATTGTAAAAGTATATATATATATTTTTTAATAGCAAAACATATCTATACTTACCTCCTCTTCTCGGGTCCCCCATTGGCGCTCCTGGCTCCTCCCCCCCGTCCAATGCCCCCATGGGATCACTGGTGTGAGCTCACTCCCGAGCCCCACTGTCTGCATCCATTGACGCAGACAGTGGGACTCAGTCCCGCCCCCCGCTCTTGTGTCACTATATTTGATTGACAGCAGTGGGTGCCAATGGCTCCTTATGCCCCAGCAAAGCTGAGACCCGGAAGTTAGGGAAGAGAAGGGCTGCCGACGTGCACAGTGCTGGATCAAATAAGGGCTAAAGTAAATGCGGGGATGCTGATGCCTTTGTATTTTGTTACCCTAAGTGCCGGTTCACACTTCTGCGATCGAAGACATCTTATATGATTCGGAGCGCACTTCTCCTAAAATCAAATGTCTGTGCGGTGCGAGTTCAGCCATACAGTTTGTATGGCTGAATTCGCAGCGCAATCGCAGTGAACACGCACATGACCCTTTTTTTGGTCCGCAGCAGAATCTGAACGCATTGTTGGCGGTTCACACTAGTGCGATCCGATTTCTGTTCGAACTGTCAGATCGCACTGCCATATGCAATCTGATCTGGGGGTGTCGTTAACTTTGAATTGACACCCCCAGAGTATCGCATATGGCAGCGTGAACTGCCTGTGCTGCGGATGCAATGTGGGATCACGCAGTATATTCGCAGTGTTCCTGCATCGCAATAGTGTGAACCGGCACTAAAGCAGTTGTAAACCGCAGCCTTTAAAAAGCAAAAAAAAAAAACAAAAAAAACCTGCAAGACAATGGGATAATGTACCAGTACGCATCGCATACTAGCACATTATTAAATTCTTAACTTTAAATGAAGCCCGCCAGGGGCGTGCTGTCACCTCTGCAGAGGCTTCCATCTTTACCCGGTTTTCCTTCCCGGTTTGCGTGCTCCGGCCATCTGATTGGCCCAGTGGCAGTAACGTCATGGCTGCAGCACAGAGCTTTAAAGGGACGGCACGGGTATCCTGTCCCTTCGCATGTGACAGTGACGTCACCAGCTGCATGCTGTGTGAATATCTCCTAAACTGTGCAAGTTTAGGAGATATTCACTATACCTACAGGTAAGCCTTACACTGTACAAGTTAAAAAAAAAAAAAAAAAAAAGGACGATGACTTCCACTATATTGCAAGGAATGTAAAAGCGGAGCTTCACCCAAAAAGGGGAAGTTCTGCTTTAAGGACCCCCCCCCCCCCATGCCACATTTAGTATGTATTTTTTTTTGGGGGGGTATTTTTTCTGACAAATACCCGCTCCCAACTCCTGCTTGGACCACTTAGGCGATCCGAGCGGGATTTCCCCTCATCCAATCTTGCGCATGCGCAGTGCACACCCTCTTGTGAAGCCGCAAACTGTCACAGCTGGGTGCCCACAGTTGGAATGCCGGCGCCGGGGAGAGGAGGGGGAGAGAATCGAGGGTTCGGGCAGCTGCATCGCTGGATCGTAGGACAGGCGAGTGTGTGATTATTAAAAATCAGCAGTTACACTTTTTGAAGCTGCTGACTTTTAATGAAAATGACTGGAGCTCCTCTTTAAAAAGGTAAAATAGATTTAGGCTTGAGAACCACTTTAACCACTTTACCACCGGAGGATTTTGCTGTCTTACGTCTGGGCCACTTTTTGCGATTCGGCACTGTGCAACTTTAACTGACAATTGCGCGGTCGTGCGACGCCGTACCCAAATGAAAATCACTTGTGCGATTTTTACTTTTTGCGCTATAAACAAAAAAAAGAGCGTAAATTTTGAAAAAATAACAATATTTTTATATGAAATTCCCCCCCCCCCCCCCCAAAAAAATTTAAAAAATCTAATTTTTTTTAAATTTTTGGCCAATTTGTTTTCTGCTACCTACTGTATGTTTGGCAAAAAAAAAATTGCAATAAGCGTATTTTGATTGGTTTGCGCAAAAGTTATTGCGTTTACTAAGGGAAAGATTTCTGTAATTTTTGGTGTTTTTTTTTTTTAACGAGTAATGGCGGCGATCTGCAATTTTTTTTTGCGGTACTGCGACATTGCGGCGGACAGATTGGACCCTTGACTGACATTTGACACTTTTGGGGGTACCAGTGACATTACTGCAGTAATCAGTGCTATACATATGCACTGTTACTGTAAAAATGACACTGGCAGGGAAGGAGTTAACTGTATTGGAGAGGGAGGGGTTAAGTGTGTCCTAGAGGCGTGTTTCTAACTGTGATTGGACATGGCTACTAGTGTAAGAACAGAGATCAACGGTCCTTCATAGTAGAACTGTCTGATCTCCATTTTTACACAGGGGAGAATGACAGGCGGCTGTGTTTACATTAGCCGCCTGCCTTTCTCCCTTCCTGGCGAACGATCGCGAGTGACCGGCGGACATCGGGTCCTCCGGTCACACGCACTGACTTGTTAGGGAACGAGCCGGGGCGCGCGCTCGCCTGCTATTGGCTCACAAGGGAGTGACAGGCTAGTGACGTACCGGTACGTCACTTCGCCTGGCCGGGGCTGACCGCCGCAGTATATCTACTTGCGGCGGTCGGCAAGTGGTTAAAGGTAAAATAGATTTAGGCTTGAGAACCAGTTTAATGAAGTCACTTCATGTAGACGCAAACTCTTTTATGCATTGGTACTTCCCTGTAAAAACACCCAGCCTGTGGATCTACTGAGTTATAACCACTAAATCATTTAAAAGTTTACATCTCCTTTAAGATAGACAGCATAGAGATTTTTTTATATTATTATTATTATTATTATTATTATTATTCTCAGCTAATCCAGCAATTTCTTAGGAAATATACTTGTCAAACTTGATTCAGACTTTTTCCATAATGACACAATTATATGACAAGAACATTTTTTTGGCAAGTTTCAGGAACTCCTACCACCAGAAAGCGCTCTGATTGGACACCATTTTCCACTAGAACAATATGTTCTGACTATTCATGAATAAATGCATTCACCAAAAAGTGCCAACCGTGCAAGACCCATCACCAGCACACTGTAAGAGGTTGTAACCCTAAAAAAAAAAAAAAAAAAAAAAAAGAAGATCCTGTTCCTTTAAAGCATGTTAAAACCACATAGTGCTTGTGTGGTGACATTGGTCCCTCTCTATGTTGGAATATACCTGGTTTATCCTGCCTGTTCCTTTGTCCCCCTTCATGTGCAGACCACAGTAATCATGGCTGCCGATCCCTGATACCGTGGTCAGTTTACGTACCTCCGTCATCCCGCTGCTCTCCCGTCACTTCCTAGTGTGTGAGCTGATAAAAAATAAAATAAAAAACCCATTCCTCCCCTCCTCTCCTGCCCCTGCCCCCATTTCATGTGGCAGTAAAGTTAGTAATTCTAATTCCTGCCATCCCCTCTGTAAAAAAAGAGATATACTACACCCTCCCACAAAATTTCCACTCGCCTGCTCACATTTGGTGAGTTGAAATAAGCAAAGAGCGAGTGTGGAGTTTCATTGGGGGGGGGGGGGGCGCCAACAGGTGGGGTTGAAAGGGAGCCGATTCTCCTTCCAGTGATCAGCCAGCAAACTGTGGGGAAGGGAGAGGAGAGGAAGAGGAGAACCGGCCAGGTCACAGAGAGGATCTTCCACTGTGTCACAGCTTGGATCTGAAACTCTGACTGCTGTCAAACAAAGTCCCGCCTCCTGGACCAGGTCCTATGCTAGACAGCACAGTGTTCCAATGCGAGGAAATTGAAGAAGTGTGACGTCTATCATAGGAGCTGGTCCAGGAGGCGGGACTTTGTTTGACAGCAGCCATGGTTTCAGATCCAAGTTAGGTCACAGCGGGAGATCCTCTCTCTGATCCGGCCGGCTCTCCCTACTGTGATCCCCGTGCAGAGATAGGCAGCATTCATGGGCACTGATAAAGTTGTTGTTAATTATTTTTGTAACTTAATTCTGCATAAAACATTTATTAATGTAGTTTCACAAGATATATTACGATGGAATGTTTAGGGGCCGAATAAGGGGAGGGGCAGGGGAGGGGTTGCGTGGAGCAACTGGTGAAGAGTAACTCTTAAAGTGATTGTAAAGTCTCGTGTTTTTTTTTTTCTTAAAAAACAAAAAAAAACAAACATATTATATCCACCTCCTCTATGCAGTTGGTTTTGCACAGAGCAGCCCAGATCCTCCTCTTCTTAGGTCCCTGACTGGAGCTCCTAGCGCCTCTCTCCTGTTGAGTGCCCCGACAGCAAGCAGCTTGCTATGGGGGCACCTGAGCTGAGCTGCAGCTCTGTGTGTCCATTCAGACACGGAGCTGCTGCTCGGCCACGCCCTCTCTCTCTCCTGATTGGCTAACTGACTTTAATTGACAGAAGCAGAAGCGAATGGCACCGCTGCTGTGTCTCAGTCAATCAGAAGGACGAGTCCTGGATGGCTGGAAGGACTCGTGGACATCGCTGGATAGAGATGGGGCTCAGGTTAAGTATTAGGGGGTGCTGGGAGGCTTTTTATTCTGAAGGCCTTTTATTCTGGGGAGGCTGCTACCTAATAAAAGGTAAATATTAGGTGACATTGGGGAGGCTGCTACACATAGAAGGATTTTTATCCAAATGCATAGAATGCATTAAGATAAAAAACCTTTTGACTTTACAACTCCGTTAAGCCTGGCTATTAGCTCAGGACTTGAAATTTTGAGTCCTGTACTACACAGTGCATGTGTGTGTATATATATATATATATATATATATATATGTGTGTGTGTGTGTGTGTGCGTGTGTGCGTGTGTGCGTGTGTGCGTGTGTGCGTGTGTGCGTGTGTGCGTGTGTATATGTGTGCGTTTTAAAAATTCAGCAGCTGAATGCCTTTTTTCACATCACCAATGTGCAGTCACGTGACCGCCCTGCTGACATCAGAGGGAAATCTCAGGCCCTCCCACTGTAGTCCTTAGATTGGGGAGGGAGAGCGGCGGGTGATCACATGACCGCACATTGGTGATATGAAAAAAAAAAAAAGGAATTTGGCTGATGAATTTTCCAAAAATCTTTAGACCCCATCCATGCACACTGGGCAGTCAGCTCCGATGCATGAGACTTCAGCATTGTGGTGTGGGTGAAGGGTACAGGCGCACAGTCCCGCCCCACTGCCGGCAGCCTGGAAAATAAAAACTCTGATCTGGGTTTCCTAGAACTGGAAGAACAATACTTTAGCAAACAGAGAGAAAAACAAAAAGCTGCTGATGTAAGCACGTGACAGAAGAACACTGGAAATGACGATGCGAGCTTCCCCTTTGTCTGCTAAGACATTCGATGCAATTTCATGTTGACTGAAGTTCTCTATTTTTCGGAAACCAAACATACAAGAGAAGACATGACCCTATATTTAGCATCCAGGAAAATGGACACTTCTAATATATATAATAATAATGTGACACGAATATATATAATAATAATGTGACACATACATATGTATAGAGAATACTTATTCAAATATCTGCTTAGGGAATGCACCCCCAAGGTCTGTGTGTGCGCCAACCGCACTAATCACCAAAAAGCAAGCCCCTCCCACCTCCAAAGTCTGTGTACGCTCCAACCGCACTAATCACCAAAAAGCAGGCCACTCCCACCTCCAAAGTCTGTGTGTGCTCCAATCGCACTAATCACTAAAAAGCAGGCCCCTCCCACCTCCATGGTCTGTGTGCGCTCCAACCGCACTTATCACCAAAAAGCAGGCCCCTCCCACCTCCAAAGTCTGTGTGTGCTCAAACCGCACTAATCACCAAAGAGCAGGCCCCTCCCACCTCCAAGGTCTGTGTATGCTCCAACCGCACTAATCACCAAAAAGCAGGCCCCTCCCACCTCCAAAGTCTGTGTGCGCTCCAACCACACTAATCACCATAAATCAGGCCCCTCCCACCTCCAAGGTCTGTGTGCGCTCCAACCAGACTAATCACCATAAATCAGGCCCCTCCCACCTCCAAGGTCTGTGTGCGCTCCAACCACACTAATCACTAAAAAGCAGGCCCCTCCCACCTCCGAGGTCTGTGTGCGCTCCAACCACACTAATCACTAAAAAGCAGGCCCCTCCCACCTCCGAGGTCTGTGTGCGCTCCAACCACACTAATCACCATAAATCAGGCCCCTCCCACCTCCAAGGTCTGTGTGCGCTCCAACCAGACTAATCACCATAAATCAGGCCCCTCCCACCTCCAAGGTCTGTGTGCGCTCCAACCACACTAATCACCAAAAAGCAGGCCCCTCCCACCTCCGAGGTCTGTGTGCGCTCCAACCAGACTAATCACCAAAAAGCAGGCCCCTCCCACCTCCGAGGTCTGTGTGCGCTCCAACCACACTAATCACTAAAAAGCAGGCCCCTCCCACCTCCGAGGTCTGTGTGTGCTCCAACCACACTAATCACTAAAAAGCAGGCCCCTCCCACCTCCATGGTCTGTGTGTGGTCCAATCGCACTAATCGCCAAAAAGCAGGCCCCTCCCACCTCCGAGGTCTGGATATGTCAGTAGATGCAGTATTTGCTTTGTACCTCCCGGCTTTGCAGAACACGGCATGTAACAATAAATAAAAACATTACAGATCCTGCTATGTAAATACGGCACTTCAGTTTCAAGGCCATTAAATGTACTGGAGTTGGTTTAGCATTGAAGACAAAGATCAGTCCCTGCGTGGTTTTGTTAAAAAAAAAAAAAAAAAACAAGGACAGATCTACAAGTCGGTCTCCAAGTCCTTGAATTACCTGGAACCAGAACAGAGAAAACACGACATTGAGTAGAGAGGGAACACGTCCCCTAAGTCCTGGACATGTACAGCTTGTATTAAGCAGAGAACAAAAAACATTTTTTAAAAATGTTAAAGCGATATTAAAGCCTTTTTTTTAAAATAAACACACAAATAAAATAATCATAAATAAGTTCAATAAATGAATACTAAGTAATAATGAATAATTAACCCCTAACCCTAAATAAAAAGTACAATAAAATAAATAATAATAATAATAATAATAATAATAATAACAACACCCTAAACCTAACACAAAATAAATATTCTTTTTTTGTTTGGGTGCTTATTATAATTAATAACATATTTAATATTTTTAAAGATTAGGAGTTTATTCATTCATTCATTATTACATATTGTTAATTTATTTTATTTATGATGATCTTTGATTATTGGTGTATTTATTTTACATTTATTCACGTATTACCATTTTATTTTTTACATTTTTTTCATTGGAGCAGAAAATTAACACGCCAATGCACACAAAAAACGTGTAAATGGCGTGTTTCTATTTATTTTAATGGGGAAAAAAATACACGCCAAGAATGCTTAAATTTGCCTGATTCAAGCTACAAAAAAAGTTCCAGCACTTTAAGCTTCAGGCTTTTGGCTTCAGGTGACTTGGAGTGGAGATGTGAAGGATCTCCATAGAGAATAATTCATCTTTTTCTCCTGCAGAGTTTTGGAGCTTCGAGGTGTGAATGTGGCCTAACTTCATCTAACTCGGACGGCTTATCATTTATTTGTAGCTCAGGACTCTCAGGTCGTATTCTACATGGACACCTGAATAATAACAACAACCCAACCACTGCAAGAATACCAAAAGGTACAAGGTGAACGTCACTCAATCCTGGCAATTAGAATATATAATAGATTAAGGATAGACCCGTTATCGGCGGCCGATATGCACTTTCCCCGATATATCGGTATCGGCCCCGGAACTGGCCAATATTTTTGTGACGTCATTTTGCTTTCTTAGGTGGCCTCCCTCGCCTTGGACAGCCTTGTCTGGAGTCAGGACTAGTCTCACAGGAGTGTATCACAGCCATACACCCACCCACAGCAGCCCAGTGCCAGCCAGCCACCCACAGGTCCTGTACCAGCCAGGCACTGTACCAGCGAGCCAGCCACCCACAGCCTATGTGCCAGCCACAAACCCACCACAGGGTGCCAGACAGCCAGCCACCAACAGAGAGAGTGCCAGACAGACAGCCACCCACAGGCCCTGTACCAGCCAACCACAGGCCCTGTACCAGCCAGCCACCCACAGGCCCTGTACCAGCCAGCCACCCACAGGCCCTGTACCAGCCAGCCACCCACCACAGGGTGCCAGACAGCCAGCACCCACCCACCACAGGGTGCCAGACAGCCAGCCACCCACCAACCACAGGGTGCCAGACAGACAGCCACCCACAGGCCCTGTACCAACCAACCACAGGCCCTGTACCAGCCAGCTCCCCACAGGGTGCCAGACAGCCAGCCACCCACCACAGGGTGCCAGACAGCCAGCCACCCACCAAAGGGAACCAGACAGCCAGCCACCCACCACAGGGTGCCAGACAGCCAGCCACCCACCCACCAAAGGGTGCCAGACAGCCAGCCACCCACCAAAGGGAACCAGACAGCCAGCCACCCACCACAGGGTGCCAGACAGCCAGCCACCCACCCACCAAAGGGTGCCAGACAGCCAGCCACCCACCAAAGGGAACCAGACAGCCACCCACCCACCACAGGGTGCCAGACAGACAGCCACCCACAGGCCCTGTACCAGCCAACCACAGGCCCTGTACCAGCCAGCCACCCACAGGCCCTGTACCAGCCAGCCACCACAGGGTGCCAGACAGCTAGCCACCCACCACAGGGTGCCAGACAGCCAGCCACCCACCACAGGGTGCCAGACAGCCAGCCACCCACCAAAGGGAGCAAGACAGCCACCCACCCCGCACAGGGTGCCAGCCATTAAGCATTAAACAAAAATTAACATGTTCCGTACCAGATTTGTGTCAAAAATTTTCTATTTTTCAAAACTTTAAATGTACAAAATATCGGCCCATACCAATACGCTGTGACCAAAATATCGGTATCGGCCCTGAAAAAAAACAGATCGGTCTATCCCTATAATAGATAGGAGGTGGTTCAGTAATTTATGATCATTTAGGAACATTATTGCTACTTCTTCTCTGAATGAAGGTTGGAAAACAATGCGTCCGCTCGGTACATAAACATCCCTGGTTAGCCGACACAAGCGTGTACATTTATGCCAAGATGATCTGAAACATTTTATTACCTATCAGATCTCTCAACCGACATCCTATGCCTATGATCAGCTTTATAACAACATTTACTATTGATTCATAGAACATATCAATCCAGAATTACCGGCTCATACTGCAAACATTCGAGTAAATATAAACACAAAATTATATTTGTTCAAAAAATGTAATGAATAGTAACGCTTTCACCTACCTGTACATGGAAAATAAATCACTGCAATGACTGAGAATCTGACTCTCCCGAAAAAATGAAATACAGAAAGCTATGGGCTTGGTTCTACATAGAAGGGTGAAGTTCAGTGAGTGAGAGGGATATGACCTCTGTAAACACTCTGACCACATACACAGAGCAACTACAAAACCAGAGATACTCAGAGGAGCCCTCTGCAAGAGGAACATTTTACATACTCAACTTTACTGTCCTGAAACCAACATGTCTTTTCATTGTATAAATCAGTGGTCTCCAAACTGCGCCGCTGCACTTGCCTTTATCCAGCCCCTGGGGCACTATTCCTCCCACCGGCCCCCAACGATGGGTCTCTAACCCTGCCACCGGGCCCCAACGATGGGTCTCTAACCCTGCCACCGGGCCCCAACGATGGGTCTCTAACCCTGCCACCGGGCCCCAACGATGGGTCTCTAACCCTGCCACCGGGCCCCAACGATGGGTCTCTAACCCTGCCACCGGGCCCCAACGATGGGTCTCTAACCCTGCCACCGGCCCCCAACGATGGGTCTCTAACCCTGCCACCGGCCCCCAACGATGGGTCTCTAACCCTGCCACCGGCCCCCAACGATGGGTCTCTAACCCTGCCACCGGCCCCAACGATGGGTCTCTAACCCTGCCACCGGCCCCCCAACGATGGGTCTCTAACCCTGCCACCGGCCCCCCAACGATGGGTCTCTAACCCTGCCACCGGCCCCAACGATGGGACTCTAAACCTGCCACCGGCCCCAACGATGGGTCTCTAACCCTGCCACCGGCCCCCAACGATGGGTCTCTAACCCTGCCACCAGCCCCAACGATGGGTCTCTAACCCTGCCACCAGCCCCAACGATGGGTCTCTAACCCTGCCACCGGCCCCCAACGATGGGTCTCTAACCCTGCCACCAGCCCCAACGATGGGTCTCTAACCCTGCCACCAGCCCCAACGATGGGTCTCTAACCCTGCCACCAGCCCCAACGATGGGTCTCTAAACCTGCCACCGGCCCCAACGATGGGTCTCTAACCCTGCCACCGGCCCCCAACGATGGGTCTCTAACCCTGCCACCAGCCCCAACGATGGGTCTCTAACCCTGCCACCAGCCCCAACAATGGGTCTCTAACCCTGCCACCAGCCCCAACAATGGGTCTCTAACCCTGCCACTGGCCCCAACGATGGGTCTCTAACCCTGCCACTGGCCCCAACGATGGGTCTCTAACCCTGCCACTGGCCCCAACGATGGGTCTCTAACCCTGCCACTGGCCCCAACGATGGGTCTCTAACCCTGCCACTGGCCCCAACGATGGGTCTCTAACCCTGCCACTGGCCCCAACGATGGGTCTCTAACCCTGCCACTGGCCCCAATGATGAGGATGACGACAATGACGCCAACAATGGGTCTCTATTTCTTCTCCTCCTACTGATCACAGGCACTATTATTTTTTTTCATCAACTGACCACCAAGCCTAAGGCCCTGTTTATGGTCACTGATACGGGACATTTTCTACCGGCACTGGCCACAGTCCGGCCCTCTTGAAGTCTGAGGAGAGGTGTTCGGAGAAGAAACTGAGCTTTTTAAGGACTGGCTACCGATGGCTTGGTGCCAAATACCACAGCATAACTTCAGAGGTCTAGTGGCATCCATGCCACAATGGGGCAGGCCTGTTTTGGTGGCAAAAGGGGAAACACTCAATATTAGGGTGATCATAAAGTGCTAGCTGATTGGAGAGTACATACAGTCCCAGAAATAACTTTAACTTGTGCCCCAGACTATTTGGGGGGGGGGGGGATAGCAATGAAAGAGAAAAGGGTTAAATCATGGGTAATGTAAGAATATTAAGAAGGAGTTGCTTCAGAACACAGACAGTGATAGGTCATTAACGTTCTCTAAAGTCAAGATTTAGATAGTGCTGTATACAGTATAACATGAAGCCATCATTCAGAGAATGCCAATTCATTCTATACAAAAACAAGGGTTCCATATACAAACATTGCATGGGAAGATTATTATACATCAAAGAGCTACCAGCAGGAATTTCTCCATTAATCTTAAACACTATGGCCGTCCCTGCAGATAGCACCCCCAAACTAGGACCACCAACCCAACACTTCACATCAGAAGAAAGCCCAGCTCAGGACAAGAATGGGGAGAAAGCCGCAACAGCACCAAAGCTAATAAACAATTCAGCCGATATTACAATAGAAGTTGTTTTTTCTCTCAGGCTGGCTGCATAGGCATAACACCTTTATAGCCCTTGCTGTAAATCAATGCCAAGTAGGCCAAATCCTGGAAAATGTTGTTCGAGAGATTCTCATCTTTCCCCTGTCTGGCCAGGGCATCCCATAAACTCCTCTACTCACCTTGCCTGGACTCTTGACTCTCCACCCTCCTCAGAAGCCGGTGAGAATTTCTGGCACTTTCGGGGTATGAGGGTGTATGTGACCTGTTCACTTGTGGCATTACCTGGGCCTAGTAGCCAATTGTGAGGCCTGAGCACTGTCACATGACTTACAAAGAGACGTCATTTCTCTGGGACTACCCCATTTCCTAGGTCTGAGCACTGTCACATGATCTAAGGAGTGATTTCACCACTCACCTGGGTCATCCAATTTGCTAGGCCTGAGCGCTGTCACACAACCTAGGAAGAGACATCACCACTTCCCTTGGTCACCCTACTTCTTTAGGCCTGAGCAATGTCACACAACTTAGAAAGAGACATCACTACTCCCCTTGGTCACCCAAATTCTTAGGCCTGAGGAATGTCACACAACCTAGAAAGAGAGACATCACCACTTGCCTTGGTCACCCTACTTCCTAGGCCTGAGCACTGTCACACGACCTAGGAAGAGACATCACCACTCCCCTGGGTCACCCCAATTCCTAGGCCAGAGCACTGTCACACAACCTAGAAAGAGACGTCACCACTTCCCTTGGTCACCCCAATTCCTAGGCCTGAGCACTGTCACACAACCTAGAAAGAAGTCACCACTTCCCTTGGTCACCCTAATTCCTAGGCCTGAGCACTGTCACACAACCTAGGAAGAGACATCACCACTCCCCTTAGTCATCCAATTTCCTAGGCCTTAGCACCGTCACACAACCTAAGAGACGTCACCACTTCCCTTGGTCACCCCAATTCTTAGGCCTAAGCACAACTACATGACATTGGGGGTGACCTCACCACTCCCCTGTGTCACCCCAATTCCTAGGCTTGAGCACTGTCACACGACCTAGGAAGAGACATCATACCTCCCCTTGTTCATCTTATTTCCTAGGCCTGAGCACGGTCACACGACCTAGGAAGAGACCTCACCCCTCTCCCCTTGGTCACCCTACTTCCTAGGCCTGAGCACTGTCACACGACCTAGGAAGAGACATCACTACTCCCCTTTGTCTTCCTATTTCCTAGGCCTTAGCACCGTCACACAACCTAAGAGACGTCACTACTCTCCTTGGTCACCACAATTCTTAGGCCTAAGCACAATTACATGACATTGGGGGTGACATCACCACTCCCCTGTGTCAGCCCAATTCCTAGGCCAGAGCACTGTTACATAACCTAATGAGTGACATTACCACTTCCCTTGGTCACCCCAATTCCTAGGCCCGATCACTGTCACGCAACCTGAGGGACGCCACTACTCCCCTTGGTCATCCCATTTCCTAGGCCTGACCACTGTCACATGACATTGGGGGTGACAGCTCCACTTTCCTTGGTCACCCCAATTCCTTGGCCTGAGCACTGTCACATGACTTAGGGAGTGAGGTCAATATTCCCCTGGGTCACCAATTTCAGCACTAGCTGCGGAGAAGAAAGGAGGGACAAGGGTGCATAGGCAAGGGGGGTAAAGGAGGATCAGGGATGCCCAATGCAGAGACTTTGCCCAGTGGAAAGTAAAACCAAAAAGAAAAAAAAATTATTGTGAATAGTAATATTCAGGCCATCTCTCCATTTCATGTTACAGAAGGGTTGTTTCATAAACGGTCATTAAGGGGCAGAGCATATGAAAATGTACATGTGATGTGACTGGTGGAAGCCTTCATCCGACAACGTACAGCTTCACAAGCTATAGGCGGCATTAGCGTTTATTATAGGATTATAAAAGGTTATACATTCCTGGCTGGTCATACACATTGGCTAACAATAAGTGATCTGTCATTTAAATCCTACTACGTTATATCAAACACTTGCTGCATGCGGGATCATTCCACGAAAGAAAGGAGGCCAGTTTTTCCCGATGTCATGCATCATTAGGCAAAGACCAAGGGATCTCATTATAAAATACAAACAAGCTCCTAGCAGGAGTGGACAAATAATTACAGGAGACAGCAGCTCTGTTCTAGGAGCTCCCAGAGTCCGGGCTTAATCTACTAAAAAAAGGAGAAAGAAAGAAATGTGATGGCTGCTGCCAATAGCAAAATATATTTAAAGTAGGGATGCACTGATCCGACTTTTCTAGTCCAGATACCGATATCTGGCATTGTGTATCTGCCGATACCGATCCGGAACTACACACATAAAGCATGCGGCTGCAGTACAGAGCAAAGTACAGAGCAAAGCCGCTGCATCATGTGTACGGCTCCTCCATTCACAGGCGGAGTGCATCTGATATCACTCCACCTGTGAGCCGGCCCTATACAGGAAGTAGCGGCTCCCATCCCATACTACTACACCAAGTAAGGGACGGCTTAGCCGGGACTCAGCAAAACCGGATCGCCCCGTGGATCGGCGGCTCCGTGCAAGTAAGGGACGGCTGAGCCGGGACTCAGCAAAACCGGATCGCCCCGTGGATCGGCGGCTCCGTGCAAGTAAGGGACGGCTGAGCCGGGACTCAGCAAAACCGGATCGGCGGCTCCGTGCAAGTAAGGGACGGCTGAGCCGGGACTCAGCAAAACCGGATCGGCCCATGGATCGGCGGCTCCGTGCAAGTAAGGGATGGCTGACCCGGGACTCAGCAAAACCGGATCGGCCCATGGATCGGCGGCTCCGTGCAAGTAAGGGATGGCTGAGCCGGGACTCAGCAAAACCGGATCGGCGGCTCCGTGCAAGTAAGGGACGGCTGAGCCGGGACTCAGCAAAGCCGGATCGGCCCATGGATCGGCGGCTCCGTGCAAGTAAGGGATGGCTGCGCCGGGACTCAGCAAAACCGGATCGGCGGCTCCGTGCAAGTAAGGGACAGCTGAGCCGGGACTCAGCATAACCGGATCAGCGGCTCCATGCAAGTAAGGGACGGCTGAGTCGGGACTCAGCATAACCGGATCGGCGCGTGGATTGGCGGCTCCATGCAAGTAAGGGACGGCTGAGACGGGACTCAGCAAAACCGGACTGGCCCGTGGATCGGCAGCTCCGTGCAAGTAAGGGACAGCTGAGCCGGGACTCAGCAAAACCGGATCGGCGGCTCCGCGCAAGTAAGGGACGGCTGAGCCGGGACTCAGCAAAACCGGATCAGCGGCTCCGTGCAAGTAAGGGACGGCTGAGCCGGAACTCAGCATAACCGGATCAGCGGCTCAGTGCAAGTAAGGGACGGCTGAGCCGGGACTCAGCATAACCGTATTGGCCCGTGGATAGGTGGCTCCGTGCAAGTAAGGGACAGCTGAGCCGGGACTCAGCAAAACCGGATCGCCCCGTGGATCGGCGGCTCCATGCAAGTAAGGGACAGCTGAGCCGGGACTCAGCAAAACCGGATCGGCGGCTCCGTGCAAGTAAGGGACGGCTGAGACGGGACTCAGCAAAACCGGACTGGCCCGTGGATCGGCAGCTCCGTGCAAGTAAGGGACGGCTGAGCCGGGACTCAGCAAAACCGGATCGGCGGCTCCGTGCAAGTAAGGGACGGCTGAGCCGGGACTCAGCAAAACCAGATCAGCGGCTCCGTGCAAGTAAGGGACAGCTGAGCCGGGACTCAGCATAACCGGATCGGCCCATGGATCGGAGGCTCCATGCAAGTAAGGGACGGCTGAGTCGGGACTCAGCAAAACCGGATCGGCCCGTGGATAGGTGGCTCCGTGCAAGTAAGGGACAGCTGAGCCGGGACTCAGCATAACCGGATCAGCCCGTGGATCGGAGGCTCCATGCAAGTAAGGGACGGCTGAGTCGGGACTCAGCATAACCGGATCGGCGCGTGGATTGGCGGCTCCGTGCAAGTAAGGGACCGCTGAGCCGGGACTCAGCAAAACCGGATCGGCCCGTGGATAGGTGGCTCCGTGCAAGTAAGGGACAGCTGAGCCGGGACTCAGCATAACCGGATTGGCCCGTGGATCGGAGGCTCCATGCAAGTAAGGGACGGCTGAGCTGGGACTCAGCATAACTGGATCGGCCCGTGGATTGGCGGCTCCGTGCAAGTAAGGGACCGCTGAGCCGGGACTCAGCAAAACCGGATCGGCCCGTGGATAGGTGGCTCCGTGCAAGTAAGGGACAGCTGAGCCGGGACTCAGCATAACCGGATCAGCCCGTGGATCGGAGGCTCCATGCAAGTAAGGGACGGCTGAGTCGGGACTCAGCATAACCGGATCGGCGCGTGGATTGGCGGCTCCGTGCAAGTAAGGGACCGCTGAGCCGGGACTCAGCAAAACCGGATCGGCCCGTGGATAGGTGGCTCCGTGCAAGTAAGGGACAGCTGAGCCGGGACTCAGCATAACCGGATTGGCCCGTGGATCGGAGGCTCCATGCAAGTAAGGGACGGCTGAGCTGGGACTCAGCATAACTGGATCGGCCCGTGGATTGGCGGCTCCGTGCAAGTAAGGGACCGCTGAGCCGGGACTCAGCAAAACCGGATCGGCCCGTGGATAGGTGGCTCCGTGCAAGTAAGGGACAGCTGAGCCGGGACTCAGCATAACCGGATCAGCCCGTGGATCGGAGGCTCCATGCAAGTAAGGGACGGCTGAGTCGGGACTCAGCATAACCGGATCGGCGCGTGGATTGGCGGCTCCGTGCAAGTAAGGGACCGCTGAGCCGGGACTCAGCAAAACCGGATCGGCCCGTGGATAGGTGGCTCCGTGCAAGTAAGGGACAGCTGAGCCGGGACTCAGCATAACCGGATTGGCCCGTGGATCGGAGGCTCCATGCAAGTAAGGGACGGCTGAGCTGGGACTCAGCATAACTGGATCGGCCCGTGGATTGGCGGCTCCGTGCAAGTAAGGGACCGCTGAGGCGGGACTCAGGAAAACCGGATCAGCGGCTCCGTGCAAGTAAGGGACCGCTGAGCCGGGACTCAGGAAAACCGGATCAGCGGCTCCGTGCAAGTAAGGGACCGCTGAGCCGGTACTCAGCAAAACCAGATCAGCGGCTCCGTGCAAGTAAGGGACAGCTGAGCCGGGACTCAGCAAAACCAGATCAGCGGCTCCGTGCAAGTAAGGGACAGCTGAGCCGGGACTCAGCATAACCGGATCGGCCCGTGGATCGGCGGCTCCGTGCAAGTAAGGGACGGCTGAGCCGGGACTCAGCAAAACCAGATCGGCCCCTGGATCAGTTAATTTTACCCATCCCCCGATCCAGCTATTGTGGCATAATCTGCGCCGATATCCGATCCCAATATCGGATCAGTGCATCCCTAATTTAAAGCAGAATTAACCCCCCAAAATCTAAAAATGTAATATATTGCAGCTTATCAATCCTTATGCTGCTGTAGGTGCATCCTGTGTGCTCCTTTATGCAGAGTGGGGGGTGGAGCTCTAATACAGGAGGTGTGTTACTGGCCAGTTTACCAGGTAAAAACAGAAGGAAAAAAAAAGTCTAAAGAACATTAATGTAGCCACCACATCCAATGATTAGTAAGCTAATACAACTCGTCATTATTTAACCACTTGCCGACCGCCCGCCGCATATATACTGCGGCAGGCTGGCTCGGCTGCGCGAATGGACGTATGGGTACGTCGGTTCGTGGGAGTGGTGATGGAGGGGGGGCGCGCTCCCGCCCCACTACGCAGCGGGGATGCCGATCTACGGGGTCAGTGGCTGAGATTGCCACCGGGCACCTGCGATCTCTCCCTGCTGAGAGAGAAGAACGGTCGGCTGTTGTAAACACATCTGACCGTTCTTCACTCTGAAATGATCACAGAGCCCCTGTGATCCTTCACAATCAAATACCACCAAAAGAAAAAATACATCAATTTTATTTGGGTACATCGTCGCATGATCGTACAATTGTCCGTTAAAGCAACGCAGTGCCGAATCGCAAAAAATGGCCTGGTCATTAAGGGGGCAAATCCTTTCAGTCCAGATCTGATTAAAGATCATCCCAAACAGAATTAAATCTGATGTGTATTGTATAGTACTATTGGTCCAGCTTGGAACAATAAAAGTATGGATATCTCCTACCTGAGGGGATGCTGGGGGAAGAGGACAATCACTGTAGTATGTGGTGCTACTATAATACTAGCTGTATTATTCTGGGTCCTACAAGACGTTCTCCGATTGGATGAGGTGGAGAGGCGGGATGGTTACATCACAATCTCCACCTCATCCAAACAGAAAATTCCTTGTATTAACTGAAATAAAACACAGGGAGTTCTATGAATGGTGGTAGTGCTGAGCAAGCACCCCCCTGTGGTCAGTGTGCAGAGGGGAAGCTACTTGCACAAAAACCCATGCAGGTCTGGGAGAATGGCGGCTATCGCTGTAGTAGCGCAGATTACTACAATGATCATCATCTTCCCCAGCAGCCCCCCAGGTAGGAGATATTCATACTTGCATTGTGCCAAGCCGGACCAATAGAACTATACAATACACATCATACATTAACTTTTGCAACCATATAGGAACCCTAGCGCATGGACGTTCACCGGCCACTTTATTATTAGGTACACCTGTTCAACTGCTTGGTAATACAAAATGCTAATCAGCCAATCACATGGCAGCAACTCAATGCATTTAGGCATTTAGACGTGGTGAAAATGACTTGCTGAAGTTCAAACTGAGCATCAGAATGGGGAAGAAAGGGGATTTAAGTGACTTTGAACGTGGCATGGTTGTTGGTGGCAGACGGGCTGGTCTGAGTATTTCTGGGATTTTCACACACAACCATCTCTCGGGTTTACAGAGAATGGTGGGAAAAAGAGAAAATATCCAGTGAGCGGCAGTTGTGTGGAGGAAAATGTCTTATTGATGTCAGAGGAGAATGGGCAGACTGGTTACAGATGATAGAAAGGCAACAGTAACTCAAATAACCACTCGTAACACCCAAGGTATGCAGAATACCATCTCTGAACACACAACACTTCGATCCTTGAAGCAGATGGGCTACAGCAGCAGAAGACCACACCGGGTGCCACTCCTGTCAGCTAAGAACAGCAAACGGAGGATACAATTTGCACAGGATCACCAAAATTGGACAACAGAAGATTGGAAAAACGTTGCCTGGTCGGCTGCGATATTCAGATGGTAGGGTCAGAATTTGGTGTAAACAACATGAAAGCCTGGATCCATCCTGCCTTGTATCACCAGTTCAGGCTGGTGGTGTAATGGTGTGGGGGGGATATTTTCTTGGCACATTTTGGGCCCCTTAGTACCATCTGAGCATAGTTTAAACTAGTGATCGACCGATATCGGTTTTTCGTTGCAGATACCGATATTTTGGCCAATCCAAGTTTGACTCTTTTGAATGCTGTAATTTTTTTTAATCTGGTGCTGAGCACCCAGAAGTGATGTCAGGACATCACTTCCGGGTTTTTACTTGGAGACACGATCAGAGCCGAATGCGGCTTTGATCGGGTCTTCGGCGGCTGTGAAGGCTGGTTGCCCGGGTCTCCCGGTGGGACGGAGACCCGGGCGAGCCACGGAAAGCGGCGGGGGGGGGGGCGTCCCCTCCCGCTCCTTGTAATGACAGCCGATCATTACAAGACAGCCGACCGTTGGCTATGGACGCCGGTACCAGGGTGATGCCTCTAGCTGCAGGTATCACTCCGGTACAGCACTTTCCCGAAATATCGACAATATTGGTAACCTCCGGGGGCGATTCCAATATATAGTATAAAGTACATATTGGCCCCCGATATATCGGCTTTGCCGATAATCGGTCGATCCCTAGTTTAAACCCCACAGCCTACTTGAGTATTGTTGGTGACCATGTCCATCCCTTTATGACTACAGTGTCCCCATCTTCTGATGGCTCCTTCCAGCAGGATAATGCACCATGTCACAAAGCTCCAATCATCTCACCACTGGTTTCTTCACCATGACAATGAGGTCACTGTCCTCCACACTCACCAGATCCGGTCACTGTCCTCCAAACTCACTGGATCCGGTCACTGTCCTCCACACTCACCAGATCCGGTCACTGTCCTCCAAACTCACTGGATCCGGTCACTGTCCTCCACACTCACCAGATCCGGTCACTGTCCTCCAAACTCACTGGATCCGGTCACTGTCCTCCACATTCACCAGATCAGGTCACTGTACTCCAATGGCCTCCACACTCAACACGTCTCATCCAATAGAGCTCCTTTGTGGTGGAACGGGAGATCGGCATCATGGATGCGCAGCCGACAAATCTGCAGCAACTGCGTGATGTTATCATGTCACTATGGACCAAAATCTCTGAGGAACGTTTCCAACACCTTGTTGTATCTATTCCACCAAAAATGAAGACAAAAGGGGGTCCAACCCACTACTAGCCAGGTGTACCTAATAAAGTGGCTGGTAACTGTAAGCACTGACTTGATGATGAAAGGAGTTCTGATAATAGATGCGGCCTTTCCTGAACTCTTCTGAGCTGTCAGATTTCATAGATTTCCATCATTGCTGCTCTCCGCTCACATTTACTGGCAGCTTTCTAACAGCGGGGAATATTTATGGAGGAGGCAGTAAAATGCTTCCCTACCGGAGTTTACCCAGCCGTGCCCTCTGGCATTAAACCAGTTCATAATAATTGGACAAGTTCCGGCTCTATACAATGTTTTTTCTTTACTATTCCCAATGAGTTTCTGCGCTAAACCAGGCCTGGCTGGCAGCATCCGATAAATACATCAAAACATTACAGAGACCCCGAGCTTCCATCGGAGGAATACACAGTGACTGTTCCTAGAACTATAGTGATCAATGTGATGGGCGTATGGCAATGAACCAATTGGTCATGTGATGGGCGTATGGCAGCGAACCGACTGGTCATGTGACGGGCATATGGAAGCGAACCGATCGGTCATCTGTGATGGGCGTATGGTAGCGAACCGATTGGTCATGTGATGGGCGTATGGAAGCGAACCGATTGGTCATGTGAAGGGCGTATGGAAACGAACCAATTGGTCATGTGATGGGCGTATGGCAGCAAACCGATTGGTCATGTGATGGGCGTATGGAAGCGAACCGATTGGTCATGTGATGGGCGTATGGCAGCGAACCGACTGGTCATGTGACGGGCATATGGAAGCGAACCGATCGGTCATCTGTGATGAGCGTATGGCAGCGAACCGATTGGTCATGTGATGGGCGTATGGCAGCGAACCGACTGGTCATGTGACGGGCATATGGAAGCGAACCGATCGGTCATCTGTGATGAGCGTATGGCAGCGAACGGATTGGTCATGTGATGGGCGTATGGCAGCGAACCGATTGGTCATGTGATGGGCGTATGGAAGCGAACCAATTGGTCATGTGATGGGCGTATGGAAGCGAACCGATTGGTCATGTGATGGGCGTATGGCAGCGAACCGACTGGTCATGTGACGGGCATATGGAAGCGAACCGATCGGTCATCTGTGATGAGCGTATGGCAGCGAACCGATTGGTCATGTGATGGGCGTATGGCAGCGAACCGATTGGTCATGTGATGAGCGTATGGCAGCGAACCGATTGGTCATGTGATGAGCGTATGGCAGCGAACCGATTGGTCATGTGATGGGTGTATGGAAGCGAACCGATTGGTCATGTGATAGGCGTATGGAAGCGAACCGATTGGCTATCTGATGGGCGTATGAAAGCGAACCGATTGGTCATGTGATGGGCGTATGGAAACAAACCAATTGGTCATGTGATGGGCGTATGGAAGCGAACCGATCGGTCATGTGATGGGCGTATGGCAGCGAACCGATTGGTCATGTGATGGGCGTATGGAAGCGAACTGATTGGTCATCTGTGATTTTATAGTTATAAATGGCGAGTTAATCTTTCAGTAGTCAATGTGCAGTACCCGGTTTCACCACTACGCAGTGCTGATGACAATACTGCCCACAATGGACTGGTAAAACAGGTGGAGCATTTGGATGAGGAAACCCTCAAGGGATCCTGAAGGGTGACGTTTCAACTCCCTGCAAAAACCTCTTTAGGCCCCTATCACACTTGTGCGACCTGAAAATTGCACGATTTTGTCCACAACTTGAAGCAATGCCTATATCATCTTGAGATCTATGGACCTCAAGTTACAATAAAGTCAAACCAAAGTAGCGCAGGGACTAGTCTGAAGTCGCTGTGACTTGAAGTCGCACAGATATGAATGGTACTCTTTGGAAATCATGGGGTACGAATTGTCATGCGACTTTGCAGTCCTAAGTCACAGAACAAGTGACACAAGTGTGAAAGCGGCCCTAAGCTCCATTCAAACTTGTGCAACTCCGTCGCCACCCTATATTGTAACGTTGGATGGGTGTGACTTGGATGCGACTTTGGCTGTTGCACTGATAACATTAAGATGTGACTTTGATGCGAATTTCAAGAGTTTACATTGCAGTCTTTGGCACTTAAGTCGCATCAAAATAGTGCAGAAACTTCTTTAACCACTTGCCGACCAGTCACGTTGACCGTACTGCGGAAAAGCGGCTCGATTCCATCCAGCGACGTAGACCTACGTCGCTGGACTCCTCCCCCTGTAGGCGGCGCTCCCGCTGTTTTCAGTCACAGTGGGAGTCGGGCCAGGGCAGGAGCGGCGGCGATCGCCGCTGCTCTTCCCCGATCGTCGGGGAATCGAGTGTGGAGATCCGCCCGCTTGTGTAAACAGAGCGGGCGGATCTCCTAAGTGACAGACAGTGACAGATTGTAGGGTTCAGCATAGCTGAACATGCGATCTGTCCCTGTGTCACTCAGTCACCTCCCCCCACACACGTCAGTAAGCACCAGGCATACATTAACCCCTCCCTCTCCAATAAAATTAACCCCTTCCCTGCCAGTGTCATTTTTACAGTAACAGTGCATATATATAGCACTGATTACTGCAATAATGTCACTGGTACCCCCAAAAGTGTCAAAAATGTCAGTCAAGGGTCCGATCTGTCCACCGCAATGTCGCAGTCCCGCAAAAAAAAAAAAAAAAAAAAAAAAAAAAAAAAAAAAAATCGCAGATCGCCGCCATTACTTGTTAACCGCTTGCCGACTGCGCACAGTATATTTACTGCGGCAGTCGGCCCCGGCCAGGCAGAGTGACGTAGGTCTACGTCGCTCGCCTGTCACTCCTTCCAGAGCCAATAGCGGGCGGGCGCGCGCCCGCCGAGGCGCGCGCCCGCCGAGGCTCGTTCACGGAGGAGTGCGAGAGTGTGACTGGCGGACCCGATGTCCGCCGGTCACACTACGATCGCCGCTACAGCGGGAGAAAGACAGAGCGGCTTGTGTAAACAAGCCACCTGTCAGTTCTCCCTGTGTAAAAGTGAAGATCAAACAGTTCTACTATGTAGAACTGTTGATCTTTGTTTTTACACTAGTAGACATGTCCCTACACAGTTAGAATCACGCCCCTAGGACACACTTAACCCCTCCCTGTCCAATACTGTTAACCCCTTCCCTGCCAGTGTCATTTTTGCAGTAACAGTGCATATATATAGCACTGATTACTGCAGTAATGTCACTGGTACCCCCAAAAGTGTCAAAAATGTCAGTCAAGGGTCCGATCTGTCCGCCGCAATGTCGCAGTACCGCAAAAAAAAAAAATCGCAGATCGCCGCCATTACTCGTTAAAAAAAAAAAACACCAAAAATGACAAAAATCTTTCCCTTTGTTAGTAAACGCGATAACTTTTGCGCAAACCAATCAAAATACGCTTTTTGCGATTTTTTTTACCAAACATAGGTAGCATAAAACAAATTGGCCGAAAATTTTAAAAAATTTTGATTTTTACATTTTTTTTTGGGGGAATTTCATATAAAAAAAAGTGAAAAATATTGTTGTTTTTGCAAAAATTACGCTCTTTTTTTGTTTATAGCGCGTGATCAAAAAATCGCACAGGTGATCAAATACCACCAAAAGAAAGCTCTGTTTGTGGGAAAAAAAGGACGTGAAATTCGTTTAGGTACAGCGTCGCACGACCGTGCGATTGTCCGTTAAAGTCACGCAGTAAAAAATCGCAAAATAACCCCTGGTCTTTTAGCAGGAAAATCCTCCGGTGGTAAAGTGGTTAAAAAAAAAAAAAAAAAAATACCAAAAATTACAGAAATCTTTCCCTTTGTTAGTAAACGCAATAACTTTTGCGCAAACCAATCAAAATACACTTATTGTGATTTTTTTTTTACAAAACAGAGGTAGCAGAAAACAAATTGGCCAAAAATTTAAAAAAAAATTTGATTTTTACATTTTTTGGGGGGGAATTTCATATAAAAAAAATGTGAAAAATATTGTTATTTTTTCAAAATTTACTCTCTTTTTTTGTTTATAGCGCAAAAAGTAAAAATCGCACAGGTGATCAAATACCACCAAAAGAAATCTCTGTTTGTGGGAAAAAAAGGACGTAAATTTCGTTTGGGTACGGCGTCGCACGACCGCGCAATTGTCAGTTAAAGTCGCACAGTGCCGAATCGCAAAAAGTGGCCCAGACGTAAGACAGCAAAATCCTCCGGTGGTAAAGTGGTTAAAATCAGTTACAGCAAACTGCTTTCTTCCTTCTGGAATAAAGGTTTTACATAAATAAAAAGCTGATCATTGTAAGCACCCCTGTCAGTGGTAAATGGTTTGTCTCATCTGTGCAAACTGATACATTCTGCTTGAAAGCTGGAGCTTTTGAAAAACAACAGACTTGCTGGATCACCAGATGAAAATAGAAGAAAGAAAGCCTATAAAAAAAAAATAATGCAGCCGTCACATCTAAGAATCGATAAGCTGCAATACAAAACATTTTTGCTTCTGGGTTTAATAACACTTAAAGTAAAATATCTCCAATAAAGAAAGACAAAAAAAGGAAACAAAATTACACACACACATATATATATATACATACACACACCTTATTAATATATATATATATATATATATATATATATATACACACACACACACACACACAGATATATACAACACAAGCTGTACACTCACTACTTTACATTGTAGCAAAGTGTCATTTCTTCAGTGTTGTCACATGAAAAGATAGAATAAAATATTTACAAAAATGTGAGGGGTGTACTCACTTTTGTGACATACTGTACACACACATACACTCACCGGCCACTTTATTAGGTACACCTGATTAATTATTTGTAACACAAATTGCTAATCAGCCAATCACATGGCAGCAACTCAATGCATTTAGGCATCTAGACACGGTGAAGACGACTTGCTGAAGTTCATACATCAGAATAGGGAAGAAGGGGTTTAACCACTGAAGGACCGGGCCTATTTTTGACACTTGTTGTTTACAAGTTAAAATCAGTATTGTTTGCTAGAAAAATACTTAGAACCCCCAAACATTCTATTTTTTTTTTTAGCAGAGACCCTAGAGAATAAAATGGAGATCATTGCAATACTTTATGTATTTGCGCAGCGGTCTTAAAACACAATTTTTTTTTTAATTAAAAAAAAAAATAAGAAAACAGTAAAGTTAGCTAATTTTTTTCCCAAAATGTGAAAGATAATGTTACGCCGAGTAAATAGATACCCAACATGTCATTCTTCAAAATTGCGTACGCTCGTGGAATGGCGACAAAAATTGGTACTTAAAAATCCCCATAGGCGACACTTGAAAAATATCTACAGGTTACCAGCTTAGAGTTAGAGGTAGTCTAGTGCTAGAATTATTGCTCTCGCTCTAACAATTGCGGCCATACCTCACAATAGAGCTGCACGATTATTCGTTAAAAAATTGCGATCTCGATTGCCAATGAACATCTAAATGATTAAGAGAAGGATTGGGAGAAAGTGCTGTGGTCAGATGAGACCAAATTGCTCTTGGCATTAATAACCACTTGCCGACGGCCGCAAGTACATATACTGCGTACTCATACGTCACTTTGCCTGTGAGGCTCTGGGGAGTGAGCGAGCGCGCGCCGCCGGAGGCGCGGTGACGGACCCCCCCACCGGCGCGTGTGACAGGCAGACCTGATGTGCACCGGTCACTCAGCGATCGTCGGTGGAGAGGGAGAAAGGCAGGCGGCTGATGTAAACAAGCCACCTGTCATTCTCCCCTGTGTATGAATGGTGATCATACGGTTCTACTATGTAGGACTGTTGATCTCTGTTCCTACACCTCAAGCCACAGCCAATCACAGTTAGAAGCACGCCCCTAGGGACACACATAGTCCCCCCCCCCTCTCAAAAAAGTTAACCCCTTCCCTGCCAGTGTATTTTTACAGTAACAGTGCATATGTATAGCACTGATTACTGTAGAAATGTCACTGGTAACCCCAAAAGTGTCAAAAATGTCAGTCAAGGGCCCAATCTGTCCGCCGCAATGTCACAGTCCCGCAAAAAAAAAAAAAAAAAAAAAAAAAAATCGCAGCTCGCCGCCATTACGCGTTAAAAAAAAAAAAAAACACCAAAAATGACAAAAATCTTTCCCTTTGTTAGTAAACGCAATAACTTTTACGCAAACCAATCAAAATACGCTTTTCGCGATTTTTTTTTACCAAACATATGTAGCATAAAACAAATTGGCCGAAAATGTTAAAAAATTCGATTTTAAATTTTTTTTGGGGGGAATTTCATATAAAAAAATTTGAAAAATATGTCGCTCTTTTTTTTGTTTATAGCGCATGAGCAAAAAAAAAAATCGCACAGGTGATCAAATACCACCAAAAGAAAGCTCTGTTTGTGGGAAAAAAAGGACATCAAATTAGTTTGGGTACAGCGTCGCACGACAGCACAATTGTCCGTTAAAGTCACGCAGTGCTGAATCGCAAAATACCCCCTGGTCAGGAAGGGGGTAAAATCTTCCGGGGCTTAAGTGGTTAACTGGACTCGCTGTGTTTGGAGGAAGAAAAATGCTGAATATGACCCTAAGAACGCCATCCCTACAGCCACGCATGGAGGTAAAAACATGACGCTTTGGGGTGGTTTCTCAGCTAAAGGTACAGACCCACTTTGCCACATTGAGGAGCCAATGGACGGGGCCATGTATTGTAAAATCTTGGATGAGAACCTTCTTCCTTCAGCACTCCCAAACTCACTCATCCATGTCTTTATGCACCTTGCTTTGTGCTCTGGTCAAATTCATTTGGTGGAGGGGGGATTATGGTGTGGGGGTTGTTTTTCAGGGGTTGGGCTTGGCCCCTTATGGCGCTTTTCCACTGCATGGAACCGAACGGTTCGGCTCGCTTTTGCACTCTTCCACTGCATGGTACGGTGTTGGAACGGTTCGGCGGCGCTTTTCCACTACATGGAACCGAACGGTACGGCTCGCTTAACCACTTTACCACCGGAGGATTTTGCTGTCTTCCATCCAGGCCACTTTTTGCGATTCGGCGCTGTGCGACTTCAACTGACAATTGCGCGGTCGTGCGACGCCGTACCCAAACGAAATTTACGTCCTTTTTTCCCACAAACAGAGCTTTCTTTTGGTGGTATTTGATCACCTGTGCGATTTTTACTTTTTGCGCTATAAACAAAAAAAGAGCGACAATTTTGAAAAAATAACAATATTTTTAACATTTTTTATATGAAATTCCCCCCAAAAAAGATGTAAAAACCAATTTTTTAAAAAAATTTTGGCCAATTTGTTTTCTGCTACCTATGTTTGGTAAAAAAAAAAAAAAATCGCAATAAGCGTATTTTGATTGGTTTGCGCAAAAGTTATTGCGTTTACTAACAAAGGGAAAGATTTGTCATTTTTGGTGTTTTTTTTTTTTTAACGTGTAATGGCGGCGATCTGCGATTTTTTTTGTGGGACTGCGACATTGCGGCGGACAGATCGGACCCTTGACTGACATTTTTGACACTTTTGGGGGTACCAGTGACATTACTGCAGTAATCAGTGCTATATATATGCACTGTTACTGTAAAATGACACTGGCAGGGAAGGGGTTAATTTTATTGGAGAGGGAGGGGTTAATGTATGCCTGGTGCTTACTGACGTGTGTGGGGGGGGGGTGACTGAGTGAGTCATGGACAGATCGGATGTCCAGCTATGCTGAACAGTCCGATCTGTCACTCCTTGTCACTATGGAGATCCGCCCGTTTACACACAGCGGGCGGATCTCCAGACTCGATCCCCGGCGATCGCCGCTGCTCCTCCCCTGGCCCGACTCCCGCTGTGAATGAAAACAGCGGGAGCGAGCCTCCGGCGGCGCGCAAGCGCCGCCCAGAAGGGGGAGTGTCTGACGACGTTAATACTACGTCGTCAGACGATAACGAACCACTTTGCCGCAGTAGTACTACCGTACTCAGACGGCAAGTGGTTAAACAGTACCACCTCGGTTGTGGTTCCAAGAGGGCCGTACCGGTACCATATCCCACAATCCTTTGCATGCAGCCTTGACTGTTTGTCACTACTAGCCACTGATTGGTCAGAGAATCGTTGTTATCCCACCCACTTTACTTTAGTGGAAAAGCAAACCATACCGAACCTTTCCAACACCGTACCATGCAGTGGAAAACCAAACCGAGCCAAGCAGGGCCGAGTAGAGCCGAGCCGGTACTTGCAGTGTAAAAGTGTCATTAGTTCCAGTGAAGGGAATTCTTTAAGTCGTCAGCATACCAAGACATTTTGGACATTTTCATGCTCCCAACTTTGTGGGAGGAGTTTGGGGATGGCCCCTTCCTGTTCCAACATGACTGCGCACCAGTGCACAAAGCAAGGTCCATAAAGACACGGATGAGCGAGTTTGGGGTGGAGGAACTTGACTGGCCTGCACAGAGTCCTGATCTCAACCCAATAGAACACCTTTGGAGCGGAGACTGCAAGCCAGGCCTTCTCATCCAACATCAGTGCCTGACCTCACAAATGCACTTCTGGAAGAATGGTCAAACATTCCCATAGACACTCCTAAACCTTGTGGACAGCCTTCCCAGAAGAGTTGAAGCTGTTATACCTGCAAAGGTTGGGCCAACTCAATATTGAACCCTACGGACTAAGACTGGGATGCCATTAAAGTTCATGTGTGTGTAAAGGCAGGCGTCCCAATACTTTTGGTAATACACTGTGTATATTATATATACACATATACATATATATATATATATATATATATATATACACACACACTGTTCTGGAAACTTTATAGAGATCGGTGACTCCTATCCTCATATTGATCAGTGGTTCCAAATTATTAATAACTACTGCAGTAGGGAGCGGTTATTTTGGAAAGATGCTGAGCGTATCTTTTTGTGTCTGTTCCCTACTGCAGTAGTTTATTAACCCCTCCAGCCACGTTTTACCCCCTTAATGACCAGGCCATATTTTGCGTTAAGGCACTGCATTGCTTTAACTGACAATTGCGCGGTCATGCGACGCTGTACCCAAATACAATTGATGTCTTTTTTTTTCCCAAACAAACAGAGTTTTCTTTTGGTGGCATTTGATCACCTCTGCAGTTTGTCCTTTTTGTGCTATAAACAGAAAAAAAAAAAAAAAAGTGACAATTTTGAAAAAAACAACAATATTTTCTACTTTCTGCTATAAAACATTCCCAATAGAAAAGAAAAAAAAAAAAAAACACTTAAAAAAATCTCTTTTTTTTTATCAGTTTAGGCCAGTTCGTATTCTGCTTACATATTTTTGGTAAAAAAAAAAAATCCCAAAAAGCGATTAATAATTGGTTTGCGCAAAAGTTATAGCAATTTACAAACTACGGGATAGATTTATGGACTTATTTTTTTTATTATTAGTAATGGCGGCGATCAGTGATTTTTATCGGGACTGCGACATTGCGGCATACACTAATGCCTCGTACACACGCATCGATTATTGGCCGTGAATTTTCGGCCAACGTCCGATCGGCCGATTTTCGGCTTGTTAGTATGATGATTTCGACAACCGACTCCGACTTTTCGGCCGAATAAAATCTGGTGTGCAGACTATAAAATTTTTGTTGGCCGTCGCCACAACGGCCGATTTTCCGTCAGTCAGTACAGATTTCGGCAGACAAAAATCTGATGAGCAAGACTGGGCATGCTCAGAGAAGAAAAAACACACGGAAAGTAAACCAGCACATGACATCACTTCTGAAGTAGAATTTTGTCGGGCGAGAAAATTTGTGTGCAGTCTACGCACATTCCAACCAACACAACAACACTGGACAAAAGACGGACGATCGGTCGGCCAATAATTGTTGCATGTGTACGAGGCATAAGTGGCACTTTTTGGGGACCAGTGACATTAATACAGTGATCATTGGTAATAAATATACACTTACTGTATAAATGACACTGGCAGGGAAGGGGTTACCACTGGAGGTGATCAAGGGGTTAAATGTGTTCCCTATATGTGCTTACTAACTGTGTGGGGGGATGGATTGAACAGAAGCAGAGAGAGATCGGTGAAGCTTAGCTGAATCCCATGATCTTTCCCTGCCTCTCTGACAGGAGAGCCGTCTTACATTGTTTACATACCAGACGGCTCTCCTGTGTTTTGCCGTAGATCGCGGGAGGCCGGCAGCGATCGAGCCCGCTCCTCCCGCTGTCTAATTAACCACTTAAGCCCCGGAAGATTTTACCCCCTTCCTTACCAGGCCCTATTTTGCGATTCGGCACTGGGTGACTTTAACGGACAATTGCGCGGTTGTGTGACGCTGTACCCAAATGAAATTGACGTCCTTTTTTCTCCCACAAACAGAGCTTTCTTTTGGTGGTATTTGATCACCTCTGCGATTTTTACTTTTTGTGCTATAAACAAAAAAAAGAGCGACAATTTTGAAAAAATAACAATATTTTTCACATTTTTTTATATGAAATTCCCCCCCCCCCCCAAAAAAATGTAAAAATCTAAATGTTTTAACAATTTTAGGCCAATTTGTTTTCTGCTACATATTTTTGGTAAAAAAAACAAAAATCAGCGCAATAAGCGTATTTTGATTGATTTGCGCAAAAGTTATTGCGTTTACTAACAAAGGGAAAGATTTTTGTCATTTTTAATGTTTTTTTTTTTTTTTTTTTTTAAAACGAGTAATGGCGGTGATCTGGGATTTTTTTTTGCAGGACTGCGACATTGCGGCGGACAGATCGGACCCTTGACTGACATTTTTGACACTTTTGGGGGTACCAGTAACATTTCTACAGTAATCAGTGCTATACATATGCACTGTTACTGTAATAATGGCACTGGCAGGGAAGGGGTTAACTTTATTAGTGATCAAGGGGTTAAGTGTGTCCCTAGGGGCGTGCTTCTTACTGTAAAGGGGCGTGGCTAATGATGTAACCACAGAGAAACACGATAATACATAGCAGGATCGTATGATCTCTGCAGTTACACAGGGGAGAATTACAGGCGGCTTCGTTTACATCAGCCTCCTGCCTTTCTCCCTCTGTACCGGGAGATCGCGAGTGGCCGGCGGACATCGGGTCCGCCGGTCACACGCGCGGACATGTCAGGGAACGAGCGGGGGCGGGAGCACGCCCACGGTGGCGCGTGCTCGCCCCCTAGAGGCTCACAGGCGAGCAACGTCACTTTGCCCTGTATGGGGCTGACCGCCGCAGTATATGTAGTTGCGGCGGTCGGCAAGTGGTTAAAAACCGCGTGCACATAATCTTGTAGATCTATGTGATTATGTGCAGCCAAGCCGCCCTGCTGCAGTAAATCTGCGTGGGGAGGTCGGCAAACTGTTAATTTGGAACCACTAATCAATAGGAGGATAGGAGTTGCCTATCTATAAAACTTCCAGAACAATATATATATAGTTTTTTTTTGAGTGTATTGTTATAAATGTCTCTGTAGAAGACTTTTCCTGACGTCCTTCTGTCTGGTTGAGTGATTGTGACAGAATCTGTCTGATGATAAATGAGGCCGTTCTGCTTTTAGTAACTAACCATCAGCAGCAGCAGATTCTCTGTAGAGGCTGCCTGTGTTCCCAATGGAATCCTTAGCTCTGTATTCAGGTGCAGAGAGACGTCGCTGTCGCTGGCCTGAACACTGCGAAGTCCTGATTCATATTTGTGCGATGCGGGAACGCTGCGAATATACAGCGTGTTCCCGCATCCCATCCGCACCCCTAGGTAGTTCACACTGCCATATGCGATACGCTGGGGGCGTCAATTAAAAGTTAACGACACCCCCCAGATCAGATCGCATATCGCAGTGCGATCTGAAAGTTCGCACAGGATCAGATCGCACTAGTGTGAACCGCCATGCGATCTGATTCTGCTGCGGACCAAAAAAAAAAAGGGGTCCTGTGCGAGTTGGGTGCGATTGCGGTGCAAATTCAGCCATACAAACTGTATGGCTGAATTTGCATCGCACAGAGATCGCATGTAATTTTAGGAGCAGTGCGCTCCGAATTACATGCGATCTCTGTGATCACAGAAATGTGAACCGGCACTAAATCTTCATCTCTAGTGATCTTGCTGTCTCAGCTAACGAGGGATCATCACACAGCCTCTTGGTGATCCTGCTGCCAGTTGTGACAGATTGTCAGCAGCAGGATCACCATCAGCAGTCTCACCAAAATCAGCCGAACTGATATAGCAGTAAAAAGGTAGAGAAGCCTGATTGGGATGCCAGCTTTGATTCACCTATTGATGTTATGGTTGACTCGTTGCCACTAATTGTATATTGTGCATTGCTTCGTTTGTAACAAATTCTGTTCTTCTGTTGAAAAATCAATAAAGTATGTTTTAAAAAAAAAAAAAAAAAAAAAAAAAAAGGTAGCAGAGGTTCTCATTCTTCTCTTCATCCAAAAATCAAGAAAAAAAAAAAAAAAAAAGTTATACCGTGTTTCCATTCAAATAAGCCAGGGTCTTATATTAATTTTGGCAACAAAAGACAGGGTAAGGGCTCTTTCACACGGGCGGTCCAATCAGATCCGCCTGTCAGTTTTTTAGGCGGATCTGATCGGATCCTCCATGCAGCTCTATGGGGCAGCGGATGTCAGCGGAGGTCACCTCCGCTGACACCCGCTGCCATCCGCATCCGATCCTGTGCTGAAATCTGGACGGATGGAAACCCTATTTTTCCATCCGTTCAGTAATCGGAGCGGAGCGGATCTGATGAGAGCAGACAAGCGGTCCGCTCTCCTCCGATCCCCCATAGAGGGCAGCGGGGGCTGAGACACCTCCCTCTCCGCTCTGCAAGCGGAGACGGAGCTGTCATCCGCCCGGCTCAGCGGGGATCGCGGATCGATCCCCGCTGAGCAACACGGATCCGCCTGCGGAGGCGGACCGTGTGAAAGAGCCCTAGGGCTTATTTTCGGGATAGGTCTTATCATGTAATGTGCTGTCTTCTCTCCCCCTCTCCCTTCCTGCCGGTCAGGGATCCCCTGTGTGAACCGAGTAAAAGTGGTTGTAAAATCCTAGAATCCCCTCTGTACAGCATTATATGGAGCTGCACGATTAGTTGTAAAAAAAAAAAAAAAAAAATAAATAAATCGCTCCCCCCCCATGATTTAAAACTCCATGTCCTCGATTCTACGTTCACATCTTGGTATTGCTATTTACAGGCGTTTCTTCAGGCGTTTTTAGATTGACAAGTGACCAATGGAAAAAAATAAAAACGCCTGTAATCTGCCCAAAAAGAAGCTCATGTACTTTTTTTTTTTTAGCGTTGGGCGTTTTGCTTACAACGTCAAAACACTGTGAACAGGGGCCATAGAAATGAATAGGATTTGTCTTGTTTGGCGTTTATTTGAGCTGATCCTAGAGCAGAAAAACTCCCCAAAACGTCTACATGTGAACTTAGCCTTAGGGTCCTTTCACACAGGCGTTCCGTATGACCCTTTTTCATCCCATCCATTTGCGGATGATAAATAGACATAATGCATATGTCTATGTAAATATGGATGTCAGCGGATGATCATCCGCCGACATCCGCTTTGCGTCCGTTCAGTTCCGTTCCATTTTTTAGAATGGAAGAGAACCCTATTTTTAATTCCATTTAAAAAACAAAACGGATGCAAAAAATGGATGTCAGCGGTGTCATCCGCTGACATCCGTATTTACATAGACATATATGGATGTGGGATGAGAAACGGACATAAGGAACAGACACTCCGATGTGTCATCCGTGTCCATTTAAAAAAAAAAAAAAAATGAACTGATCGGAGGAAAAAAAAACGCAACGCCCGTGTGAAAGGACCCTTCCAGAGCAGTTCTCTGCTCACTCAAGGCTGTCAAAAAAATAAAAATAAAAAAGGAGTCCAGACAAATGTTTATCAACATTGTCAAGTCTGCTAAGCTGCCTTATGGCCCGTACACACGATCCGAAAATCGGACGAAAATTAACGCTTGTGAAAGGATCGGACGATAATCGGATCGTTAGTACACAGCTTACGAGAGGCGATCACGACAGTTCACCCGATATTATCCGGTCGTGCAAGCATAAAAATTTTGATCGTATTATAACACATCGTACGATAATCGTATTATCAGTATGTTGTTCGTCCGAAAAAAATGGTGAGCAGTAGACAGCGCATGAGCAGTAGACATCATTTTCCCCTCACACGCTACAACGTGGTTACGCATACCGGAAGCTAAGAATTATCGTCCGAGAAAATTCGTGAGTAACCTCTCCCATATGCGAATATTATTGAGAGCTGCTAGAATACGAAAAATAACGGATGGAACGTCGCCCGATTTTCGGATCGTGTGTACTGGGCATAAGGCCCCGTTCACATAGGGGCGATACTACTTCGCACCGCGACCTCGGAGGTCGCGGTGCGAGCAGCGCGCCGCGACCTCGGAGCGGCCACCACGGACTTCATAACATTGAAGTCTATGGCGGTCGCCTCCTGGTCGCCCCAAAGAAGCTCCGGACCCTTTTTCTAGGTCGGAGCGACTTGTGTCGCTCCTATTAGAACGGGTCCGCAGCTTCCCTATGGGAGGCGACCTGCGGCGACCTGTGAGGCGACCAGGTCGCCTTAGTGTGAACGGGGACTTAGGGCTCTTTCACACGGGCGATCCGATCAGATCCGCCTGTCAGTTTTTTACGCGGATCTGATCTGATCCTCCATGCAGCTCTATGGGGCAGCAGTGACATGTCGGCTGACACCCGCTGCCATCCGTATCCGATCCTGTCCGTGAAATCCGGACGGATGGAAACCCTATTTTTCCATCCGTTCAGGGATCGGATCAGATTGGATGAGAGCAGACAGGCAGTCTGCTCTCATCCGATCCCCCATAGAGAGCAGCGGGAGCTGAGACAACTCCCTCTCCGCACTGCAAGCGGAGATGGAGCTGTCATCCGCCGGCTCAGTGGGGATCGGCGGATCAATCCCCGCTGAGCAGCACAGATCCGCCTACGAAGGAGGACCGTGTGAAAGAGCCCTAAAAAAACAAAATGCATTACAATATATCTTTTCATTCTTTTAGATCAAAGGAATGAACTTCCATCTGTAAGAGCCCATTCACACAGGGGCGACCTGTGAAGTCGTGGTGCACAGCGTGCAGCGCGACATGCAGAGACTTCATATCATTGAAGTCAATGCAAGTCGCCTCCAGGTCGCCCCCAAAGTAGTACAGGACCCTTTTTCTAAGTCAGAGCGACTTGTGTCGCTCCTATTAGAACGGGTCCTGTGCTAATCAATGCCAGGCGACCCACCGCGACTTGTCAGGCGATCAAGTTGCCTGACAAGTCGCGCTAGTGTGAATGGGGACTTAGTGAGGGCAGTTTAAGCCCCCGTTCACACTTGGTCGCTCCGACTTCGGCGCGACTTGCATGGACTTCATATAATAAATGTCTATGCAAGTCGCCTCCAGGTCACCCCAAAGTAGTATAGGACCCTTTTTCTAAGTCGGAGCTACTTGTGTCGCTCCTATTAGAACGGGTCCTGTACTACTCAATGGACCCGACGGTGCGCAACTTGCCAGGGTGACCAAGTCGCCTGACAAGTTGTATTAGTGTGAACCGGCACTAACTTCTTAAAGACTAAAGCTGGCCATACGCTAGCCGAAACATCGGGCAAACTCATTTTCGAAAAACGAAAAATCAGGCGTGAGATCGTGCCATCATGTAATGACCGAATTTCGAACAATAAAATCGTTCAATGGACATAAATGAATCCAGTTTGTCACACATGCCCGGTGCAAACAGGTCGGCCGAGAACCACATTAACCTTTTAATTTATCGTTCAGTCGGCAGATTTTCAAAACTGTTCCTTTGATTTTTCGGCTATGAAAAAAAGTTAAACGATTTTCTATTTGTGCCCATTAATTAACTGGACGAAAAACGAACGATCGGACCAAATGACAGGTTTTCGAACGATCTTTCGCCTAGTGTATGGCCAGAATAACTCACTAATATAGACAGGCCAACCAGGATGCCAACGCTGTAGAAAACTAAACACAATGTAACTCTGTACCCACAATCCGGCTAAGAGAAACATTGTAACAATAAACTCACAAACTTCAATACTGTACTGGTAAAACACAAATCTTACTCTGAGCCCAGCGTACATCTAGAGATCATCACACGCGTCAGCTATACCGGCCTTTCTCAACCTTTTCTACACAGAGGAACCTTGAAATAAATTTCTGGTCTCAGGGAACCCCTGCTAAAAATTACAAATCTACAACTCATGATACATTAGTGTGACAGTCAGTGGGAAGAATTCTCCTTACTCTTCTCATCATTGGGAAGAATTACCCCCTTACAGAGAGATAAAAGGAACAATGGTGTCATTGGGAACTTATCTGAGAGGCAGAAATTGCCCATTTCTCAAGGAACCCCAGCAACCTCAGGAGGAACCCTGGGGGGGATCCACAGAACCCTTAGCTAGATGAACACAAAGCTGGTCCAGGATAATATTGCTCGGAGCAAGGCTTGACAAATTTGCTTTTTGAATCTAGAAGCCAGCTGAAAAAAGTTAGAAGCCAGTTTTTGTTTTTAACCAACAAAGCTTACAGGCGGAACATGCAACATGTTCCCGAAGGTCAACTTATCCTTTAACCCTTTTGCTGCCAGAGCATTTTTTGCCCCTTTTTTTTTTTGCATCTTGATTACATAAAAGCCATGGAAAAAAATGATGATACATTTTCTGAAAGCAGACACTCTAGAGCAGGGGTCTACAAACTTTCTAAACAAAGGGCCTTCAGGCTTTGGGGGGGAGGGGGGGGCCGGACTGAGGCCAATGGGAGTAGAATATGTCCAGGTGTCATTGGGAAGAATAGTGCCCCATCATTGGTATCAGTGGGAGGAATAGTGTCCCATCACTGGTATTAGTGGGAGGAATAGTGCCCCATCATTGGTATTAGTGGGAGGAATAGTGCCCCATCATTGGTGTCAGTGGGAGGAATAGTGCCCTATCATTGGAGTCAGTGGGAGGAATAGTGCCCCATCATTGGAGTCAGTGGGAGGAATAGTGCCCCATCACTGGTATTAGTGGGAGGAATAGTGTCCCATCATTGGAGTCAGTGGGAGGAATAGTGCCCCACCATTGGAGTCAGTGGGAGGAATAGTGCCCCATCATTGGTATTAGTGGGAGGAATAGTGCCCCATCATTGGTGTCAGTGGGAGGAATAGTGCCCCATCATTGGTGTCAGTGGGAGGAATAGTGCCCCATCATTGGTATTAGTGGGAGGAATAGTGCCCCATCATTGGTGTCAGTGGGAGGAATAGTGCCCCATCATTGGTATCAGTGGGAGGAATAGTGCCCCATCATTGGTGTCAGTGGGAGGAATAGTGCCCCATCATTGGTATTAGTGGGAGGAATAGTGCCCCATCATTGGTGTCAGTGGGAGGAATAGTGCCCCATCATTGGTGTCAGTGGGAGGAATAGTGCCCCATCATTGGTGTCAGTGGGAGGAATAGTGCCCCATCATTGGTGTCAATGGATGGAATAGTGCCCCATCACGCATGGGGTCGTCATGCATCGTCAGGTGATGACACAAGTGGGCGGGGTCTTCAGGGGATATCACCAGGTGGCCATGCCCCCATGGCTATATAAGAAGTCGCAAAGAGCGTAGTCGCCATAATCACGGGAGATGACCAGAGGGAGAAGACCGGAAGATTTTATTAAAGGACTTCTCAAAACCGTCATTATTTAAGCTTGTCATTATTTACACTACACCGCCTTTTTTGGGGTAAATGGGTAGGGGTACAATGTACCCCATACTTATTCCCATGGGGCGTCCGGGATCTGGGGGGCCCCCTTGTTACAGGGGGTGTCCAGATTCTGATAAGCCCCCTGCCCGCAGACCCCCACAACCACAGCACAGGGTTGTAGAGAAGAGGCCCTTGTCCTCATCAACACGGGGACAAGGTGCTTTAGGGTGGGTGGGGGGGGGGGGTGCAGAGCCCCGCCTACTCCAAAGCACCCCCCCTCCCCTCATGTTGAGGGTGTGTGGCCTGATATGGTCCAGGAGGGGGTGGGGCTGCTTGCTCATCCCCTCCCCTTTCCTGACCTGCCGGGCTGCTTGCTCGGATAAGGGTCTAGTATGGATGCTGGGGGAGACCCCACGCCGTTTTTTTTTTGCGTAGGGTTCCCCCTTTAAAATCTATGCGGGGCCTGGTTTGGAACCTGGGGGGGCCACACTGTTTTTTTTTTTTCCCCCATTTTGACGTGGCGTTCCCCCCTCAACATCCTCAGAGCGCAAGTCGCACCACAAGTCGGATCATCCTGATCTGACTTTTGATGCGATTTCCATTCAAATCAATGGGCTCCCATGGGGAACAATTGATCGTCATTCGTATTTAATGGGGTAAATATTTATTAGAAACCAATTGAAACCAAAACCTATACAATAAAAGATAGAAATGTCCATGGATTAGATTGGGAGACTTTAATATTGAACAGATCTAAGGAATATTATAAAGGCGGAAGGAAGAAGAAAAAATAAGGGAAAAATAGGGAAAGGGGGAGGAAGAAAAAAACGAATATGTGAGCCAGGCAGAAAATTGTTGGCCAAAAAGCCGTTGCATCCAATCAGAGTGAGCCGCTGTTTGGGTATTCTGACAGCCACTCACTCAAGGGGTCCTAAAGGGTAACTCTACTTTCAAGGGAACAAGATAAAAAAAAATAAAAATAAATAATACAGCATACAGAATTGCAACACAAATCATATTGTAATTGAATGTTATTATTTATGACCTTTCCTTTCCAATCTGCAGCCGCTGTCATTTTCTGTAAAATGCAATGCAATATGGCCGCCTGGAGGTGTTCTGTACACAGAATGTATACTGACCACACCCCCAGAAACATCATTTCCTGCTTGTGTGATTGGTTAACCAATTTTCCCAGAAGTCTGCACTAAGATACAAGTCAGATTTCTGGCATCCCCTGCAACAAAAGTTTCATTTTTGGTGAGATACTCCCAATAGGAACACGTCTAAAGGGGTGCAGGCCCAGCAGATTTCCTCATTAGAGCCCTGCAGCTGCCACAGCTGACTGATAAATATGAAACCACTCCCACATTGTATACAGACAAACAAACAATGATTTCTTCAGAATAACAAAAGGAAGGAATCTGCAACAAAGTTTGTTAAAATCCCTGCAATGTACAGAGATCACCCAGAGGGGAATGTTTATTTGTCGCCATAAAAGTGGAGTTACGCTTTAACTCACCATTTTCCTCATTAGAACCCTGCAGATGCAGCAGCTGATTGATAATTCATTTTCACTTTGCACACGGACACAGAGAAACAAACAGCTATTTCTTCCGAATAACAAAAAGGTCGGAATCCTCCCGTGTGACAGGGCAGCCCCCAACCAATGAAAGGTCACATGAAACTCCTCTCTAGATTGACAGCTGACAGAACATACCCCCAAATATAACAGGCCACTCCCCTCCAAATATGACAGGCCACTCCCCTCCAAATATGACAGGCCACTCCCCCCAAAAGTGTGACAGGCCACTCCCCCCAAAAGTGTGACAGGCCACTGCCCCCAAAAGTGTGACAGGCCACTGCCCCCAAACATGACAGGCCACTCCCCTCCAAATATGACAGGCCACTCCCCTCCAAATATGACAGGCCACTCCCCTCCAAGTGTGACAGGCCACTCCCCTCCAAGTGTGACAGGCCACTCCCCCAAAAGTGTGACAGGCCACTACCCCCAAACATGACAGGCCACTACCCCCAAAAGTGTGACAGGCCACTGCCCCCAAACATGGCAGGCCACTACCCCCAAACATGACAGGCCACTCCCCTCCAAATATGACAGGCCACTCCCCCAAAAGTGTGACAGGCCACTCCCCCAAAAGTGTGACAGGCCACTACCCCCAAACATGGCAGGTGACGAGACACCCCCCTAAAGTGGCAGGTTATAATCCCATTAATGTAACAGGTCAGCCCCACTCCAATGTGATGGGACATCCTCCATCCAAAGTGACAGGTGACAGGACACCCCCCCAAAGTGACAGGTGAAAGGACACCCCCCCAAAGTGACAGGTGACAAGACACCCCCCCCCAAGTGACAGGTGACAAGACACCCCCCCCAAGTGACAGGTGACAAGACCCCCCCCCCCCAAGTGACAGGTGACAAGACCCCCCCCCCCCAAGTGACAGGTGACAAGACCCCCCCCCCCAAGTGACAGGTGACAAGACCCCCCCCCCCCAAGTGACAGGTGACAAGACCCCCCCCCCCCAAGTGACAGGTGACAAGACCCCCCCCAAAGTGACAGGACACCCCCCCCCACAGGTGACAAGACACCCCCCCCCCCAAAGTGACAAGACACCCCCCCAGTGTGACAGGTGACAAGACACCCCCCCCCCCCCAAAGTGACAGGACCCTCCCAAGTGACAGGTGACAGGACACACCCCCCCATCCATGACAGAACACCCCCTCCCCATACAATGTTCCAGGACACCCCCTAAAAAGTGACAGTATGCACCCCTCCAAATAGGACATCCTCCATCCAAAGTGACAGATGACAATACACCTCCCCCATACATAGTGACAGGAAGGGAGGTGATGTCAGTGACCCCGATGTGAGGGGAGTACTCTGTGCTCTGTGTGGGTGATGCTGGGAGTGACATCCCGTTATTCTCCTCTCACCTCTCCGCTCCTCTCCTCAGTCTCTCTCCTCTCCTCCTCCTCCCGCCATCTTGTGTTTGTATGGTGGGGGGAGCGCGCCGTCACGTGACCACGGGTCTGTAGACACGTGGCTATACCTCCGGTGACGTCACTCCCCATCTCTCTGCGAGATGCTCCTCGTTTACATCACCGACCGGGACCCCACCCCCACCGGAGCTCCTCCCATCTCTCTGCGAGATGCTCCTCTGTGTACATCACCGACCTGGACCCCCACCCCCACCCCACCAGAGCTCCTCCCATCTCTCTGAGAGATGCTCCTCTGTGTACATCACCGACCGGGACCCCCACCAGAGCTCCCCATCATAATAATAATAAACACTTCAGGAATGCAGAGAGAAGAAATCTGCTTTTGCATTGGAGCCTGCAGAGCATTGCACCTGCAGATCAGCGCAGGATTGCTCTGACCCCGCCCCCAACTTGGACATTCCCCACCCCTTACCAGGATATTGCCCGCCCCTTTATAGGACATTCCCAGCCCTCCACCAGGATATTCCCCTCCCCTTACTAGGACATTCCCCGCCCCCCCACCAGGATATTCCCCTCCCCTTACTAGGACATTTCCCTCCCCTTACCAGGACATTTCCCTCCCCTTACCAGGATATTCCCCTCCCCTTACTAGGACATTCCCCGCCCCCCCACCAGGATATTCCCCTCCCCTTACTAGGACATTTCCCTCCCCTTACCAGGATATTTCCCTCCCCTTACTAGGACATTTCCCTCCCCTTACCAGGATATTCCCCTCCCCTTACTAGGACATTTCCCTCCCCTTACTAGGACATTTCCCTCCCCTTACCAGGATATTCCCCGCCCCTTACTAGGACATTCCCAGCCCTCCACCAGGATATTCCCCGCCCCTTACTAGGACATTTCCCTCCCCTTACTAGGACATTCCCCGCCCCCCCCCACCAGGATATTCCCCTCCCCTTACTAGGACATTACCCTCCCCTTACTAGTATATTCCCCGCCCCTTACTAGGACATTCCCCGCCCCTTACCAGGATATTCCCCTCCCCTTACTAGGACATTTCCCTCCCCTTACCAGGATATTCCCCTCCCCTTACTAGGACATTCCCCGCCCCCCCACAAGGATATTCTCCTCCCCTTACTAGGACATTTCCCTCCCCTTACCAGGATATTCCCCTCCCCTTACTAGGACATTCCCCGCCCCCCACGAAGATATTCCCTGCCCCTTACTAGGACATTCCCCGCCCCCCACCAGGACATTCCCTGCCCTCCACCAGGATATTCCCCCACTCCTTACCAGGATATTCCTCGCCCCCCCCCCCCCCACCAGGATATTCCCCTCCCCTTACTATGACATTTCCCTCCCCTTACTAGGACATTTCCCTCCCCTTAATAGGACATTCCCCGCCCCCCACGAGGATATTCCCTGCCCCTTACTAGGACATTCCCCGCCCCCCACCAGGATATTCCCTGCCCCTTACTAGGACATTCCCCACCCCCACCAAGATATTCCCCGCCCCTTACTAGGACATTCCCAGCGCTCCACCAGGATATTCCCCGCCCCCCCACCAGTATATTCCCCTCCCCTTACTAGGACATTTCCCTCCCCTTACCAGGATATTCCCCTCTCCTTACTAGGACATTTCCCTCCCCTTACTAGGACATTCCCCACCCCCCACCAAGATATTCGCCGCCCCTTACTAGGACATTCCCAGCCCTCCACCAGGATATTCCCCTCCCCTTACTAGGACATTTCCCTCCCCTTACTAGGACATTCCCCGCCCCCCACCAGGATATTCCCCTCCCCTTACTAGGACATTACCCTCCCCTTACCAGGATATTCCCCTCCCCTTACTAGGACATTTCCTAGTAATACCAGGATATTCCCTGCCCCTTACTAGGACATTCCCCGCCCCCCACCAGGATATTCCCTGCCCCTTACTAGGACATTCCCCACCCCCACCAAGATATTCCCCGCCCCTTACTAGGACATTCCCAGCGCTCCACCAGGATATTCCCCGCCCCCCCACCAGTATATTCCCCTCCCCTTACTAGGACATTTCCCTCCCCTTACCAGGATATTCCCCTCTCCTTACTAGGACATTTCCCTCCCCTTACTAGGACATTCCCCACCCCCCACCAAGATATTCGCCGCCCCTTACTAGGACATTCCCAGCCCTCCACCAGGATATTCCCCTCCCCTTACTAGGACATTTCCCTCTCCTTACTAGGACATTCCCCGCCCCCCACCAGGATATTCCCCTCCCCTTACTAGGACATTTCCCTCCCCTTACCAGGATATTCCCCTCCCCTTACTAGGACATTTCCCTCCCCTTACTAGGACATTCCCTGCCCCCCACCAGGATATTCCCTGCCCCTTACTAGGACATTCCCCGCCCCCCACCAGGATATTCCCTGCCCCTTACTAGGACATTCCCCGCCCCCCCACCAGGATATTCCCTGCCCCTTACTAGGAAATTCCCCGCCCCCCACCAGGACATTCCCTGCCCTCCACCAGGATATTCCCCCACTCCTTACCAGGATATTCCCCTCCCCTTACTAGGACATTCCCCGCCCCCCCACCAGGATATTCCCCTCCCCTTACTAGGACATTTCCCTCCCCTTACCAGGATATTCCCCTCCCCTTACTAGGACATTTCCCTCCCCTTACTAGGACATTCCCCGCCCCCCACGAGGATATTCCCTGCCCCTTACTAGGACATTCCCCACCCCCCACCAAGATATTCCCCGCCCCTTACTAGGACATTCCCAGCCCTCCACCAGGATATTCCCCACCCCCCCACCAGGATATTCCCCTCCCCTTACTAGGACATTTCCCTCCCCTTACTAGGATATTCCCCTCCCCTTACTAGGACATTCCCTGCCCCCCCACCAGTATATTTCCCTCCCCTTACTAGGACATTTCCCTCCCCTTACCAGGATATTCCCCTCCCCTTACTTGGACATTTCCCTCCCCTTACCAGGATATTCCCCTCCCCTTACTAGGACATTCCCCGCCCCCCCACCAGGATATTCCCCTCCCCTTACTAGGACATTTCCCTCCCCTTACCAGGATATTCCCCTCCCCTTACTAGGACATTCCCTGCCCCTTACTAGGACATTCCCTGCCCCTTACTAGGACATTCCCCGCCCCCCACGAGGATATTCCCTGCCCCTTACTAGGACATTCCCCGCCCCCACGAGGATATTCCCTGCCCCTTACTAGGACATTCCCCGCCCCCCACCAGGATATTCCCTGCCCCTTACTAGGACATTCCCCGCCCCCCACCAGGACATTCCCTGCCCTCCACCAGGATATTCCCCCACTCCTTACCAGGATATTCCCCTCCCCTTACTAGGACATTCCCCGCCCCCCCACCAGTATATTCCCCTCCCCTTACTAGGACATTTCCCTCCCCTTACCAGGATATTCCCCTCCCCTTACTTGGACATTTCCCTCCCCTTACCAGGATATTCCCCTCCCCTTACTAGGACATTCCCCGCCCCCCCACCAGGATATTCCCCTCCCCTTACTAGGACATTTCCCTCCCCTTACCAGGATATTTCCCTCCCCTTACTAGGACATTTCCCTCCCCTTACCAGGATATTCCCCTCCCCTTACTAGGACATTTCCCTCCCCTTACTAGGACATTTCCCTCCCCTTACCAGGATATTCCCCGCCCCTTACTAGGACATTCCCAGCCCTCCACCAGGATATTCCCCGCCCCTTACTAGGACATTTCCCTCCCCTTACTAGGACATTCCCCGCCCCCCCCCACCAGGATATTCCCCTCCCCTTACTAGGACATTACCCTCCCCTTACTAGTATATTCCCCGCCCCTTACTAGGACATTCCCCGCCCCTTACCAGGATATTCCCCTCCCCTTACTAGGACATTTCCCTCCCCTTACCAGGATATTCCCCTCCCCTTACTAGGACATTCCCCGCCCCCCCACAAGGATATTCTCCTCCCCTTACTAGGACATTTCCCTCCCCTTACCAGGATATTCCCCTCCCCTTACTAGGACATTCCCCGCCCCCCACGAAGATATTCCCTGCCCCTTACTAGGACATTCCCCGCCCCCCACCAGGACATTCCCTGCCCTCCACCAGGATATTCCCCCACTCCTTACCAGGATATTCCTCGCCCCCCCCCCCCCACCAGGATATTCCCCTCCCCTTACTATGACATTTCCCTCCCCTTACTAGGACATTTCCCTCCCCTTAATAGGACATTCCCCGCCCCCCACGAGGATATTCCCTGCCCCTTACTAGGACATTCCCCGCCCCCCACCAGGATATTCCCTGCCCCTTACTAGGACATTCCCCACCCCCACCAAGATATTCCCCGCCCCTTACTAGGACATTCCCAGCGCTCCACCAGGATATTCCCCGCCCCCCCACCAGTATATTCCCCTCCCCTTACTAGGACATTTCCCTCCCCTTACCAGGATATTCCCCTCTCCTTACTAGGACATTTCCCTCCCCTTACTAGGACATTCCCCACCCCCCACCAAGATATTCGCCGCCCCTTACTAGGACATTCCCAGCCCTCCACCAGGATATTCCCCTCCCCTTACTAGGACATTTCCCTCCCCTTACTAGGACATTCCCCGCCCCCCACCAGGATATTCCCCTCCCCTTACTAGGACATTACCCTCCCCTTACCAGGATATTCCCCTCCCCTTACTAGGACATTTCCTAGTAATACCAGGATATTCCCCTCCCCTTACTAGGACATTCCCCACCCCCCCACCAGGATATTCCCCTCCCCTTACTAGGACATTTCCCTCCCCTTACCAGGATATTCCCCTCCCCTTACTAGGACATTTCCCTCCCCTTACTAGGACATTCCCTGCCCCCCACCAGGATATTCCCTGCCCCTTACTAGGACATTCCCCGCCCCCCACCAGGATATTCCCTGCCCCTTACTAGGACATTCCCCGCCCCCCCACCAGGATATTCCCTGCCCCTTACTAGGAAATTCCCCGCCCCCCACCAGGACATTCCCTGCCCTCCACCAGGATATTCCCCCACTCCTTACCAGGATATTCCCCTCCCCTTACTAGGACATTCCCCGCCCCCCCACCAGGATATTCCCCTCCCCTTACTAGGACATTTCCCTCCCCTTACCAGGATATTCCCCTCCCCTTACTAGGACATTTCCCTCCCCTTACTAGGACATTCCCCGCCCCCCACGAGGATATTCCCTGCCCCTTACTAGGACATTCCCCACCCCCCACCAAGATATTCCCCGCCCCTTACTAGGACATTCCCAGCCCTCCACCAGGATATTCCCCACCCCCCCACCAGGATATTCCCCTCCCCTTACTAGGACATTTCCCTCCCCTTACTAGGATATTCCCCTCCCCTTACTAGGACATTCCCTGCCCCCCCACCAGTATATTTCCCTCCCCTTACTAGGACATTTCCCTCCCCTTACCAGGATATTCCCCTCCCCTTACTTGGACATTTCCCTCCCCTTACCAGGATATTCCCCTCCCCTTACTAGGACATTCCCCGCCCCCCCACCAGGATATTCCCCTCCCCTTACTAGGACATTTCCCTCCCCTTACCAGGATATTCCCCTCCCCTTACTAGGACATTCCCTGCCCCTTACTAGGACATTCCCTGCCCCTTACTAGGACATTCCCCGCCCCCCACGAGGATATTCCCTGCCCCTTACTAGGACATTCCCCGCCCCCACGAGGATATTCCCTGCCCCTTACTAGGACATTCCCCGCCCCCCACCAGGATATTCCCTGCCCCTTACTAGGACATTCCCCGCCCCCCACCAGGACATTCCCTGCCCTCCACCAGGATATTCCCCCACTCCTTACCAGGATATTCCCCTCCCCTTACTAGGACATTCCCCGCCCCCCCACCAGTATATTCCCCTCCCCTTACTAGGACATTTCCCTCCCCTTACCAGGATATTCCCCTCCCCTTACTTGGACATTTCCCTCCCCTTACCAGGATATTCCCCTCCCCTTACTAGGACATTCCCCGCCCCCCCACCAGGATATTCCCCTCCCCTTACTAGGACATTTCCCTCCCCTTACTAGGACATTCCCCGCCCCCTACCAGGATATTCCCTGCCCCTTACTAGGACATTCCCCCGCCCCCCACGAGGATATTCCCTGCCCCTTACTAGGACATTCCCCGCCCCCCCACCAGGACATTCCCTGCCCTCCACCAGGATATTCTCCCACTCCTTACCAGGATATTCCCCTCCGCTTACTAGGACATTCCCCGCCCCCCACCAGGATATTCCCCGCCCCTTACTAGGACATTCCCCGCCCCCCACCAGGACATTCCCCGCCCCCAACCAGGATATTCCCCACCCCTTACCAGAATATTCCCCTCCCCTTACTAGGACATTCCCCGCCCCCCACCATGATATTCCCCACCCCTTACCAGGATATTTCCCTCCCCTTACTAGGACATTCCCCGCCCCCCAGCAGGATATTCCCTGCCCCCACCAGGACATTCCCCGCCCCCCACCAGGATATTCCCCTACCCCTTACCAGAATATTCCTCGCCCCTCACCAGGACATTCTCTGCCCCCAACCAGGATATTCCCCGCCCCCCCGACCAGGATATAAATAAATAAATCTTTCCCCTAGTTTGTAGACGCAATAACTTTTGCGCAAACCAATCAAAATACGCTTATTGGGATTTTTGTTTTTTACCAAAAATATGTAACAGAAAACAAATTGGCCTAAATTAATGAGGAAATTCGATTTTTTTTTTTACATTTTTTCTTGGCTATGTTTTATAGCGGAATGTAAAATAATATATAAACATTTTTTTTTTTTTAAATTGTCGGTCATTCTTTGTTTACAGCGCAAAAAAAAATAAAACCGCAGAGGTGATGAAAAGAAAACTCCGATCGCGGGGAAAAAGGAGATACATTTTATTTGGGTACAGCGTTGCACGACCGCACAATTGTCCGTTAAAGTAATGCAGTGCTGAATCGCAAAACAATGGCCTGGTCATGGTGGGGGGGGGTACATTTTCTGGAGCTAAAGTGGTTAAAGCGGAGCTTAAGTTCCCCCCCCCCCCCCCACAAAAAAAAAAAAATTCAGCAGCTACAAATACTGTAGCTACTGACTTTTATTCAGGGCATTTTTTCAGCACTGAATGTATGCAATGGGAAGGGGTTCAGGGTCTATTGATGCTAGCTGCTGGGGGATCTATTGTTGCATGAGGGGATATATTTTTACGGGGTGGGTGGGGGGGGGGGGCGTTTTTTGTTGCTAAGGAGGTCAATTGTTGCCGGTGGGGGATCTGTTCCTGGGGGTGGGGCTTATGTTGCTGGGGGTCAGTTGTTGCTAGGAGGGATCTAGTGATGCTGGCTGCAGGGAAATCTGTTGCTGCTGGGGGTCTATTTTTGCTGGAGGGAGGGGTACTTTGTTGGGGGTGGTCCATTGTTGCTGGGGGGATCTATTGTTGCTGGCTGCAGAGGATCTATTTTACTGCTTTTCTTGTTATCATTAACAAATTCCATACAAATTACTTAGTATCACAAATGTTACTTGGTTCTGTATTCTCTTAGGCAGTGCTCCCCAACCTTTTTATCGCCGCGGACCGGTCAACGTTTGATAATTTTTCAGTGTCCTTCTGGGGGGGGGAGAGACGGGGGGACGTCAATACAGAGTGACCAGCGTGCCCCCAATCAATGCAGAGTGCCCACAGCATTGCCCCCAATCAATGCAGAGTGCCCACAGCATTGCCCCCAATCAATGCAGAGTGCCACAGCATTGCCCCCAATAAATGCAGAGTGCCACAGCATTGTCCCCTTTCAATGTAGAGATGCCACAGCATTGCCCCCTTTCAATGTAGAGATGCCACAGCATTGCCCCCTTTCAATGTAGAGATGCCAGTGTGCCACCTTTCAATGCAGAGCGCCAGCATTCCCCCCGCGAGACCCGTCCGTGTACTTACCTCACTTCTCTTCAGTTCCCCGGCTTCCCGCGTCTCCTCAGTCCTCCCGTGGCGCCTCCTCCTCGGCCAATGGCGTGGGGTTTGCCTTTCGGCCAATCAGGAAGCGGGAGGACCCGCTCCCTGATTGGCCAGGAGGATGATCAGTGTGACAATAGCGAATTTTCATTTGCTATTGTCACACAATGTGCGGGCTCGGGGGGGGGCGCAATGCTCTGCGCCTCGGCTGCCACAGTGAAACCATTTAAAGTTCCTCGGGCGGCCCGGTACCGTTTGATCCACGGACCGGTACCGGTCCGCGGTCCGGGGTTGGGGAACATTGCTCTAAAGGGCCGGTACTTTGAGGAGGGTAGGGGGTGGAACCAAAGAATGTTGCAGGGGGTGGGTAGGGGGCAAGGGGTGACTCGGAAAGGGGGAGTTCCTGCACCTATTGACTGAAAAAAAAATATATAGACACTTCCCTGTCCAGGGATCCGGGGATCTCAAATCCCCCATCCTTGGGGCTCCATATCTTGTAGAAGTTATTGGCACACAGCTGGTGGCCCCCTGCGCATGCGCGGAGCGCGCTGCGCTTTGTGAATGGCCTGGTGGCAGGGAAAGGAGGAGGACTTTGCCACGGTGAATCACCCAGAAGTGGGGGGCGGGTATCTGTCAAAAACAGGCACCCCCACTCCCCCCTGAAAGGTGACAAATGGGGCAGGGGAGGAAGCGAACAAGTGGAGCTTTCCCTTTTGGGTGGAGCTTCGATTTAACCCCTAATTTAACAAAATAAATTAATAATAAGTAAATAAATTAGACCATAACCTTTAACCTCTAACACCTTACAAAAAAGAGAAAGTAAAACTAAATATATGAAAAAAGGTGAAATAACCATCAGTGATACGCTAATAATACTCCACAGCAGAGCAAGCAGCAAGTCATTCTACAAATCAATAAAAAATGAAAATCAATAGAGAAATACGTCCTTAAAGGTAAAGTCCATGTGCAGTGAGTAATAATTATTGAACCATTTTTCTAGGTAAATGTATTTCTAACGCGTAACACGAAATTATTAAAACCCGCGCTAAAAGAGTATAAATAAATGTAAATAAAAAGGTATATGTCCTGAAGCTGCTACTCACTGGGTAAAAAACCAGAATAAACTAAAATCAATCAAAAGGCAGCGCTAACAGGTATATACAGTAAATGTATATGATGTGATTATTCATAAATCAATCCTGTGTATAATGTAATCAAAAAATATATATATACAAAATAAAGTCTATAATGTGATCAATAAATACAAGATTCATATATTTAACCACTTTACCACCGGAGGATTTTCCTGCTAAAAGACCAGGGGGTTTTTTGCGATTTTTTACTGCGTGACTTTAACGGACAATTGCGCGGTCGTGCGGCGCTGTACCTAAACGAATTTTACATCCTTTTTTTCCCACAAACAGAGCTTTCTTTTGGTGGTATTTGATCACCTGTGCGATTTTTTGATCACGCGCTATAAACAAAAAAAGAGCGTAATTTTTGCAAAAATAACAATATTTTTCACTTTTTTTATATGAAATTCCCCCCCAAAAAAATGTAAAAATCTAATTTTTTTAACATTTTCGGCCAATTTGTTTTACGCTACCTATGTTTGGTAAAAAAAATCGCAAAAAGCGTATTTTGATTTGTTTGCGCAAAAGTTATCGTGTTTACTAACAAAGGGAAAGATTTTTGTCATTTTTGGTGTTTTTTTTTTAACGAGTAATGGCGGCGATCTGCGATTTTTTTTGCGGTACTGCGACATTGCGGCGGACAGATCGGACCCTTGACTGACATTTTTGACACTTTTGGGGGTACCAGTGACATTACTGCAGTAATCAGTGCTATATATATGCACTGTTACTGCAAAAATGACACTGGCAGGGAAGGGGTTAACTGTATTGGACAGGGAGGGGTTAAGTGTGTCCTAGGGGCGTGCTTCTAACTTTAGTGGGACATTCCTATTGGTGTAAAAAAAAAGATCAACGGTTCTACATAGTAGAACCGTCTGATCTTCATTTTTACACAGGGAGAACTGACAGGCGGCTTGTTTACATAAACCGCTCTGTCTTTCTCCCGCTGTACCGGCGATCATAGTGTGACCGGTGGACATCGGGTCCGCCAGTCACACTCCCGCACTCCTCCGGGAACGAGCCGAGGCGGGCGCGGCGCCTCGGCGGGCACGCGCTTGCCCGCTATTGGCTCTAGAAGGAGTGACAGGCGAGCGACGTAGACCTACGTCACTCTGCCTGGCCGGGGCCGACTGCCGCAGTAAATATACTGTGCGCAGTCGGCAAGTGGTTAAGGTGCATAAATAAAGTGCAATCATAAATTGTCCATAGTGCAACCATATGCAGTAGTGCAAAAGATATTGAATTAAAGTGCAGTCCAAGATAGTTCCATTAAATAGGACTAAAGTGCTGAAAAGGTGCTCAGGTGATCCACATAAGTGCCGAAGTGCTCTCAGGAAGAAAACCCCCTATGGGGACGCACTCACCAAATCAAGGATAAAAATAAGCCTTAAGCTGAGACAATATCCCCTGGATGGATGGATGGATGGATCCAGCACAGCCTCTAAGAATATCTCTATAATGGCTCCTCTCCACTTTCTCCACGACCATGTATTAAAAGAAGGGGAAGGAGCCAAACATAGTGAAGCCTGTAGGTGTTTTTATTTCATAAATAAAAGAATATTACTCACAAGCGTAGAGTTGTAATCAGCATTGGTTTTTAGCAATCACTACTAGTCATCCCACTTCCGCGTACGCTGCCGGTGTGCGTTCCACGGTGGTTCCAGGAAGTGACGTTGTGTGATGCTCCTCTGCCTGGAAGTGCGTCGACGCGTTTCGCCCGCCTATTCTGGGCGTTATCAAAGACATCAAATGTATTTCTAAAGGTGCTAATGTCGTGAAATGTTCACCACCTCGGTAACAACCCATGCCACCCATACATACAAAGACATTAAAAGAAGTAGGTTCAGAAATTAAGGTTCTGTGTCATAAAATGGAATGACACAGGAAAAAAAGTATTGAACACGAAGAAAGGGAGGTGCAAAAAGACCTGGAAAGCCAAGACACCAGCTAAAAACTATCATCAATTAAAAAGCAATCCTGCTCCTTGTCAGTGCAAATTAATATCAGCTGATTCAGTCTGAACTCATGGCCTATAAAAAGGCGTCTCATTACCAATGTGTCACACAAGAAACCTCTCATGATGGGTAAAAGCAAAGAGCTCTCTAAAGACCTTTGCAACCTTATTGTTGCAAAACATACTGATGGCACTGGTTACAGAAAGATTTCTAAACTTCTGAATGTTCCAGTGAGCACTGTTGGGGCCATAATCCAGAAGTGGAAAGCACATCATTTTACCATAAACCTGCCAAAACCAGGTGCTCCTCGCAAGATTTCTGACAGAGGAGTGAAAATAATTATCAGAAGAGTTGTCCAAGAGCCAAGGACCACTTGTGGAGAGCTTGAGACAGACCTGGAATTAGCAGATACAATTGTGTGGTAGGAAACAATAAGTAATACACTCAGCCACCATGGCCTGTATGCTCCTCACCACACAAGACTCCATTGCTGAAGAAAAAGCATTTTGAAGCCCGTTTAAGGTTTGCTGCACAACATTTAGACAAGCCTGAGAAATACTGGGAGAATATAGTCTGCTTAGGTGAGACCAAAATTGAACTCACCCCATCATGTTTGGAGGTCACATGGCACATCACCCCAAAAACACCTCCATACCAACAGTGAAGTTTGGAGGTGGAAACATCATGGTGTGGGGGTCAGTAGTGTATTTTGGTTTTGTGCTGCCCTTGGCAAGACTAAAATTGAGCGACCCCCTCCTATGTAAATTTGCCCCACCCCTTCCTGTTTAACGGATGTGACTCCCTCCAGAATTGAAGGACTACAAGTCCCAGCAAGAATCTCTGAGATCTCACGAGAGGGGGTGGGAATGAGAGAGGATGGGGATGAGAGAGAGAGCAAGGAGGGGATGAGAGAGAGAGCAAGGAGGGGATGAGAGAGAGAGAGAGCGTGAGAGGAGGGGATGAGAGAGAGAGAGAGCGCGAGAGGAGGGGATGAGAGAGAGAGAGAGAGAGCGCGAGAGGAGGGGATGAGAGAGAGAGAGAGCAAGGAGGGGATGAGAGAGAGGAGGGGATGAGAGAGAGAGCAAGGAGGGGATGACAGAGAGAGAGCGCGAGAGGAGGGGATAAGAGAGAGAGCAAGGAGGGGATGAGAGAGAGCGTGAGAGGAGGGGATGAGAGTGAGAGAGCGTGAGAGGAGGGGATGAGAGAGAGCGCGAGAGGAGGGGTAGAAAGAGAGAGATGGCGCGCGAGAGGAGGGGATGAGAGAGAGAGCGCGAGAGGAGGGGTAGAAAGAGAGAGATGGCGCGCGAGAGGAGGAGAAGAGAGAGAGCGCGAGAGGAGGGGATGAGGTAGAGAGAGCACGAGAGGAGGGGATGAGAGAAAGAGCATGAGAGGAGGGGGAAGAGAGAGAGATAGCCGGAATGGAGGGGATGAAAGAGAGAGCGCGAGAGGAGGGGGTGAGAGAGAGAGCGCAAGAGGAGGGGATGAGAGAGGAAGAGCTCGAGAGGAGGGGATGAGAGAAAGAGCGCAAGAGGAGGGGATGAGAAAGAAAGAGCGCAAGAGGAGGGGATGAGAAAGAGAGAGCGCGAGAGGAGGGGATGAGAGAGAGAGAGCACGAGAGGAGGGGAAGAGAGAGCACGAGAGGAGGGGAAGAGAAAGCACGAGAGGAGGGGATGAGAGAGAGAGCACGAGAGGAGGGGAAGAGAGAGCACAAGAGGAAGGGATTAGAGAGAGAGAGCGCGAGAGGAGGGGGATGAGAGAGAGAGCACGAGAGGAGGGGGATGAGAGAGAGAGAGAGCGCGAGAGGAGGGGGATGAGAGAGAGCGCGAGAGAAGGGGATGAGGAGAGAGCGAGAGCACGAGAGGAGGGGATGAGAGAGATAGCGCGAGAGGAGGGGATGAGAGAGAGCGCGAGAGGAGGGGGATGAGAGAGAGCACGAGAGGAGGGGGATGAGAGAGAGCGCGAGAGAAGGGGATGAGAGAGAGCGCGAGAGAAGGGGATGAGAGAGAGAAAGAGCACGAGAGGAGGGGAAGAGAGAGAGATAGCGCGAGAGGAGGGGATGAGAGAGAGCGCGAGAGGAGGGGATGAGAGAGAGCGCGAGAGGAGGGGAATGAGAGAGAGAAAGAGCATGAGAGGAAGGGAAGAGAGAGAGAGTGCGAGAGGAGGGGAAGAGAGAGAGAGAGCACGAGAGGAGGGGAAGAGAAGGAGTGGGAGACCCCATAGCCCTGCCTGCAGTCCCTCCTGTGCCCCACCTATCTGGGGGTATGTGTGTGATGTACCTACCTTCCGCCAGTCCTTGTCCTCTGGGCCCTCGGTCAGCCTGTCTTCCTGTTGATGTCCTAGCTGGGACCGGAGAGGAGGTTTGAGAAGGAGTGTGGGCTCTGGGAGGCGCCAGGGATCATGCCCCCACTGCTGTTCAGGTCAGGCTGGTTCTGTGGCAGTGGAGGTCTTCTCCCGCCCGGGCTCTCGGTCCTCCAGGGTCGGGTGGCTGCCTGCTTGGTGTGTGTTAAGACGCCGCAGCTCAGCAGCAGCAGCGGCTGCTGTCGGCAGTGGATTGGCGGATTTTGCTCCGTTGCTGTCACCAGACTGGTGGGACTCTTTTGGCCCCACGAGCACTAGGTGCGGAGAAGGAGGAAGTTAAATCCTCCTCCACTATGAATTATAGGCAGGGCTAGGGAGTCACAGCTATGACGTCACTGGTTGCTCGACGCCAGGCGGCTCTAGCAACCAGTGGCCAATACAGTCACAGATGGAGGCGGGGCTGGCTATTTTGCTGCACCCTTGCAAAGTGCCGCCCTAGGCCTGGGCCTTCTTGGCCTAGGCCAAAATACAGCACTGGTGGGGGTGTTTTTCAGCATAAGGTACTGGCAGACTTTGCATCAGTGAAGGAAGGATGAATGGAAAAATATACCAAGACCTTCTTGATTAAAATCTGCTGCCATCTAATGGCCCGTACACACGATCCGAAAATCGGACAAAAATTAACGCTTGTGAAAGGATCGGACGATAATCGGATCGTTAGTACACAGCTTACGAGAGGCGATCACGACAGTTCACCCGATATTATCCGGTCTTGCAAGCATAAAAATTTTGATCGTATTATAACACATCGTACGATAATCGTATTATCAGTATGTTGTTCGTCCAAAAAAAATGGTGAGCAGTAGACAGCGCATGAGCAGTAGACATCATTTTCCCCTCACACGCTACAGCGTGGTTACGCATACCGGAAGCTAAGAATTATCGTCCGAGAAAATTCGTATCGTGAGTAACCTCTCCCGTTAGCGAATATTATTGAGAGCTGCTAGAATACGAAAAATAACGGATGGAACGTCGCCCGATTTTCGGATCGTGTGTACTGGGCATTACAGGATGATGAAGATGAAACAAAGGCGGACATTTCAGCAAGACAATGATCCCAAACACAAAGCCAAGGAAACTCTCAATATGTTTCAAAGAAAGAAAATGAAGCTGCTCGCGTTCCCTCACGGTCCATTATCCGCTACAGGACCCGTTCTAATAGGAGCGACACAAGTCCGACTTGCATAGACTTCCATTATGTGAAGACCCTGCAAGTCGCTCCCGAAGTAGTACAGAGTCGTGTCGCCTTAGTGTGGACCGACTCTTAACCACTTTACAACCGGAGGATTTTGCTGTCTTCCGTCCAGGCCACTTTTTGCGATTCGGCGCTGTGCGACTTCAACTGACAATTGCGCGGTCGTGCGACGCCGTACCCAAACGAAATTTACGTCCTTTTTTTCCCACAAACAGAGCTTTCTTTTGGTGGTATTTGATCACCTGTGCGATTTTTACTTTTTGCGCTATAAACAAAAAAAGAGCGTTTATTTTGAAAAAATAACAATATTTTTCACATTTTTTTATATGAAATTCCCCCCAAAAAAGATGTAAAAACCAATTTTTTTAAAAGTTTTTGGCCAATTTGTTTTATGCTACATATGTTTGGTAAAAAAAATCGCAATAAGCGTATTTTGATTGGTTTGCGCAAAAGTTATTGCGTTTACTAACAAAGGGAAAGATTTCTGTCATTTTTGGTGTTTTTTTTTTAACGCGTAATGGCGGCGATCTGCGATTTTTTTTGCGGGACTGCGACATTGCGGCGGACAGACCGGACCCCTGACTGACATTTTTGACACTTTTGGGGGTACCAGTGACATTACTGCAGTAATCAGTGCTATATATATGCACTGTTACTGTAAAAATGACACTGGCAGGGAAGGGGTTAATTTTATTGGAGAGGGAGGGGTTAATGTATGCCTGGTGCTTACTGACGTGTAGGGGGGGAGGTGACTATGTGATTCATGGACAGATCGGATGTCCAGCTAGGCTGAACAGTCCGATCTGTCACTCCCTGTCACTATGGAGATCCGCCCGCTGTGTTTACACACAGCGGGCGGATCTCCAGACTCGATCCCCGACGATCGGGTAAGAGCAGCGGCGATCGCCGCTGCTCCTCCCCTGGCCCGACTCCCGCTGTGAATGAAAACAGCGGGAGCGAGCCTCCGGCGGCGCGCAAGCGCCGCCCAGAAGGGGAGGAGTCCAGTCACGTTAATACTACGTGGCTGGACGGGAACGAGCCACTCTGCCGCAGTAGTATTACTGTGAGCGGTAGTAGAGTGGTTAAACTGACTTTATTTGCAGACCAAAGTTCATCCCTTTGATTTGTAAATGAATAAACAGAAGGACAGATAAGAAGATACAATGTTTCTTTTTATCTGTCTCTTGCAGTGCTGAGAAATGTTGTTAATAAACATTGCCTGCTGCTTTTTTTTTTTTTTTTTTGACAGCTGTGAGCAGGGAACTGCTCTGCACTTGTTACATGAATCATGGAAATGCCGGATTAAGATAGTGTGGGGGGTTAAATGAAGTTTGTGATCTTTTACTGATTAATCATGCAGATCTAATTCGTGCTGAAACGGTTGCACCTTGAATCCACCACGAAAGAGCCAAAAATGTGTCCCGCTTCCTTTTGGGTAACACTCATTGGACCTAATTGCCATTCGTTCTCATGAGTGTCATTAGCGCTTTAAAAAGTTGTTCAACTCCATTCCGAAAATTCAAAACCAAATCTTCACATTCCTCATTCCTTTAATTCTCATTTGAAGAAGCATATGCAGAAAAAAAGAACAAGACAGCCTCCAATAGTGTATTACTTCCAACCACAAGCTTTTTTTTTTTTTTTATTTAAAAAAATGACACTCGTATTTAAAACCAAATATAACAAGCATCGAACATAATGGCGGTTTGCGGGAGCGCTGCTGGGGGACCCCATCAGGAAGTGGAGAAGCCGTTCCACGGGGCCGGCGGCCGCGATTTCCCGCCGGGCACCTGTGATCGATCCCCACGGAGAAAGAACGACGGTCTGCTGTTGTAAACACAGCAGACCGTTGTTCCCTCTGGAATGAACACAGAGCGCCTGTGATCCTCCTATTTAGGAACACAGATCTCTATGTTGATTCCACAAGTCCATCCCCCTATACAGTTAGAAAGCACTCCCTAGGCTCACATTGAACCCATTGATCACCCCTGGATTAACCCCTTCCTTGTCAGTGTCATTATTACAGTGACAGTGCATATTTTTAGCACTGATTACTGCAGTAATGTCACTGGTCTCACCAAAAGTGTCAAAAATGTCAGTTAGGGGTTCAATCTGTCCGCCACAATGTCGCAGTCCCGCTAAAAATTGCTGATTGCCACCATTACTAGTAAAAAAAATAAAAATGACATAAATCTTTCCCCTAGTTTGTAGACACGATAACTTTTGCGCAAACCAATCAAAATACACTTATTGGGATTTTTTTAACCAAAAATATGTAGCAGAATACAAATTGGCCTATAAGGATGAAAAAATTAGATTTTTACCTTTTTTGTATTGGGAATGTTATATAGCAGAAAGTGAAAAATATTGTTTTGTTTTTTTCAGAATTGTCACTCATTTTTTGGTTTATAGTGTAGAAAATAAAAATCGCACAGGTGATCAAATACCGCCAAAAGAAAGCTCTATTTGTGGGGGAAAAAGACATCGATTTTATTTGGGTACAGCGTCGCACGACCGCGCAATTATCCGTTAAATTCACGCAGTGCCGAATCACAAAATAGGCCCTGGTCTTTGAGCAGCCAAATCCTCCGGGGCTTAAGTGGTATCGCTGAATCGCAAACAAAATGCCGAATCGCAAAAAAATGGCCTGGTCCAGAAGTGGTCGAAATAAAAAACCTCCTGACTTTACAATCACTTTAAATTAAAATGTAATTATGTTAATTTACTCCAAATTAGACAATGGGCACCTAAACTTCTGAAGATGGCTTGTCATTCTCCGCTTCCTACCAGCCCAGTATCGACATGTTTTATCAATGAAGATCACTTCAAAAACTTAGGTCACTCCATGGAAAACAGGGACAGTGGCAAAACCATTCCAGAGTGTTATCCAGATTTGGCTCCGGCAAGCCGATGGTGACCACATACTAGCCGCAGACGTGTCATTGCCGGATGAAGACTGCATGAAGGATACACAATCATGTGATATTTAATCCTGAACACTGCAGACTAAAGCTGGATACACACTATACAACTTTTGTTGTTAGATTTCCTTTAGATTTAAGCCCCGTACACACGTACCGAATGTCGGCCGAACGATCGGCCGTCTTTTGTCCGGTGCTGTCCTGTCAGCTGAAAAGTGCAAAAGACTGCACACGAATTTTGTCGGCCAACAACAGCCGACTGCAGAAGTGATGTCATGTGATGTTTAACTTTCCGTGTGTTTTTTCTTTTCTGAGCATGCTCAGTCTTGCTAATCTGCTGTTTGTCGGCCGAATCCTGTACTGACTGGCGAACAATCGGCCGTTCTGGTGACGGCCAACAAAAATTTTATAGCCTGCACACCCGATTCTGTTCGGCCGAAAAGTCGCTGTCGGAAGCATCATACTAACAAGCCGACAATCGGCCGATCGTTCGGTGGCCGAATATTTACGGCCGACAATCGGTACGTGTGTACGGGGCTTTACCTTCAATTATGTAGTGCAAGGGCCGACTTGATTGCATACAAATTGAAAGTGTTTAGATTTGTCCTCATATTATATGGTTTTGGTAAATCTAAAGGAAAAAATCTAAAGACAATTGTATAGTGTGTATGGCCCTTTAAGCTAGATACACACTATACAATTGTCTTTAGATTTTTTCCTTTAGATTTAGGCTGGCCATACATTCTACAATTTTCTTGTTCAACTTCCTTTAGCTTTACCTTAACCACTTGCCGACCGCCGCAAGTACATATACTGCGGCGGTCAGCCCCTCCTGGGCAAAGTGACGTACCTGTACGTCACTCGCCCACGAGCCTATTGCGGGCGAGCGCGCGTCGCCGGAGGCGCGCTCCCGCCCCCGCTCGTTCCCTAATGTCCCCGCGTGAGTGACCGGCGGCTCCAATGTCTGCCAGCCACTCGCGATCTCCCGCAGCTGAGGGAGAAAGACAGACGGCTGATGTAAACACAGCCGTCTGTCATTCTCCCTTGGATCATCACAGAGGCTATGTGATCCTGCTGTATAGGATCATATGTCTATGTGATGATCTAACAAGCCACGCCCCCCTGACAGTTAGAATCACGCCCCTAGGGTCACACTTAACCCCTTGATCACCAATAAAGTTAACCCCTCCCAGCCAGAGTCATTTTGACAGTAACAGTGCATATTTATAGCACTGATTACTGTAGTAATGTCACTGGTCCCCCCAAAAGTGTCAAAAATGTCAGTTAGGGGTCCGATCTGTCCACCGCAATGTCGCAGTCCCGCAAAAAAAAAAAATCGCAGATCGCCGCCATTACTAGTTAAAAAAAAACAATAAAAATGACATAAATCTTTCGCGTAGTTAGTAGACGCAACAACTTTTACACAAACCAATCAAAATACGCTTATTGCAATTTTTTATCAAAAATATGTAGCAGAAATCAAATTGGCCTAAAATGTTAAAAAATTTGATTTTTACATTTTTTTTTTTGTGAATTTTTTATAGCAGAACGTGAAAAATATATATATATTTTTTTTTTTCAGAATTGTCGCTCTTTTTTTGTTTACAGCGCAATAAATAAAAAATCGCACAGATGATCAAATAATACCAAAAGAAAGCTCTATTTGTGGGGAAAAAAAGGACATCAATTTTATTTAGGTACAGCGTCGCACGACCGTGCAATTTTCCGCTAAAGTAACGCAGTGCCGAATCGCAAAATATGGCCTGGTCATTAAGGGGGAAAATCTTCCGGTCCGGAAGTGGTTAAGCCCTCGGTTCACATGGTGCGGCTACTTTAGTGCGATTTCAAAGCTGCACATCAGTGTGATTTGCACTGCCGATTTAATTGCGGCTTGTGACTTAGAGCCGGTTCACACTGAGGCGATCCGACTTCGGGGGGCGACCTGTGAAGTCGCGTGCACCGCTGTGCACCGCGACTTCGGCGCTACTTGCAGGGACTTCACATAATGGAAATCTATGCAAGTCGCTCCCAGGTCGCCCCAAAGTAGTACAGGACCTTTTTTCTAAGTCGGAGTGACTTGTGTTGCTCCTATTAGAACGGCTCCTGTACTACTCAATGGACCGTGACCGACCGCGACTTGTCAGGCTCACAAGTCGCCTGACAAGTCGCGGCAGTGTGAATGGGCTCTTGATTTAAAATCAGTTTATGCAAGTCGCAATGAAATCGGTAAATATTTGTGCAGGAACCTTTTTCCATAATCCCTGCAGCATGAGATATTTCTATTTCTATTGCCAGTAACTGGGTGCAACTTGTCATGCGATTTGGAACTGTCAAAGTGCATGACAAGTTGCACCAGCGTAAACGGGGGCTGAGTCTTTTTGCCTCCATGCACCTTCAGAACACACACACACATGCTTCTCGGAAAGCAGCAAAAAAAGAGAAGTCTTTTGTTGAAACCGATGCACACAATCCTTTAACAGGAAATTTCAATGAAGTTGCAGAAGACATTAGCAATTAGATATGAATGAATATTGAATTACCTTTCCATAGGAGACATCCTTCAGTCTTGAACGTGCTCTGTGCAGTGATCAGCTTCTCCTAATGAGCCAGCACTGAATGAGATGCTTGTGTCACTGGTTCTCACTGGTTTTCTGACTAGCATTGTGATGGGGAAACCCTGTGGTTTTTAGAACACGCACCGGGTCTTTGTAACATGCTGAGATTACAGTGGGGAGGTGGAGGAAGTCACACAGACATGCCACTTTCTGCTCATGTTCTTGGCCAATGTTCTTGGTCCTCGCTGGGCTGGTTCCTTTCCAGGTCTAAGGAATGTTCTTCTTGGAAAACAAAAAAAGGAACAGCTGCTAAAACTCTTAACCAGGTGCTGGCAGGAAAGAGGCCGAGGTTCAAACAGCTGAAGAATTCCATGTTGTGGGATTATTATTACTCCATAGAAAAAAGTGCTTGGCTACAAAGTCAAAGAGGCTGATAGGAAGCTGAGAATGACAAGCCATCTTCAGAAGCTTAGGTGCCCGTCATCTAATTTGGAGTAAATTAACATAATTCATTTTTAATTTAAAGTGATTGTAAAGTCAGGAGGTTTTTTTAATCTTAACCACTTAAGCCCCAGAAGATTTTACCCCCTTCCTGACCAGGGCCTATTTTGCGATTCAGCACTGCGTGACTTTAACAGACAATTGCGCGGTCGTGCGACGCCGTACCTAAACGAATTTGACGTCCTTTTTTTCCCACAAACAGAGCTTTCTTTTGGTGGTATTTGATCACCTGTGCGATTTTTTGATCATGCGCAATAAACAAAAGAACTGCGTAAATTTTGCAAAAAAAAACAATATTTTTCACATTTTTTTATATAAAATTCCCCCAAAAAAAATGTAAAAATCAAAATTTTTTAACATTTTAGGGAAATTTGTTTTATGCTACATATGTTTGGTAAAAAAAAATCGCAAAAAGCATATTTTGATTGGTTTGCGCAAAAGTTATTGCGTTTACTAACTAAGGGAAAGATTTTTGCAATTTTTGTTGGGTTTTTTTTAACGAGTAATGGCGGCGATCTGCGATTTTGTTTGCGGGACTGCGACATTGCGGCGGACAGATCGGACCCCTGACTGACATTTTTGACACTTTTGGGAGTACCAGTGACATTACTAGAGTAATAAGTGCTATAAATATGCACTGTTACTGTCAAAATGACACTGGCAGGGAAGGGGTTAACTTTATTGGTGATCAAGGGGTTAAGTCTGTCCCTAGGGACATGATTCTAACTGTCAGGGGGCGTGGCTTATTAGATTATCACAGAGACATACGATCCTACATAGCAGGATCGCATAGCCTCTGTCATGATCTAAGGGAGAATGACAGACGGCTGTGTTTACATCAGCCGTCTGTCTTTCTCCCTCTCCTGAGGGAGATCGCGAGTGGCCGGCGGACATCGGAGCCGCCAGTCACACACGCGGGGATGGCAAGGAACGAGCGAGGCACTCGCTCGTCCCCTACAGGCTCGTGGGCGAGTGACGTAGCGGTATGTCACTTTGCCTGTAGGGGGCTGACTGCCGCAGTATATAGTAGTGCGGCAGTCGGCAAGTGGTTAAAGTGACTGTAAAGTCAGGAGGTTTTTTTTATCTTAAAGCGGAGTTCCACTCAAAAGTGGAACTTCTGATTATCTGTCTCCACCCCCCCCCCTCCCCTTGGGAACAAGGAAACAGGGTCTGACACTGCCAGTGATCCACCTCCATCCCCAATATACATAAGAAGGAAGAAAAATAGCCCTGGCCCTGGGACTTTGAATGAGGTGGGCACAATTGGCCAATGATAATTTTATTGGGAGTAAAAAATCCTCATAAGTTACATTGTACGTAAGATCAGTCAATAAAAGTGTACATGATAGTATACATATATGTATATACAGTGGGTACGGAAAGTATTCAGACCCCCTTAAATTTTTCACTCTTTGTTATATTGCAGCCATTTGCTAAAATCATTTAAGTTCATTCTTCTTCCTCATGAATGTACACATAGCACCCCATACTGACAGAAAAACACAGAATTGTTGACATTGTTGCAGATTTATTAAAAAAGAAAAACTGAAATATCACATGGTCCTAAGTATTCAGACCCTTCGCTGTGACACTCATATATTTAACTCAGGTGCTTTCCATTTCTTCTGATCATCCTTGAGATGGTTCTACACCTTCATTTGAGTCCAGCTGTGTTTGATTATACTGATTGGACTTGATTAGGAAAGCCACACACCTGTCTATATAAGACCTTCCAGATCACAATGCATGTCAGAGCAAATGAGAATCATGAGGTCAAAGGAACTGCCTGAAGAGCTCAGAGACAGAATTGTGGCAAGGCACAGATCTGGCCAAGGTTACAAAAAGATTTCTGCTGCACTTAAGGTTCCTAAGAGCACAGTGGCCTCCATAATCCTCAAATGGAAGACGTTTGGGACGACCAGAACCCTTCCTAGAGGTGGCCGTCCGGCCAAACTGAGCTATCGGGGGAGAAGAGCCTTGGTGAGAGAGGTAAAGAAGAACCCAAAGATCACTGTGGCTGAGCTCCAGAGATGCAGTCAGGAGATGGGAGAAAGTTGTAGAAAGTCAACCATCACTGCAGCCCTCCACCAGTCGGGGCTTTATGGCAGAGTGGCCCGACGGAAGCCTCTCCTCAGTGTAAGACACATGAAAGCCGGCATGGAGTTTGCTAAAAAACACCTGAAGGACTCCAAGATGGTGAGAAATAAGATTTTCTGGTCTGATGAGACCAAAATAGAACTTTTTGGCCTTAATTCTAAGCGGTATGTGTGGAGAAAACCAGGCACTGCTCATCACCTGTCCAATACAGTCCCAACAGTGAAGCATGGTGGTGGCAGCATCATGCTGTGGGGGTGTTTTTCAGCTGCAGGGACAGGACGAGAGGAAGATGAATGCGGCCAAGTACAGGGATATCCTGGACAAAAACCTTCTCCAGAGTGCTCTGGACCTCAGACTGGGCCGAAGGTTTACCTTCCAACAAGACAATGACCCTAAGCACACAGCTAAAATAACAAAGGAGTGGCTTCACAACAACTCCGTGACTGTTCTTGAATGGCCCAGCCAGAGCCCTGACTTAAACCCAATTGAGCATCTCTGGAGAGACCTAAAAATGGCTGTCCACCAACGTTTACCATCCAACCTGACAGAACTGGAGAGGATCTGCAAGGAGGAATGGCAGAGGATCCCCAAATCCAGGTGTGAAAGACTTGTTGCATCTTTCCCAAAAAGACTCCTGGCTGTATTAGATCAAAAGGGGGCTTCTACTAAATACTGAGCAAAGGGTCTGAATACTTAGGACCATGTGATATTTCAGTTTTTCTTTTTTAATAAATCTGCAACAATGTCAACAATTCTGTGTTTTTCTGTCAGTATGGGGTGCTGTGTGTACATTCATGAGGAAGAAGAATGAACTTAAATGATTTTAGCAAATGGCTGCAATATAACAAAGAGTGAAAAATTTAAGGGGGTCTGAATACTTTCCGTACCCACTGTAAATGTAACAAACAATGTGGCGCTACTCCTAAAAACATCCAAAAGTGACTGGACTGGAAAGTCTATATAATGTCCTAAGCCGCCAGGAAAGGTGCAAAGCTGTAAATCCGGGAAACCACCACCAGACACCCTGTTCACACCGCCTCTTACCAGATGGGGATGATCCCCATAACAGAGATCCAATGCGCCCAAATCTTAAGAAAGCACAAGGCGATCCTCCTCCCGATGCACCAGGATTCAGAAATTCAACCATGGATTGGTGTGGGACAAAGAATAGAACACTATCATAGCACAGACCGTAATACTTTTATTCATAGCAAATATGGATTAAGAACACTTACAATATGCAGATAAAATCAAGCATTTCAGCAAATTCCCAGTGCTTCTCTGCGTATGTCCCGCTATGCTCCACAGACCACCCAAAAGATGGCCGCCGCGTCTCCTCCGTGTAGGCATGCGTGACCGTGAGCACCGCCCGACGTACGTTTCGTCGTTAGCAGACGCCGTCCAGGGACCAGGAGTAGCGCCACATTGTTTGTTACATTTCCATTTTTTGATCTGTTATTATTTCAGATTCTGTGTGGCAGCTTTCCATTTTTTTCATTACAACGTTTTGTATTTATTAGTTAGCGCAGCAATATTGTTTTATATATGTATATAACAATTGGAGTCATATGATGGTAAATATGCATCTTCAAACTCAATGCATTTCGTGAGACACAGCTCACTTCTTCAGGAGTAGATGCGTCTATATATGTCTATAAAGATAATACAACATAGTATCAGTATAAAAGTATACATTGTGGTAACCAATGAGATATAATACATAAAGGATCCTAGTAGGGGATCCAAACTCACACATTGGCTGGGCCGGGAAGGAAACCGGTAATCCGCTCGGGCCGTGGCTGGATAGGCCTGATCCGGAAGCTGAAGGCGTGAGACCAAAAACGCAACCCCAAAGGGGAACAAGTGGGGGATAATTGGCACCTCGCCGCGGTCAGGTTCGTCAGAGGTTTGGCCCCCTACTCTTCCCACTGCTTCGTGGCCAATTACCGAGCGAAGCGCGCTTTGCACATGCGCAGTAGGGACCCACCTGTGAAGCCGCGAGGCTTCACTGCCAGGTTCCCTTACAGGCAATGGCGGCGGCAGCACCAACAGCCGATGGACTCCAGGACAGGTAAGTGTCCTGATATTAAAAGTTAGCAGCTACAGTATGTGTACAGTGTGTGTAGCTGCTGACTTTTAATTTTTGGAGGGGGCAAACTCAGCTTTAACCACTTCTGGACCGGAAAAATTTGCCCCCTTAATGACCAGGCCATTTTTTGCGATTCGGCACTGCGTTATTTTAATGGACAATTGTACGGTCGTGCGACGCTGTACCTAAATGAAATTGATGTCCTTTTTTTCACACAAATAGAGCTTTCTTTTGGTGGTATTTGATCACCTGATGCGATTTTTATTTATTGCGCTATCAACAAAAAAAGAGCGACAATTCTGAAAAAATTTTGTTCACTTTCTGCTAAATAATATTCCCCCCAAAAAAATTAAAAATCTAATTTTTTCTTCCTTTTAGGCCAATTTGTATTCTGCTACATATTTGTGCTAAAAAAATGCAATGTTACTGTACTAATGACACTGGCAGGGAAGGGGTTAACCCAGGGGCGATCAAAGGGTTAAATCTGAGCTTAGGGGAGTGATTTCTAACTGTATGAGGGAGGGACTTGTGAAATGAACACAGAGACCTGTGTTCCTAAATAGGAGGATCACAGGTGCTCCGTGATCATTTCAGAGAGAACAATGGTCTGCTGTGTTTACAGCAGCTGACCGTCCTTCTCTCTCTCAGCGGGGAGCGATCGAAGGTGCCTGGCAGCAATCGGTGCCACCAGTCCCGTGGATCAGCATCCACACTGCCTAGTGACGGCGACGCGTGCTCACCCCCCAGGAGCGCTCCCACGAACCGCCGTACAGGTAGGTCAGCAAGTGGTTATTGCATTCTATGCATTAAGATATAAAAACTTCTCTGTGCAGCAGCCTCCCCAGCACCCCCTAATACTTACCTGAGGGTTGCCACCCTTCCTGGATTCACCTGGACAGTCCGGGTTTTCAATCGTGTGTCCAAGTTTCAGACCACCTGAAACCCTGAAACAATATTCAGAATGGACTGTGGCTCTTCAAGTAACAAAGTACCACAACCGCCGATTGCATAAGTGTGCACATGGGCCCTTATCCCTATACATAGGCAAGAGAGGAGATAGGGCTTGATCTGCCCCTCCTCCTCCTGCCCCTACCCCTCTGTCTGCTCACAATCCAATCCCTGAAGTTCTGTGTCTCAGGAAAGGGCTGTGTGGGCTGGAAATTTGAAGCTCAGCAAACCGGCAGATACATCATGGATGAAAGGTGTCGATGCCTGAGCCTCCATCCTCGGGTAAGTGAGCTCACCATCCAATGCCTGTGACTGAAGTCCCCCCCCCTTCTCTCTCCTGCCTCCAAGTGAGTGAATACACTAAGATAAGAGGGTCTCAGATGTAAGGGGTGTTCTGTGGACTCTGATGTAAGGGGGGCTTTGGAAATCCTAAATATAGGGGGAATGCTGGGAACTCTGATGTCAGTGCGAGGTTTGGTGAGCAAAAACCCCTTTACATCAGAGTTCCCCTTTACACCAGAGTCCACAGCATTCCCCCTTCAAAAAAAAAATGTTGCCGTGTGTGGCCAAAGTGTTCGGGTATGGCTTGAAGAAACGGTAGCATCCCAACTTGAGCCCCATCTGGATCCCACAATGTTGCATAAGAGTCTCGGCTGCCCAGGACTCCCCTCCTCATTATTTAAGACAGCAGTGCGGCACCATTGGCTCCGGCTGCTGTCAAAGTGAGTCAGCCAATGAGAAGAGAAAGGGGGCGGGGCTGGCTACGTTTCACGTCTGAATTGACACAGGCAGCTGTGGCTTGGCTCAGGTGCCCCCATAGTAAGCTGCTCGCAGTGGGGGAAGTCAACAGGAGGGAGGGGCCAAGAGAGCCAAAGAGGGACCCGAGAAGAGGGGGATCTGGGCTGCTCTGTGTAAAAACCACTACACAGCATGGTAAGTATTTACGAAAAATAAAAAAACAAGACTTTAGTATCACATTAATTGAAGCCTAAGAGTGTTACTAAACCCAGGAGCCTGTAGTCACTAGATCTGCTCTCCCACACTACACAGAACATGGAAATGCAATTATTTTAGTAGGTATAAACTGCTAAATACCTTTCCTCATCAGCCGTATATAGCAGTCTTTTGGCTTCTATCAGTGCATGGTTAAAGCTTGAAGGAGGAGTTTTCATTCCCCTCTGACTGTCCTATGAGGCTGCAGGACCCCTGACCCTCTGTTTGGACAGTGCTGATCACAAGCACCCTCCCTCCCGAAAAAAAAAAACCTCTCTAGCAATACACACCAAACTGAGCATGTGCAGAGCGTCCCCAAGCCTCTTTACTATCAGCAGATGGATTGGGGACAGTGGAAGAAGGGGAGAATCAGAGAAAACAGGACTTTTTTACACAATGCAGAGGATTAACTCCTTAGGTTCCCCAGTGAGTATAACAAGCATGTTAACTGCATATACAGACTGATTTTACTGTTGTGGGTTTAGTAACCACTTCAGCTCTGGAAGGTTTTACCCCCTTCATGACCAAGCCATTTTTTGCTATTCAGCACTGCACTTATTACTGGCAATTGCACGGTCATGCAACACAAATTTAATATAATTTTTTTTTTTTCATACAAATAGAGCTTTCTTTTGGTGGTGGTACAGTGCCTTGTGAAAGTATTCGGCCCCCCTTGAGCTTTGCGACCTTTTGCCACATTTCAGGCTTCAAACATAAAGATATAAAACTGTAATTTTTTGTGAAGAATCAACAACAAGTGGGACACAATCATGAAGTGGAACGAAATTTATTGGATATTTCAAACTTTGTTAACAAATAAAAAACTGAAAAATTGGGCGTGCAAAATTATTCAGCCCCTTTACTTTCAGTGCAGCAAACTCTCTCCAGAAGTTCAGTGAGGATCTCTGAATGATCCAATGTTGACCTAAATGACTAATGATGATAAATAGAATCCACCTGTGTGTAATCAAGTCTCCGTATAAATGCACCTGCACTGTGATAGTCTCAGAGGTCCGTTTAAAGCGCAGAGAGCATCATGAAGAACAAGGAACACACCAGGCAGGTCCGAGATACTGTTGTGGAGAAGTTTAAAGCCGGATTTGGATACAGAAAGATTTCCCAAGCTTTAAACATCCCAAGGAGCACTGTGCAAGCGATAATATTGAAATGGAAGGAGTATCAGACCACTGCAAATCTACGAAGACCTGGCCGTCCCTCTAAACGTTCAGCTCATACAAGGAGAAGACTGATCAGAGATGCAGCCAAGAGGCCCATGATCACTCTGGATGAACTGCAGAGATCTACAGCTGAGGTGGGAGACTCTGTCCATAGGACAACAATCAGTCGTATACTGCACAAATCTGGCCTTTATGGAAGAGTGGCAAGAAGAAAGCCATTTCTTAAAGATATCCATAAAAAGTGTCGTTTAAAGTTTGCCACAAGCCACCTGGGAGACACCAAACATGTGGAAGAAGGTGCTCTGGTCAGATGAAACCAAAATCAAACTTTTTGGCAACAATTCAAAACGTTATGTTTGGCGTAAAAGCAACACAGCTCATCACCCTGTACACACCATCCCCACTGTCAAACATGGTGGTGGCAGCATCATGGTTTGGGCCTGCTTTTCTTCAGCAGGGACAGGGAAGATGGTTAAAATCGATGGGAAAATGGATGGAGCCAAATACAGGACCATTCTGGAAGAAAACCTGATGGAGTCTGCAAAAGACCTGAGACTGGGACGGAGATTTGTCTTCCAACAAGACAATGATCCAAAACATAAAGCAAAATCTACAATGGAATGGTTCACAAATAAACATATCCAGGTGTTAGAATGGCCAAGTCAAAGTCCAGACCTGAATCCAATCGAGAATCTGTGGAAAGAACTGAAAACTGCTGTTCACAAACGCTCTCCATCCAACCTCACTGAGCTCGAGCTGTTTTGCAAGGAGGAATGAGCAAAAATTTCAGTCTCTCGATGTGCAAAACTGATAGAGACATACCCCAAGCGACTTACAGCTGTAATCGCAGCAAAAGGTGGCGCTACAAAGTATTAACTTAAGGGGGCTGAATAATTTTGCACGCCAAATTTTTCAGTTTTTTATTTGTTAAAAAAGTTTGAAATATCCAATAAATTTTGTTCCACTTCATGATTGTGTCCCACTTGTTGTTGATTCTTCACAAAAAAATTACAGTTTTATATCTTTATGTTTGAAGCCTGAAATGTGGCAAAAGGTCGCAAAGTTCAAGAGGGCCGAATACTTTCGCAAAGCACTGTATTTGATCACCCCTGCGTTTTTTATTTTTTATTATATGAACAAAAAAAGACACTGGCTGGGAGGGACACTGACACTAGTAACACTAATACAGCGATCAATGATAATAATATGCACTGTCACTTTACTAATGACACTGGCTGGGAAGGGGTTAATATCTAGGGGCAATCAAGGGGCTAACAGGTGTAATGTGTGCTGGCTTTACTGACCAATCAGGCTGTTTTTGTTTCTCCCCGCTATTCTGGGAGAAGAAACAGCCAGATCACTGATCTCTGTTTGTAAACACAGAACTCTATGTGTGATTTGACACAGCCAATCAGCAAGTTTCACCTAAAATTATTGGCTGAAATCTGCTGCCAAACTCGCACTGTGTCCAATCACAGCACGGGTTAGCAGGGGGCGCGCGCATGCAGGCCCCAAACACAGAAGCAAGCCAGCAAAGTACATGTACGTTGCGGAGTCTGCACCTGCTGCCCACTCAGTATATTTACTGTGAGCAGTCAGCAGGAAGTTCATTGAAGTTTAAAGCTGGCCATACGCTGGTAGGCTGGGTTCACATATATGCGGGGCCGGTTTCTGTGCAGTCTGGTGAGGTTTTCATTCAGCAATTCAGGTGCCAATTTGACACCTAAATCACACCTGAAACGGACTGAAATACGCATAGATGTGAACAAAAAATTATATTAACTTCTTGCCACCCGCGCTATAGCCGAAAGACGGCTACAGCGCGGGCTCTAATTTCCGGGAGGCCGTCTTTAAACGGCCTCCCAGTGACAGGCTCCCCGGGCGCTCCCACGAGCGCGCATCGGGGAAAATCTGTGTCGGCTGTGTCCCTTGGACACAGCCAATCACAGATCGTGGTAAAGGGCCAATCACAGCGGCCATTTACCACGTGATCAGACCATGCAATGAGAGATGATCTCATATGTAAACATATGAGATCATCTCTCATCGCCAGCTCTCCTTCCTCACACAGAGACTGCAGTGTGAGGAAGAGCAGAGCCGATCAGCGCTTAGGGGACAAAGAAAAATGTAATCAGGACACTGATTGCAAAAGAGGTAAATAAAATACAATAAGTGCCCACCATCAGTGCCCACAGTGCCCGCCATCAGTGCCCACAATCAGTGCCCATAGTGCTGCCAGTCAGTGCCCATCAGTGCCTGCTCATCTAGCAGTGTTGGGGTAGTTACTCAAAAAATGTAACTAGTTACTTCTGTAAATTGTAATGAGATTACTTTACTAGTTACTGCATTTGAAAAGTAACTTCACTACTTATTACTTTACTTTCCTCTTTCTTCATTGACCATGTAGAAGAGGATACATGACACTCTTTCTGCATAGAGTTTATTGTATAAACACAGGCTTTGGGAAACGAGAACAAAACCTGAAAAAAACAGAATAAAACATAAAGTGTAACAAAAAGTCATAAACTTCATCCCTCTCTATTCTTCCAAATAACGATTGTATCGCACGGCTTGGGTAACGCAGGAAAGCGCGTTCCTATAGCCTAGTAAAGTAGTGTAGTTACCTCCTATAGCCTAGTAAAGTAGTGTAGTTACCTCCTATAGCCTAGTAAAGTAGTGTAGTTACCTCCTATAGCCTAGTATAGTAGTGTAGTTACCTCCTATAGCCTAGTAAAGTAGTGTAGTTACCTCCTATAGCCTAGTAAAGTAGTGTAGTTACCTCCTATAGTCTAGTAAAGTAGTGTAGTTACCTCCTATAGTCTAGTAAAGTAGTGTAGTTACCTCCTATAGCCTAGTAAAGTAGTGTAGTTACCTCCTATAGTCTAGTAAAGTAGTGTAGTTACCTCCTATAGCCTAGTAAAGTAGTGTAGTTACCTCCTATAGCCTAGTAAAGTAGTGTAGTTATCTCCTATAGCCTAGTAAAGTAGTGTAGTTATCTCCTATAGCCTAGTAAAGTAGTGTAGTGACCTCCTATAGCCTAGTAAAGTAGTGTAGTTACCTCCTATAGCCTAGTAAAGTAGTGTAGTTACCTCCTATAGCCTAGTATAGTAGTGTAGTTACCTCCTATAGCCTAGTAAAGTAGTGTAGTTACCTCCTATAGCCTAGTAAAGTAGTGTAGTTACCTCCTATAGTCTAGTAAAGTAGTGTAGTTACCTCCTATAGTCTAGTAAAGTAGTGTAGTTACCTCCTATAGCCTAGTAAAGTAGTGTAGTTACCTCCTATAGTCTAGTAAAGTAGTGTAGTTACCTCCTATAGCCTAGTAAAGTAGTGTAGTTACCTCCTATAGCCTAGTAAAGTAGTGTAGTTATCTCCTATAGCCTAGTAAAGTAGTGTAGTTATCTCCTATAGCCTAGTAAAGTAGTGTAGTGACCTCCTATAGCCTAGTAAAGTAGTGTAGTGACCTCCTATAGTCTAGTAAAGTAGTGTAGTTACTTCCTATAGCCTAGTAAAGTAGTGTAGTTACCTCCTATAGTCTAGTAAAGTAGTGTAGTTACCTCCTATAGCCTAGTAAAGTAGTGTAGTTACCTCCTATAGTCTAGTAAAGTAGTGTAGTTACCTCCTATAGCCTAGTATAGTAGTGTAGTTACCTCCTATAGCCTAGTAAAGTAGTGTAGTTACCTCCTATAGCCTAGTAAAGTAGTGTAGTTACCTCCTATAGCCTAGTAAAGTCGTGTAGTTACCTCCTATAGTCTAGTAAAGTAGTGTAGTTACCTCCTATAGCCTAGTAAAGTAGTGTAGTTACCAATATTAGTATTGTAACTAGTTACATTACTTCGTTACCAAAAAAAGTAATGTAGTTACTGTAATCAGTTACTTTGTAACTAGTTACCCCCAACACTGTCATCTAGGTACTGATGGGCACTGACTAGCAGCACTATGGGCACTGAGTGTGGGCACTGATGGTGCTGCCCATCAGTGCTCATCAGTGACACCCGTCAGTGTCCATCAGTACCAGCCATCAGTGTCCAGCAGTGCCGCCTCTCAGTGCCCATCAGTGCCGCCCATCAGTGCCACCTCTCAGTGCCCAGCAGTGCCACCTCTCAGTGCCCAGCAGTGCCACCTCTAAGTGCCCAGCAGTGCCACCTATCAGTGCTCATCAGTGCCGCCTATCAGTGCCGCCTATCAGTGCTGCCTATCAGTGCTCATCAGTGCGGCATATTAGTACCTCCTCATCAGTGCCACCTCATCAGTGCCCATAAGTGCCACCTCATCAGTGCCCATAAGTGCCACCTCATCAGTGCCCATCAGTGCCCATCAGTGCACATCAGTGAAGGAGAAAAATGTATTTATTTTCAAAATTTACTCGCAGAAAATAAGAAAAACTTTTTTTTTTTCAAAATTTTCTGTCTTTTTTCTTTTTTTTTTTTGTAAGAAATAAAAAACCCAGAGATGATTAAATACCACCAAAAGAAAGCTCTATTTGTGTGAAAAAAATGATAAAAATTTTATATGGGTATAGTGTAGCATGACCGCGCAATTGTTATTCAAAGCGTGAGAGCGCTGAAAGCTGAAAATTGGCCTGGATGGGAAGGGGGTGAAAGTGCCCGGTAGGCAAGTGGTTAAAACCTGCGCTAAAATTAATGTGTGTTAGTACTACCTGCAGCTGCTGCTCACTTTGGAAAAGACCAAGAAAACAGTAAAATATTTGGAAACAGCACTACCAGGCAAATGGAATTAAATATAAAGTGCACTAAAAATGTAAACTAAATAATATGGTAATAATGATATTAATAATATTAATAAAGTGCATCGGTAATAGAAAATATCATATAATCACATAATTAATTAAAGTGCAAAAAAAATGTTCATATAAAGTGCCAAATGTGCAAAAAAGTGCGGAAAAATATAGTGCAGTCCAAAGATTATATACAGTCCACTTGAATCAAATAAGGTGCTGAATATTGTGCTCCACACAAAAGTGCCAAGTGCTTCCAAAGAACCCTCTTGGGGATCCACTCACCAGAGTTAGGAGAATTCTGAGCCGTATATAAATTTATCCAGCTACACCTCCGAGTCACCTCCAGCCTCAGATGCAGGGTAATAAACAGCCTTGGTGTCCCCCAGGATATCAATAAGGATGAACCTTCAGTATACCTCCAAACACCTCTGAAACTCCTCCATGCTTAAAGTGGAGTTCCGGCCACAGATTCGTTTTTTTTCTTTTAAATACCTCCCAAACAGTGATCCACCGCCCTTCTTACATCCGCTAATCCGATTTTATACATGTAAATAATAGATTGACAATACTAAAATCTTACTTCATAAAATTTTTGCAGAGCGCCGCCATCTTTTCCATGGTCACCCGAAGCCGCAGTGTGCACATATATGCCCTGCTTCCCGGTTGTAGATTGAGGGGGGCCGATCAATGCAGCGCAAAATCTCGCGCATGCCCAGTACTATGCTGTGGCTGTTACTCCACTCTCTCTCCAACAAACAAAGGAAAGTACTGGCAATAGGCTGGCGCCGTCCGCGCTGTGCTCCGCCTCTCATCGCGTCATTTTCTGTTTGTAAATAACGCGATGAGAGGAGCGGCCGGCCGCCTACGTCACTGCCCATTGCCTCCTGGGAGTGATCAGTAAGAGCTCCCAGGACGCATTGCGGCACAGGAAGTGCCGCGGCCGCACAGGGAGGAAGTGGAAGGAAAGGTGAGTATATTTTCTGCTGAAACAAGGTAAGTAAAAAAAAATAAAAATTCGGGAATATCCAATTCTTTTTCAAGGTACAGTAAGGAAGCGGATGCCACAAAATCTAAGATAACGATTTTGCGGCCGGATCTCCGCTTTAAAATAAATTCTTTTAGATGCTCCACAGGAAAATGCTTAGGCTGGCCATACACTATACAATTTTCTTGTTCAACTTTCCTTTAGATTTACCAAAACCATGTAATATAGGGTCAAACCTAAACACTTTCAATTTGTATGCAGTCAGGCAGGCCCTTGCACTACATAGTTTAAGGTAAATCTAAAGGAAATGGAATAAGAAAATTGTATAGTGTATGTCCAGCCTTAGGCAATGAAACGTGTTTTCCTTATTATTGTTGGGCTGCCACAAAAGGAAGGATTAGGGACTTTTTGACTGTGATGCAAACTTGTTCCAGGTGGGTCAGGTCCGGGGATCGGAGGGATGCTGATCGGGGACACAGATCATCTGTGTTAAACGCCCCTCTATGTTGGCCTATGTGTCCATACACACATAGAACTGGAGCCATAAGCGTTTAGGGGCAGTAGAAAAAAAACGGACAGCCTGTGTGTCCAGAAGCCGAGGCTGTTGAGCTGTAAAATAACGCAAAACGCTGCTAAACGCTCTAACAAGTATTTAGCCGCGTTTAGCTGCTTTTGGCGTTTTTAGACATTTTTACAATATAGGGAGTGTTTTTACCGTAAAAACGCCCATAAACGCTAGCAAAAACACGGCTGAAAGCACGTTTTTACAGCTGCTTTTTCCTGGCCTGTGTGCATGAGGCCTAAAAAAAATGCGCTCAGCCCGTTTGAGGTTTCCAGCCCTGAGTTATACATATATTCCCGTCCAGTATCTGATGAATAATACAGGATTTCTGCTTACTGAACGCTGAGGTCATCATTTCACAGCTATGCTCGGGATGAATAGAAACTGAACATGACAAGTAGTGATTCTGGGATTTTTTGTTCCTTAGGCCTTGGTATTAATTGCAGACTTTTTAGTTTTGTATGATAGATATGGTTTAGTTCATCTTGTATTAGACTAGGCTAGGCTGGAGACGCTCAGAGTACAATCCTGTTTAAATCAATGAGGTTCACTGCATGGGTGCTGAAGAAGATTTCGATCATTTGGGTATAAACTGAGTTCAGCAAGCATTTGGGTGGTGGGGGGTATTAGGATTTGAGGGGGTTCCATGTTAGGGAGCTATTTTAGTTTTTACTAAAAGTAAACATGTCCTTTAACCACTTAAAGGAGTTGTAAAGTCAGAAGTTTTTTTTTATCTTAATACATTAAGAGAAAAAATACGTTCTGGGTGTAGAAGCCTCCCCAACACCCCCTAATACTTACCCGAGCCCCCTCTCTATCCAAGCGATGTAGACAAGTCCCTTGGCTGTCCAGGACTCTCTCTCTCCTGATTGGCTGAAACACAGCCACAGTGCTATTGGCTGTGCCCGGGGCTGTCAAAGTCAGTTAGCCAATCAGGAGAAAGAGAGGGGGCAGGACCGAACGGCAGCTCTGTGTCTGAAAGGACACACGGAGCTGCAGCTCAGCTCGGGTGTCCCCATAGCAAGCCGCTTGCTGTGGGGGCACTCGACAGGAGGGAGGGGCCAGGAGCAGCAATGAGGGACCCGAGAAGTGGCTTGGGCAGCTAGTGGTTAAAAGAAAATACAAAATGCATTCATCTTGAACATGGAATAACCAGTGTTGGGGGTAACTAGTTACAAAGTAACTAATTACAGTAACTAAATTACTTTTTTTGGTAACTAAGTAAAGTAACTAGTTACAATACTAATATTGGTAACTACACTACTTTACTAGGCTATAGGAGGTAACTACTCTACTTTACTAGGCTATAGGAGGTAACTGCACTACTTTACTAGGCTATAGGAGGTAACTACACTACTTTACTAGGCTATAGGAGGTAACTGCACTACTTTACTAGGCTATAGGAGGTAACTACACTACTTTACTAGGCTATAGGAAGTAACTACACTACTTTACTAGGCTATAGGAGGTAACTACACTACTTTACTAGGCTATAGGAGGTAACTACACTACTTTACTAGGCTATAGGAGGTAACTACACTACTTTACTAGACTATAAGAGGTAACTACACTACTTTACTAGACTATAGGAGGTAACTACACTACTTTACTAGGCTATAGGAAGTAACTACACTACTTTACTAGGCTATAGGAGGTAACTACACTACTTTACTAGACTATAGGAGGTAACTACACTACTTTACTAGGCTATAGGAGGTATCTACACTACTTTACTAGGCTATAGGAGGTAACTACACTACTTTACTAGACTATAGGAGGTAACTACACTACTTTACTAGGCTATAGGAAGTAACTACACTACTTTACTAGACTATAAGAGGTAACTACACTACTTTACTAGACTATAGGAGGTAACTACACTACTTTACTAGACTATAAGAGGTAACTACACTACTTTACTAGGCTATAAGAGGTAACTACACTACTTTACTAGACTATAGGAGGTAACTACACTACTTTACTAGACTATAGGAGGTAACTACACTACTTTACTAGGCTATAGGAGGTAACTACACTACTTTACTAGGCTATAGGAGGTAACTACACTACTTTACTAGGCTATAGGAAGTAACTACACTACTTTACTAGACTATAGGAGGTAACTACACTACTTTACTAGGCTATAGGAGGTAACTACACTACTTTACTAGGCTATAGGAGGTAACTACACTACTTTACTAGACTATAGGAGGTAACTACACTACTTTACTAGGCTATAGGAGGTAACTACACTACTTTACTAGGCTATAGGAGGTAACTACACTACTTTACTAGACTATAGGAGGTAACTACACTACTTTACTAGGCTATAGGAACGCGTTTTCCTGCGTTACCCAAGCCATGCGATACAATCGTTATTTGGAAGAATAGAGAGGGATGAAGTTTATGACTTTTTGTTGCACTTTATGTTTTATTCTGTTTTTTCAGGTTTTGTTCTCATGTTTCCCAAAGCCTGTGTTTATACAATAAACTCTATGCAGAAAGAGTGTCATGTATCTTCTTCTACACGCTCAATTAAGAAAGAGGAAAGTAAAGTAATAAGTAGTGAAGTTACTTTTCAAATGCAGTAACTAGTAAAGTAATCTCATTACAATTTACAGAAGTAACTAGTTACATTTTTTGAGTAACTACCCCAACACTGGGAATAACATGTATGAATTAACCACTTTAACACTGCTCACTGTGCTGCTACTGCGGCACAGTGGCTCGTTATCGTCTGGTGACGTAGACCTACGCCACCAAACATTCCCCTCTCTTGGCGGCGTGCGTGCGTGTGTCGCCGGAGGCTCGCTCCTGCTGTATTCAGTCACAGCGAGAGTCGGGCCAGGGGAGGAGCGGCGGTGATCACCACTGATCTTCCCCTGTCCTATGTGACAGGCAGGGTCAGATTGCAGGATTCAGCATAGCTGAACCTGCGATCTGCGCCTGTGTCGCACAGTCCCCTCCCCCCACACACGTTAGTAAGCACCAGGCATACATTAACCCCTTGATCACCAATAAAAGTTAACCCCTTCCCTGCCAGTGTCATTTTTACAGTAACAGTGCATATTTATAGCACTGATTACTGTAGTAATGTCACTGGTCCCCCCAAAAGTGTCAAAAATGTTAGTCAGGGGTCCGATTTGTCCGCCGCAATGTCGCAGTCCCGCAAAAAAAATCACAGATCGCCGCCATTACTGGTTAAAAAAAAACATAAAAATGACATAAATTTCCCGTTGTTAGTAGCTGCGATAACTTTTGCGCAAACCAATCAAAATACGCTTATTGCGATTTTTTTTTACCAAAAATATGTAGCAGAAAACAAATTGGCCTAAAATGTTAAAATATTTAGATTTTTACATTTTTTTGGGGGGAATTTCATATAAAAAAATGTGAAAAATATTGTTATTTTTTCAAAATTGTCGCTCTTTTTTTGTTTATAGCGCAAAAAGTAAAAATCGCACAGGTGATCAAATACCACCAAAAGAAAGCTCTGTTTGTGGGGTAAAAAAAGAACGTCAATTTTATTTGGGTAAAGCGTCGCACGACTGCGCAATTGTCTGTTAAAGTAACGCAGTGCCGAATCGCAAAATATGGCCTGGTCAGGAATGGGGTAAAATCTTCCGGTCTTAAAGCGGTTAAAAATACGCTCATTGAGAATTTTTTTGTCAAAGACATGTAGCTAAATACATTTTGGCCTCTATATATGACAAAAATTGAATATATTGGATATTTTTTAACTGTCAAAGTAGAAAAATATTGTTATTTTTTCAAAATTGTCGCTTTTTTTTTATATTTCGTTTGGGTACGGCGTTGCATGACTGCGCAATTGTCAGTTAAAGTCGCACAGTGCCGAATCGCAAAAAGTGGCCCAGACGTAAGACAGCAAAATCCTCCGGTGGTAAAGTGGTTAAAAACGCTGCCAACCGCTTATCGCGTTTTTTTTTTTTTTCAGCGTATTTCCTTTTTGTTGTATCCAATAAAACTACCTGATAATGACAAGTAGAAACAAGATATTAAATTATTGTTATGATAAAAGAAACGTTGGGCTGAAGGTCTTTTCCCATGGCCGGGAGAGAAGTGAATGACACAATACTGTGCAGTGTGAGTCTGGGAATAGATTGCTGAGGTGGTTAAGAGATTATTTTATACTTACCTACTGTGAAAGTACTTGTGACATTTTTAACGAGCTTTGGATTTTTGGTAAAACTGCTTACCTATGGGTGAAAATAGATTGCTTTGAGCAGGTCTGCTTCGTAATGAAAAGTAATGGCCAACGACTGAAAGAGTCATTATTTATTCATAGAGAGAGAGACATAATCCATAGCACTGTGCGATCCGGGAGAATGTACAGATAATGAAATCATGGAAATTTACTGTTACTTAGAAGAGGACGAGTCCTACCTGCAGTTCAGATATACTGCGGGGGAAGGAAAACTGGATTCACACTATTTTACTTATTGTTTGACAGCATGTCCTTAACCGCTTCTGGACCGGAAGATTTTCTTTCCCCCTTAACCTCTCTGGCCGAGTTCACAACTCTATCAGCAGCACCACAATCTCCGACACACCCGCGCTGATATTTATTGCTGATATTTATTGCAACAATATATACGATACTACAAACCAGAGAAATGGAAATAGCAATAACTCCCCAAACAAATATGTGAGCCTGGTACAGTGCCTTGCGAAAGTATTCGGCCCCCTTGAACTTTGCGACCCTTTGCCACCTTTCAGGCTTCAAACATAAAGATATAAAACTGTAATTTTTTGTGAAGAATCAACAACAAGTGGGACACAATCATGAAGTGGAACGAAAATTTATTGGATATTTCAAACTTTTTTAACAAATAAAAAACTGAAAAATTGGGCGTGCAAAATTATTCAGCCCCCTTAAGTTAATACTTTGTAGCGCCACCTTTTGCAGCGATTACAGCTGTAAGTCGCTTGGGGTATGTCTCTATCAGTTTTGCACATTGAGAGACAAAACAGCTTGAGCTCAGTGAGGTTGGATGGAGAGCGTTTGTGAACAGCAGTTTTCAGTTCTTTCCACAGATTCTCGATTGGATTCAGGTCTGGACTTTGACTTGGCCATTCTAACACCTGGATAGGTTTATTTGTGAAACATTCCATTGTAGATTTTGCTTTATGTTTTGGATCATTGTCTTGTTGGAAGACAAATCTCCGTCCCAGTCTCAGGTCTTTTGTAGACTCCATCAGGTTTTCTTCCAGAATGGTCCTGTATTTGGCTCCATCCATCTTCCCATCAATTTTAACCATCTTCCCTGTCCCTGCTGAAGAAAAGCTGGCCCAAACCATGATGCTGCCACCACCATGTTTGACAGTGGGGATGGTGTGTTCAGGGTGATGAGCTGGGTTGCTTTTACGTCAAACATAACATTTTGCATTGTTGCCAAAAAGTTAGATTTTGGTTTCATCTGACCAGAGCACCTTCTTCCACATGTTTGGTGTCTCCCAGGTGGCTTGTGGCAAACTTTAAACAACACTTTTTATGGATATCTTTAAGAAATGGCTTTCTTCTTGCCACTCTTCCATAAAGGGCAGATTTGTGCAGTATACGACTGATTGTTGTCCTATGGACAGAGTCTCCCACCTCAGCTGTAGATCCCTGCAGTTCATCCAGAGTGATCATGGGCCTCTTGGCTGCATCTCTGATCAGTCTTCTCCTTGTATGAGCTGAAAGTTTAGAGGGACGGCCAGGTCTTCGTAGATTTGCAGTGGTCTGATACTCCTTCCATTTCAATATTATCGCTTGCACAGTGCTCCTTGGGATGTTTAAAGCTTGGGGAATCTTTTTGTATCCAAATCTGGCTTTAAACTTCTCCACAACAGTATCTCGGACCTGCCTGGTGTGTTCCTTGTTCTTCATGATGCTCTCTGCGCTTTAAACGGACCTCTGAGACTATCACAGTGCAGGTGCATTTATACGGAGACTTGATTACACACAGGTGGATTCTATTTATCATCATTAGTCATTTAGGTCAACATTGGATCATTCAGAGATCCTCACTGAACTTCTGGAGAGAGTTTGCTGCACTGAAAGTAAAGGGGCTGAATAATTTTGCACGCCCAATTTTTCGGTTTTTTATTTGTTAATAAAGTTTGAAATATCCAATAAATTTTGTTCCACTTCATGATTGTGTCCCACTTGTTGTTGATTCTTCACAAAAAAATACAGTTTTATATCTTTATGTTTGAAGCCTGAAATGTGGCAAAAGGTCGCAAAGTTCAAGGGGGCCGAATACTTTTGCAAGGCACTGTATATATAGTTCCACCACCAATCAAACATAAGGTCGCAAAGTTCAAGGGGGCCGAATACTTTTGCAAGGCACTGTATATATAGTTCCACCACCAATCAAACATAAGCTCATAAGCTACTTCCCCCAAAAGCCTTGGCTCCTCTCAGCAAGCTCTTGACACTCCCAGCAATCACAGCAGTCCACATCCCCTACCTCTGTGTTCCCTGGGTGGTGGGTGGGGCCTAAACAGGCTGCACATAGCCCTGTAATGACACTGCCCACTTTCTCCTTTTCACAGACGCTCCTGTCTCCCTGGGCTCTGTACACAGCTGGCAGTCCTGTCAGCTCGAGTGAGGAGAGGAAAGGAGGAGCTGCGGGGGTGGCAGTGTAGACAGTGTAGGCTGACAGCCTGATCCACGCCACCATTCCTTTGCTGCCAGTGCTGCAGATTGGTCTACACATGCATCAGACCTGCACGGATGTACAATCTGTGATGTGCGTGGAAATCCATTCAGCCAGCCATCTGTCATTGACTTTGACAGGCTGCCTGCAGGAGGCTGCAAGCAACACCCGTGCATCCCACACAGGTAAAAATGGCCCTTTGTGTGGGCATATGGATTAGCATGCTCAAGTGAATGAGGCCTAAGCAAGATTTTCCTGAAGTCTTACTATGCAATTGCATATCCTCTGTATAGTACATACCAGTGTTCCTCCTGTTTTAAATGGTGCACATCCTCCCATTACACATGCAGCTGTTGGGGGTCTCTGCACAGAAACCGCTGTCCCCTCTGACCCTTTGATGATTCCTGCTGGATATTTGAATTGTGTGCCCTCTAGTGGTCAGTGCAGGCCATTCAAACTGCACACATGCATAGTGTGCTCTCTCCTTATCTAGCTGAGCTCAGGAGGAGAGAGCGCACCCCGCATGTGCGCAGTTTGCACAGCCCGGAGTGGCCGCTACTGAGCACAACTGGAGCAGGGGAGAGCGCACTGCGCTGTTTCTGCAGAGAGGCCTCCCACGAGCTAAACGTGTAATGGGAGGAGGTGCATCATTTAAAAACAGTAGAAGCACTGGTATGTACTATACTAGTGGTCGCAAAACTGCACCCTATGCTTGCCTTTATCTGGCCCTTGGGGCACCATTCTGTCCATTGACACCAACAATGGGGCAATAGTCCTCCTGCTGACATCATCAAAAGGGAACAAGTCCTTCCTTTGATATGAACAATGGTTCGGCCACTATTCCTCCCACTGACGCCAACAATGGTGGCACTATTCCTCCCACTGACACCAACAATGGTGGCACTATTCCTCCCACTGACACCAACAATGGTGGCACTATTGCTCCCACTGACATCAACAATGGTGGCACTATTGCTCCCACTGACACCAACAATGGTGGCACTATTCCTCCCACTGACACCAACAATGGTGGCACTATTCCTCCCACTGACATCAACAATGGTGGCACTATTGCTCCCACTGACACCAACAATGGTGGCACTATTCCTCCCACTGACACCAGCAATGGTGGCACTATTCCTCCCATTGACACCAACAATGGTGGCACTATTCTTCCCACTGACACCAACAATGGTGGCACTATTCCTCTCACTGGCACCAACAGTGGGGCAGTATTCCTCCCACTGACACCAACAATGGTGGCACTATTCCTCTCACTGACACCAACAGTGGGGCACTATTCCTCCCACTGACAACAACAATGGTTGCACTATTCCTCTCACTGACACCAATAATGGTGCCACTATTCCTCCCATTGACACCAACAATGGTAGCACTATTCCTCCCACTTACACCAACAATGGTGGCACTATTGCTCCCACTTACATAAACAATGGTGGCACTATTGCTCCCATTCACACCAACAATGGTGGCACTATTCCTCTCATTGGCACCAACAATGGTAGCACTATTCCTCTGACTGACACCAACAATGGTTGCACTATTCCTCCCACTGAAACCAACAATGGTGGCACTATTCCTCTCACTGACACCAACAATGGTAGCACTATTCCTCCCACTGACACCAAAGAAAGGGCACGATTCTTCCCATTGACATCAATGGAGCAGAATTATTTCCACCAATACACCAACAATGGGGCACTATTTCTTCCACTGATATCAACAATAGGTAATTGTTTACTCCCAGTGGATGCCAGGACATATGCTAGTCCCACTGGCCACAGTCCGGCCCCCTAAAGTCTTAGGGACAGTCAACTGGCCCTTTGTTTAGAAAGTTTGGAGACCCCTGTGCTACACAGAGGATATGGAAGTGCATTTTGGGAAAATCTTGCTGAAGGTGAACTCACGCTTTAAAGCCCAATTCTGAGCACCAAAAAAAAAAAAACCCTTGCAGTGGGGCCACCCAACAGCGCATACTCAGACTGGTCTGAGGTGGTAAGCGGGGTCCCCCAAGGCTCAGTCCTGGGACCAACCTTGTTCAATTTATTCATAAACAACATTGAGGTCGGGATCAGTAGTTCGATATCAGTTTTTGCAGATGACACAAAATTGGGCAGGGCAATAACTTCACAACATGAAGCAGATATCCTGCAGAATGACCTGGACAAAATAACAGAGTGGGCAACGACATGGCAAATGAGGTTTAACGTGGAGAAGTGTAAGGTTTTGCACTTGGGGACTAAAAACATAAAATCACAATACACGTTAGGAGGGGAGCCCTTGGGGGAATCAAAAATGGAGAAGGATCTGGGAGTATTGGTTGATGATAGATTAGGAAACAGCATGCAATGTCAAGCGGCAGCTTCCAAAGCCAACAGAATATTAGCATGCATAAAGAAAGGGATGCATTCCAGAGATAAGACTATAATCCTTCCACTTTATAAAACTCTGGTCCGACCGCATCTGGAGTATTCCGTCCAGTTCTGGTCGCCAGTCCTCAGGAGGGATGTGTTGGAGCTGGAGAGAGTCCAGAGAAGGGCAACTAAACTAATTAGGGGATTGGAGGACCTTGACTATGAAGAGCGTCTACAATCGCTCGATTTATTCTCCCTGGAGAAGAGACGTCTGAGGGGGGACATGATAGCAATTTATAAATATCTTAATGGGGATCCCAGCTTAGAAAAAAAGCTGTTCATTCGAAGGGATTGCATGAGGACTCGAGGGCATACAATGCGATTAGAGGAGAAGCGTTTTAACCTCAGGCAACGCGGGGGGTTCTTTACTGTTAGGGCAACAAGATTGTGGAATTCTCTACCACAAGAGGTGGTTTCTGCGGGTAGTATGGTGGCTTTCAAAAGACTCTTAGACTTACATCTCAAGGATCAGAACATTCAGGGGTATGGGAGATGATTACAGCCACACATGCCTACACAGGTTGAACTGGATGGACTATTGTCTTTATTCAACCTCACCTACTATGTAACTATGTAACTATGTAACACGGCAGAGATGAAATACCGTATTTTCCGGCGTATAAGACGACCCCCTAATTTTCATCTACCGGTAATACTTATACTTAGGTTACCTTGGAGATATTATACTCGGCGTATAAGACGACCCCCCATTTTTGGGGGATTTTTTGGAGGTTCAAAAGTAGTCTTATACGCCAGAAAATACAGTACTTGTCTAGCGGTGCCAAAATAAGGAGAAATATTTACCTAATTCTTCTGTCCGGCAGGCTCCTCCTATCTGCATGACCAATCACCACAGCTTCCTCTTTAGGATGCTCATGGCAAAGGTCTCATGCTCACCCCCCCCCCCCACATCCACTGCAGGCCTGAAGCTTCGATAAATCCCCCCAAATATCAATTTTCTGAAAGCAGAGACCCTGCAGAATAAAATGGTGATAGTTAACATTTTTATGTCACCTATTAGTGCAATGGTTTATCAAAGCCATATTTTCAGTAAAAAATACACAAAAGTTCAGTTTAGTGCACACAAACACAATGGGGGAGATTAACCAAAAACGGAGAGTGCAAAATCTGGTGCAGCGCTGCATAGAACCAATCGGCTTCCAGGTTTTATTGTCAAAGCTTAATTGAAGAAGCTGAAGTTAGAAGCTGATCGGTTACTATGCACAGCTGCACCAGATTATGAGTGCTCCAGTTTTAGTAAATTTCCCCAATATGTTACCAAATATTTTGGTAAAATATAAGAGAGTAAATAGATAACAAACATGTCAAGCCTTAAAATTGTGTGTTCCCATGAAATGGCGGCAAAATTTCAGTACCCAATATTTCCTATAGGTGATGCTTTACAAGGCCCTATAGGTCATTAGTTTGGAGGTAACCATGGCCATATGTAATGTGTAGCACAATCAATGCTTTTCATACATAAGAACCCCTTAATGTACTTATGTACCTAAGGGCAGGGGGGTCTCAAAAATTTGTAGGAACATTTTTTTATCATCATGTGATGGCATACTTAGTCACAGATTATCTTTAACCAATTGACCTCCGGAAGATTTACCCCCTTCATGACCAGAACATTTTTTGCTGTATGGCACTGCACAGGGGTTGGGCTTGGCCCCTTCGTTCCAGTGAAGGAAACTCTTAAGGCGTCAGCATACCAAGACATTTTGGATAATTTCATGCTCCCAATTTTGTGGGAACAGTTTTTGGGATGGCCCCTTCCTGTTCCAACATGACTGCGCACCAATGCACAAAGCAAGGTCCATAAAGACATGGATGAGCGAGTTTGGGGTGGAGAAACTTAACTGGCCTGCACAGAGTCCTGACCTCAAACCAGTAGAACACCTTTGGGATGAATTAGAAACTTGTGAGCCACTGACTCGTCCAACATCAATGCCTGACCTCACAAATGGGCTTCTGGAAAGAATGGCCAAACGTTTCCATAGACACTCCTAAACCTTGTGGACATCCTTCTTAGAAGAGTTGAAGCTGTTATAGCTGCAAAGGGTGGGCCAACTCAATATTGAACCCTACGGACTAAGAGTGGGATGCCATTAAAGTTCATGTGTGTGTAAAGGCAGGTGTCCCAATACTTTTGACAATATAGTGTATATTTGTGGTTCTGCAGGATAAGGAGATGGAGGGCGCTCTGGATATTGGATTCTGGTCAGAGGCGATGTCCGCAATGGATTGGATACAGAACAGGCAGGCAGGTGTCTCAGCAGCACTAGGGCAGCAACTCCAAGAGGGAAGCAAACTCTGCTACAAAGAAAACAAACAGAAGGAGCCTCTAAGTGCAGAAAACAAAAGACTGTTTATTGCCAAAGGATAAAAATGCACTTACTAGCGTTAAAATAAACCAGGCTCATCATAGGATGTGGCAAGGAATCCAGTGACAGGTGGTCCCAGGGGTGGTCCAATGTGCAGCTTGATGGTGTAGATCCCAACAGACCAGCAGAGGGGGGCCGCAGGAGAAAGACCCAGGAAGGACGGCCATGCTGCACGGACCAGCTTAGAACACAAATGCCAGCAATTGATGTCAAAAGGGCAGTACGCGTTTCGGAGCGTCAGTTGGCTCCTTCTTCATGCCAATCGGCTTCCTGGTTTTTTATCCTGCGGCCCCCCCTCTGCTGGTCGGTTGGGATCTCCACCATCAAGCTGCACATTGGACCACCTGTCACTGGATTCCTTGCCACATCCTTTGATGAGCCTGGTTTATTTTAATGCTAGTAAGTGCATTTTTATCCTTTGGCATTAAAAGTATTTTGTTTTCTGCACGTAGAGGCGCATTCTGTTTGTTTTCTTTTTTTTTATTTGTGGTTCTGCGCAGCTGGCTTGCACTGTAACAGTAAAGCTGGTCGGAAAGTGGTTGAGATATCAGGGGTTTATTAGGCCCCTGATGTCATTGCTGCACTCCGTTAAAGCTAATAGAGCACGGATTGCACTCCGTTAGCTTCTTCCCTGGGCAAGCATCCTGGCCAGATTTGTTTAAAGTACTTGAAACCCATACTTGAGTAAAAGTACAAGTGCTCGATCAAAAAGTGACTTGAGTAGAAGTACTAAAGTATTCAACATTTTTTGTACTTAAGTATTGCAAGTAGTTTTTTTAAAAATGTTGCTACTCAAGTACTGAAAGTAAAAGTACCAGTAGTTTTGAAAAAAAATTGCTACTCAAGTACTGAAAGTAAAAGTACAAGTACTGTGTTATGTAGTTATTAAAGAAAGAAGTCAAAAGTTTGAACATCATATTGTTTTTTATTCTTTCAAATGCAGCTTTTATTTATTCATACAGTAGCATTTATTTTCCTATGCGCTGATAATACACATGTTTTGAGCTTCATGAAACCTGCCATCTACGGTTCTGGCAGTGGTAATTTTTATAATTGTAACGAGTAACTATGCAGCACAAAAAAAAAATATCGGAGTAGAAGTATTGAAATCATTGAAAAAATGTAGTGAAGTAAAAGTAGAAGTAGGAGAAAAAAATTCTACTCTAGGAAAGTACAGATACCGCCTTTCCGTACTTAAGTACAGTAGTGAAGTAGTTCTACTTAGTTACTATACATCTCTGATCCTGGCAGGGGCGTAACTACAGGGGTTGCAGGGGTTACAATTGCAACCGAGCCCCATGCTCCCGGGGGCCTGTGCGGCTCCCCTGTACACGTGGATAGGAGGAGGGGGGGGGGGGCAGGGGCAGCATGTAGAGAAATCACTGTCCTCCTTTTTCCTCCTGTAGCTGCAGGAGGAAAATGGAGGAGATTGGTTCCTCTGTATGCTGCCCCCGCCACTCCTCCTATCCAGTTCACTTGTGTTGTGCTGTCTCTGGGCCCCTGTGTGCTCCCCTGGTTCCCCCCCCCCACACTGTGCCTCCCCCCCCCCCCCCCCCCCGTGCTCCCTCCCCTCTCCTGCCGGCTGCTGCAGGGGATGTGACACAATAGAGAACCAGGAAGGGGTCGGTAAATATGTAATTTACCAGCTCCTTCCTTTTCTGAATGGACAGAGTCATAGTCAGTCACATTGTAAAAAAATTAAATAAAATGATAAAAAATAATACAAATAAAATACCAAAAAATAAAAACTACTGACACCAGTGGGTGAACTTCTAGGATCGCAATGGTCACACTTGTGACCGGGCCCTGGCATTCCGCCACCGTGGGGAGTCCCCAAGATGGCAGGAATGGGGCCCACTGCAGAACTTGTGAAAGGGTCCCGCTGTGGGACCGTAATAAAGGGCCCTACAACGAGAGTAAAGTGCCCCAGGATGAGTGGGAAGAGCCCCAGGCTTGAGGGGAAGGGCCCCGGCCAGGGGTCCAGGAGGCTCTTTATGGTTTCTTGCACCGGGGCCTTGAAGGTTCTAGTTACGCCTCTGCATCCAGGGAAAATGACAGCAGTGGTGTAATATATGTCCCTTCTGGGTTCTTTCTAGCTAATATAAATAATCAAATGGATGTTTGCTGGTCTGCCTCCCCTTTACCCAGTGCCAGTGTCCGTCTAGGGGCATAACAGTAAACCTTGCTGGTAGCAATGGTGGATTTTCCTTTAACTAGAGGAGCTGTGATGGGAAGACTGATTTTCTGCTCTAGAATCCCATGCTGGCAGGCGGCCCCCATTCATTCATGTTACAATGGGCACACTTGGCAGCGGTTTTCTGGCCCCGCTCTGTGCAGTCTCTCTCGTGTCTTTGTGTAATCATTTGTAAACTTTTTAAAGAATTATAGGAAAAGGATGTCACGGGACCCGAGACGTTTCTCAATACATCTTCAGTGACTACGTGAGGGTTGTGTCTCATAATTAAGTAAATTGCTTCAACAGCCTTACAGAACGGTTCCTATTTTTCAGAAAACACACAAACAATGCAGCCTGATAGCCCAATAGGGAATAAAAACAACATTCCAAAATCTCTTTATTTAGCTGCTTAAGGTGGTATTAAGCCCAAAAGCAAACATTTTTATAGATTGCAGCTTACCAATCATTAGATGTGATGGCTGCATTAGTTTTCTTTTTCTACGCTTTCTTCTGTTTTCATCTGGTGAGCCAGCCAGCAAGTCTGCTGTTTTTCAAATGCTCAAGCTCTCCAGCAGAATGTACACTATATTACCAAAAGTATTGGGACACCTGCCTTTACACACACATGAACTTTAACCACTTACAAAGTGACGTAGATCTACGTCGGCAAACTTTGCGGGGGTATACCGGGATGATGCCTCTAGCTAGAGGCACCATCCCGGTACCGTGGTTAACAGCCGACGGTCGGCTTTCCGTCAGTAACGACCGATGCGGCTCGGGAGCCGCTCGATCGTTACCCGGGTGAGCGGGAGGGGACGTCGCCCCCCCCCCTCCCGCCACCTTCCGTGACTTTGCTCGGGGCTCCCGTCCCACCGGGAGACCCGAGCACCCAGTCGGCGCGTCCCCCGGCTGGATGGAGTCCCGATCAAAGTCAGAAATGGCTTCGATCGGGTCTCCGATGACGTAACCCGGAGGCGGCGTCCATGACGTCACTTCTGGGTTACTGTGCTGCTAAGGCGGCAAATTTAAAAAACGGCTGTATGCAAAAACGCCTTTTTCTGCGTTTTGCATACATGGAAGTGTAGTGGAGGGGTTTGGGGTCTTTTAGACTCTCGATCCCTCCATAAAGAGTTCCTGTCACTGCCTATTGCTGTCACAAAGGATGTTTACATTGCTTGTGACAGCAATAAAAGTGATTAGATTTTAAATTTTTTTTGAAAACCTATAATAAAGTTAAAAAAAAATAAAATAAATAGGGAAAAATTTTTTTTACCCGCCCCCGTCACCGTTAGCTCGCGCACAAAAAAGAGCGTATACGGAAGTCGAGCCACGAATGAAATCACTGTTCAAACCACACATGTGAGGTATCGCCTCGATCGCCAAAGCATGAGCAATAATTAAAAAAAAAGAGCTACACTCTAACTCTAAACTGTTATATGCGCAATACGCATCTGCAAACTAGGGGAAAGATTTATATAATTTTTATTTATTTTTGTTTTTATTTACTAATAAGCGATTAGCAATTTTTAGCAGGACAGCAATATTGTGGCAGACAGATCGGACCCCTAACTGAAATTTTTGACACTTTTGGGGGGACCAGTGACATTACTACAGTAATCAGTGCTACAAATATGAACTGTTACTGTAATAATGACACTGGCAGGGAAGGGGGTTAACACAGTGGTGATCAAAGGGTTAAGTGTGAGCCTAGGGGGTGTTTTCAGACTGTATGGGGGATGGGCTTGTGAAATGATCACAGAGACCTGTGATCCTGTATAGAAGGATCACAGGAGCTCTGTGATCATTTTTAAGAGAAGAACGGTCAGCTGTATTTACAACAGCGCACCGTCTTTCTCTCTCAGTGGGGAGCGATCGCGGGTGCCCGGCAGCAATCGTGGGGATGCCTATTGGGGGCAGAGCGCGCCGCAGGCGACGTGTGCTCGCCCCTTAGAACCACTCGCGTGACCGACGTAGGGCTACATTGTTTCGCGCAGTTGAGCCAGCCTTCCGCAGTAAAACTGCGGCGGGCGGGCGGTAGGCAAGTGGTTAAGGACCGCCCTATAGCAGAATTCCTGCTACAGGGCGGCCATTCTGTGCAGAATGACACATACATATATATATATATATATATATATATATATATATATATATATATATATATTGTGACAGGAAGTCAGGTAAATCTGTGGATGTAGTCACAGACAGGAGATACATTTCCACCTGGTTTAGAAAATTCACCAATTACTATAGGGTGTCGGCTGCAAAGGTAGCCAGAACTGTCTAAGGACGGTGAACAGACTTTAGCTGTTCAGAATGAGGAAATTAAGGCCTCTATAATTTGTCCAAAGGAAGTCTATGGATTGCTGCCTCCTGACGCTGTGTGAGCTGGGGAGAGGAGGACAGTCAGATGTGTGCCTCCCGACGCTGTGTGAGCATGGGAGAAGACTTCCTGAAGCGATGTGCGCTGAGGAGGGTAAAAAGTGTGAAGACTTCTCAAGGTGAGAAAATGAACTATTTCTATGTGGAAGAAATAAATGAACTGTTTGCTATGTGAAGAGACAAACAAAGGAATGTGTTCTATGTGAAGAGAAAAGCAAAGGGACATGTTCAATGTGAAGAGGAAAAGGGACATGTTCAATGTGAAGAGGAAAAGGGACATGTTCAATGGACCTTTGTTGTGTGAAGAAAAACATGGACTATTGAGTGTCTGCTGTAGGATCAGCAAAGTTTGCCCAACAGTAGGTTGGAGACAGACTCTTTAGGTAGGTTCCTCTGTGTGAGAAGGTAGCCGCCCACAGTGGCAAGGATTTATTTTGTGTTTTATTTTTATTTTGATGTTTTTGACGCTTGCGCTTGTGTGAAGAAAATTGCATGAATAAACCAAACTGTTGTTTGCAACCACTTCTCGGCTATCTCCCTGTGTAAACGTACCCCCCCAAGGGGTCATCCATACCCGCCACCGAGCTAAATCCCCACAATATATATATATATATATATATATACGTAATTCTGAACTTCCACCTAGGGAATGCGTGCGAGCAACACCGGCACTAAGATTACTTACAGCAGAAGCCAATCTGCATGTGTCAGGCAATGAATGTCCTTTGTCATTTGTCATTACGGCAGGCAGGAGGTAGTTAATAAATCCTCTATCATTCTGAGATGACGTCATATGGGACACGGCGCAACCCCGATCTCAGTAAAGAGTCGATGACGAGGCTCTTTACCCATGTAATCAGCTGTGTCCAATTACAGCAGGTCACATGAAAATGCAGAAATGCAGTTTATTGGCTCTCCTTGCCTCAGACTGACAGAGTGTGAGAAGAGGAGAGCCCATCAGCATCATCTCCTCACAGGGGAGACTGTACAGGTCAGGGCACTGATCATCAGTGCAGCCCCAACAGTGCTCAGCAGTGATGCCAGTCAGGGCCCATCAGTGATGCCAACCTGTACCCATCAGTGATGTCAATTTGTGCCCATTAGTAATGCCAGCCAGTGCTGCCTTTCAGTGCCCATCAGTGCCACCTATAAGTGCTCATCAGTGCCACCTATTAGTGCCCATCAGTGCTGCATATTAGTGCATCCTCATCAGTGCCCATCGGTGCCAGTTCACCAATGTCCATCGGTGCCAAATCACCAGTGCCCATTGGTGCCACCTCTTTATGCCCATTGGTGCCACCTCATCAGTGCCCATTGGTGCCACCTCATCAGTGCCCATTGGATCTGCCTCATCAGTGCAGCCTCATCAGTGGCCATCAGTGCAGCCTCATCAATGAAGGAGAAAAATAACTTATTTACACAATTGTTTGACAGAAACTAAGAAAAACTTCCAAGTTTTTCTGTCATTTTTAGTTTTGTTTTTTTTTTTTGCAAAAAATACAAAACCCAGCAGTGATTAAATACCACCAATAGAAAGCTCTATTTTTGTGAAAAAAAATGATAAAAATTTAATTTAATTTGGGTACAGTGTTGCATGACAACGAAATTGTCATTCAAAGTGTGAAAATTGGCCTGGGCAGGAAGGGGGTGAAAGTGCCCGGTATTGAAGTGGTGAAAGTGTTTTTTTTTTCAAAAAGATTGTGTTTGCAAAACCGCTGCGCAAATTTTGTGTGACAAACAATTGCAACAGTTTCCGTTTTACTCCCTAGGGTCTCTGCTAAAAAAAATATATATATATATATACCGTATTTTTTTCGCTCCAAAAGATGCACTCCCCCAACCCCAAAAAATGGGGGGAAATGTCTGTGCGTCTTATGGAGCGAATACTGACTAAATCCCTACATGTTGGGTACCTGGCGTTCCGCGCACACTGATCCAGAGTCTCCCCGCGTTGTCCCCGAGTCCCTCCGCGTTGTCCCCGAGTCCCTCCGCAGTGTGCCCAAGTCTCCCCGCGTTGTCCCCGAGTCTCCCTGTGGTGTCCCCGAGTCTCCCCGCAGTGTGCCAGAGTCTCCCCGCGGTGTGCCCGAATCTCCCCGTGGTGTCCCAGAGTCTCCCCGCAGTGTCCCCGAGTCTCCCCGCGGTGTCCCCGAGTCTCCCCGCGGTGTCCCCCAGGTCCCTCCGCGGTGTCCCCGAGTCTCCCTGCGGTCTCCCCGAGTCCCTCCGCGGTGTCCCCGAGTCTCCCCACGGTGTCCCCGAGTCTCCCCGCGGTGTCCCCGAGTCTTCCCGCAGTGTGCCCGAGTCTCCCCGCAGTGTGCCCAAGTCTCCCCACGGTGTCCCCGAGTCTCCCCGTGGTGTGCCCGAGTCTCCCCGTGGTGTCCCCGAGTCTCCCCGCAGTGTGCCCGAGTCTCCCGGCGATGTGCCCGAGTCTCCCCGCAGTGTGCCTGAGTCTCCCCACGGTGTCCCTGAGTCTCCCCGCAGTGTGCCCGAGTCTCCCCACGGTGTCCCTGAGTCTCCCCGCGGTTTCCCCGATTCTCCCCGTGGTGTGCCCGAGTCTCCCCGCAGTGTGCCCGAGTCTCCCCGCAGTGTCCCCGAGTCTCCCCGCAGTGTGCCCGAGTCTCCCCGCGGTTTCCCCGAGTCTCCCCGTGGTGTGCCCGAGTCTCCCCGTGGTGTGCCCGAGTCTCCCCGCGGTTTCCCCGAGTCTCCCCGTGGTGTGCCCGAGTCTCCCCGCAGTGTGCCTGAGTCTTCCATGCGGTGTGTCCCCGAGTCTCCCCGCGGTGTGCCCGAGTCTCCCCGCTGTGTCCCCGAGTCTCCCAACGATGTCCCCGAGTCTCCCCGCGGTGTGCCCGACTCATAGGCGGAGTGATATCAGATGCACTCCGCCTGTGACAGGAGGAACCGTACACAGGCAAGCAAATCTCTGCAAGTACCCACTATTATTGCTATTACCATATACTGTGTATATATATATATTTATTTATATAGGCCGGGAAGAGGGAGAGTGGGAGGGGGGGCCGAGTCACTGCACCATGGGCCTCTGGTTTGTACTTGCCCCCTGGGCCGAAAGTTGCCAGTCAGCCCCTTCTGCCTTATTATAGGCTTACCTATAGGTACAATCACTACAGGGGAGTTTATAACCACTTTAAAGCAGTATTAAACCCAAAAGCTAACATTTATTTTATTGTACTTTGCCGGTGTTCCGTGAGAATTACCTACCCGTGAGAAAAACCTACCCCTCGTCACTTCCGGTACTCCGCACTGTATGTAATGCAGCGGGTACATTAAAACAGCTGTGCTGAAATACGAGTGATCTCCGCTCCTGTCCCGGTCACTTCCCTGCTCTCGGATAGTAAATATAAAAGCGGCGGCGGCTGTATGAAAACATAAATCACTGAGCCGAAAGCCGCTTTTATATTTACTTGCCGAGAGCAGGGAAGTGACCGGGACAGGTGCGGGGATGACTCGTATGTCAGCACAGCTGTTTTAGGTAAGTGCCGCGTCGGTAGGTTTTTTTCACGGTACACCGTGATCGTTTTATACTAGTGCGCATGCGCACTAGTAAGCTCCTCTGTTCTGCCATTAGGTATCCGGCGCTCTGAGCATGCGCACTGCTGCGCTGCTCAGATGCTTCTGGCCGGAAGTGACGAGGGGTAGGTAATTCTCACAGGGTAGGTAATTCTCACGGAACACCGATTCTTAGATGTGGTGGCTGCATTCATTTTCTTTTTTTAGGCTTCCTTTTCCTTATTTTCAGCCAGTGATCTGGAATTTTTTAAAAGAACAAGCTCTCCTCCAGGATTCAGATGTATCAGTTTAAAGAGATGAGACAAAACATTTAACACTGGCCGGGAGTGCTGACAATGATCAGCTTTTATTTATTTATGTAAAACCTTTATCCCAAAGAGAAAAGAAAAAATCTGTTTTCTGTAATTAATTATAAAGTGTTAGCTGAAATTTGGCTTCAATTTGTTAGTGCATCTAAACCTGCTACTCCCCTCCCCCCAGACTGACAATTCTGCTGTCCAAAGATGCTTCTCCATCCAGAGTGGGGGCCGTTCTATTACAGGAGATTTGCTACTGGAAGATCAACGGGTGAAAACAGAGGGGAAAACACCTAAAAAAAAAAAGAAAACTAATGCAGCCTCCACATCTAATGATTGTTAAGCTGCAATATGTTACATTTTTGGTTTGGGGTTTAATACCGCTTTACCTGTTTCAGCTTAAGGAAACATTACACCACTCACAAGTGTGATCGGCTGTATGAGTATTTTCGGTGGAAGTGTAGAATATTGCACAATGTCACTAAAATACAATTCTATAAGAAAAGCAGCTGCTGACGCAGTGATAAGGAGGGGTCACCGCCACTGCGAGATATCGGTCGGATGTAAGTCACTTCCTGCCCACTTCCCAAAACAGCAAACGCTTTACATTGTGCATTACCAGGGGAACTATGAGCAAGTGTAACCAACACAAGACAGTGTCTGAGCAACCAGAACATAGCAACACTTTCTATATACTATACAATCATGGAATCAATTTTTATATGATTGTATTCTTTATACCAGGGGTCTCCAAACTTTCTAAAACAAAGGACCAGTTTACTGTCCCTCCAACTGTAGGGGGGCTGGACTGAAACCATTGGGAGTAGAAAATGCCCCATCATTGGTGTCAGTGGGAGGAATAGTGCCCCATCATTGGTATCAGCAAGAGGAATAGTGCCCCATTGTTGGTATCGGTAGGAGGAATAGTGCCCCACCATTGGTATCAGTGGGAGGGATAGTGCCCCACCATTGGTATCAGTGGGAGGAATAGTGCCCCACCATTTGTATCAGTGGGAGGGATAGTGCCCCATTATTGGTATCAGTGGGAGGAATAGTGCCCCATTATTGGTGTCAGTGGAAGGAATAGTGCCCCATCATTGGTAACATAGGAGGAATAGTGCTCCATCATTGGTGTCAGTGGGAGGAATAGTGCCCCATCATTGGTGTCAGTGGAAGGAATAGTGCCCCATTATTGGTATCAGTGTGAGGAATAGTGCCCCATCATTGGTATCATAGGAGGAATAGTGCTCCATCATTGGTGTCAGTGGAAGGAATAATGCCCTATCATTGGTATCATAGGAGGAATAGTGCTCCATAATTGGTGTCAGTGGGAGGAATAGTGCCCCATCATTGGTGTCAGTGGAAGCAATAGTGCCCCATCATTGGTATCATAGGAGGAATAGTGCCCCATCATTGGTATCAGTGGGAGGAATAGTGCCCCATCATTGGTATCATAGGAGGAATAGTGCCCCATCATTGGTATTAGTGGGAGGAATAATACCACATCATTGGTGTCAGTGGAAGGAATAGTGCCCCATTATTGGTATCAGTGTGAGGAATAGTGCCCCATCATTGGTATTAGTGGGAGGAATAATACCCCATCATTGGTGTCAGTGGACGGAATAGTGCCCCATTATTGGTATCAGTGGGAGGAATAGTGCCCCATTATTGGTATCAGTGTGAGGAATAGTGCCCCATCATTGTATTAGTGGGAGGAATAATACCCCATCATTGGTGTCAGTGGACGGAATAGTGCCCCATTATTGGTATTAGTGGGAGGAATAGTGCTCCATCATTGGTGTCAGTGGGAGGAATAGTGCTCCATCATTGGTATCAGTGGGAGGAATAATGCCCCATCATTGGTATCATAGGAGGAATAGTGCCCCATCATTGGTGTCAGTGGGAGGAATAGTGCCCCATCATTGGTATCAGTGGGAGGAATAGTGCCCCATCATTGGTGTCAGTGGGAGGAATAGTGCCCCATCATTGGCATTAGTGGGAGGAATAGTGCCCCATCATTGGTGTCAGTGGGAGGAATAGTGCCTTCCACTGTATTAGAAAGTGTGTTTCTAATACAAGAGCAATTTATTTTTATATTTACTTTTAATATGAAAATGTATTGTGTATTTTATGCATTTTATGTACTCTGATTTGAATCAATTGTATCAAGTGCATGTAGTTCATATTAGAGGGGCCGGGCCCACCTTTGTGGGAGGTCCTGTCCATGATGCTGGGTAGTATATATAGATCTAACTGGTCATTTGCAATCATGGCTCTGAGGAAGAGGGTTCTCCCTCAAAACGCGTTAGCCCTGTGGGCACCTTCAAGTTTGCCTGTCTTAACTAAGCATCATTGTCCTGTGTTCTCTGGACAGCTGAAGGAACTCTCTTTTTCGCTTGTAAATAGCGTAAGCTTGTGAGTAGAATGTATGATGTGTTTTTAACAATTTGTCAATAAATATTTTATGGTATTGCACTAGGCCGGTGCGCACTTCTCTTGTTTTTTACTGTCCACTGCTCTACTGACAACGCCCACTGAGCTACTGACACCGCCCACTGAACTACTGACACTGTCCACTGCTTTACTGACACCATCCACTGCCCTACTGACACCAATCTCTACCCTACTGACACCATCCACTGCCCTACTGACACCGTTTACTACTCTACTGACAACATCCACTGCCCTACTGACACTGTCCACTGCTCTACTGACACTGTCCACTGCTCTACTGACACCATCCACTGCCCTACTGACACTGTCCACTGCCCCACTGACACCGTCCAGTGCCCTACTGAAACCGTCCACTGCCCTACTGACACCGTCCACTGATCTACTGACACCGTCCACTGCCCTACTGACACCGCCCACTGCCCTACTGACACTGTCCACTGCTCTACTGACACCATCCACTGCTCTACTGACATTGTCCACTGCCCTACTGACACCGTCCACTGCCCTTCTGACACCATCCACTGCCCTACTGACACCGTCCACTGATCTACTGACACCGTCCACTGCCCTACTAACACTGTCCACTGCCCTACTGACACTGTCCACTGCTTTACTGACACCGTCCACTGCTCTACTGACATTGTCCACTGCTCTACTGACACCATCCACTGCCCTACTGACACCATCCACTGCCCTACTGACACCGTCCACTGATCTACTGACACCGTCCACTGCCCTGCTGACACCTTCCACTGATCTACTGACACCGTCCACTGAGCTACTGACACCGTCCACTGATTTACTGACACCGTCCACTGAGCTACTGACACCGTCCACTGATTTACTGACACCGTCCACTGAGCTACTGACACTGTCCACTGATCTACTGACACCGTCCACTGCCCTACTAACACCGCCCACTGCCCTACTGACACCATCCACTGAGCTACTGACACTGTCCACTGATCTACTGACACTGTCCACTGCCCTACTAACACCATCCACTGCCCTACTGACACCGTCCACTGCCCTACTGACACCATCCACTGCCCTACTGACACCGTCCACTGATCTACTGACACCGTCCACTGCTCTACTGACACCGTCCTCTGCTCTACTGACACCGTCCACTGCCCTACTAACACCGCCCACTGCTCTACTGACACCGTCCACTGCTCTACTGACACCATCCACTGCTCTACTGACACCATCCACTGAACTACTGACACCGTCCACTGATCTACTGACACCGTCCACTGCCCTACTAACACCGCCCACTGCCCTACTGACACTGTCCACTGCTCTACTGACATTGTCCACTGCCCTACTGACACCATCCACTGCCCTACTGACACCATGCACTGATCTTCTGACACCGTCCACTGCCCTACTGACACCTTCCACTGATCTACTGACACCGTCCACTGAGCTACTGACACTGTCCACTGATTTACTGACACTGTCCACTGAGCTACTGACACTGTCCACTGATCTACTGACAACATCCACTGCCCTACTAACACCGCCCACTGCCCTACTGACACCGTCCACTGAGCTACTGACACCGTCCACTGCCCTACTAACACCGCCCACTAAATTAACGCAGTGTCGAATCGCAAAATAGGGCCTTGTCATTTAGCAGCCAAATCCTCCGGTCTGAAAGTGGTTAATGTCACTTTTCTAATTACATCAATACTCCAGGATGACCATGTATTACAGTCTGACAGCCAACATATTGCACAAAACGAAATAACAATTTGGTAGACATCAGACTGATCATATTGATCTAATGCCCATTCTCCTTAGGAGATGTAATGAGTCTCACCTGACTCCTGCCCATTATAGCATAGGTTTGTGGGATATCAAACTGATTGCTATTTATTTTAAAATTTGGGAAGAGGCTTGTTAGGATTGTAATTTTATAATATCGGGATTTATGGAATATGAAAAGATTTTGGTTCTGGCAGTTAAAAAAGAGACCAGATGGAAATTTGTACTCCTTTAGCTGCTCTGTTAAAGTAACTATGATACGTGTTAGCTGCCTCTGCAAATGGAGGTTTACGATGGCTATTAATGTACAAAAACACCATACCTAGGAATGTTTTAATGACTGTTTTACAATAGGGCTTCAATAAAAGACTCTGGCTCTGAAGGTTTACAATCCCCAGTTATAGTTAGAATACATTAGAACATGTGGAGTTCTCTATTAGAGGTCTTATGAGATGGTAATTTTACAACGGGGCTTAATGGAAAGTCATTTTAGGCATCTAATTACTGTTTATTTAACTTGATCTGCTTGTTTTCCTGTTGCGAAGGGGGTGGATAAGGGTTTGGGGGGTTATATGGAATCAGTTGTCAGCTTTTTGCATTTTTTTAGCACATCCAATCTCTCTGCTTGTTTGCCAGGACCCTGCGCCCCCCCCCCCCCCCCCACCAAGTAAACATCTATTACAGCTTTCAGCTAGACAATTAGATCAGCAGCATCAGCTATGGAAAAAAAAAGCAGTTCGACAATATTTATCAAGAACACTGCTCAGAAGCTACAGAAAGATACAATGTAACATATTGTTACTTTTGTATCATTTTGTTCATTCATCTGAAGATGGAAGGGATAAATTTGGATCTGCAGATGTCAGGTGAAGCAACTTGACAGGTAAATAAAAAAATATATATTTTTTAAAATAAAATGTTCATCGGTTTAACCCCTTATTAACCCTCAGTTTACGCTAATCAGCCCTAATTAACTCCTTATTCTCCTTCTCCAAATAATTATTATTTTCCTGCTGAACTGGTGATTTTATACAAAAAACAACTTTTGCAGAGTTCTACGAAATCAATAGGAAACTCACAAACTTGCTGGACTGTCTGACTCTGACTTTTTGGCCATGACTGTATATACAGTAAATGCATGCTAAAACATGGTTGCATTTGTGCTCATTTTCTATTCAGATTTTTTTTTTAAACACTTCTGGACCGGAAGGATTTACCCCCTTCCTGACCAGGCCATATTTTGCGATTCGGCACTGTGTTACTTTAATGAACAATTGCGCGGTCGTGCAATGCTGTACCTAAATAAAATTGATGTCTTTTTTTCCCCACAAAAAAGCTTTCTTTTGGTGGTATTTGATCACCTGTGCGATTTTTTTTTTTTTTTTTTTTTAGCGCTATAAACCAAAAAAGAGCGACAATTCTGAAAAAATATATATATATTTTTAATCACATTCTGCTATATAATATTCTCAAAAAAATAAAGTTAAAAATCAAAATTTTTTAACATTTTAGGCCAATTTGTTTTCTGCTACATATTATTGGTAAAAAAAAATCGCAATAATCGTATTTTGATTGGTTTGCGCAAAAGTCATCGCGTCTACTAACTACGGGAAAGATTTATGTCATTTTTATTGTTTGTTTTTTACTAGTAATGGCGGCGATCTGAAATTTTTAGCGGGACTGCAACATTGCGGGCAGACAGATCGGACCCCTAACTGACATTTTTTACATTTTTGGGGGGGGAATTACTACAGTAATCAGTGCTAAAAAATATGCACTGTCACTGTAATAATGACAAGGGAAGGGGTTAACATTGTGGGTGATCACGGGGTTAAATGTGAGCCTAGGGGAGTGATTCTAACTGGGGGGGGGGGGGGCGTGGTTTCTGAAATGACAATAGAGACCTGTGATCCTATATAGAAGGATCACAGGGGCTCTATGATCATTCCAGCGAGAAGAACGGTCAGATGTGTTTACAACAGCTGACCGTTCTTCTCTCTCAGCAGGGAATGGTCGCGGGTGTCAGCCGGCAATCGGAGCCACCTGCCCCGTGCATCAGCTTCCCTGCTGCCGACTGGGGGCGGGAGTGTGCTGCCAGCGGCACGCGCTTGCCCCCTAGCTCCCTGCTTGTGACCGAGGTAGCCCTACGTCGGTTTGCCTGGGGGAGCCACACTGCCGCAGTAAATACACGGCGTGTGGTCGGCAACCGGTTAAATCCTTCAGTCGCAGTTGGTTTAGCAGATTGGATGGAAGAGATAAGTAACCTGTGAAAGTGTCGCAGCATATTCCTGCTAAAAGACACATAGGGCTCAATTCACTAAACTATATTGTTTATTTGGCCGAATGACCAATTTTTTTTCTGCAGTGAGAGCGGAAAATATCACTAACATGGCTGAAAATAACTTTGGTAATGACATGTAACACGTGCTTACCAGTTTAGTGGATGAAGCAATACTAGAGGTTTCAGCTTCAAGTTGCGAAAAAAATGCATCTGGAAGGACATCTAGTGGCAAATATAGAAAAGACAATTTATACATATTTAAAGTCTTACATATCCACTTGACCTCCGGAAAATTTTACCTCCTTCATGACAAGGGCATTTTTTGCTATTTAGCACTGCGCCACTTTAACTGGTAATTGCTCAGTCATTCAACACTGTACCCAAGCTATATATATATAAAACTACAGAGGATAGCGCACCGCACACATACAAAAGGAGTAACTTCCAAATATTAGAAGGCTACTGAGACCGGATCTAAATGAGTAAATATGGGGATTTGGTCACACCATATGGCCATATCATGCTTAAGCCCACCACTGTGTCAAAGTACCCCATTATCAGGGTTCAACACTATCCATAAAATTAAGGATAAATCCCACCTCTCCTAACCATATTTACTCATTTAGATCAGGTCTCAGTAGCCTTGTAATACTTGAAAGTTACTCCTTTTGTATGTGTGCGCTATCCTCTGTGGTTATATATGCATATTGGTCTTTATAGCAGCACCAGCTTTAGAAAAGCATGTTTAGGGTGTGCCCCCTGAACCCTTTGTTTGTATTTATAGTGTGCCCCTGAACCCTTTATTTGTGTATATATATATATATATATATATTGTAAGGGATTAGCTCGGTGGCGGGTGTGGATGACCCCTTTGGGGGTGCGTTTTCACAGAGAGATAGCCGAGCAGAGGTTGAAAACAAGACTGATTTATTCATGCAATTTACTTCACACAATTGCAAGCGTCAAAACAGCCAAAATAAAATAAAAGACAAAATAAATCCTTGCCTCTGTGGGCGGCTACCTTCTCACGCTGGAACCTACCTAAGAAGTCTTTCCAACCTACTGTTGGGCCGACACTGCTGATCCTACAGCAGACACTCAAATGTCCATTTGTTTGCTTTTCACACAGCACAAACATTGTCCATTGAACATGTCCCTTTGTTTTCTTTCACACAGCACATGTTCATTTATAACAGGATCCTTTACTCTTCAGATTCTTCATATTGAACACAGTTCATTTAACAGGTCCCTTTACTCTTCACACTCTTCACATGGAACACTTTGTCTTCTCACCTTTGAGACGTCTTCACTCGTGGTTACCCTCCTTAGCTTCACATCGCTTTAGGGGGTCTTCTCCCATGCTCACCAGCTTGTCGGGAGGCACACATCCGACTGTCCCCCTCTCCCAGCCCACACGGCGACAGGCGGCAGCAGTCCTTCTCCCATGCCCACACGGCGTCGGGAGGTACACGTATGTCTGTCCTCCTCTCCCAGCCTACACGGCGACAGGAGGCAGCACTCAATAGATTTTCTCTGGACAAATTATAGAGGCCTTGATCTCCTCATTCTGAACAGCTGAATGGTTTTCAACTTCCTGCTGGCTCTTTTTGCAGCCAACACCCTATAGTATCAGTGAACTTTTCAAAGCAGGTGGGAATGGGTCTCCTCTCAGTGACTACATTCCCAGATTTACCTGACTTCCTGTCACATACCCCCCCCTCTTGTTTCAACCCTAGGGTTGGGACACATATTTCCAGGCACGCATGTGTCAGGCACTGCTGACTCACTGATAAGCCTCCTATTATCCTCAAGCTTCCGGATGAAACTGTTTCTGTCATCTTCACTGACAGATTTCTCATAAATGCCACACAGTTTGTCTCTCATCTCATATACACATTCTTCAACTGCATTTTTGGCATAATTTTGCTCCTTCTCGTTTCTGTCATCTTCATTGACAGCTTTCTCATAAATGTCAGACAGCTTGTCCCTCATAACCGTCTGTCCAATCCACCATGGAGGACCGTGATCCATAGGCAACTCAATTGGGCTAGTCTTAAGGTCTTCAACATTCTTAAGACGCCTCTCTCTGCAATCCATAAATGTTTTCCACAAAACTTTGAGAACATTTGCTTCACTAAGCTTTGTTCCAAGTAGGGACTCTTGACATCCCTCTGTGACTTGAGTTGCCTCTCCATACAGCTGTACACAATCATTGACTTTTTGTTGTAAAAGGGAATGATCTTCCTTCTTGAGCTTTGCTTGCTCTAAGATGCTGTGCAGAGGATTTTCCAATTGAGACAACAGGCTGTCACACATTTCTTCAAAGTGACCCCTGTTCCTTTTCCCAGAGATATCAATATCATTCAAACATTTCATATTCATAGGCAGATCTGAAGCATTTGCACTCATCAACTTCTTAAACTTTTCGCCCTCCTGAGCGAGTCGCAGTAAAGGCCTACTATTTGATTTGATATTCAGTTTATATTTCTTGCCAAACTCTTCACAGAAGTAGCCAACCAGAACATCATCAACTTTCCTTCCACCAACATAGGGGTTAAAGGCAACAACACAGTTGAACCCAGCGATCTGGGTGGTATCCATTATAGACCTCCTCTCTGCATCAGTGAAGAAGCATGGAACTGCAACACATTCTTTTACAGGTTTCTTCAATGCACTTTCTGCTGAACTATTTGACCGCTCAAGGTCACCTAGTTCCTTTTCTCTATCTGAATTCCACATGGAATGTATCTCAAGATCCCGATCAAACTTCTGCCACCCGTCTTTCACCAGTTCCATTTTGGAAACACTCCCTGAAAGGCACTTATTCATTTGCTTCACGTTTTCACCAACAGCCTTAGTTTTCTCCACTAGGTGGCGTTTGCTTTTTTCTCCCAGATTTATATCACTTGCTTTAGCTTTCTCCACTAGGTTTTCAGCCTGAACTGAGAAATCATCACATTTCTTACACAACTCTTTTGTTTGCTGAAGCTCTAATGATACATTTTCCAATGCTTGAAGTTTTTGAAGGAACGGTTTATTCCAAAGGGGTGATTCAAGCCACGTGTCATCACATTTCTGAGGCTCACTCAGGACAGACCCCAAAACACTGATCCTTTTAAAAACTGCATCAGGCACACTATCCCCTCTTTGGGACAGATCCTCTGTTGCCTGGAATTCCTCTTCCAGTTCCTGCAACGGAATCTTCATCTCTTCTACTTGCTGTTCTAAGGCTCGCTTAGACTTTTCTAGCTCCTGAACTCTTTTCACAACATCATCCTTGGAGCGGACCAAATCTTCCATTTCTGTACACAGCTGTTGGTTAACTCTTTCTAGTTCAGCCTTACACTCTAGAGCTTCCTCCAAAGAGCGAGCCAAGAACAGGGCTTTGCTCTCGTTATCACGCACCTCCGTTTCTGCACGGGCGCGTTCTTCTGCATATTTTGCAGACACAGTCTTCTCTTCACCAAGCATCTGATCAAACTTCTTTTTCACATCTTCAACACACTGTAATGAACCAACGCTTTCTTCCATGCGTTTTTTCATATCCGCTATCTGAGCTTGCAATGTTGCGACTTGCTCTGATAGGTTTTTCTTTGCTTCCGCCTCCTCTTTTAATTGTTCCAGGAAGCCATTTTTCTCATCTTCCATTTGTTTGAGCTTTGTGCTAAAACTCAGCCTTTGACACCTCTCTTCCTGTAAGAGTTCCTGCGTGTCTTGCAGCTGCGATTCCAAGATAGAAAAATCTTCCGCAATTTCTCTAGATTTTCTGTCTGCTTGAGAAAGCTGATTTGTAACATTGTCCAACTCAACCTGCAGTCGGTTTTCCTTCTCTGACAGCTTAGCACACAATCGGTCACCTTCTGACACCTTGACTTGCGATTCCAGAAGCTGTGCCTCTACTTTTTCCCTCTTATGTTCACAATCTCCTTTTCCCTGCATAAGAGCCTTCACCTCATTGGCTAGTTTCTGGGAATGAGACTGTAATTCTGCCACACAGGCTTCTTTCTCCTTTAACTGCTGCTGGACACGTTGGGCTTCATCTTTCCAACTTTCACAGTCCGCACGCCATTCATCTACCACATTGCTCAAAGTAGTGAGCTCATACACAGTACTCAGTAATTTAGCCTCTCTTTCACTTTTCTCTTTGTCGCTGAGAGACAATGTCGCTTTCAGAGCGACATTCTGTTCCTGCGACTCCTGCAGGTCTATTTTTGTAACTTCCAAACACTGAAGACTTTTTTCCAGCTGATTACGCAACTCCAACATATCAGCCATACTTTGCTTCTGCAAAGTCTGAATTTCACTTTCCTTTTCCATGAGGATGGTATCTTTCTCCATTATAGTCTCTCTGCGTTTTTGCAACTCGACCAAAAGAAGAGCAGTGGATTCTTCCCACTGTAACACATGAGACTTGAGTAGTTCATTCATTTCCTGCAAGTTTCTATGCTCCATTTTAAGCAATTCCAAGGCTTGTTCCTTTTCTTCCATTTTCCGTTGCAAGGCATCCAATTCAGCCCTGCACACATACTCGGTTTCTTCCAAACCGATGGCCTCCATTGGCTGCTGGCGTCTCTGTTTCCAGCCTGCCATGCTCTCTTGATGAGCCTTTTGTTGAGCTGCAAAGCTCTGCTGAAAATCCGCATTTGCCTGCTGTTGAGCTGCATTTGCTTGCTGTTGAGCTGCATTTGATATAATCAGATGTTTCAACATCTCCTCCATTTTGAGTTTACTTTTCATCTGAGCACACTGCGTCTCCATAGCAGTTTCATCAGTGTTGCTAGGGACAACAACCTTCCTCTTTAGTAGACTCTCTTTAGGCATGGATGGGGCTGGTTCAGACGGCAACATCCCCTCCATCCAAAGAATCCGGTCTCTCATTTCATCTATCTTTGCATTTTTCAGGCGTTTGGACCGCCCCATCTTCAATAACTCCACAAACAAATTTTTCACAGTCCAGCAAACAATTTTCAGACCACTGTCTCTTCAACACATGTAGTTTTTCTCTCTCTTGCAGGATCTCTTTTCCTGCACACACAGTTTGTGCAGTCACTTGCACCAGACACAACAAAGTTCATCAAATAATTTTGAGACCGCTGTCTCTTTAAAAAACTTTTTTTTTTTTTTTCTGTCAGGATCTTCTCTCCTGCACACATAGATTGTGCAATCTCATGCACCAGATAAAGTTCATCAAACATTTGCACTTCCTTGCAGGGATCTCTGCTTATGCCCACTGCATACCTCCACCATATGTGAGGGATTAGCTCGGTGGTAGGCGTATGGGTGACCCCTTTGGGGGTGCGTTTTCACAGAGAGATAGCCGAGCAGAGGTTGAAAACAAGACTGATTTATTCATGCAATTTACTTCACACAATTGCAAGCGTCAAAACAGCCAAAATAAAATAAAAGACAAAATAAATCCTTGCCTCTGTGGGCGGCTACCTTCTCACGCTGGAACCTACCTAAGAAGTCTTTCCAACCTACTGTTGGGCCGACACTGCTGATCCTACAGCAGACACTCAAATGTCCATTTGTTTGCTTTTCACACAGCACAAACATTGTCCATTGAACATGTCCCTTTGTTTTCTTTCACACAGCACATGTTCATTTATAACAGGATCCTTTACTCTTCAGATTCTTCATATTGAACACAGTTCATTTAACAGGTCCCTTTACTCTTCACACTCTTCACATGGAACACTTTGTCTTCTCACCTTTGAGACGTCTTCACTCGTGGTTACCCTCCTTAGCTTCACATCGCTTTAGGGGGTCTTCTCCCATGCTCACCAGCTTGTCGGGAGGCACACATCCGACTGTCCCCCTCTCCCAGCCCACACGGCGACAGGCGGCAGCAGTCCTTCTCCCATGCCCACACGGCGTCGGGAGGTACACGTATGTCTGTCCTCCTCTCCCAGCCTACACGGCGACAGGAGGCAGCACTCAATAGATTTTCTCTGGACAAATTATAGAGGCCTTGATCTCCTCATTCTGAACAGCTGAATGGTTTTCAACTTCCTGCTGGCTCTTTTTGCAGCCAACACCCTATAGTATCAGTGAACTTTTCAAAGCAGGTGGGAATGGGTCTCCTCTCAGTGACTACATTCCCAGATTTACCTGACTTCCTGTCACAATATATATATATATATACATACATACATATATATATATATATATATATATATATATATATATATATATACATACATACACATATATATATATATATATATATATATATATATATATATATAGATATATATAGATATACATATACATATATATATATATGAATAATAACAATGGGCAGCACAGTGGTGTAGTGGTTAGCACTTTCACCTAGCAGCAAGAGGGTTGCTGGTTCGGATCCCAACCATGACACTACCTGCCTGGTGTTTGCATGTTGTGCCTGTGTGGGTTTCCTCCGGGTACTCCAGTTTCTTCCCACACTCCAAAGGCATGTTGGTAGGTTAATTGGATCCTGTATAAAAAAAATAAATAAAAATTGGCCCTACTGTGTATGTATGTGAGATAGGGACCTTAGATTGTAAGCTCCTTGAGGGTAGGGACTGATGTGAATGTACAATGTTTATGTAAAGTGCTGCATAAATTGACAGCGCTATATAAGAACTTGAAATAAATAAAATAAATATATAATTTTTTTTTTTTTATTGCTTAATAGAATTTTTTCACTCATATAGAGCTTTCTTTTGGTGGTATTTGATCACCACTGTGTTTTTACATTTTTATTATATAAACAAAAAAAGACAGAGTTTTGAAAAAAAAAAAAAAAAACTATTTGTTTTACTTTCTGCTATAAAACATACAAAACATATCCAATAAAATAAAAAAAAAAATAAAAAAAAAAATTCTTTATAAATTTAGACCAAAATGTGTTTTCTTTTTTTTTTTTTTTGTCAATGCTTTAGTTTGTAAGGTATCACATGGGAAATACAGAAACCATATGACATATATGTCATATAGCACCCGGTACTTGGAAAACACTAGCTGGACAAGGAAGCAGGCAAACAGGTAAAAATACGACCCAGAAAACCAAGTAGTAAAGAGTCTCTTTTCCCCCGTGTGCTATTTTACACAGTAAACACCGTAAATAGGAAAACACCAAAAAAAGTAGCGTACAGAGAAAATAATGCAGAAGATAGAAGGCGGGATAGAGAGAGAGGAAAGAGAAAAAAAGAGCACATACTACAAAAAATATGGGTGTGGACATAGAGTGACCCTATCTTGATGTTACAGAAGCCTCCAACATCAGTGCCTGACCTCACAAATGAGCTTCTGGAAGAATGGTCAAACAGTCCCATAGACATTATCATTTGGAAATTTGGTAACCATTTCCATCATAGACATAGACACACTCCTAAACCTTGCGGACAGCCTTCCCAGAAGAGTTGAAGCTTCAAAGGGTGGGCCACCTCAATATTGAACCCTAAGGACTAAGACTGGGATGCCATTAAAGTTCATGTGTGCGTAAGGGCAGGCGCCAAATACTTTTGGTAATATAGTGTATCTGGCGGGCGTTCTGTACACATTTTGTGTACAGAACGACTCCAGGTGGCCATATTGCATTATACAGAAAATTACAGTGGCTGCGGATTGAAAAGGAAAGGTAATTTTTAACAACATTAAATTACAATATAACTTGTGTCGCAATTGTATACACATTTTTTTTTTCCATGAAAGTGGATTTACCCTTTAGTGATGAATTGTATTTGGCTTTGAGATGTTCACTGGAAATATTTCCTCAATTAAGCAAAAAGGTCACATGTAAACAGAACAAATATTGAGCAAACTAATTGCAGAAAATTAGGACTGTGTATGATGAAATATTCAGTGGAAATCTAGGAAAATTAAGAAGAAGTTTGTTGAAAAGGACAAAGTCAATTCATTTAATTGTTTAATCCTTAAATTTGCTCTTTATGATCCTTTGGGGTGGCGTCAGCATCTGAAAAACACCAGCTACATAGACAATGCCCTGAAACGCTGGAGCACTTTGCAGTCAGAATTTAACATAGCTGCTAGGGAATAAGATACATGCAAATTTCACTTTTTCTCCTTCACAATATAAGAATGGATTCATAAACTAGTTTGGCACTTCTATAGTGCTACTAAACCAAGATCGAAGGGGATCTCCGCTTTCTACAATCTCCAACAAGACAAGCTGACCTTTACTAAATCCACCCCTTATTTACCATTTGAAAGGAACCCGGGAGTATTTTACTCTCCCTCCCAATGGTTCCGGGTTCTCAGAGCATCATCTATGACCTCAAGTTGCGTGGAACTCTGGGAACTCTCTCGGAAGACAACTTTATGATGCATTTAACTTACAGTGGGGAAAATAATTATTTGATCCTCTACAGATGTTGTAAGTTTGCCCACTTACAAAGAAATGAAGGGTCTATAATTTTTATCATAGGTGTATTTTAAATGATAGAGACAGAATATCAACCAAAAAAATCCAGAAAAAACACATAAAACAAATGCTATAAATTAAGTTGCAGTTCAGTGAGTAAAATAAGTTTTTGATCCCAAAGCAAAACATGACTTAGTAGTTGGTGGAAAAACCCTTGTTGGCAAGCACAGAGGTCAGACGTTTCTTGTACTTGGTTACCAGGTTTGCAAACATCTCAGGAGGGATTTTGGTCCACTCTTTGTTACAGATCCTAAATCCTTAAGGTTTCTTGGCTGTCGCTTGGCAACTCGAAGTTTCAGCTCCCTCTATGAATTTTCTATAGGATTAGGGTCTGGAGACTGACTAGGCCACTCCCTGACCTTAATGTGCTTCTTCTTGAGCCACTCCTTTGGCGGTATTATTTGGGTCATTGTCATGCTGGAAGACCCATCCATGACCCATCATCAGTGTTCTGGCTGAAGGAAGAGAATTCTCATCCAAAATTTTACAATACATGGCCTCGTCATTTGGCCCCTCAATGCGGCAAAGTCAGCCTGAGAAACAGCCCCAAAGCATCATGTTCCAACCTCCGTGCTCTATTGTAGGGATGGTGTTCTTAGGGTCAAAGTAGGCATTTTTCTTCCTCCAAACACGGCGAGTCAAGTTAATGCCAAAGAGCTTAATTTTGGTCTCATCTGACTGCAGCACTTTCTCCCAATCCTTCTCTGAATCATTTAGATGTTTATTGGCATGACTGTACATGTGCATTCTTGAGGAGGGGGACTCACTGTGAAGATGAGACACCAGATCCAACAATGAAGATGAGCTGAAGGCCACTATCAAAGCAACCTGGGCTTCCATAACACCTCAGCAGTGCCACAGGCTGATCGCCTCCATGCCACGCCGTATTGATGCAGTAATTCATGCAAAAGGATCCCCGACCAAGTATTGAGTGCATACAATACTGTACATGGACAGACTTTTCATTAAGCCAACATTTCTGTATTAAAAATCCTTTTTTTTATTGGTCTTATGTAATATTCAAATTTTCTGAGAGACGGAATTTCGGGTTGTCACTAGCTGTAAGCCATAATCATCAACATTAAAAGAAAGAAATGCTTGAAATATATCACTCTGCGTGTAAAGCATCTGTATACTGTAAAATATACGAGTTTCACTTTTTAATTGAATTACTGAAATAAATTAACTTATGCAGCCCCACTGGAAAAATAATTTAACAATTAATTTCAGTGAGTGCCACCTAATTTAATGTGACTCAAGTCACAGCGACAAAAAAAATGATTAAGCCCAAACCCCAATCTGTCCCGCTATCTCCTACCCTGTTTGCCTTTCAGTGATCCCTGAAAACTCATCTCTTCATGGAAGCCAATTCTACCTCCACCTAACAGCTGAATTTTTACATTCTCCATCAACTCATCCTCCACAGTTATTACCTTTTGTACCACTAGCCCCTCCTAATTAGATTGTAAGCTTTCACGAACAGGGCTCTCCTAACCCTCTTGTATTGAATTGTATTGTAACTGTACTGTGTCCCTTTATATTTGTTTGGGCACAATTAAAATCCTGTAAAATTATAGCAATAATATTTCACCCCATATGGACTAGCCAAATGTATTCCAAATCAGTGGGGACACTGTGGACAACTAGGCAATCTCATTTATTTTTTGTGACAGTGCAAAAGCTTAGTAGCTTCCAGTGCTAAGTTAAGGTCTTATCCGAGATAAAAGTTAATTTGGTGTCCCTCTCTCCTGGTTTAGCTATTCTGAATTTGGGCATCAAGATTATTCCCTATTTTTAAGGATAGTAATTTTTCATAGACATTTTACAGAGAGGTTAATAATTATTAGACGCCTCTGACGATGGCCCATTGCAGTGGCGGCTGGTGCTCCATGGGTGGAGGGGTGGCAGAATGACCTGACTACAAACCACACCAGCTCCAGCCCCCCCCCCCCCCGGTCACTGGCTCACTCACCCTGTGCTGTCCCAGGACTGACATATGGAGGCGACGGGGGCTTCCCCCTCAGTCTCCTCCGTGTCCCCCTTCATTGGTCAGGCTTCCCCTGCGTCTCCTCCCTCCTCCTCCTCCATTAGAATGGCTTCTCCTTTCAGCTAATAGGGAAACGGGTCTCAGGACCCGCTTCCTGATTGGCCAGGAGGAGAATCCCTGTGACGGACATTGTATCACAACTGGGTGGGCTCAGGGCGCAGTGCTCTGCGCCCCGAGTCCAACCTTTTTTGAAGCCTATTAGAGCCTCTGGCTCTAGTCACGTGCTTCAAAAAAAAAAAGTACAATTTCATTAAATGTTGTTTATGACCGAACATACTTCACTATGAGCCTCCCATTTGTCTTGTGGGTATGTTCTACCAAGTGGAGGATTGATATTAGCCTTCTATCCTGGATCCGCTCCTTTTCGATTTGTGATCCAGTGTGGTTCATACAGGGGAGATTGAAAGTTTGGGCACCCCAGGTAAAAATTTGTATTAACCACTTAAGCCCCGGAGGATTTGGCTGCTAAACGACCAGAGGGTATTTTGCGATTCGGCACTGCGTGACTTTAACGGACAATTGCGCGGTCGTGCGACGCTGTACCTAAACAAATTTGGCGTCCTTTTTTTCCCACAAACAGAGCTTTCTTTTGGCGGTATTTGATCACCTGTGCGATTTTTTGATCACGCGCTATAAACAAAAAAAGAGCGTCAATTTTGCAAAAATAGCAATATTTTTCCCTTTTTTTTATATGAAATTCCCCCAAAAAAAAATGTAAAAATCAAAATTTTTAAATATTTTCGGCCAATTTGTTTTATGCTACCTATGTTTGGTAAAAAAAATCGCAAAAAGCGTATTTTGATTGGTTTGCGCAAAAGTTATTGCGTTTACTAACAAAGGGAAAGATTTTTGTCATTTTTGTTGTTTTTTTTTTAACGCGTAATGGCGGCGATCTGCGATTTTTTTGCGGTACTGCGACATTGCGGCGGACAGATCGGACCCTTGACTGACATTTTTGACACTTTTGGGGTTACCAGTGACATTTCTACAGTAATCAGTGCTATATATATATGCACTGTTACTGTAAAAATACACTGGTAGTGAAGGGGTTAACTTTATTTGAGAGGGAGGGGCTGTGTGTGTCCCTAGGGGCGTGATTCTAACTGTGATTGGCTGTGGCTTCAACTGTATGCAGAGTGATCAATGGATCTACATAGTAGATCCATGTGATCATCTCTCATACAGAGAGGAGAATGACAGGCAGCTTGTTTACACAAGCTGCCTGACTTTCTCCCTCTCCCCCGCCGATCGCAGAGTGGCCGGCGGCGATCGGGTCCGCCGGTCACACGCGCGGGGGGGTCCGTGACCACGCGGGAGCGCGCCTCCGGCGGCGCGCGCTCGCTCCCTAAACCCTCACAGGCGAGCGACGTAGACCTATGCCTGTGAGGGGCTGACCGCCGCCGTAGATAGTCGTGCGGCGGTCGGCAAGTGGTTAATGTGCATAAAGAAGCCAAGGAAAGATAGAAAAATCTCCAAAAGGCATCAAATTACAGATTAAACATTCTTATAATATGTCAACAAAAGTTAGATTTTATTTCCATCATTGACACTTCCAAAATTACAGAAAACAAAAAAATGGTGTCTGCAAAAGTTTGGGCACCCTGCAGAATTTATAGCATGCACTGCCCCCTTTGCAAGGCTGAGACCTGCCAGTGTCATGAATTGTTCTCATTGTCTTGGAAGACCAGGTGATGTCAATCTCAAAGGGTTTAAATGCCCAGACTCATCTGACCTTGCCCCAACAATCAGCACCATGGGATCTTCTAAGCAGTTGTCTAGAAAACTGGAACTGAAAATAGTTGACGCTCACAAAGCTGGAGAAGGCTATAAGAAGATTCATACAACAAAAGGAATGACCGCACTTCCGATGAGTTTCAAAAAGGAGTGTCTTTATTCCACATCAATCGGCAAATACAGATACACACTGTGAGTGCAGGACAATCGGTGGACGCGTTTCACGACTGGATGTGTCGCTTATTCATCACCAAGTTCACTCTGGATGTGCATCGGCCATATATACACCCCATACATACAGCTGGCAACGATTGGAGTCATCAAACTAGTTGTTCCTCCCCTTGGTCAGCTGTTGGGAATCTATAGCTAGATTGCACAGACAGAGTGATCCCAACAAATCCAAACTTCAAAACACTTGTGCAAAAAACATTTTACATATATAAATGTCAATCAAAATGAATATCCATAGTGGTAAGTGCTCAAGTAAAGAAAAATAGAAAAACATCAATAATAAAAACATATTCAGTGCATGTGATACGTTTATCATATATATAATAAAAAGAGAATATATGTGTATATGAAGTATGAATAAAAAGAATATGTATTAAAGACCTTGTGAATAACCATAAAATAAAAGTAAATTAAAAAGGTATAAAGTGATAATAATATATTGTTGTAAATAATAATAATGATGATAATGTGACGTGTCACAAGAAAATTCTTGATGTTTAAAGAAGCCGTTTAACCGGCCAAGAAGAAACATATGTAGTGTATTAAAAAACGGAGCAATATAATTATAATAGAATATAAATAAATCCGCGCTAAGGATGTCAGAGGATAAATTAAATGCGTGCACAAGTAAGCTGCAGCCTCACTTAAAATATAGCCAAAGGCTATATAAATATGTATGTAAATATGAAGTGGTGGCGCTGCTTATAAAGTGCAAACAGGTATATATAAATATGTAAAACGAAAAATATAATGTAAAAACACAGATGTGATTGAGAAATAAAAATATAAATATAAATGGTGAATATGTAAATAATACCACAATATAGTGAAATTCTAACATAAAATGGTATTGAGAATGAGTTAATATGAAATATATGAAAAAATATAAAAATATAATAATAAAATAAAGTGAAATATAAATAACCACCAGAGTGCGTAGTATGAAGAGCAAAGTACTAAAATATATATATCTCTTAGTATATACCTAAAATAATAATATCAGCATGTGGCAATAGAAATACATAGGCAATGATATAAAAGATGTGCAAAAAGTGCAACAATTAAATTGGGTGTGCAGGAAACTTTTACAGAAAAAAATATGAGTAAGGTGCGGGAAACTGTTTTTACAAAGTGCAACAAGAAGTGATGTGATCTAGATTCATGTGATAAATAGTCCGTATAATAATAAAGGTGCAAACAATATTATGGGCAAGCTCAATGTGCAAAGAAATATGAACTCCAAGGTAGAAATGAGAAATGGTATTAGATCAGATCAGCTATTAAGATAAGTCCATATATAGATGGTTGTGCCCCGAGGAGTGGTGAATGGATAAGTATCCAGCGGTGACCCCCAAGGTGGGTGACTGGCGAGTGGTGGGGAAACCTCTAGTAGAAAAACCTACTCACCAGATGTACCCACCCCACACAGGGGTATAGGGCAGGTACTGTAGTAATATCCTGTTGGTCCTGGCTCTGGGTAGTGGTTCCCTTCCTGGGGGAGATGTAGTATAGGGTCCGCAGGGATATCCTAAAGTGAAATCCTATCCGGTAGTGGGATATCCAACGATCCGTGGGGTGAACTGATAGGGCCACTCAAAGGTATGTGGATGGAGGGATCATATAAATGGAAAAGAACTCGATAGTGTGATACCGTTTTTAAAGTTTATTCCTTCCAGCAGTAACATAAAAATGGGTACTCACATAGATAAAATCAGTAAACAGCGAGGTAATGGCGTCCCGGAACGCAATGCGTTCCAACTGGAGACCGGAACCGGAAGTGACGTGACGGCGCTGTACGCGTTTCGTCATGTGACGTCTTCTGCAGCGTCTGCAGAAGACGTCACATGACGAAACGCGTACAGCGCCGTCACGTCACTTCCGGTTCCGGTCTCCAGTTGGAACGCATTGCGTTCCGGGACGCCATTACCTCGCTGTTTACTGATTTTATCTATGTGAGTACCCATTTTTATGTTACTGCTGGAAGGAATAAACTTTAAAAACGGTATCACACTATCGAGTTCTTTTCCATTTATATGATCCCTCCATCCACATACCTTTGAGTGGCCCTATCAGTTCACCCCACGGATCGTTGGATATCCCACTACCGGATAGGATTTCACTTTAGGATATCCCTGCGGACCCTATACTACATCTCCCCCAGGAAGGGAACCACTACCCAGAGCCAGGACCAACAGGATATTACTACAGTACCTGCCCTATACCCCTGTGTGGGGTGGGTACATCTGGTGAGTAGGTTTTTCTACTAGAGGTTTCCCCACCACTCGCCAGTCACCCACCTTGGGGGTCACCGCTGGATACTTATCCATTCACCACTCCTCGGGGCACAACCATCTATATATGGACTTATCTTAATAGCTGATCTGATCTAATACCATTTCTCATTTCTACCTTGGAGTTCATATTTCTTTGCACATTGAGCTTGCCCATAATATTGTTTGCACCTTTATTATTATACGGACTATTTATCACATGAATCTAGATCACATCACTTCTTGTTGCACTTTGTAAAAACAGTTTCCCGCACCTTACTCATATTTTTTTCTGTAAAAGTTTCCTGCACACCCAATTTAATTGTTGCACTTTTTGCACATCTTTTATATCATTGCCTATGTATTTCTATTGCCACATGCTGATATTATTATTTTAGGTATATACTAAGAGATATATATATTTTAGTACTTTGCTCTTCATACTACGCACTCTGGTGGTTATTTATATTTCACTTTATTTTATTATTATATTTTTATATTTTTTCATATATTTCATATTAACTCATTCTCAATACCATTTTATGTTAGAATTTCACTATATTGTGGTATTATTTACATATTCACCATTTATATTTATATTTTTATTTCTCAATCACATCTGTGTTTTTACATTATATTTTTCGTTTTACATATTTATATATACCTGTTTGCACTTTATAAGCAGCGCCACCACTTCATATTTACAAATATAATTATAAAATATATAAAAAGTATATGAAAAATATAGAGAGCTCCAATCAGTGATTTCTACCCAACAATCATAGATAGAACAATACAGTGATATATCTTTGATGAAAAATTGTATATAAATTGCCGCTTCGATATCTATAGGATACATTTTCTATAAAACATTTACAAATAGTGAAACACTAATAAACCTTGTATAAGAAAAAATCACAAGTGTGTGAATCATATATAGAAAATTATTATTTCCATATATCAATGGATATACATGATTCACAATAAAGAGTATGACATGTATAAAATATAATACGATGCATAGTGACATAGTTTATATTCTTCTTTGGTTGTGTAAACAGCAACAGATAACAATCAATGTAGACACATTGTGGCAACCTGTTGCTGTTTTGAAGAATGTTGCAAATGTCAGTGTGCATCTCCTTTTTCATAGGCAAAATTTCTCATCTGGTGTTAAAACCACAAAACCTCTATTTGGAAGAAAGTTTTACAAAAAAGACGACCAAAAAGAGGGAGGGGGGATTGTTGGGGAAAAGAAAAAACGAAATACAAAACAAGGAAAATCGGGTATAGATAGCTATATGTCAGTAGGCTAGATTGGCTAAAATTAGCTCTCCATTTTAATTAATCAGCCATATTTATAGGAGACCCGATATGTTAAAATCGGCCGGTCTATGGGTAAATGTGGGAGTTTATCTCATCTAAATTGGTCTAAGCACTCAAAAATATTTTGATTATTGTGTTATTTAGTTTTTATTACTATTATAATCTATTTTGTCGCTCTGAATGCTGACCTCATCCACAAATCCCAGAGGCAGGGGAAGGAAGATTTGGGAACGAACCTCCAATGTAGTGTAATAATTATGTATTATAATACTAAAGATCTATGTCAATACAGATCTATGTCTATACAGATGACTCCAGCACTCTAGATAGAATATATCTGATATTCCATTGCTTACATGTGCACATCATGTGCAAGCATATAGAGTCCGGAGCTCTATCTGTAATTCTCACAGATCTTGAGAAAAAACTTTTTTGGTGCCTTTTAAGCTCATATATGTATACATTCAGACTAAAATGAAAAATGGTCTCAAATGTTTATTACAGGGAAAACATTTCCTTATATATTTTTACTGGATGTTTTATGAGTTTTATCAAAGTTTCATTTTATGAAAAATGGTCTCAAATGTTTATTACAGGGAAAATATTCCTTTATATATTTTTACTGGATGTTCTATGAGTTTTATCAAAGTAGGGAAATATTTATGATCATTTTTCTGGATCAATATTATACTAGTATGAATACCAGTATAACTAATAGATATTAGGTATAAAAATGTGTCACGTCCCACTCAAAATTCATACCTTCAGGTAATCTTGTATGGAGTTTAAATATCCAGAAAACTTCGCGTTTGCAAAGTATCTGAAAAATATCTCCTCCTCTTTTGGGTTTTGAGATTTTTTCAATGACTTGAACCATGACCAGGGAAATATCTCCTTCATGTAGGCCATTAAAGTGACGAGCGACATTGGTTGATTTGAAGCAACGAATGTCACTTAGATGTTCTCTAAATCTATCTTTGAGTCTCCTAGTTGTTCTGCCCACATATTGGGCCGAACACTTTTTGCAGGTGATAAGATATATAATATAATCAGAATTGCAGTTGAAAAACTTGTCTATTTTATAGATCCTGCCACTAATGGTGGATTGAAAGTGGGGACTTTTTAGAATATGGGGACAGGTGACACAATCCTGTGCCCCACATCTGTAGTTTCCTCTACAGTGCAACCATGTTAGCGATGGGGGGGCCCTTTTGGTTTGATACATACTAGGGGACAATACATTTCCCAAAGTAGCCGCCCTTTTCGCCACAATATTGAAACCCTTTCCCAGAATATCATTACATGCATGGTCTAGATATAAAATGGGTAGATGTTTATTAATTATAGATTTTATGTGGTTAAATTCTAGGCTGTATGGTAATGCCAATGTGATTGAAGATGTAGATTTATCTTTTTTATGTTTCCTTTTTTTTCTAATATTTTTGTCACTAGAGGGACTCTTTGTCGTTTGTACAACATTAGGGTCAAATTCCTGGTTTATGGGAGCAGTATGGTTAGGTGCAGCGAGTTGCAAAAGATCAATGCGATTTCTCTCAAGGGCCAATCGATAGGCTCTGTCCAACATCCACCTAGGATAGCCTCTCTGGAGAAAGCGCTGGTATAGGGAATGTGATTCCTCTTTAAAGGTGTCATTGTCGCTGCAAATCCTTTTAAGCCTCAAAAATTGCCCCACAGGGATTCCTTTTATTGTGTGGAGAGGATGTCCCGACTTTGCATGCAATAGGCTGTTACCTGCCTGGGGCTTTCTATATAGGGAGGAAACGACTCTATCTCCTGCATGACTCAAAGTAATGTCCAGAAATACAATTTTATCTAGACTGGAAACTCCCGTGAAGGCTATAAGAAGATAGCAAAGCGTTTTCAGATGTCAATATCCTCTGTTCGGAATGTAATTAAGAAATGGCAGTCATCAGGAACAGTGGAAGTTAAAGCAAGATCTGGAAGACCAAGAAAAATATCAGACAGAACAGCTTGCAGGATTGTGAGAAAAACAATTCAAAACCCACGTTTGACTGCACGATCCCTCCAGAAAGATCTGGCAGACACTGGAGTTGTGGTACACTATTCCACTATAAAGAGATACTTGTACAAATATGGTCTTCATGGAAGAGTCATCAGAAGAAAACCTCTTCTACGTCCTCACCACAAAAATCAGCGTTTGAACTTTGCAAATGAACATATAGACAAGCCTGATGCATTTTGGAAACAAGTTCTGTGGACCGATGAGGTTAAAATTGAACTTTTTGGCCGGAATGAGCAAAGTTACGTTTGGAGAAGAAGGGGCACAGAATTTAATGAAAAGAACCTCTGTCCAACTGTTAAGCATGGGGGTGGATCAATCATGCTTTGGGGTTGTATTGCAGCCAGTGGCACAGGGAACATCTCACGAGTAGAAGGAAAAATGGATTCAATAAAATTTCAGCAAATTTTGGATGGTAACTTGATGCCATCTGTGAAAAAGCTGAAGTTAAAGAGAGGATGGCTTCTACAAATGGATAATGATCCTAAACACACCTCGAAATCCATGGGGGATTACATCAAGAGGCGTAAACTGAAGGTTTTGCCATGGCCTTTACAATCTCCTGACCTCAACATAATTGAAAATCTATGGATAGACCTTAAAAGAGCAGTGCGTGACAGACAGCCCAGAAATCTCAAAGAACTGTAAGACTTTTGTAAGGAAGAATGGGCAAAGATACCTCAAACAAGAATTGAAAGACTGTTGGCTGGCTACAAAAAGCGTTTACAAGCTGTGATACTTGCCAAAGGGGGCAGTACAAGATATTAACAAAGCAGGGTGCCCAAACTTTTGCAGACGCCATTATTTTGTTTTCTGTTATTTTGAAAGTGTAAATGATGTAAATAAAATCTAACTTTTGTTGACATATTATAAGAATGTCTAATCTGTAATTTGATGCCTTTTGGAGATTTTTCCATCTTTCCTTGGCTTCTTTATGCACATTAATACAAATTTTTACCTGGGGTGCCCAAACTTTCGATCTCCACTGTACACTGGCCAGCTAGAATGTTGATGTGCTTCTGGTGTTGATCATTGAGAAACCCATTATATACTGCCCATCTTTTCCTGCCTTCTGGTAAGGGGATATTATTATCTCACGACTGTGTGGTGTGCCTCTTTTTCACACTGAAGTTGGTGTGGGATTTTCATTTCTTTCATTGACATTTGGACTTTATACATCTAGCTGTATTTCAGCGCTGCATGTGGACTTTTTTGAATAATTATTAGACACTGAAGAACTTACCTGACACCTAAGACCTCTGAAACAATTAGACATGTCCAATTACAATATATTTAAGAAAAACGATTCCCTAAAAAGAGAGATAAATCCACCTCATTCAGAAATTCCTGGCAAGACGCGCCATGCATGGCATCCCTGACAAAATTGACTATAATAGTCAATTTTGTCCTTATCAGTAAAGACACTCGCAGCCATATAATGCTTGAAAATAGGAGGCACTCAAAGCCGTCTAGATCAGAGAACTCTAAACTTTCCAAACAAGGGACCCAGTTTACTGTTCTTCAGACTTGAGGGGGGCCAGATTGTGGCCAATGTAAGTAGAAAATGTCCCAGACATGGTTGTCAGTGGGAGGAAGAATAGAGCCCTATCTTTGGTGTCAGTGGAAGGAATAGCGCTCCATTGTTGGTGTCAATTGAAAGAATAGTGCCTCATCATTGGTGTCAGTGGGAGGAATAGTGCCCCATCATGAGTGAGTGGGTGGGGGTTTTTGATCTTAAAGGTGGTATAAGTAGGTGTTGCCTCCGTCCCTATATCTTGAAAAAAGAGGGGTTTTTTTCTTGGTGTCTCAGGCCAAGGGAGTGGGACTTTATGGGCAGGTAAGTTTGAGTAAAACAAGGTAAAGGAATATATATATAATAAATCAATTTATTACCAATATTAACATGAGTTAAAAGTAAATAGGAAATATCATCTCAATGTGAGTATTGGTGTTGGGTATAGGCCCAATGTGAAAAGAATGAAGAATGAAGAAGGAAGAAGGATTCTAATTGAATCCGTGACACAAGTGCTATTTGTGACAGTTATGGATCCTGTCTCTGTGTATCCCATGTATACTCAGGGGTAGATGGTTCACAGAGTTTCAGCCATAAATTCTGACGCGTTTCGGCTATATTAAGCCTTTATCAAAGTTCTCTGTCACCCAGCTGTAATATATAATTAATGGTATTTAGTATTCCCATTGATTGGGAAATATGCATATAATTAATATATAGACGTGACTAGATACATACTTTCATTTTAAATCTTGTTTTTGCAAACCAAAAGATTCCCTCTGTCTCCTCTAGTCCTGCAGCAAGGAGTCGTAAGATACCATGGTCTGGAAGGATATTTTTATTATTATTAGAATGTCATATCATATAGGGATATAAAATCATATACTGCCATTGTTGGCTACTCACATCCAGATTTGGAGGTAATCCTATATGAGTATATATTGTTCTTCCAGTAGTATCCTGGAATGTTCTGGAAGGGAGTATATATGTATATATATATAATTTAACATTATATCTTTCTGAGTAAATAAAAACGTGTGGGTGTTCTATGCCCAAGTACAAAGGACTTACGTTTTGCAAAGTTTGTAAGTGGAAATAAGTTGGGAGTAGGGAGGGAGGTTGTCTCTCCTATTACCGCAGTCCAAGGTGAAAAAACTGCCGCCAGTAAGCCGTTTCTACAGGGGGGGGGGGGGAAAGAAAATCATGGGTTGTATCCATGAAGTGTTTGTTCCCAACACGATTTGGTGGTTTAAACGAAATTTTATTGTGACTTTAGAGAAGGTAATAAGGATGTTCGTCCAGACTTACATTTTTAGGAAAGGTATGGTGTAGGAAGGAGTGGGGTAAAAAGTCCTTTACCGCCGCTGGTCACGTCCGTCCTGTTCCCTCCTTCCGAGGGAAGTGAGAGTGAACGCCGGCTCCCCGGCCTTATAAAGCCGCTCGCGCATGCGCAAAAGGCGCTGCACGTAGTCGGCTTCTTCCGTCAGTGACTCAGGCTCGTTTACTGCGCAGGCGCCTGGGTGATGCGCGCGCAGCATGAGCCGGTCCTGGCAGCTCGGCCGCTGACACGGAGTATGTGAGATCTGGAAGGTCACCCAGCCGTGGCCGGTGGGTGCGGGGGAGAAAAAAAAAAAAGCCCTTTCCGTCTCAATGGTAGCCCCTGTCCCAAGAGAGAGAGGGGCAGGGGCTTCCCATGCCAGGTGCAGGATGGAGGGGAACAGAGTGGTTTGCTTGAGAAAACAAGATATATATATATAATCATTGTAACATAAGAAACAGCAGTTCTATATGTATAAAAAGAAAATAATAATAATAATGAATAATAAATAAATACAAGTTCCATGTATATAAAACATTCTTGTGACTAATTTTAACAGCAGTAGCAATATATGGATGGATACATGGGGGAGCATCCCTAAGGGGGACATTAACAGGATATCCACAGGTCCTGACATATCAAAAGAGGGAGGGGGGAGGATTAAGCAGGAATTCAAAGGAAATGATGTAAGTGTAATCTCCGAAGGATTTTTTCTTTATATTGTCAATCTGTTTTCCCGGATACAAAACCTTCCAGGAAAGGTCTGAAACTCTCTGTTTCATTTAGCCCTGGGTATTTGGTGGCGTTCAAGCGTCTGATCCAGCGCATCTCCATTTGTAACAGTTTTTTATTCCAATCGCCCCCTCGTTGCGGTATATGCATTCTCTCAAGGGCGATAAAAGTTACTTTGGGCATTTTGTTGTTGTGTGTATTTTTGACATGTCTGCCAAGTGGAAGGTGGAAATTGCATATTTCCATACTTTGGATATGCTTATTTATTCTCTTGCCCATTTCTTGTTTGGTCTTGCCAACATAAAATGACCCACAGTCGCACTTCATAAGGTAAACGACCCCTCTCGTCTTGCAATTAACATAGTGACGTGGTTTGAAATGTTCACCATTTGGGAGAATGGTATCTGTACATTTTTTGATGACACTGCACTGTGCGCAAGTGCCACAAGGGTATGTGCCTTTATCCTTACATGGATCCTTCCTTTTTTCCTTAAATTCACTATGTATTAGGTCTTGCTTGAGGGAGCCGGCCTTTTTATAGGTGATTAGTGGGCCATCCGGTACATATGGTTTCACCACAGGGTCTTCACTTAGTATGGTCCAATGTTTCTGGAGAATTTCTTTTATTCTATGATGTTCATTTGTGAATCGTAAGATGATACGACTTTTTTCTCCTTGTTCTTTTATTTCATCTACTTTTTTGGTTTGGAAGAGGAGTTCGTTCCTTTGTCTTTTCCTAACTTTATTGAATGCTTTCCTGAGGGTGCTTTTGGTGTACCCTCTTTCTAGTAGTCTGCCTGTAAGGAGATCAGCTTCTTTTTGGAAATCATCCTCATCTCTGCAAATTCTCTTCAAACGTAAGAATTGGCTATATGGTATAACTCTCTTCAGTGATGTTGGGTGGAAACTAGTGGCATGCAAAATGGAGTTTCCCGCTGTTTCCTTGCGGTAAAGTGTGGTTTTAATTGTTCCATTATCTTCTTTTAGAATCCAAGTGTCTAGGAATGCAATTTTATTTTTATCGTAGTTGAGTGTGAAATACATGTTGTAGGTGTTGTTATTCATTACTTTCAGGCACTCCCTAATTAGATTTTCCGGGCCTGTCCAGATTATGAAAATATCATCCAGAAAGCGTTGCCATAGTAAAATGTGGTCCACGAAAATACTGTTTTTTTCTTCAGCTAAGAATTCAGATTCCCAGGCTCCTAAGTAGATGTTCGCATATGACGGTGCGCAACTCGTACCCATCGCCACGCCGCACGTTTGTAGGTAATAGGTGCCATTAAAAGTGAAAACATTATGATTTAATATATATTCCAACATCATAACGATGAATTCATTGAAGTTGTAGTCCCTTTCACTCTGTTGTTTGAGGGTTTCTCTTATTATCTCAATGCCTTTTTTGTGGGGGATGTTGTTGTAAAGAGCTTCCACGTCAATAGTAATCAGGAAAGCATCTTCCGGTATTGTTAGATCGTCAAGTATCTGGAGTAGGTGGGCTGTGTCTTTTATGTGTGATGGGAGTTTGGTCACATAAGGTCTCAGGTATGCATCGATAATTTTGCTTGTTGTCTCAGTAAGGTTACCGTTCCCGGATACAATTGGTCTCCCTGGTGGGTTATCCTTGTTTTTATGTATCTTTGGTAGTGCGTATAGCGTAGGGGTTCTAGGATGTTTAGTCCTCATGTATGTCCATAGGGTTTCTGTAATGGTACCCTCGTTAAGGGCTCTATCCAATTTTCTGTAGAAATCCTCCTTGAAAGTCTCCAGCATGATAGGTAATATTTCCTTATAACATTTTTTGTTGTTCAAAATATTTAGACACATCATTTTATATTGGTCATTATCCATCAAAACAACATTACCCCCTTTATCAGAGGGTTTAATTGTGATGTTCTCATTATCCTGGAGTTCCTTCAGGGCCTTCTTTTGATGTTTCGTTAGATTCTGTGTGATCCCCTGGTCTTTTAGTTGATTGATTTCCTTAGTGATCTCCCGTACGAAGAGAGCAATAGCCGGGTTAGTATTTAGGGGTGGAAAGACACTTGATTTTTTCTTAAATCTTTTAAGAGATGTCCCCCTTGGTGGTTCTATTTCCTGTTCTTCCTCCTCGCTGTCCATTGTGGTATCATCGTCCGTCCAATCTTCCAGACCACCTTCCTCCAATAATAAATTAAGATCCCTAATAGCTCTGAATTCAGCAGCCGTAAATTTTGTCTGTGGGTCTTCTGTTTGTTTCTTGCTGTACATGACTTTTAAGAGTAGTTTCCGGGCGAAAAGGTTGACGTCCTTTATGGTCTCAAACTTATCTGTGGTTCTATTTGGGCAAAAGGAAAGCCCTAATTTTAGAACCTCAGTTTGCTCCTTGGTAAGTGTATATTGAGAAAGGTTTATAATAGTATGTTCCCGCGTTTCATCCGTTATTTGGGGTTGGTTTTCTTCTTCTGGGTTTTCCCTAAAAAAGGCTTTTGAGATTTTGGGTCATTATTTCTATTTCCTCTTGATCTTAAGAATATTTGGTGATGTTTAACTGGGACTGTTCCATCTTCTGTGTTGGGTGTATCTGCTTCCCTGGAGTCAGTTTCTCCCAGATTTTGTGGGGGTTCCTCTCTATCCTCCAGGTCGGATTGTAGGTCCTGTTGGAGTTGTTCTGCACCTCGTCGTCTTCTTTGATTTTCTGTACCCGATGCATAGGATGATGAATCGGATGAATAGTAGGGTCCCATATTGCGATTGGTTTTATTTCTCCTCTGTTGTCTATTGGTTGACCATTTGTATGCGCGATTTTGGGAAAATGCGTTCTTATCCCTCCAGTATTTTCTCTCCTTTTTCTTTAATATTTCTCGGCTGTATTCTTCCAGGTGTTCTTTAAGATTTTTCTCCTGTTCACTGTATAGCGATATCTTCTTTAAGGGGGTTAATTGGTCGTAGATAGTTTTTATGTCTTCATCCAGGGTTTTCATCTGCCTGGTATATTCCTCCTGTAGTAGTATCATCAGTTTTTTTGAACATTCATTCAAAATCTGTTCCCATTCTTTTTTCATATTAATGGTGATATTGTCCATTGTTGGGAATATTTGTATGCGGAGGCCTACTGGAAATAGGAGGCACTCAAATCCGTCTAGATCAGAGAACTCTAAACTTTCCAAACAAGGGACCCAGTTTACTGTTCTTCAGACTTGAGGGGGGCCAGATTGTGGCCAATTTAAGTAGAAAATGTCCCAGACATGGTTGTCAGTGGGAGGAAGAATAGAGCCCTATCTTTGGTGTCAGTGGAAGGAATAGCGCTCCATTGTTGGTGTCAATTGGAGGAATAGTGCCTCATCATTGGTGTCAGTGGGAGGAATAGTGCCCCATCATTGGTGTCAGTGGGAGAAACAGTGCTCCATTGTTGGTGTCAGTTGGATGAATACTGCCCCATCATTGGTGTCAGTGGGAGGAATAGTCCCCCATCATTGGTGTCAGTGGGAGGAACAGTGCTCCATTGTTGGTGTCAGTGGGAGAAACAGTGCCCCATCATTGGTATCAGTTGGAGGAATAGTGCCCCATCATTGGTATCAGTGGGAGGAATAGTGCCCCATCATTGGTGTCAGTAGGAGGAATAATGCCTCATATCAGTGGGTGGAATAGTGCACCAAGGATGAGATGAATGCAAGCAAAGTGCCGAACCCGTCTGGCGGTCCACGGTTTGGAGACCACTGATCTAAATGAGAGCAATTTAACATATAATATATACAGTATAATATATAGCTTTCAATGCCCAATAGCCAAAGCAAAAATGTTTTCAATATGTCAGTATATAGTTTTTTTTACCTCATCAACTGAAGTGACATCCCTATAACGCTCCACATTGGAGAAAAATCACTCCTTGCATGTACAGTATCTCACAAAAGTGAGTACACCCCTCACATTTTTGTAAATATTTTATTACTGTGACAACACTGAGGAAATTATATTTTGCTACAATGTAAAGTAGTGAGTGTACAGCTTCTATAAAAGTGTAAATTTGCTGTCCCCTTAAAATACCTCAGCACACAGCCATTAATGTCTAAACTGCTGGCAACAAAAGCGAGTACACCCCAAGTGGAAATGTCCAAATTGTGCCCAATTATCCATTTTCCCTCCCCGATGTCACGTGACTTGTTAGTGTTACAAGGTCTCAGGTGTGAATGGGGAGCAGGTGTGTTAAATTTGGTGTTATCGCTTTCAATCTCTCATACTGGTCACTGGAAGTTCAACATGGCACCAACATGACGCTCAACAAGAACTCTCTAAGGATCTGAAAAAAAAAGAATTGTTGCTCTAAATAAAGATGGTCTAGGCTATAGGAAGATTACAAGACCCTGAAACTGAGCTGCAGCATAGTGGCCACTACCATACAGTGGTTTACCAGGACATGTTCAACTCAGAATAGGCCTTGCCATGGTTGACCAAAGAAGTTGAGTGCATGTGCTCAGCGTCATATTCAGAGGTATTCTTTGGGAAATAGATGTATAAGTGCTGCCAGCATTGCTGCAAGGGTTGAAGGGGTGGGGTGGGTCAGCCTGTCAGTGCTCAGACCATACACCGCACACTGCATTAAATTGGTCTGCATGGTTGTCGTCCCAGAAGGAAGCTTCTTCTAAAGATGATGCACAAGAAAGCCTGCAAACAGTTTGCTGAAGACAAGCAGACTAAGGACATGAATTACTGCAACCATGTCCTGTGGTCTGATGGGACCAAGATATACGTATTTGGTTCAGATGGTGTCAAGCGTGTGTGGCGACAACCAGGTGAGGAGTACAAAGACAAGTGTGTCTTGCCTACAGTCAAACATGGTGGTGGGAGTGTCATGTTCTGGGGCTGCATGAGTGCTGCCGGCACTGGGGGAGCTACAGTTCATTGAGGAAACCGTGAATGCCAACATGTACTGTGACATTTTGAAGCAGAGCATGATCCCCTCCCTTCAGAGACTGGGCCGCAGGGCATTATTCCAACATGATAACGACCCCAAACACACCTCCAAGATGACCGCTGCCTTGCTAAAGAAGCTGATGCCCCGTACACACGTGCAGATTATCTGAAGACTTTTGTCTTCAGATTTACCTTTTCTATGTAGTGCAAGGGCCTGCCGGATTGCATACAAATTGAAAGTGTTTAGGTTTGACCTCATATTATATGGTTTTGGTAAGTCTACAGACAAAAGTCTTCAGATAATCTGCACGTGTGTACGGGGCATTAGGGTAAAGGTGATGGACTGGCTAAGCATGTCTCCAGACCTAAACCCTATTGAGCATCTGTGGGGCATCCTCAAATGGAAGGTGGAGGAGTGCAAGGTCTCTAACATCCACCAGCTCTGTGATGTCATCATGGGGGAGTGGAAGAGGACTCCAGTGGCAATCTTTTATGCTCTGGGGAACTCCATGCCCAAGAGGGTTAAGACAGTGCTGGAAAATAATGGTGGCCACACAAAATATTGACACTTTTGGCTCAATTTTGATATTTTTTATTTAGGGGTGTACTCACTTTTGTTGCAAGCGGTTTAGACATTAATGGCTGTGTGTTGAGTTATTTTGAGGGGACAGCAAATTTACACTGTTATACAAGCTGTACACTCATTACTTTACATTGTAGCAAAGTGTCATTTCTTCAGTGTTGTCACATGAAAAGATAGAATAAAATATTTACAAAAATGTGAGGGGTGTACTCAATTTTGTGAGATACTGTACATGGATTTCCACAGGGAGCTAAACTTAGAGCTAGGTAAAATAGAGAATAACTTTGGTTTTTCTTTTCTGTGTTTTTCCTTTGTCACATCCTTTCCTGATTTTGAATTATTACACTGTTCTCTCTAATATGGTGATGTGATGGTAATGTCTCTTTTGGGAAAGAATTCATTATGACAGTTGTGTTTGGTTATAACTTTGCAAGTCTCTGCGGAAACTCTTTCTTCCGTTGCTGACTGTATTTTTTCTTTCTAACATATGGGATGTTTTACTGTCCTTATGTTTCTGGAAATGTTTGTTATGTCTCTAAGACTTAATAAAAAAATTATTGAAATGAAAATTATTGAAACAAAAAAAAAAAAAACATCAGCTGGAAGGAGGGAATGACACTGACATTTCATCCCATAAGCTTGTGAGAAGACCTTGGGGATCCATTTCCCACTATTCCTTTAGTCATGGGTGTAACTACAGGGGTCGCAATTGAGACCCGGCCCCATGCTCCAGGGAGCCCGTGCGGCTCCCCTGTATACCTGGATAGTAGGGGCGGTGAGGAATGCACATAGAGAAACCTGTCAGAACTATTGGGACTAAAAATTGAGTCATATAAAGCCCATACATATTATTTTATACATATTGTTATAATGGGCAACCTAGCAGCCATTTTGTCATGAGGTGACTAAAAGTTCATTTTTTTTAAGCAAGATTTCTTTACAGTCAATTTTAACGTCTCAGCAAAGATTTTTTTTTCCCCCTCTTCAAACCATAAATAATGAGGCCCTTTTGACATCTCACCAGATAAGAGATCACGGTGGTGCCAGACCAGGTTCTAATGAGGGTGATGTAATTTTAGTCTGTCTATGGTTTCACAATGAACAATAGATCAGTATATTTTTTTAGGGTTCATTTAAAATGGAAACCTTATTATTAATTATAGTGATTGTTTTAGCAACAATATTATTATTATGTCATTATATTAACCTCCCTGGCGGTATGATTCTTTTGGATTTTAGGTGCTGAAAGCGGTACCATTATTTTGCATGTAATTCTTGTGAATCAGTAGCCCAAACCAACTGTATACATTTATTATATATATTATATATATATGTATGTATACATATATATGTATATATATACTGTATATATATATATATATATATATATATATATATACTGTATATATATATATATATACATATATTTACATAAAAAGTACAGTAAAACTGCAGGAAAGGGCACTGGGGGGGCAATGTAATGTGATTTTATTTTGAATAGTATCAGTGTGTTTGGTGTGTTTTACATTTGAATTTGCCGCCGGTTCCACCCCCTGGCGGACGTCACGTTGACGGAGACGGAAGCCGGGGCTCGCAGACGATCGGGAGGAAGCTCCGCCGCCGCATACCGCCCGCAGACATCGCTGGATCCCGGAGAAAAGGTAAGTAAAACCTCTTACAGGATCCAGCGATCTTCCTAGCGCTACCCCGAGTGTGGCTCGGGGTTACCGCTTTTGGCTCTAAAATCTAACCCCGAGTCACACTCGGGAATACCGCTAGGAAGGTTAAGTGTGGCATATACATAATTCTAGGAATGCCTTGTATACTGTGGTTTTGTTATGTATAATTGCTAAGTACTAATTCCACTTAAGTTGCTTTACTTACTCACTTATAGAGAATGTGTTTAGATAAGGTTTATTTTAGGTCTTGTCTTGGTCATATAAATCCTACACACCAGACACTTTTCTTGACAGGATGGTGGCATGATGGTATCCCACACAAGATTTAGATTTCTTTCCTCGACTAAAGTCAAAAGGTTATCTTTGGGAAAATAATGAAATTAAATTCAATGTCCCAAATTAGATCATAATCCAACAGTGCCCCCTGGTGATTGTTCAAAGTTGTACTTGAGTTATAGAAACTTAGCAAGTAAGCCCCTTTTTTGAGGTCTTTGTCATATGGAGGACAAGTTCCCTGCCTACATTTCCTATAGGATAAAAGTTTCATGTCAGTTACAGACGGGGGGGGGGGGGGGGGGAGGGGGGGAGAGAGAATTGAACAGATCAAGAAAGGAGTGAGATGCTATGAGGGAGGTTCAGGGACATTGATGGGTGATATTTGAAGCTGAAGCTACACACGTGACATCCCAGGCAACAGAAACAGAAGTTTGTTTGGTAAAGTATATATTTCTATTTTTCCTACAGGCAATTCATTTGTCTCATACACCTGACTGATCCATTCTCACACTTAAACTTATAGCATCAGGATTTTAAATAAGACCATTCTAACTGCAAGTATGATTGGTTTAATTTTTCTTATCTTGGAATTTTAAGCTAATTTTGGCTATAGTAAATGGGTCAGTTTTGATGTATTCTTAAAAATAGATTAACTTGATAGAAGTTTATTTTACCATAACTATCTGGACTTTTTACGAGTCTTGATGCATGGTGTAACAATTTTTGTCCATGCATTTCTTTAAAACATTGAAATTGTGAACATCTGTTGGCTGAGAGAAGTCACGTGTCAAATCTGTTAGATTGGTTGCCATCTTTTGTGTACTCTTGGTAGGCTATTAATCATATTCCAGAAGTCATTGGTTTTGGTTACCTTGATATTCTGTAATAATATTCTTTGATTACATTTCTCACATTATCTGTGTGATACATTTTATTGAATTCTGTTCCACAATGTGTGTTTATCACCAATTATATTTTCGACATTTATTTTGCACTGAAGTATTTAACCGGTTGCCGACTGCGCACAGTATATTTACTGCGGCAGTCAGCCCCGGCCAGGCAGAGTGACGTAGGTCTACGTCGCTCCCCTGTCACTGGTATTAGAGCCAATAGCGGGCGTGTCACTCGCCGATCGTCGGTACAGCGGGAGAAAGGCGGGCGGCTTATGTAAACAAGCCTCCTGTCATTCTCCCCTGTGTAAAAATGGAGATCAGACGGTTCTACTATGTAGAACCGTTGATCTTTGTTTTTACACCAATAGACCTGTCCCACTACAGTTAGAATCACGCCCCTAGGACACACTTAACCCCTCCCTGTCCAATGCAGTTAACCCCTTCCCTGCCAGTGTCATTTTTGCAGTTACAGTGCATATATATAGCACTGATTACTGCAGTAATGTCACTGGTACCCCCAAAAGTGTCAAAAATGTCAGTCAAGGGTCCGATCTGTCCGCCGCAATGTCGCAGTACCGAAAAAAAAAATCGCAGATCGCCGACATTACTCGTTAAAAAAAAAAACACCAAAAATTACAAAAATCTTTCCCTTTGTTAGTAAACGCGATAACTTTTGCGCAAACCAATCAAAATACGCTTTTTGCGATTTTTATTTTACCAAACATATGTAGCATAAAACAATTTGGCCGAAAATGTTAAAAATGTTTTATTTTTACATTTTTTTGGGGGGAATTTCATATAAAAAAAAGTGAAAAATATTGTTATTTTTGCAAAAATTACACTCTTTTTTTGTTTATAGCACATGATCAAAAATCGCACAGGTGATCAAATACCACCAAAAGAAAGCTCTGTTTGTGGGAAAAAAAGGACGTGAAATTCGTTTAGGTACAGTGTCGCACGACCGCGCAATTGTCCGTTAAAATCACACAGTAAAAAAATCGCAAAAAACCCCCTGGTCAGGAAGGGGGTAAAATCTTCCGGGGCTTAAGTGGTTAATAAATATATATATATTTTTACACAAAATTGTATTCTTCTTATTTTTAGGTTAGTGCCACTTAAAACGATCTCGTATTTTTGTTGATTTATGGAAATAAGTTAAGAATCTCCTTATTTACAGATCTTTGCTTATTTACATAAATAGACACTGTTTATCAGAGCAGTATAAACATTCTGACAAACCAGTCCCCTCCATTTCCCCCCTGCAACCGCTTAAAGCCTGCTTCTCCTCCTCTCTCTCCTGCAGGCATTCAGCAGCTGAGGAAGGAGAATGGAGGGCATAGGTTTCTCTATATGTTGTACCAATCACTGATTCTGTTGTTGATTCTATGTTTCAGTTTGTGAAAAAACAGGAAGCTCTGTATCCCTTTCCATTCATTCTGGGCAGCTGAGGCTGTAGAGATGGAGATTGACAGCTGTGTCCTCAATCTCCTTTCTCTGTCTTAAAGGTGAAACATCAGAGGTCTGTTTAGACCCCTGATATCTCATCAAAAATTGTAAAAAAAAAAAAAAAAAAAATGTAAAATAAAACGGTAAAAAAAAACAAAAAGAAAAAAAAACGACCGAAACCAGTGGCAGAACGACCAGTGTCCCAAAGGTCGCACTTGCAACTGGGCCCTGGAATTCCGCCACTGCCGGGGCCCCTAGAAGGCAGGAAGGGGGCCCGCTGGGGGACCATAAAAAAGGGCCCTGCAATGGGAATAAAGGGCCCTGGGATAAGTGAGAAGGGCCCCAGGCCCAGAGGGAAGGACCTCCGAATTGGAGTCACTGGGGCCCTGAAGGTTCTAGTTACACCTTTGCCTTTACCGAATAACGCTTTAGGTCTCATTCCCGTGGACGCTCCTAATACTTAACTGCACCCAGGGAGCATGAGTGTCATGTAAAGATGCCCAGTACAATTGCTCGGCCGTATGCAGCCATACTCATGTAAACGTTGACCTCTTCTGCATTGACATTTACCCAGGCATGTGCATATGGCGTATTTCTCCAAATGTGCAGTTGGTGCTTTTGGGAAATATGCTGTGCTCACATGCGTGGGAAAACACCAATGCAGAAAAGATAAGTGTTTGCATGCAGTGTGGCTACATAGAGCCACCAATACAGGTGAATGATTGCACGCACCCGCAATGATCTCGTTTGCATTGATGCCTACCCGCACATGCGAATATGACATATTTCCACAAGCGTACTATTTGCATGTTTGGGAAAATACGCCATATGTGCATGCGTGATTAAATGCCAATGCAGAAGAGATTGGCATTTGCTCAACTATGGCTGCATACAGCCAGTCAACAAATAATCTTATTAACATACAAGATTAAAATCCATTTGAAGTTAAAAAACGTTATGGGTCTGAGATTATATCATAGTGCAGTGTAGTCCTTCCAATAAACACAGATCCCCAATTTTACGTAATCCCTGGGAGAGAATAGGTTACAGATCGTTGTACCCAAAAAGTTGAAATCAAGGATTTGGCAGCATTTAATAAATATGGGGTCACTGACCTCCTATATTGGCATATTGATTATTTCGTGCAATAGAACAAAATCGACCAAGGTTCAAACCTACATTGTATTACCAAAAGTATTGGGACACCCCAGTCTTAGTCCGTAGGGTTCAATATTGAGTTATTGAGCCTTTGCATATAACAGCTTCAGCTCATCTGGGAAGGCTGTCCACAAGGTTTAGGAGTGTGTCTATGGAAATGCTTGACCATTCTTTCAGAAGCGCATTCGTGAGGTCAGGCACTGATGTTGGACAAGAAGGCCTGGCTCGCAGTCTCCACTCTAATTTATCCAAAAGGTGTTCTATTGGTTTGAGGTCAGGATTCTGTGTAGGTCAGTCAAGTTCCTCCACCCCAAACTCACTCCTCCACACTATATTACCAAAAGTTTGGAGGGGGGATTACGGTGTGGTTGTTTTTCAGGGGTTGGGCTTGGCCCCTTAATTCCAGTGAAGGGAACTCTTAAGGCGTCAGCATACCAAGACATTATGGACAATTTCATGTTCCCAACTTTGTGGGAACAGTTTGGGTATGGCCCCTTCCTGTTCCAACAAGACAGTGCACCAGTGCACAAAGAAAGGTTCATAAAGACATGAATGAGCGAATTAGGGGTGGAGGAACTTGGCTGGCCTGCACAGAGTCCTGAACTCAACCTGATAGAACACCTTTGGGATGAACTCGAGCGGAAACTGGAGCCAGGCTTTTTGTCTACATCAGTGCCTGACCTCACAAATGCGCTTCTGGAAGAATGGTCAAAACATTCCCATAGACACACTCCTAAACCTTGTGGACAGCCTTCCCAGAAGAGTTGAAGCTGTTATATCTGCAAAGGGTGGGCCAACTCAATATTGAACTAACACTGGAGTGCCATTAAAGTTCTTGTGTGTGTAAACGCAGGTGTCCCAATACTTTTAGTAATATAGTGTAATTACTTTACAATGTATCAAAGAGATTATATCAGCCACTACCTGCCAGAATAGGCATATAAAAAGGCAAACCCACCATATATGACCATGTGTGGCTCGGCTTCCACAATCTCTCCAACACAAAGGTGAGTTTGACGTATACATAGCATGAAGTTTCACTGGTGTATAATGCCAGTGAGTAAGAAGTTTATATTTTACCTCTTCCATTCTAGAGGAAATAGAAGACACACAGGAAAGTTGTATAACCTTGTCTTTTTGTTTATCCTTAAGAGTAGATTGCGAGTCTGATTCCCAACTCCCAATATAATCCGGGTAGTCTGGACTTTGTCAGAAGAGCTTTACAAAATTGAGAAATGCAATGCTGCAGCAGATCATTAAACCGCAGGATGGATTCAATAGGGGTCAATTCATTCAAAGAGCAAATAGGTTGTAGTAGACTCCAAACAAATTGGGATAGTTGGACATATCGCCACTGATCAATGAAAGTAGGTTGTGTTAGTACACACAAAACCATAAGGGTCTAACCCCAGAGTCCTTTAACACATAAAGCAGTAAAGGTAAATATTTCTGGGAACCACATTTTAAAGTACTTATCTAAAGCACCTGGCATAAAATAGTTATGTTTAAGCAAGTGAATTATATTCCCAAGAATAACGAGAATGTAGGGAGTCCCATATTGCCAAAGTAGATATAGTCAAAGGAGATGCCAGAGGTGCCAACCTCCTGGATGGATGTGGGAGCTATAAAGCATCTGCAAGGTCCACAACTGCAAGTGCTACTTCAAGTCCTACCCAGACTTTGGACCTAAAGAGTGTACACGTACACAGTACATACGGCGCTCCTAGGTGAAGCGTAAAAACCCTTGGTCGATTGGACCTTTTATCTGTATCTGTAGACCATCAACTGGGTAGAGGAATGGATGAGGCAACTGGATGGATGGATAGATGGCTGAACAGTAGACAAGACCGAGACTGGAACATCTGCAGTTCCCGTAGAAGATATGGGTAGGATCACTTCAATGTAGAAGAAAACGAATAGCAGGTCGCCGAGGTCAGTATCAAATAAAAAAATACTTTAATAAAATAAGCAGCACACTTACATTGAAGTTACACTTACATGAAACAGCATGGATAAGGAACACCTGGGACCAAGCGGCTGTAATCCGTGTGAGGCTGTAGGTAAACAGTGACCGAGGATGACAGGGAGCCAGGCAGCTCAAAGTATGGATATTAGCGGCAGCGTTCTAGGCATTTGAAGAAAAGGGCAAAGTCCCTGGAAATGTATTATGCACACCCCCTCTCCTGACATCCACCAGGTATTTTTTATTTCAATCGTTTTTAATCAAATTTTTTAATTGTAACAGCAAAACAAGTACAACTGGGTTAGACAGGAAATCTTAGTATATCATAACGTACAACTTGTAATTACTGTGAAATTACTGCAGTAAGACTGCCGCATAACATAAGACAGAATCTATGCGTGAACAGCAACAATTAGGAACACACTTTGTTATTGGACACAATCACTTTTCCCAGGATGGGATCGAAGGCAAGGATACGGTTATCTCAAAAGTGGAGGAGTCGCCACCAAGATACAACAAAATACAGCAAAAATGAGCATATAGTTCAGCAAGTTAAGGTGAAACTCCAACCGATAACGGAGAGCACCTGGAATACCAGTCAAACCATGAGGACCATCTACTGTTTCATTGAGAAGCTCTACCCTGTTTGGCGGCATACATCCATTCATAGGATCCATGAGTATGCACCAGTGCAGTCACCTCGTCAATGGAGGGTCGTCCATCAGATTTCCATCTACGTGTGATCAACAATTTGGTGGCCATCAATACACATGCACCAGGTATATTGACAGCTGTCATCCTCTTGTGCAGCTGAGAATGCCACCGCTAATATCCATACTTTGAGCTGGTTGGCTCCCTGTCATCCTCGGTCTCTGTTTACTCAGTGATGCCTACAGCCTCACACTGATCACAGCTGCTTGGTCTCAGGTGTTCCAGAGTTTGGACCCCCGTAGCATATTTCCAGTCTGCTATACGTGACAGGGCTGTCACTTGATAGTAAAATTTTAAATTTGGTAAAGATAAACCACCGAATCTTTTACAAGACATTGCAGGATATTCTAGTGTTGTCCCTTCCAGATATAATGTAAGATAATGGACTGGTGTGTTGGAAAAAAACAATAGGGAAGCATTTGAAAAACAAAGAAAAATCAGGGGAGAATATTTATCTTTTTAACATTAATCTTGCCTAACCAGGAATGACAAAGGGAGGACCACTTACATAGGTCTGATTCAACTTTATTATTATCAATTCACCCCTATAGGCTTCCCCAAAGTGCTGGGAGCTCATTTAAATATACTCTACAAATATTGACTTTCTGAAAACTTTTTTTCGTTTTTTTTTTTTCATAAGGCTTGACACCGGACATAATTAGAACCTTCAGGGCCCAGTGCAAGAAACTATAAAGAGCCCTTCACACCGATCCTGGGGCCTTTTCTTACGGTCCCACAGTGGGATCTTTTCACATGTTCTGCAGCGGGCTCCCTTCCTGCTGTCTTGCGGCTCCCAAAGGTGGTGGATCGCTCACTGCGTTTGAAAAGGACGGGGCCAGTAAATTATATATTTACTGGCCTCTTTCCCACTCTCCATCTTGACACATTCTGAAACTGCATGTACATTCATTCTAAGCGGATGCTGGCAAAATCGAGTGTATTTTTTATCCAGGTTACATGTTCTTGATTCAAAGAAATTGTCTGAATCAAAAAATACAACATTAAGGCCACTAGAGGGAGCTGCTGAGCATTGGAAATACATGCCTATTTACTAAAATCATCAGCTTCATCTAGTGGCCATAATGCAGTATTTTCCTAATTCATGCTATTCTTATGAATAAAGAACATTTGTCCTGGAAAGAAAATAGCCTCTCAACATTAGATTTTGCTGGCATTCATACAGAACCAATATACGTGCAGTTTCACAATATGAATAGCGATGCAAACATTTTTTTATTAACACACCTCAAGCATTTGACTTAGAAGGGCAGATTTTACATTGGTAAAATGTTTCTCTCGCTCTCTCTCTTTCTCTAAAACTGCATTTGAATGGTGTGCAGGGTAATGGTTATGAAAAGAACCTTCCTTTAGGCTTGAATGTTTCACCATTATGCTGTGCTACATTAAACATCAGGCAGGCTTGGAATTCTATATTTATTCCAGCATAACTTGAGAACAAAACATATGAATAAAGATACCCAGTGCAGGATTCTGGTCCTCGAAAGGCTTTAAATTCCTGCTCCAACTTAATTAAAAAAGGTATTCTCTATAATTCAAGCAGAATTCAATGTCTCAAGGAAATAATATCTTTTCTATCTTCAGCTGTGATACGCTGTTTATAGCCAATTTAACTCCCTATCCGTGTCCAGCAAACCCCCCCTGAAAAAAACTACTAGTGGTGGATTTACTAATGGCAAAAAAACTGTTCTAGCAATGCACCGATACCATTTTTTTTTACGATTATGAGTACCAATGCTTTTTTTTTTTTTAATACTCTCTGATACCAATTACTGATACTTACAGCAACTGTTTTGTTCACTTTAGCTGCCAGCAAAGGTACAAAGAATTGAAAAGTTATTTACAAATTAAATACATTTTTTTTTTACATACATTTCCTGTTTTATTTCATTGTGAAATATGTAATTATATGTTAAAGGTGTAAAAATATTAACGAACAAAGCAAACAAACAAAAAAAAGTTTTAATCATTAATAGTTTATAAAATAAAAGTGAACAAAAAAAATCAGCCAGGGAAATCATAATTAAATGGAGGAAAATAAGGTGTTAATTAGATTAGAGTAAATTAACCACTTAAGCCCCGGAAGATTTTACCCCCTTCCTGACCAGGGGGTATTTTGCGATTCGGCACTGCGTGACTTTAACGGACAATTGCGCGGTCGTGCGACGCTGTATCCAAACGAATTTGGCGTCCTTTTTTTCCCACAAACAGAGCTTTCTTTTGGTGGTATTTGATCACCTGTGCGATTTTTTGATCACGTGCTATAAACAAAAAAAGAGCGTAAATTTTGCAAAAATAGCAATATTTTTCACATTTTTTTATATGAAATTCCCCCCCCAAAAAAATGTAAAAATCAAAATTTTTTAACATTTTCAGCCAATTTGTTTTTTGCTACCTATGTTTGGTAAAAAAAATCGCAAAAAGCGTATTTTGATTGGTTTGCGCAAAAGTTATCGCGTTTACTAACAAAGGGAAAGATTTTTATCATTTTTGTTGTTTTTTTTTTTAACGCATAATGGCGGCGATCTGCGATTTTTTTTGCGGCACTGCGACATTGCGGCGGACAGATCGGACCCTTGACTGACATTTTTGACACTTTTGGGGTTACCAGTTACATTTCTACAGTAATCAGTGCTATACATATGCTCTGTTACTGTAAAAATACACTGGCAGTGAAGGGGTTAACTTTTTTTGAAAGGGAGGGGCTATGTGTGTCCCTAGGGGCGTGCTTTCTACTGTGATTGGCTGTGGCTTCAGATGTATGAGGAGTGATCAACGGTTCTACATAGTAGAACCGTATGATCATCCTTCATACACAGGGGAGAATGACACACGCGCGGGGGGGTCAGTGACGACGCGGGAGCGTGCCTCCGGGGCGTGCACTCGCTCCCTAGACCCTCACAAGCTAATGACGTAGCCCTACGTCACTTTGCCTGTGAGGGGCTGACTGCCGACGTAGATCGGCGTTAGGCAGTCGGCAAGTGGTTAAGGGTTAATAAGGGGTTAAACAGAGAAACATTTAATAAAAGTGTTTTTTACTTGACAGGTTGCTTTAAACTGACTTCATTCCTTTGGTCTGTAGATGAAGAAAGAGAAAGATACAAAAAGAAACAATGTTTCTTTTTATCTATTTTAGTGGCTGAACCCTACTCACAGCTGAATGAGAAATTGGTTGTTAAAGCGGAGTTCCACCCTATTTTTCCCCTTTGCAGTTTTCGTTAGATGAAAACAACCTGAAAAAGAATTAGATAGTTATTATTTTTTTTTTTTGTTTCACTTACCTGATTTTTTTCTGAAAATATACTTACCTTCCTTCCACTTCCTCCCTCTGCGGCCGAGGCCCCCCCATTGTCACTTCCTCCTTTGCATTGACTACTGGGAGATGAGTGTCATCAATCCCAGGAGTCAATGCGCTTGCACCGGAGTCTCACGTCACTTCCGGTTCAGGCGCGTCATTCCCTGCTGAATGCATTAGAACAGCTTCTGGATGACGCGCCTGCCCCAGAAGGGAGGAGCATGGCCTTCTGGGACTCTGACACCCAGGAAGAGGGACGCGATGAGGGACGCTCCGGCTTCAGCTGCCCACACCAGAGATGGCAGTGCTGGACAAGAAATTTACAAGGTAAGTATTTCATCCTGCAGGTAAGCTAAACAGGGGACAGTTCAGAAGCTATTGTTGCTAAATGCACTAGCCCTGACTGTCCTAGGGGTGTTTTTATCTCAAAAAAATGTTTTGCCTGGAACTCCGCTTTAAGGACGCAACGGCCCTTTAACAACTGATAATTGCCAGGTATTTTTTGTACATTTCAGCTGTCAGTGAGGGAATCCTGCTGACAGCTGAAAGAACCATGCCTGAAACAATCGGTTTCAGCTATCGGGGCATTTTCACGAGTACTGATACTCGTGCAAATGCTTAGTATTGGCATCGATACCGGTGCAACCCTACTGTGCACTTCCCCAGAGCTTAGTAAATGTGGTAAAGCTCTGCTGATTTCCATCATCCAATCATGTGCAAGCAAAAAATGCAATTTTTAAAATTTTCCTTGCAACTGTTCGGGTATTCTCTATTCCCCATTGAAGCTCCACCGCATTCACTAAGCTCTGGGAAAAATTAGTGCAACTTCACTTGCAAGGTCCACAGTCTATTTGCCTTCAGTAAAGCCACTCCCTACCATCCCCTGATGAGTCCAAATAGTGTTCTTGATGTTATCCAGAACCTCTCAATACTAAATTGCCATCTCCTCCCCGAAATCGATCTAAATGTCATTAGATGATCCCTCAATTGTCTGAGGAGGATTGGAATGAGGTCCAGGAAATCTATATGACTTTGGCCATTTCGTCTAAAGACAGACATTTGCTTATTTTACCTCAAACTGTACCATCAGATTTATTTTACAAATGTTGGGGTGTACAATACGACACCCCCCTATGCAGTATGGCCAGGATGCAGACTTTTTCCATGCTATGTGGTCATGCCCACAGATACATCTGTTTTGGTCACAAATATGTGGTTTTCTCTAATCATCCTGGGTCTCCTGAATGTTGTGTGTCCTAAGGTGTGCCTGCTGGGTTTGGTGGCGGACCTCCTGGTTTTCTCCCATGCTAAAAAAAAAAAAACTGTTGAGGCTACTTTGGGGGAGATTTACTAAAATTGGAGAGTGCAAAAACTGGTGCAGCTCTGCATAAAAACCAATTAGCTTCCAGGTTTTATTGTCAAAGCTTAGTTGAACAAGCTGAAGCTAGAAGCTGATTGGCTTCTATGCACAGCCGCACCAGATTCTGAGTGTTGCAGTTTTAGTAAATCTCCCCCTTTATTTATATACAGAAAGAATATTCAAGATTACCTGGAAGCGGTCCTTTTCACCAACCTTCTCAGAATGGAAACAACTGATTACTGAAGCTCTTCCATATTTTCAAATCACATATACTACTAGGGGTTCTCCAGAAAGTTTTGATAAGATCTGAGGTCTTTGGATGCAATCCCTTCTTACTGTTTTGACTCTTTGTAGATCACTGTTGCTTATTGTAATATGTAAAGCTGGCCATAGATCACATATGTTAAACCCAAAGCTCACGGCCCAATCCGTCCCGCCAGGCCTTGTTATGTGGCCCTCGCACCCAGTTTTGCTGGCTGAACATGGCGGAACTCCATTCCACCACCTCCAACTCTCGCGCTCCTGCTCCCCGATGTCAATTGTTAATCCAGAAGTCTTCAGTGTTTATGAAGGACGGCTATGCTCTCAGTGGCTTTTGGAACCCTCATGGTGGGGACAGATCATAGAGAGAGAAAACAATCTCCCTGTAAGGTGAGGCAAAGCCCCCTACACAAGGAGGTACTAGAGCCGGTCCAGTAGGAGAGAGATGCGAGGAAGCTTTGGGGGAGGGGGGGTTAGTTGGGATTGAACACTGTGCATAGCATACCCCTGAACTTAGTACTCTGTACACAGCACACCCCTTAACTCTGCACTCTGTGCACAGCACACCCCTAAACTCTGCACTCTGTACACAGAACACCCCTAAACTCTGCACTCTGTGCATAGGACACTGCTGGAACTGCACTCTGTACATAGCGCACCCCTGAACCCTGCACTCTGTATATAACACACTTCTGAACTCTGCACTCTGTACACAGCACACCCATGAACTCTGCACTCTGTACACAGCACACCCCTGAGGTCTGAACTCTGTTCACAGCACACCCCTAAACTCTGCACTCTGTACACAGAACACCCCTAAACTCTGCACTCTGTACACAGAACACCCCTAAACTCTGCACTCTGTGCATAGGACACTGCTGGAACTGCACTCTGTACATAGCGCACCCCTGAACCCTGCACTCTGTACATAACACACTTCTGAACTCTGTATTCTGTACACAGCACACCCCTGAACTCTGAACTCTGTACACAGCACACCCCTGAACTCTGCACTCTGTATACAGCACACCCCTGAACTCTGCACTCTGTACACAGCACACCCCTGAACTCTGCACTCTGTACACAGCACACCCCTGAACTCTGCACTCTGTACACAGCACACCCCTGAACTCTGCACTATGTACTTAACGCAGTTCTGAACCCTGCACTCTCTGCATAGTGCACCCCTAAACTCTGCACTCTGTGCATAGGACACCGGTGGAACTGCACTCCATCTGTACATAGCACACTTCTGAACTTTGCATTCTGTATGTATGGAACGGCAGCCATACTGCTGATGCGACCCCCGATGAAAATTGAGTTTGACACCCCTGCCATAGATGGATAGAATTTCAAACAAAAATTCCTAGGAAAAGTCTTCGTGGAATTTGTATGAAAGTTCTCAGAACATTTTTTTTTGTAGTTCGGAAAAGATTTTGTTTGCTTTTAACAATTGATTTTGGAATGAACTGACTTTATCGATTACAAACCATCCAAGTTGTTGCTTCAAATTTCTTGCCACTGAGGTTGAAAACAAGTGTCAGTTTGACCTACTAATGATTAGAGAAATGAACAAACTTTCATAGAACCTTCTTTTCCCAAGAATCCCATCTATGGCCAGCTTTATTCTTTTACCCTCTGAATCCAATTTATGTAACAAGGTTTCACCCTGTGACAATTGTATGACTGTTGCTATTCAGGATACAGACTCTGTTAGTGGTTTAATTCATTTATTGTGATTGTAAGCTATCTACAGTTGAAATAATAAACAAAACCTAAAAAAAAAAAAATGGTTGAGTATAGCATTATTCTCTCATTGGATATCAAACCCTTCCATATGTTTGTTGTACTGCATGCTGACAGGTTTTTTCCCCTATGGGTTTGTCCCTTCTGCAGTCAGTGATGTCACAGACTGATTGTGTATGCTGATAAGGATCATGAAATCTATTTATCTTGGAATGTCAGACCTATAATCTCATCTCTGCACAAAGCAATGGACTCTCACTTTTCTTAGCCTGTGTATTATGACGATCATGGCAGACTTTTTTCAGCTGTGTTATAAGCCAAAATCATTTTTTTTTCCAAAGATACGTTTTTAGGAGTAGAATATTGTATGTGTAGATATGGTACCTTTTATCAAACATGTTTTTTACCCATTTAAACCCATAAAATGGTAATATGAATGGCCTGATTTTCAGATTTTTATCTTCATAGATACCAAAGAATTGCATGTAACCAGATACAGAGTTTGCAAAAGTTGAATGCACGTGGACCAACAAAAACTGACAGCTCTTGTCAAATAAATACCATGATTTTCCTTTCCTGACTATTCCATGGCATCACACTAATGGGTTAGCCACCCCTATAGGACTCCATGTGTATAAATGATTGATCACGGTAATTTAGTAAAGGCTGAAATTGCAGAGATTTGCACTTTGAGTGAGATAAATTTAAGGCCTACGTCTAGTCCAGACTGCAAGAAAGATATGAGATCCTGGAAATGAGGCTGCAGCAGACCAAAGATCGCCCTTGCAGAGAACTGAGTACATTTTTTACCATATTTTATCGTAGATCTTGTTGGTAGAAGTCTTAGTAGAGTTTAATAACATATCCATTACTTTTTGTGAGCAGCCCTGGTCTATTAATGGCAGAGATGTATAGTAACTAAGTAGAACTAATTCACTACTATACTTAAGTACCAAAAGGCGGTATCTGTACTTTCCTAGAGTAGAATTTTTTTCTCCTACTTCCACTTTTACTTCACTACATTTTTTCAATGATTTCAATACTTCTACTCCAATTTTTTTTTTTGTGCTGCATAGTTACTTGTTACTATTATAAAAATTACCACTGCCAGAACAGTAGATGGCAGGTTTCATGAAGCTCAAAACATGTGTATTATCAGCGCATACGAAAATAAATGCTACTGTATGTATAAATAAAAGCTGCATTTGAAATAATAAAAAACAATATGATGTTCAAACTTTTGACTTCTTTCTTTAATAACTACATAACACAGTACTTGTACTTTTACTTTCAGTACTTGAGTAGCAATTTTTTTTTCAAAACTACTGGTACTTTTACTTTCAGTATTTGAGTAGCAAAATTTTTTAAAAAAACTACTTGCAATACTTAAGTACAAAAAATGTTGAATACTTTAGTACTTCTACTCAAGTCACTTTTTGATTGAGCACTTCCACTTCTACTCAAGTCACTTTTTGATCGAGCACTTGTACTTTTAGTCAAGTATGGGTTTTGAGTACTTTATACAACTCTGATTAATGGTTACCTTTCAACAGCCAGGCTGTCAATTTCAATCTGTAGCTTTTTTCCCACTGGACAGGGGATGGTGACTCCATCTTCAAAAGTACTTGGGGTTATCTTCCCTTAACACCTTGAATGGTTAGGATGCCCTTGGGAAGGAGGGCTGTGTTGGTTTCCAGCTTTCTTCTATATTTTCATTCAACTGTATAACTTCTGGCATCACATGATTTTTCCTTTACAGTTGTTTGTTGCAGAAATCCCGTTTGCCTTATTATGTGCACATCCTGCAGTATCATCCAGGACTTTCCTAAGGTTGCCTTGGAGACAGCCACATCTAGTTGGTCTCCAAACAATCTTTTTACTTTATAGGTTATCTTGCACCACCCATTTTTTGGAGAATTGGTCAGCCAGCCAAGGCCTCAGCGATAAAGCCATGCAGTGCCTTGACTGTCTTACCTTTACCATGTCTGACCTAGCAAAGCTAAAACCCTTTGTTACGGACCACCTGGCACCAAGTCTGGGTCTTTCCGCCAAGATACAGCTTCCTCCACTCTGGAACCAGGAACAAGGTATTATAGCTGAGAATTGCACCCAAGAACTAGATGAGGAACAAGAAAAAACAGAGAGCGCACTGGCCTAGCACATAACCTCAAAATAAAACAGCTTTATTAAAAGTAAGTGCAAATTCATACTCACAGATCTCAATGGGGAAACATATCATGCTGGATAGCTATACTGGTATGGACTGGGTAATGTGTTAGGATCGAAACAATGCCACATGCCTTGATGGAAATTATAATGATCATCCTACAGAGGGCTAAAAAGACACCCCGAAAAATTCAAGCAAAAAAATGATGCAGCAGGCTAGTCCATTTTGCTGAAATTTCTTTGCAGCAACTCAAAATGGTCCTCAGTAGATTGTATGACCCCCACGTGCTTGTATGCATGCCTGACAACGTCAGGGCATGCTCCTAATGAGATGACGGATGGTGTCCTGGGGTCTTTCCTCTCAGATCTGGACCAGGGTATCACTGAGCTGTGAAACAGACTGGGGTGCAACCTGGCGGCATCAGATGGACTGAAACATAATGTCCCAGAGGTGTTCTATAGGATTTAGGTCAGGCAAGCATGGGGGCCATTCAATAGTATCAATTCCTTCATCCTCCAGGAACTGGCTGCATACTCTCTCCCCGCGAGGCTGGGCATTGTAGTCGACCCACTGCACCAGCGTAGGGTCTGACAATGGGTCCAAGAATTTCATCCCGATACCTAATGGCAGCCAGGGTGCCATTATCTAGCCTGTAGAGGTCTGTGCGTCCCTTCATGGATATGCTTCCCCAGACTATCACTGACCCACCACCAAATGGGTCATGCTGAATGATGTTACAGGCAGCACAACTTTCTCCATGGCTTCTCCAGACCCTTTCACGTCTGTCACATGTGCTCAGGGTGAATCTGCTCTCATTTGTGAAAAGCACAGGGCGCCAGTGGCAGACCAGTGGAAGACCTACCAATTCTGGTGTTCAATGGCAAATGCCAATCGGGTTCCACGGTGCCGTAGTGAGAACAGGGCCCACTAGAGGATGTTGGGCCCTCAGGCTACCCTCATAAAGTCTATTTCTGATTGTTTTGGTCATTCACACCAGTGGCCTGCTGGAGGTCATTTTGTAGGGCTTTGGCAGTGCTCATCCTGTTCCTCCTTGCACAAAGGAGCAGATACCAGACCTACTGATGGGTTAAAAAGTGTTCCTTTCATTTTTTTGAGCAGTGTATCCCACACAGAATCAGATAGATAAGAGCTTGATCACATTATCCTAAACAATGCAAACTTTAAACAGTAATATCATCAGTACATCTAACAGTCGCACTAATCCCACAGTACAGGCCCCCTAGCACAAACCCCACAGTACAGACCCCCTAGCACTAATCCCACAGTACAGGCTCCCTTTCAATGCAGTGACCAGCGTACATGCCCCCTTTCAATGCAGTGACCAGCGTACATGCCCCCTTTCAATGCAGTGACCAGCGTACATGCCCCCTTTCAATGTAGTGACCAGTTTACATGCCCCCTTTCAATGTAGTGACCAGCATACACGCCCCTTTCAATGTAGTGACCAGTATACATGTCCCCAATGCAGAGATCAGCGTGCATGCCCCCAATGTAGTGACCAGCATACATGCCCCCAATGCAGAGATCAGCGTGCGTGCGTGGCTTACTGAGGGGTCTGTACTGGAAGGGGGGCTTGCTGAGGGGTCTGTACTGAGAGGGGGGCTTGCTGAGGGGTCTGTACTGGGAGGGGGGCTTACTAAGGGGTCGGTACTTGGAGGGGGCTTGCTGAGGGGTCTGTACTGGTAGGGGGGCTTACTGGGGGGTCTGTACTGGGAGGGGGGCTTACTGGGGGGTTTGTACTGGGAGGGGGGCTTACTGAGGGGTCTGTACTGAGAGGGGGGCTTGCTGAGGGGTCTGTACTGAGAGGGGAGCTTGCTGAGGGGTCTGTACTGGGAGGGGGGCTTACTAAGGGGTCTGTATTGTATTAGGGATAGGGGGGAAACAGCATTGTATTATGGGGAGGGGGGTCAGCATTTTATAAGGGGGAGGGGCCGAGGGAACAGCATTGTATTAGGGGGAGGGTCAGCATTGTATTAGGGGGAGGGAGGGTCAGCATTGTATTGGGGGGAGGGGGGATCAGCATTGAATTGGGGGGAGGGGGGATCAGCATTGTATTAGGGGGAGTGACGTTGCGCTGAAAATGACGTTGTGCTGGTATAATGACGCAATGCTATGGGGCTGGTATGTCATTTTTTCCAGGACTGGTTTTCATACCCAGTCCGGCCCTGAAAACAGTAACTAATAATGGTCCAATACAGTCCTCCAACTCAGGAGAGTTACATGGCTTCTTCCGCGTCCGGATGTGAGAACAACTTCCAGGGACGCTACGGGGAGAAAATGGCAGCAAATCACTTTCGGCGGTCCCGTCTAAAGTCTCGTAACCAGTCTTACAGCTGAAACCGGTCAGGAGGGCGACAGAGTTGTTGAGGACGGGCACCCAGCGACTCGGCGCCGGAGGAAGCAGGGCTTGGCGGAATGGACACCGGCGGGGCCAAGAGGGGATCCCCCAGCTCAGAGGGTGAACAGACCTCTGGACCAGGGCTGGAGGGCTCTGTTGGAGCTGAGTTCAAAAGTTCAGAGTCCCCCCAAGCATCAGTCTCAATGCCTCCTGATCTGGTAGGAGCAGATCCTTGGGACACTGGAGGTGCAGCCGATGTCAGGGATTCGGGCAGCTGAGAAGGAGGACGCAATTGGTCCACATGCCGTCTGCAAATGGAACCATCTGCCAGGCAGACCCTATACATTTTGGGTCCCAAAGTCTCTGTGACGATAGCAGGAAGCCAACGAGAGTTGGAAGTGCCATAAGATCGAGCCCATACCTTTTGCTGGGCTGTAAACCTGGGTATCTCGTCGTGTTCAACCCTCTCGTCTTGGAACTGCCGTACATGTTCCTGGACCGTTTGAGGGTGGAGCATGTTCAAAACAGTCCATGGCTGCCGACCCAAAAGAAGTTCAGCTGAAGTTTTCCCAGTGGTTGCATGTGGGGTGTTTCTGTAAGCAGAAAGGAAGGAGTCCAGCTGCTGGGGTGAAAGGGACTGTTGTTTACTTGTAGCCACAGTAGCTTTGAAATAGCGTTTGAAGGTCTGTACAAACCTTTCTGCTTGACCATTTGTAGCCGGGTGGTAAGGTGCGGTCAACTTGTGTTTGATGTTGTAGGCAGTCAGGAAACTCTGAAACTCCTGGCTTGTGAATTGTGCACCGTTGTATGTGACAATTTCTCTGGGGTATCCAAACGTAGCAGCGAGATGTAACAGTATGGAAACCGTCGCCTTAGTTGTCAGCTGGGTAACAGGAATAACCTCAGGCCACTTTGAATGGGCATCAATTATGATCAAAAAGGTGTGTCCTCTGATCGGGCCTGCAAAGTCCAAGTGTAGGCGAAACCAGGGAACTGTGGGCCAAGTCCAGGGCTGGACGCACCCTTGAGGAGGGTCTCTTGCAGTTTGTGCACATCCAGCACACGCATTCACATATGTCGTGATATCTGAGTCTAGGTTCGGCCACCACACATATAATCGGCCTTTTGTTTCATACGCGTGCCCCCGGGATGACCAGTATGTAGCAAGTCAAGAATGTGTCTCCGGAGGGTCTGTGGAACGATCACTCATCTCCCCATAAAACACAGTTGCCAGCCACAGTTAATTCCAGACGCCTACGGAAGTAAGTTTCATAATCCTGTGTGACAGTTGCAGGCAACCGTACCATACCCAGGAGAGTATTGTCTTAAGGAAGGTATCCTTGGCTGTATGGGCTGCTACCTCCCTACAAGACAAAAAGGACAGGCTGGTGTAACGACAACCCTTGACTGGTGGAGAAGAGTCTGTTAATGTCCTTGTCAGACGGGACATGGCGTCCGCATTAGCATTGGCATCATGGCTGCGATAAAAAAGGTATTCTGCACAGAGGTCAGAACTAAAGGAAGGTTAGATGGTCGGCAATTAAAATAGGGACACAGTATAAAGTGTAAATCATAGCAGTTTATTTATAAAATGTGGTGTGTATATACACTACCGTGCAGGTACAAAAATTATGTACATCAGTGTAAAGAGAACCAGTATGAACAAGAAACAAGACAAACAACATGAAACAAATAACAGGGTACCGGCCGGTGCACAATTGGGGATAAACATCAGGGGGCGAGAATAATGTCATAAGTACGGTGTGGAATATCCCACGTGAGTGGCTTTTCCCGTGATGTGTTCCTGTGGAGGTTAGGGCTCTTCCAAGAAGACTGTAGGGGTTGATAAACCAATGGTTCAGGAAATATTCCTGTTTTCCTATTTGTATTTATGATAAGAACAGTCCCGTGGAAGTGGTGGTTGTGTTAGAGGGTCCTGGTGGGTTATCTCTTTATTGTATATGGTTTGCCTGAGTGGGGGTGCTGTATAACAGGCTTGCAGGGATGGCTCCTCAGGAGGCGTGGAGCTGATCACATTTAAGATCTGGGAATGTATGGGGACTTAGGCAGAGTCAGTGGTATAACCTGTGACTCTGACGGCTGCGGTGCCGTTTCTTCACCCCTCCTATTCCTATATCGTTTGCAGTGTCCGTTGCCTCCTTGTAGGGGAGAGGGGGAGGAAAACAAAAGTCATGGCTGCGATACTGGATTTTGTAGCTATATGCTCCCAAGAATAGGGCATAGCGTTGAAGACGGCCCGCAGTCGTCTGGGAGGTGCCTTTGTCAGGGCTAAAGATCTGAAGGAGTGGTTTATGATCTGTCAGTATGGTGAATTCCCTACCATACAGGTAAAGATGAAACTTCTTAATTGCCCATATGAGCGCCAGAGCCTCTTTGTCAATGTGAGAGTAATTGCTTTCTGCTTTTGTCAAGGACCTGGAGGCAAATGCCACTGGTTTCTCTGACCCATCTGGTAAAACGTGAGATAGCACAGCCCCTAGACCATAGGGTGAAGCATCACAAGCCAAGGTGAGAGGCCTTTGGAGGTCATAGTGCACAAGCATGCATGATGCCTACAGCTTTCGCTTAGAAACTTCAAAAGCACGTTGGCATGCAGCCGACCAGTTCCATCTGGAGTGTTTCTCCAAAAGCTTGTTGCATCAACTTTGGCTATACCCTCTTTGTGTATACCCTCTGCATCCACAAGGTGGCCACAAAACTCCAATTTAGGTACCATGAATTGGCATTTCGCTAAGTTCACTTTTAGACCCTGCTCTTGGAGTCTCGTCAACACAAGCTCCACGTTCCGCTTGTGTTCCTGGTCTGTCAGGCCCGTGATTAGCATGTCAGCTAACAGGCACTGTGTGAAAAGAATGTCTGCCAAAATCTCATCCATTTTGCGTTGCCAAATGGCTGGGGCGGAGGCTACACCAAACACCATCCGATTGTATTCATACAGTCCCTTGTGAGTGTTGATGGTTAGAAACTTGCTGGACGAAGGGTGGACCTCAAACTGTAAATATGCTTGCCTGAGCTCAAGTTTGGTGAACTTTTGACCTCCTGCAAGAGAGGCAAAAATGTCATCTACTCTGGGTAGGGGATACTGGTCTATCTCCAGTTGAGAATTTAGTGCCATGCGGAAATCGCCACAAATGCTTAAGTCCCCATTCGCTTTCTTTACTGGTACAACTGGTGATGCCCACTCGCTGTGCTCTACCTTTGAGATGACACCTTGTTCCTCCAGCTGGCTTAGTTCAGCTTCCACTCCTGCTCGGAGTGCGAAAGGTACCGTCCGAGCTTTGAAGAACCTAGGCTGGGCATTGGGTTTCAGCCTGAGTCTCACACAGTCATGCTTTATTTTCCCCAAATGGTTATCAAAGACTTGTGGGAATCGCTGTTTCAGGGATTCCACCCATCCCTCTTTATCTCTTGATGGGATGGTCACGGTGTTGCAGGGGTATATGGCGATGTCTGGCATGCCAAAGTGAGCAATCAAGTCTCTCCCAAAGAGAGGGGGTCCCCCATGTTCTAGGATATATAATGGCATTCTCTTTGTCTGACCCTTGTAGGATACCTGTACTTTCACATAACCCAGTGGGTGGAGTATCTGCTTTGAGTATGTCTGCAGTTTGATTGGTGTTGGACGGACAGTTGATCGGATCAGAAGTTTTCTCCATTGTTTCTGAGTGATAACTGAAACTGCTGCTCCTGTGTCTACATCCATCTTGAGTTTCTTTCCTTCCATGGTTACCTCTACAGTCATTGCTGAGGGTGCTGAATGCATATGATGTATGTCCAATCTGTGGAGCACTTCCTCATCCTCTGATGCAGATGACGATGTATATCTTCCTACCATATATGCATTTGTCCTGGGGTTCAGAGGTTGTTTATTTCGCACCTTCTTACTACGGCAGACTCGTTTCAGATGGCCTGCCTTACCACAATTATGACAGATTTCATCCTTAAACCGGCAGACTTTGTGATCATGGTCTGTATTCACACAATGGTAGCAAGCTGACTCTCGGCTTGGTGAGGGTCTATGCTTCCAGTTTGCTGCAGTTGGCTTGACTGCTGTTCTGAAAACTTCCTCTTTAACCTCTTTCCTTCTGCTCTGGGGGTTCAATGCCTCTGTATCTTTCACAGCCATTTCCATCACTGAAGCTATCTCAATTGCCTTTGTAAGGGTAAGGTCTTTCTCTGTTAACAGTCTCTTTTGGCTAGACTCACTATTTAGTCCCATGACAAACTTATCCCTCAGTGCAGTCGGTAAGTACTCCCCAAAAGAACAGGTCAAGGCTAGTCTGCGAAGGGCGAGCACATAAGCCTTAATATCTTCACCCGGCTGTTGCTGCCGCTGATAGAACCGGAATCTTTCTGCAATCTCTAGTGGTTTCGGCTGGAAGTCATTTCCTAACAGTGTCAGGAGCTCTGCCAAAGTCTTAGTTGCTGGTTTTTCAGGGAAAAGGAGATCCCTAAGAGTGTCATATGTCCTAGCACCAACCACTGTCAGAAATACTGCTACTTGCCTGTCGCCTGGGATGGCATTTGCACCAAAATACTGTTCCAGTCTCTCAAACCAGGAACTTCAGGATGTCTGTTCTCCATCAAATTCACTTAATGTCCCGATCGATCACATTTTCCTGCTGGGTTCTGTGGGTGTTTGTATCCAGGTGACAATTGAGAGTTTTTTTTTTCTTTTCTCACACGGATAGTAACCTTGTAAATCCCATCCTCGTCGCCACTGTTATATTCTCTGTGTTGTGAGAGACACAGGACTCTGATCTGGAACGACGGATGTTTATTCAGTACTCACTGTACACTCCAACATGCATTACAGGACAGCTCGGTATCAATGCATCTCTTACATGTGTCTAAGATGGCCACACTGCCCCTTGACCCTTGTCATCACTCCTAGGTGGAGCCAGCCTTAAAGTAACAGTACATGTGAAACCCTTCAGGTATAGCACCCTCAATGCAGAGATCAGCGTGCGTGCCCCCAATGTAGTGACCAGCATACGTGCCCCCAATGCAGAGATCAGCGTGCGTGTGTAATGTTCTGGTACCTTTGGGTACCCTAATTACTCTTTCATAAGTGTATGCGCCCCACCATTCTCTTTTGGTAAGGTGCGCATACACCTTTAAGACTGATGCTGTCATCACTGAGCGCCGGACTGGATGGCTATTTAGATCGCCGGCTCTCACTCACATGTGTTCGTTCAAACTGCTTTGTGCCTTGATACTAACCTGTCTTGAAGCTCTCATGCTTGCAAGCATACCTCGCTGTCGGAACCACGCTGCGCTGATCCCTGTATCCCGCTACCGGATCATCCGCTCTTGTCGAACCTCTCCTCTGCTACATTGCTATTAGTGATAAGTACCCCACAGGGGAAACCTCTATAACTTTCATACTAAAGCTTACACTATCTAGCTCTGCATACTAAGGACTATTACTACATCTGCATTATCTAAGATTGCTAGCTCTTGAGCCTACTACCACCTGTTCTTGCACTGGGTTGATCTCTCTTGTATGTCCACCTGCTACTCTGTCATCTGCTACCATACATGATTGCTAAACCTATCTGCACCCCATCTGCTACTATCTTACTTTCAAGAACATTTCCTTTCAAGTGTCTGTCATCTACCATCTCTACCCAACCTGTCTCTTCAGCCTATCATCACTGTGTTACTATATACATAAGTCACTCTAGGAAACATCTTATTGAGTGTGTGTATTTACTTGCTGAATTGAGATCATCCACATATGATGAGTCATTGAGAGTTGGGATTGGTGTCTCAGCGTTTCTCTACATGACTACTGAAGTGGAATATTTCTGCAGCTGAAAATCCACATCATACATAAAACGCAGGAGCGTTACAGATTGAACGAACCCCAAATGGATGCAGCAGAAATAACCACTCAGATGACACAATTAAAACAGCAAGTAACTGCGTTAATACACGCACTTGCTGAATTAAAAGAAGACAATCAGGCTCTATCGCAGCAGGTAATTAGACTGACACAACTTACCACTGCTCAGTCCCCTGAACCCAAAATAAATCCTCCTTTGGTATTTACAGGCGATCGCAAAAAAATTTGCGAATTTAAAAACGCATGTGAGTTACTTTTCTTGCTAAAACCTCGTACCTACCTTACTGATCACATTAAGGTTTGTACTATTATTTCTTACCTAACAGGCGATCCTCGGGCCTGGGCAGACTCTCTTTTTGAGAAAAGCGATCAGCTTCTCAACTCCTATGCCTTGTTCCTAGCAGAACTCACTAGCCTATATGATGATCCCAATAGGCAGAGTACTGCCGATCTTCAATTAAGATCCTTGAAACAAGGTGGGAGACCTGTAGAAGACTTTGTCGCAGAATTCAAGAGATGGACCCTTGATTCAGAATGGAATGATGCATCTCTGAAAACCCAATTTAGGCTTGGCCTATCAGAGGCCGTTAAAGACGAGCTCGCCCGAGCGGATCTGCCAAAAACCCTGGATGCATTGATACAACTCAGTATCACCATAGATAGAAGACTACGAGAAAGAAAGGCTGAGAAAATGGGAATGCCCTTATCCAGTTCTTCTCGGATTTCGGCCGTTGACCCCGTTCCTATGGAGGTAGGAACCATACGCCCACCTCTATCAATTATGGAAAGAGCCAGAAGACGATCTGGTAATCTCTGCTTGTACTGTGCATCCCCGGATCACAAGATAAACGTCTGTCCCCTAGTCTACAAAAAGAAGGGTGAGTGTTCACATGTCCTCCTAGGGGGATTGACAACTTCAATCACTAACCCTTATCTTTCTGTTTGCTTAACATTACAGTGGGACCAGAACAGGATTACTACTAAGGCCATGATTGACACAGGATCTTGTGGAAATTATATTGACATACGTTTTGCTGCTTTAAATAAAGTTCCTATTATTTCTAAACTTAAACCTGTCTCAGCGAGTCTTATTAACGGTGTTCCTTTACCCTCTGGTCCGATCACTGATCAGACACAGGCACTCCTAGTCACTACTAACGGGTCTCATATGGAGACCACTACCTTCGATCTAATACCTTCACCCCACTTTCCCATTGTTTTGGGACTTCCCTGGTTGCACACACATCAACCAACCATAGATTGGAAGGAACGGACCCTGACCTTCCTCTCTTGCTATTGCGAGGGTACGTGTAACCTCCCGTCTTTCGGGAAGATCCTGTCTGTGGTGACAGATGAGATTGCACCACTATGTTATCAGGATCTCTCTGAGGTTTTTCTTGAGAAAAATGCTCAAGCACTACCTCCCCATCGAGACTATGATTGTAGTATTGATCTACTCCCAAATAGCAAATTGCCGTTCGGTCATGTTTATCCTCTTTCACAGGATGAACTTTCCCATCTCAAAGACTATTTGGATGAGAATTTGGAAAAAGGTTTTATTAGACCTTCCACTTCTTCCACAGCAGCAGGACTCTTTTTTGTCCGCAATAAGGACTCAAGTCTCAGGCCTATCATCGACTATAGGCAATTGAATGCTATTACAATAAAAGATCGCTATCCTCTACCACTTATCCCTGAGCTCATTGAGCAGGTGCGTGGAGCTACCTATTTTTCAAAATTGGACCTGAAAGGAGCATACAATCTCATTCGAATCCGTGCTGGACACGAGTGGAAGACTGCATTCAGAACCAGATACGGATTGTTCGAATATCTTGTAATGCCATTCGGGCTATGCAACGCCCCTGCAGTTTTTCAACGATTTATAAACAATATTTTCAGAGACTTACTAGATGTCTGTGTTGTGGTATATCTGGACGATATACTTATATATTCACGATCTCTGTCTGAACACATAAGACATGTAAGACTAGTATTATCGAGATTGCTTGCACACAACCTTTATGTGAAACTGAAAAAATGCTTGTTTCATAAAGAAGAGGTACTGTTTCTAGGCTACATCATATCCAAAACAGGAATCGAGATGGACATGAGTAAGATATCCTGCATTCAGGATTGGCCTACACCAACCACACGCAAGGCGCTACAGTTATTCCTTGGATTTTCGAATTTCTACAGGAAGTTCATTAGAAACTTCTCTGCCATTGTGAGACCCCTCACACAGCTCACTAGCATTAAAAAACCATTCAAATGGTCAGATGAAGCAAATAAAGCTTTTCACCTGTTAAAGACAAGGTTTACTTCTGCTCCCATACTACGCCATCCAGACCCATCCCTCCAATACATTCTGGAAGTAGATGCGTCAAACATGGCAGTAGGAGCAATACTCTCCCAACGACCAACTCACACTTCACCACTTCATCCAGTCGCCTTTTTTTCTAAATCCCTAAGCAGTCCAGAGATAAATTACCCCGTGGGTGAAAAGGAACTGCTTGCTATAAAATTGGCTCTGGAGAATTGGCGACATCTACTCGAAGGCACCCAATTACCAATACTTATATACACGGACCATAAAAATCTCCAATATCTTCAGACTAACAAGACTCTCTCGCACCGACAGGTACGATGGTCACTATTCTTTCTAAGGTTTAACTTCCTAGTGACCTACACACCTGCAGATAAGAACGAAAAGGCGGATGCACTATCACGACTAACTGAAGAAAACTACTTCGAAATCCCTTCCGTTCCTATAATACCTCACAAACGCATTATTGGAGTTGTCCGTTCCTTGAAGGAAGAGGTTTTGCATGGTATAAGTTTGGATTCACCCCCACCACAACTAAATACTGATGCAGAAGGCTTCCTTTACTACAACGACAAACTTTACATACCACCTACCATACGCACCAAGATCTTGGAATTATCGCATGATGTGCCTATGGCAGGACATATGGGTATGACAAAGACTCTTAATCTGATTACCAGGCAATTCTGGTGGCCTGACATGAAAACATCTATACAAAAATTCGTCTCTTCATGCAATGTCTGTGCCAGGTCCAAAATTGACACTACGAGACCATCCGGTCTACTATGCAGTCTACCAATACCCCAAACTCGATGGGAAGTTGTGTCCTTGGACTTTATAGTGGAATTGCCTCCTTCCAAATGATTTAATACCATCTTAGTGTCAGTGGACCATCTGACAAAAATGGCACATTTCATTGCTATTCGCAGACTACCTTCGTCCAAACAAACGGCAGAACTCCTGATGAAACATGTCTTTAAGTTACATGGTATCCCAAAAACTCTTCTGTCTGACCGTGGATCACAATTTATTTCCAAGTTCTGGCAAGAACTATGTCACATACTACGGATCGAGCGGAAGCTCACTTCTCCTTACCATCCGCAGACCAACGGACAGACTGAAAGAGTCAACCAATGCATCGAGCAATATTTACGTTGTTACACTTCTTACCAACAGGATGATTGGGTGGATCTTCTCCCTCTGGCAGAATTTGCCTACAACAACGCAACCCACAGTACGACCAAGCAGAGTCCGTTCTACTTGAACTATGGGTTTCATCCCTCTATTCTTCCACCACGCATCCTTCCTTCAAATAACCCAGTAGCTTCAGACTATCTTACCCAAATAAAGGACTCTCTGGGTTTGCTTAATACTACCATTGCACACGCTCATAGTCAACAAAAGAAGTACTATGATCTTCGCAGAAGACCTTCTCCTCAGTACGCTATCGGGGACCTCGTTTGGCTCTCAACAAAAAATTTAAGACTGAAAATCCCTAGCAAAAAGCTTGGACCTCTGTTCTTGGGACCTTTCCCAATCAAGAAACTTATTGGAAAAGCTGCAGTACAGCTTACATTGCCAATAGACCTCAAAATACATCCCATTTTCCATGTGTCACTACTGAAACCCCATGTTCCTGACCAAGGAATAAGGCCTACTATCCCACCTCCTCCTCCTGTACAAGTTGAAGGTGGAGAAGAATATGAGATAAAAGAGATTCTGGATTCTCGTATCCACAGAGGAAGACTTCAGTACTTGGTTCGATGGAAGAACTATGGGCCCCAAGACGACACCTGGCTAAACACCTCTGACATACATGCCTCTAGATTAATTCGCAATTTTCATGCGAAGTACCCAGACAAACCAGCTCCAGAGGCCTTCAGGAGCCGGCCTTAAGGGGGGGGGGGTACTGTAATGTTCTGGTACCTTTGGGTACCCTAATTACTCTTTCATAAGTGTATGCGCCCCACCATTCTCTTTTGGTAAGGTGCGCATACACCTTTAAGACTGATGCTGTCATCACTGAGCGCCGGACTGGATGGCTATTTAGATCGCCGGCTCTCACTCACATGTGTTCGTTCAAACTGCTTTGTGCCTTGATACTAACCTGTCTTGAAGCTCTCATGCTTGCAAGCATACCTCGCTGTCGGAACCACGCTGCGCTGATCCCTGTATCCCGCTACCGGATCATCCGCTCTTGCCGAACCTCTCCTCTGCTACATTGCTATTAGTGATAAGTACCCCACAGGGGAAACCTCTATAACTTTCATACTAAAGCTTACACTATCTAGCTCTGCATACTAAGGACTATTACTACATCTGCATTATCTAAGATTGCTAGCTCTTGAGCCTACTACCACCTGTTCTTGCACTGGGTTGATCTCTCTTGTATGTCCACCTGCTACTCTGTCATCTGCTACCATACATGATTGCTAAACCTATCTGCATCCCATCTGCTACTATCTTACTTTCAAGAACATTTCCTTTCAAGTGTCTGTCATCTACCATCTCTACCCAACCTGTCTCTTCAGCCTATCATCACTGTGTTACTATATACATAAGTCACTCTAGGAAACATCTTATTGAGTGTGTGTATTTACTTGCTGAATTGAGATCATCCACACATGATGAGTCATTGAGAGTTGGGATTGGTGTCTCAGCGTTTCTCTACATGACTACTGAAGTGGAATATTTCTGCAGCTGAAAATCCACATCATACATAAAACGCAGGAGCGTTACAGCGTGCCCCCAATGTAGTGACCAGCATACTTGCCCCCAATGCAGAGATCAGCGTGCATGCCCCCAATGTAGTGACCAGCATACGTGGTGCCCCCAATGCAGAGATCAGCGTGCATGCCCCCAATGTAGTGACCAGCATACGTGGTGCCCCCGATGCAGAGATCAGTGTGCGTACCCCAATGTAGTGACCAACATACATGCCCCTAATGCAGAGATCAGCGTGCGTGCCCCCAATGCAGTGACCAGCATACATGCACCCAATACAGAGATCAGCGTGCGTGCCCCCAATGTAGTGACCAGCATATGTGCCCCAATGCAGAGATAAGCGTGCATGCCCCCAATGTAGTGACCAGCATACGTGGTGCCCCCAGTGCAGAGATCAGCGTGCATGCCCCCAATGTAGTGACCAGCCTACGTGGTGCCCCCAATGCAGAGATCAGCGTGCGTGCCCCCAATGTAGTGACCAGCCTACGTGGTGCCCCCAATGCAGAGATCAGCGTGCGTGCCCCCAATGTAGTGACCAGCATATGTGGTGCCCCCAATGCAGAGATCAGCGTGCGTGCCCCCAATGTAGTGACCAGCATACATGCCCCCAATGCAGAGATCAGCGTGCGTGCCCCCAATGCAGTGACCAGCATACATGCCCCCAATGCAGAGATCAGCGTGCGTGCCCCCAATGTAGTGACCAGCATATGTGCCCCCAATGCAGAGATCAGCGTGCGTGCCCCCAATGTAGTGACCAGCATACATGCCCCCAATGCAGAGATCAGCTTGCGTGCCCCCAATGTAGTGACCAGCATACGTGGTGCCCCCAATGCAGAGATCAGCATGCGTGCCCCCAATGTAGTAACCAGCATACGTGGTGCCCCCAATGCAGAGATCAGCGTGCGTGCCCCCAATGTAGTGACCAGCATACGTGGTGCCCCCAATGCAGAGATCAGCATCCCACTCAGTAATCCCACTTGCACATGTCGTTCCCCTGAGCCCCAATCCAAGAGGACTTGGGCGGTGGATAAACGTAGCACCTTGCCCCCTGTTACCCTGACTGCAACAGTCTGGCCGGTCCGTGCTGACTGGGAAATCATGTGAGGCTGGATGAGGGTAATCGTCGCCCCGGAATCACGGAGTCCCTGGGCCGGCTGCCCATTAACCCATACTGCCTGGCGATGGTGCTGCCGATTATCTCCGGCAGCAGCTTGGACAGGATCCGCTTCGAAAAGTTCGCAGGCACTCTTCCTGAACATCTCGATGGTTGGGCTCATTCTGGAAGCAATGAGCCGCTGGTCTGGATGGATGATTAGTCTCTCGATACCTCATGGATTGGGTAGGGCAATATCGTTGCAGATGACCGGTTCGGTTACAGGTATAGCACTTAGGTACGGTAGGAGGGTTGGGTCGGGCTGGGGGTCTAGAGGCAGACCACTGAGGTACTGAGGTCGGCTTAGAGGCTGGTAAACTGGGCTGAGACAGTGGATAGCGCTCGTTTTCGCCTGACCTTCGAGAGTCCAGATATTCATCGGCCAAAGTAGCCGTTTGCTGTACCGTCCGTGGTTGCTTATCTCGCACCCAATCCTGTACTACCGGAGGGGTGTGGTTAAAGAACTGTTCTAATAGTACTAGCTGGGTGATGTCCTCTATGGTATGAGCATGGCTTCCCTGGAACCAGCTCTTAAGGTTCCGCTGCAGACGAGTTGCCTACTCCACGTATGTTGTGTTGGTTTGTTTCCGGGATTCTCAAAACTTAATCCAGCTGGCTTCGGGTGTAATGGCAAATCGGGCTAGCAAAGCTTCTTTTACCCGGTCGTAGTCTTTAGCGTCCTGTCCTCCAGGGCCCGATATGCATCCGCCGCTCTGCCAGTTAAATTACTCGCCAGTAAGACGACCCAATCTTGGGACAGTACTTCATGTATCTGGCATAGTCTCTCAAAGTCCTGCAGGAATGTTTCAATTTCCTCCTCTCCTTCCTTAAATAGTTTGAATGCCCGAATGGGCAACTTACGGAAAGTCGCTGCATCTTTAGGCGTTTTCTCAGATTGCCATTCTCTGCTCATGTTGCCACTCTCGTTCTCTCTTGTCACTCTCGTTCTTTATCTTGTCGCTCATCCTGCAGCTGGATGTCTCTAATGGAATTCTGTATGGCGGTCTCTGAGGGGTTAGCACCATATAATGCCAACCGCTCCCGAACTCGTTGTGAAACAAGTCTTCAACTGATCGGGGTCCTGCATCACCATCCCTCTTATCCATCTCGGCTAGCTCACTGATCAGGGTGGCCTTGTTCTTTGTCCCACCGGTCCCTCCATGGCTCTCAAGTAAGTCTTTCAGCATGGCTCTCCTGCATGCTGCATAGCTGGTCATTGACTGTGGTGGTTTGGAGTGTCCCAGTAACTGGAGAACAAATCCCACTGCTGCCAACCAATGTAACAAGACCCTTGCTCGCTCGCTTCCGCTCTCCTGACACTCCTCTGCTACTAGTGAGTCAGCTTGCAGATCGCAACGTCTGATAGTTCGCTCATCCAAGGCTCCGGGATCCCAACTACAGCTATGTGCCGTTCGGAATCCATTAGAACAAACACCAGGCAGGCTGTATGTAAGTTCAAACAGGAAGACTTTATTGGAAGTACACAACACACTTTTATACAGAATTTGAAACATCCCGCCCCCAACAACCGCTTTCCTATTGGTCAATTGTAAAGTTCATGCCGTTCTTCTTCAGGTCCTCCTTAGCCATGCAAATGAGGACTTGAAAATGAGTAAGCAGGGATTGGTCCGATATCTTGATTAGAAGGACTGTTATGTGTAATGAGACAGAAGCCCCAGGGGGCAATCAATGTACACAATAACACAGAACAATGGAGCCGTCTGGAGCCTAAGACAGGGCAGAAGACCCCCCCGCCCCCCACTGTGTAACAGATTTCAAGGAGGAAAACCTCCGCATTCCAAGGTCCATGACAGTGATCATATCCCCCTTATGTATTTATACATGGAGATTATATCCTCCCTTATGTATTTATACATGATGTCAGCATTAATATATGGGGAGCCCAATAGCAGGGATACACACCTTGGATAAGGATACTCAGGAGGTGAATCCGACACAGTTTCCAAAAGCGTGGTACAAAAGAGAAAGTCCATAATCGAAGTCAAAGGTAGAATAAGGTCAGGGCAGGCAGCAAAGAATCAGAGTCAATAAACGTAGCAAAGGTCAGGTAGTGTAATCACATGGCAAGCAACAGATACACACTGTGGACAGCTCTAAAACAACTGAGCACTCTCTCTGGAACCTTTCAGTTTTATAGTGATCCAACAGGAAATGATCTCAGGAGGTGTGGTGGAAGTGATGCAATTATTGTCTATAACAGAAAGCACTTCAGTGCTGCCATTTTGATATGAGGATGCCATCAGACATGTGCTAGTGTAATGTTCTGGTACCTCTGGTACCCTTGTTCCATATTTCTCCTTTGCTAATTGCGTCCCATCTTGTGTAACAAGAGATGCATATACCTTTAAGACCGGATGACATCATTGCCGAGCGCCGCTATGAGCGGCTATTTCAATCGCCGGCTTTCTCTCACTCATCGCTCGTTCAAACCACATGTTCACCGTACCTTCTCCTGTGAAGTCGGAGCTGCTGACATTTCCTTTGCTGAACTGATGCCGGAACCTCGCCGCTGATCCGTATCTCGCTACGGGATCACCTCTCTATCTATGGACATAGTTACTACTAACCTATCTAAGTGATAAGTACCCCACAGGGGAATCCTTACTAACCAATCTCCTACTGTCATCTACTGCAATTACCAGGACTATCTATCTATCTATTCCATACCATCTGCATAGACTGTTAGCTCTTGGGACTACCTTCAACTATCCTTGCACTAGGTTACTCTGTCTAAGTATACTCCATCTGTGTCCTCTTACCATCTGCACTATACTAGACATCAGAACCTATCTGCTTTACCATCACCTGCAACTCTCCTAATATTACTCCTAGTAATCACCATACAACCTGTCTCTCATCTATACATTCTCATATGTTCTATCCCTCCACTAAAACATCTGATTGAGTATATGTATATTGCATAACAGGCTGTACACCTGATGAAGTCCTGAGAGTTGGATAGGTTTATTCAACAGTATCTCTACAAGGCTACTGAGTGTGATAATTCTGCAGCTGAAAATCCATCCATTAACAAAAACGCATGAACGTGACAGCTAGAGGCCTCACTATTCTCACACGGGGGTGCCACAGGACACAGGCCACTGACAAAAGTGCCAAGGACTGACATGCTGCGAGTGCGAGGACCCCTGCAGTTGGTACAGGTAGGCTGCAGATTGTGACAGTGCCCCCCACAAGGCGTGCCCTCCGGGAGAGCAAAAGAATGGGACAGCCAGGATGACATCTATGGAAAGAGCGCACAAGTGCAGGAGCATGTACATCAGAGGCAGGAACCCAGGAACGATCTTCAACACTATAGACTTTCCAGTGAATCAAATATTCCAGATGACCATGGCGTAATTTAGCATCTAAGATATCCTGAACTTCATATTCTTCTTCTCCACTTACAATAATATGATCAGCATTAGGTAGGGAGTGAGTGGGACAAGGATCTGGGACAGCAGGCTTCAACAGAGAAGTATGAAAGACCGGATGAACCCTATAGGAATCAGGCAGACTCAATTTCACTGCAGCGGGAGAAATGACACATTCAATAGGAAAGGGTCCCACATACCTTGGTTTGATGACATTTGTCATTAAGTTGCTCTATTTCATCTTAACTAGAAATGATTTTGTCTTCTCAGACCAGATGTATCTCCAAGCCCAGGGGGTGGCTATGGGCACTTGCTGCACACCATCTTAGGCCAACCTATATCTTGGATGCTGGAAAATAGTTTTATTCTCTGATGAATCAATGCAGGAATGGTTATCATACATTCTATGTTGGTATAGATTTATTAAGACAAACAGGGGGACAAAAATTGGGACTTTAAATGAGGATATGACATGGTAGGGTCAATACCTCCATCCCTAAATCAATTGAATAATTCTAAGGGAGTTTGGGACTTTAAATGAAAATGCAGGTGCAATCTGGGGGAATTTAATAAAAATGTGTCCAGATATGTATATGCTGGTAAAAATGTGTATAAGATCATAGCATCATGAAACATAATATTTATAGATAAACAACATTTTATTCACATAAGGAATGTATAGTAAATAGTATAGTAATCTTGGTAAACATAATCAAAACCACTGATACCACAAAATACATACTAAATGACATGATTGACACAAAGTAACATGATTGCACATATAAAATGACCCATATAGCTCTCAGTAACACCACGAGGGAGTACATAATAAAAAATTAATTAATGGATAGATAATAAACAATGAATATTGGTAACTAATTCATATAAATAGATTGTATGATGATATCATGTATCATCTAAAGTAGCTCTACGCGTTTCGTGAATATGTTCACTCATCAGGAGCAGATGCGAATTGTGTAGATGTATTATCTACAACAAAATAACAGCTCGTTGAATAGATATGCCAGTAGTACAGAGAAGGACACAAAGAAGGGGTGGGGGGAAGAAACAGGCTAGAGAGGAAACGTAAGGCAGATTTGTAAGGCTCCTCATACTTACAGAGCTATAAAGGTATCCAAAGTAACCGTAAAAAGTTTGAACATTACTGGTGCTTGGGGGGCGTCTTTTCCGGGAGCTGTGGTAATAGGGTACGTGGAAGTAGCCCAAACTCTGGCAGCAAGGTAAATCATGGGGTATTGTGGTAGTGCCTGGGAGTAGAGTGAAAGGGGGAAGATTTCAATTAATAAATATAAATGTGAACCATGGGTAAAATGGGCAACAAAGTGTGGGTGAAAAAGTGACTGGGGCAAAGGAGTGGGGGTAGGTACATAAGTGAGGGCATAATATCCCAAGATAGGAGTTTAATGCGTGAAAAAGTGAAAAAATAAATAAAAATCAATATAAGGTGAGAGAAAGTTAATGAGGATAGGAGAAGTAGTACCTTTAAATAATACCGATGAGGCATAGTTAAAGGAGTGCGATAGACCAGGATAATTAGAAACCATAGGAATGGTGCAGGGATCCACCGTGGTATGCTGGCAGTGATGGAGATACGACCAAACGACCCCCCAACGTCACGCTAGCGTCCATAAAGATGGGGGAGAGACTGCAGGACATCCATGCCGGACGGCAAATGGCGCCAGCTGACTTCCCCACATGGACGCCTATGGAGAAACAACATCTCGGCGTGCGGCGTCACTGGACGTCACGCATACCGAGTGTAGAGCGTGGCGTCGATGCGCCACTGGTATCCGCCCGACCCCTGGCGCCGGATGGCTGAGGGGGAGGGGAGGAGCCCCGGAAGCGCATCGCAGCTCCCGGATAAAGAGACCACAGACATCCATGGTAATATAGTAGAAATAATGAGAATAGGTATAAATTGGTAATGTCCGTCCACTATAGGTGGAAGCGAGAGGAGAAAAAGAAAAAATAATAAAGACAGAAAGAAAAAGATGGGGAAGAAATAACAGGTATAAAGAATGAAAAAATATAAAAAAAAAAAAAAAAAAAAAAGGAAAGAAAGAAAGAAAAAACACTGGATATTGAAAAAGAAAAAATAGCTGGGTCGAAGTGGACAGGTGTCTGCATATTTCCATCCCTATATCAATATTAAGACAAATAGGGGGACAAAAATTGGGACTTTAAATGAGGATATGACATGGTAGGGTCAATACCTCCATCCCTAAATCAATTGAATAATTCTAAGGGAGTTTGGGACTTTAAATGAAAACGTTTCATCAGGAGCAGATGCGAATTGTGTAGATGTATTATCTATAACAAAATAAGAGCTCGTTGAATAGATATGCCAGTAGTACAGAGAAGGACATAAAGAAGGGGGGGGGGGAGAAACAGGCTAGAGAGGAAACGTAAGGCAGATTTGTAAGGCTCCTCATACTTACAGAGCTATAAAGGTATCCAAAGTAACCGTAAAATGTTTGAACATTACTGGTGCTTGGGGGACGTCTTTTCCGGGAGCTGTGGTAATAGGGTACGTGGAAGTAGCCCAAACTCTGGCAGCAAGGTAAATCATGGGGTATGAGGAGCCTTACAAATCTGCCTTACGTCTCCTCTCTAGCCTGTTTCTTCCCCCCCCCTCTTCTTTGTGTCCTTCTCTGTACTACTGGCATATCTATTCAACGAGCTCTTATTTTGTTATAGATAATACATCTACACAATTCGCATCTGCTCCTGATGAGTGAACATATTCACGAAACGCGTAGAGCTACTTTAGATGCTACATGATATCATCATACAATCTATTTATATGAATTAGTTACCAATATTCATTGTTTATTATCTATCCATTAATTAATTTTTTATTATGTACTCCCTCGTGGTGTTACTGAGAGCTATATGGGTCATTTTATATGTGCAATCATGTTACTTTGTGTCAATCATGTCATTTAGTATGTATTTTGTGGTATCAGTGGTTTTGATTATGTTTACCAAGATTACTATACTATTTACTATACATTCCTTATGTGAATAAAATGTTGTTTATCTATAAATATTATGTTTCATGATGCTATGATCTTATACACATTTTTACCAGCATATACATATCTGGATACATTTTTATTAAATTCCCCCAGATTGCACCTGCGTTTTCATTTAAAGTCCCAAACTCCCTTAGAATTATTCAATTGATTTAGGGATGGAGGTATTGACCCTACCATGTCATATCCTCATTTAAAGTCCCAATTTTTGTCCCCCTGTTTGTCTTAATATTGATATAGGGATGGAAATACGCAGACACCTGTCCACTTCGACCCAGCTATTTTTTCTTTTTCAATATCCAGTGTTTTTTTTTTTTTTTTTTTTTTTATTCTTTATACCTGTTATTTCTTCCCCATCTTTTTCTTTCTGTCTTTATTATTTTTTCTTTTTCTCCTCTCGCTTCCACCTATAGTGGACGGACATTACCAATTTATACCTATTCTCATTATTTCTACTATATTACCATGGATGTCTGTGGTCTCTTTATCCGGGAGCTGCGATGCGCTTCCGGGGCTCCTCCCCTCCCCCTCAGCCATCCGGCGCCAGGGGTCGGGCGGATACCAGTGGCGCATCGACGCCACGCTCTACACTCGGTATGCGTGACGTCCAGTGACGCCGCACGCCGAGATGTTGTTTCTCCATAGGCGTCCATGTGGGGAAGTCAGCTGGCGCCATTTGCCGTCCGGCATGGATGTCCTGCAGTCTCTCCCCCATCTTTATGGACGCTAGCGTGACGTTGGGGGGTCGTTTGGTCGTATCTCCATCACTGCCAGCATACCACGGTGGATCCCTGCACCATTCCTATGGTTTCTAATTATCCTGGTCTATCGCACTCCTTTAACTATGCCTCATCGGTATTATTTAAAGGTACTACTTCTCCTATCCTCATTAACTTTCTCTCACCTTATATTGATTTTTATTTATTTTTTCACTTTTTCACGCATTAAACTCCTATCTTGGGATATTATGCCCTCACTTATGTACCTACCCCCACTCCTTTGCCCCAGTCACTTTTTCACCCACACTTTGTTGCCCATTTTACCCATGGTTCACATTTATATTTATTAATTGAAATCTTCCCCCTTTCACTCTACTCCCAGGCACTACCACAATACCCCATGATTTACCTTGCTGCCAGAGTTTGGGCTACTTCCACGTACCCTATTACCACAGCTCCCGGAAAAGACGCCCCCCCAAGCACCAGTAATGTTCAAACTTTTTACGGTTACTTTGGATACCTTTATAGCTCTGTAAGTATGAGGAGCCTTACAAATCTGCCTTACGTTTCCTCTCTAGCCTGTTTCTTCCCCCCCCCCCCCTTCTTTGTGTCCTTCTCTGTACTACTGGCATATCTATTCAACGAGCTGTTATTTTGTTGTAGATAATACATCTACACAATTCGCATCTGCTCCTGATGAGTGAACATATTCACGAAACGCGTAGAGCTACTTTAGATGATACATGATATCATCATACAATCTATTTATATGAATTAGTTACCAATATTCATTGTTTATTATCTATCCATTAATTAATTTTTTATTATGTACCCCCCCTGTGGTGTTACTGAGAGCTATATGGGTCATTTTATATGTGCAATCATGTTACTTTGTGTCAATCATGTCATTTAGTATGTATTTTGTGGTATCAGTGGTTTTGATTATGTTTACCAAGATTACTATACTATTTACTATACATTCCTTATGTGAATAAAATGTTGTTTATCTATAAATATTATGTTTCATGATGCTATGATCTTATACACATTTTTACCAGCATATACATATCTGGATACATTTTTATTAAATTCCCCCAGATTGCACCTGCGTTTTCATTTAAGGTATAGATTTATTGATGAAAAGAGCAGATAAAACCAGCGCTACAGAGAACCTACTCGATTCTGGGGGTGTAAGCTGCCACCAACTTACCCCTGAGGGTTGGGATACAATGTCAAAGTGTTGGGTGTGAATTGTTGGTTTTATGGCGCTACCGGTTAGGAGGGAGTGTGTAAGTGGAATCTAAAAAATTCCTACAATAATCTGATAAAAGGTCGTACAGATGTTGCCCATGTAGTGTGGTAATATGTGAAGTGCTGTTGTGCATACCGTATATACTTGAGTATAAGCCGACCCGAGTTTAAGCCAAGGCCCCTAATTTTACCACAAAAAAATGGGAAAAATTATTGACTCGAGTATAAGCCTAGGGTGAGAATGCAGGGCAGCGGGCATGGTACAGGAGAATGCAGGGCGGCGGGCATGGTGCAGGACAATGCAGGGCTGCAGGCATGGTACAGGACAATGCAGGGCTGCGGGCATGGTACAGAACAATGCAGGGCTGCAGGCATGGTACAGGACAATGCAGGGTTGCGGGCATGGTACAGGACAATGCAGGGCTGCAGGCATGGTACAGGACAATGCAGGGCTGCGGGCATGGTACAGGGCAATGCAGGGCTGCGGGCATGGTACAGGATAATGCAGGGCTGCGGGCATATAACAGGACAATGCAGGGCTGCGGGCATGGTACAGGACAATGCAGGGCTGCGGGCATGGTACAGGACAATGCAGGGCTGCGGGCATGGTACAGGACAATGCAGGGCTGCGGGCATGGTACAGGTGTACCATGCCCACAGCAATGCATCCCTTGTTGTATGTCCGCAGCCACTTACCTGTTCTAGAAGGGCTTTAAATTTAAAAATGGCGCCGCCCGGTGCCGATGCGTCATTGCGCATGCGCCGCCGCCGCTCGGGAAAGCTTGTATACGTTCGCCTATTCCCGGGAATTCCCGAGTGGCGGCGCATGCGCGGTGACACGTTGGCGCCGGGCAGCGCCATTTTTAAATGTAATGCATGTCGGGCCGGGCAGGGACATTTTTTTTTTTTTTTACTCGAGTATAAGCCAAGGGGGATGTTTTAAGCACAAAAAAATGTGCTGAAAAACTCAGCTTATACTCGAGTACATACATTAAATTGAATATATCCACTTTGATGCTCACACATACCTTAAATTACCACTTATAAATCAATTAAATAAGTGCACTGTGCTTCACAAAAGTGCTAGTGCTCTATGTGCTGCAAATTGGTGGCAAGAAATGCAATAATACAAATCATACAATTGTTGCCCATATAGTGGTGTTTACCGTATAAAGAGCTATTTGTGCTAAAAACTAAAAATAAACAGTGCTATTTGTGCTACAATAAATAAGTACACTTCATATGGGTGTGTGTTACCACATATATCTATTTCGTGCAGCGTACAAGATAAGGTGCTTGAAACAATTAATTGATTAATTAGTGCCACAACTAAAAATAATTTCCAAATAATGCCTGTGGTCCCTGGCCACCAGGAAGACTGTTTCTGGTGGTGTACCAGATATGCCAAGTATGTGCAAATAGTGCAAACAAAGTGACAGTAGCGATCAAAAAATAAATAGAAGTCTCTTGCAGTCCAAAACTGACAGCAATACAATAATCCGAAAAATTCCAGGTGTTGTGCCAGCCAAACTCCATGCACGTGTTACACTGTGTTCTCTTGTGCATCCACCTGTGGCCCCCACTAGGTATTGTACTCACCAGAGCGCCCCCCCCTTTGAACAGGGGCAAAGGCTTTGTTGGGGTACAGTCTTTTCCAGATTGGGATGTTCCCCCCTCTCTGGTGTCTACTTGCTAGTGGGTCTGGTAAGGCTCAGAAGTAGATGGAAGAATGCCCCATTGTGTAGTATACTTTTGTGTACTTTTCTAGTGGGCCAGGCACCAATGCTGGATTGCTAATATTCATTCCTTTTAGCATACACTTTCCAGGAACATACTTCTCCTATTTCTCAATACCACAGCTCTTCTCCGCATAGGCTGTTATGTGATCGCTCAGCTCCTGCACATGCTGCCAAATAAATGATCTATGCAAGAAGAGGGTACAAAATGATAAATCAGCAGAGGAAGGCACTGGAAGTTTATTCAGGGAGAACAGTGCTTACTGACATTGACTGCATGTAACTACAGAGGGAGCAGGAGCAATCTCCTGGAGGTGGAGGGCAGGAGTATGGTGTGTGTAAACGAGGTCAGCTGCTGAAGTATTTCCTTTTATTGGTTTTCCCTTCCCAAATACCAGGAATAATAGAATACAACCAGAGGCGTAACTAGAACCTTCAGGGCCCCGGTGCAAGAAACCATGAAGGGCCCCCCGGACCCCTGGCTGGGGCACTTCCCTTCAAGCCTGGGGCTCTTCCCACTGATCTTTGGACCCTTTACTCTAGTTGCGGGGCCCTTTATTACGGTCCCGCAGCGGGACCCTTTCACAAGTCCTGCAAAGACAGCAGAACACAAGTGAACTGGATGGGAGGAGTGGCGGGGGCAGCATACAGAAGAACCAATCTCCTTCATTTTCCTCCTGCAGCTACAGATGGAAAAAGGAGGACAGTGATTTCTCTACATGCTGCCCCCACTGCCCCTCCTATCCCGGTGTCCAGGGGAGCCGCACAGGCCCCCTGGAGCATGGGGCCCGGTTGCAATTGCACCCCCTGCAACCCCTGTAGTTAAGCCCCTGAATACAACTATAGAACAAACTTTAGGCTAGGGTAATGCCTGCTCTAAAATATAGAGAAATATTTTTCTTTTCTGCAACAGAGGTATATTATGGGATAGTAGCACATATGGAAGCTGGAATTTAGAAAAAGAAAAGGTAAGCCTTTAATACCATAACAAATATATAGAAAAACATCTAGGTGGATGCAGTGGCAGTACCACACATGAGGTCCAGATGTAATAGAATGAACTTGTATTGTAGTCAAAGTAAAACAGTTCACAACAAGCCTGACGGGAAAGCAGCCTGACCAGGAACACTCATGGATGAACAGCAGATTGAAGCAGAACAGATCGCAGCTGAACTCTGTCTTGAGGGGCAGAATAAGCCCAAGCAGAGAACTTTCCCTACTTATCTGGAACCTCTCTCTGCTGCTATCACTGTCCCTGAGAGATGGATGACCTGTCCTCACACTACCCACATGCTAAATGCGTGCCAAACACAGGAGCCAGGGACTTAAATAGACTCTGCCTGACCCAATATGGCCAGTAGAGTCACATGGGCTGTCAGTATCCAACCAGATTACTGCCCCAGTGGCCCAAGAAACCATAAGGGAACCATGTTTCTCTTGACAGACTCTCCCTCTGCACTGCCACTGTTGTTGAGTGCCACCTGCAGTGGAGAAAAAAAGACTACACCTGCCTACAAGCAATCATATGAAAGCGATATCAGAAATGACTTTAAGGTGAACATCACAATAATACAGTAACTGTTAGAAAATCTGCATACAGCCCTGATGAACAGACAGTGCACAATCCACATGGGCTTTGCTGCTTAACTGCAGACAGGAAACAAGAAATTTACTATAGAGAAAAGACATACAGTACAACCACAAAGGCCTCTACAAACTTATACACACTGCCATCTATTGGTTGATGTAGTTGTTGCACAAAATAGATGAATACTGTATTTCAACACCCAAACTCAACAACTACTCCTTAGGCTAGTCCCATCTCAGGTCTCAGTTTTATAAATCTGTTTCAGTTCAGTAAGAAATGTAAGCTTTTCATCAGCAACTTAGATCCACTTTTGTTTCTCATGAGCTGGAAGTCTCATCCCATGAATCTGGCTCTGGTTTTAATGCAACGCAATCAACATAGGACAGAGGTTTGAAGCATGGGTGCTAGTTCATGAAATGTTGAACACACTAAAGTTTCATTTGTAATTTTAACCTTTGCATGTAAGATATCCCCTTTTGTGATGGCACAACTGTCATCTTAGAAGGTCACTACATCGCCTTGTTTTGTGAGCTTCTTCACTGATAAAATATTAGTTTCAAGAGCAGCGACATAAAGGACATTTTTCACAGGTATCTCTCTGGTGACACACTGGGAAATAGGGCAGTAAAGAAAACTGTCTCCTATTCCTTCTGATTCCATTATTTGTGGTGATTTTTTTCTGTTTTACTCCAGTCAAGGTGAGTAAAAAAAATTCTGTATTTTGTCATGTGACTTATAGCTCCTGAATCAACACACAATGCCTGCAAAATGTGGTGCATTTTTTGGATTGAAAAAACATATTATCTGAAGCAAAATCAGTTTCCTCCTTCACACTTTTGGCCTTTTGTAGCTTAGTTTGTCATTGCATTCTAGCATTCCAGATTCTGCAATCTGCTTTTAAATTGCTTAGTTTCTAGCAAACAAAACATTCACGCGTTTCTTGTTGCATGTTACTGTTTTTATTCCTATTTTTCGTCTTTAAAGCAGACTCTGCCACAGAAGCACCAACACTATTAATGCCTTCTGTTTATATTCATCCACAAGCTTGCCCCTTAGCATACTCCAATTTCAGTTCATCATCTTGACGTGCATCAAGTGCTGTGACAATTCATAACTTTCTGGTAAGCCACTAAGTAATAGTGCTGCAACATGAAAAATGTTTATATCTTCTCTTAGGCATTCACCTATTTCCAAGGTGTGCCTTATGTAGTCCTGCATATCCTGGCCTTTCATAAGCTTGGTTTGGTATAGCTATCTAATAAGTACAGTTTATTGCAAGGTTTATTGTAATCCTTCCAACATTTCTTAAGCGGTTTTACACTTACATATATGTATGATTTCACAACCTTCTATGCTAAGAGAGATGATTTTGCTCTGAGCTTTTTGGTTCTTCTCTATCCACTCATCTGAAGGGTGTTCTGGTCTGACTTAATTTATACATTTCTACATACCGTCTCTTATTAGCAGCATTTTCATCATGAATTTCTAAGACTGGTAGTTCTGGATTGTCAGATTTGTAAATGAAAGCTTTGCTGCAGCTGTGTTTCTGTCCATTTTCTTTTATTCTTTTGCAATCTTCTTTCTGTTGCTGTATCTTGCACTATTTGTTGTAGCTGGCTAAGACTGGGTCTCTGAGTGAGTGTCTGGGCTATTCCGGCCTTTGCCAGGGCCCATTACCTGTTAGAAATTCTGTATATAGCCCTACAAGACAGACAGTACACAGTCCACATGGGCTTTGCTGCTAAAATGCAGACAGGAAACGGGAACTTTATTATAGAGCAGTCATTCTCAACTACGGTACTCAGGACCAGGGCCGGACTGGCCTACCGGGATAGCGTGAAATTTCCCGGTGGGCCGCCGGCCCTGGGGCCGCTTTAAGATTGTGGCCGCTATTGGTTACCGCGCCGCGGCCGCTATTGGTTGCCGCGCCGCGGCCGCTATTGGTTACCGCGCCGCGGCCGCGCTGTGATGGCCGCTGCAGCCCTGGTGAAGACAGTCTTTCCTACGTCAGCCGCTATGAGCGGCATGACGTCACATCTGGCGCCAGCGGGAGCTGCTGCGCGGAGCCGGCGGTGGATTATGTGACTGTCAGCAAGACGGACAGTCACTGCTCCAAGAGTACCCAACACACAGTACACAGTGTGTACTACACAGATGCCAGCAGCATGATAGCACCCGGGAATCGAGTCCGACTGACCACCAAGTTAGTAAGAAAAATCTGCAGTGCAAATTGCAATTATTGATCCCATCCTCCAACCTCCACCAGTCCAGACAACCACCCACCACTGCCCTTGCTGATCTCACCACCCCCACAGATCTTATTCCTGATAGGATGGGGGGGGGGGGAAGCAGTGGCGGTGGGGAGGATGGCACCCCCCCATCACCACTGCCACTAATCTCCCCTCACCACTATAGCTTCCACTGATCTCACCACCACTACTGATCCCCCCCCACCACCCCTGCCACTGATCCCACCATCCCTGCCACTGATCCCATCCCCCTCACCACCACCACTGCCACCGATCCCACCCCCCTCACCACCACCGCTGCCACCAACCCCACCCCCCTCACCACCACCGCTGCCACCAACCCCACCCCCCTTATCACCACCACCGCTTCCACCGACCCCACCCCCCTCATCACCACCACCGCTGCCACCGATCGCACCCCCTCATAACCACCACCGCTGCCACCGATCCCACCCCCCTCATCACCACCACCCCTGCTGCCACCGATCGCACCCCCCTCACCACCACCCCTGCTGCCACCGATCCCACCCCCCTCACCACCACCCCTGCTGCCACCGATCCCACCCCCCTCACCATCACCACTGCCACTGATCCCACCCCCCTCACCACCACCACCACTGCCACAATCCCACCCTCCTCACTATCACCACTGCTTCCACTGATTCCACCCCCCTCACCACCACCCCTGCTGCCACTCATCCCACCCCCCTCATCATGTCTGCAACCTCTGACATCTCCTGTACTATGTCTGCAACATCTGACATCTCCTGTACTATGTCTGCAACATCTGACATCTCCTGTACTATGTCTGCAACCTCTGACATCTCCTGTACCATGTCCGCACAGCCTCTGACATCTGTACCATGTCCACACAGCCTCTGACATCTCCTGTACCATGTCTGCACAGCCCCTGACATCTCCTGTACCATGTCCGCACATCCTCTGACATCTCCTGTACCATGTCCGCACATCCTCTGACATCTCCTGTACCATGTCCGCACATCCTCTGACATCTCCTGTACCATGTCCGCACATCCTCTGACATCTCCTGTACCATGTCTGCACAGCCTCTGACATCTCCTGTGCCATGTCCGCACAGCCTCTGACATCTCCTGTACCATGTCTGCAACCTCTGACATCTCCTGTACTATGTCTGCCCAGCCTCTGAAATCTCCTGTACCATGTCCACAGAGCCTCTGACATCTCCTGTACCATGTCCGCACAGCCTCTGACATCTCCTGTACCATGTCCGCACAGCCTCTGACATCTCCTGTACCATGTCCACACAGCCCCTGACATCTCCTGTACCATGTCCGCACAGCCTTTGACATCTCCTGTACCATGTCTGCAACCTCTGACATCTCCTGTACCATGTCTGCAACCTCTGACATCTCCTGTACCATGTCTGCCACCTCTGACATCTCCTGTACCATGTCCGCACAGCCTATGACCATCTCTTGTCTTTTATCATGTCTGCAGTCTCTGAGGGGGAGTCTGGAGAGGAGTCGGGAGTGGGAGTGCCACGGGGATGGGGGTCACGGAAGAAGTCAAATGTCTGTGGACTGTGGAGAGAAGACTATAGGATAAACCCAGAGCCAACAAGGGAGCCAACTGACTGAGCCCTGCACGGTCCCCCTGAGAGGAGGTCAGTGACACTTCCGCCAGACCTGTCTGAGTGGGGGTCAGTGATGTAAGGGGGAAATAAATACAGTAATGTAAGGGGGGGCATTGATATAAAGGCCCCCCTTATATCAGTAACTCCCCTTCTTTCTGCGGAAGGTGGTCTATGGTCACATTTCCAGAGTTCCTGGGGTTCCCCTTTACATTAGAGTCTGCAGCATTCCCCATTACAGTGCAAGGGGGAACTCTGCGGACCCTCATGTAAAGGCAAACTTTGAGTATTTTTTATTCTGGTAATATATCACCATCGCAATAAGTGGACTGTTCTTGATAATTGCTCCACTTTTAACTGAAATTTGCTCGTATGTATGTATGTATATATATATGTATATGTATGTATGTGTGTATATATGTATAATATATATATATATATATATATATATATATATATATATATATATATATATATATATATATTCTGTCTTATCTACATATAATACACACTTTACATGTGCTTTAAAATGCATGGTTTTCCCTTTTATAATCAAAAAAATGACGCTATGCTTTTGGGCCGGTATAAAAATGCTATGGGACTGGTATGAAATTATTTCCAGGGCTGGTTTTTATTCCCAGTCCGGCCCTGCTCAGGACCCACTAACAGGCCAGGTTTGCAAGATAACTGAAATTCATCACAGGTGATAAAATTTGCTGCTCAGTGATTGCAGTACTTTAGTCTGCTTCTCCCCAAGGTAATACTTAAAATCTGGCCTGTTAGTGGGTCCTGAGGACTGGAGTTGAGAACCACTGTTACAGAGAAAAGATATAAAGTACAACCATAGATGCAGCTACAAATTTATAAACACTGCCATCTACTGTTTGATGTAGTTGTTACACAAAATACATGAAAATTATGTTGCAACCATAACTCAAATATGCACTCACTAAAAAATATATTTTCTATTAATATATAGCCTTCTTGAGCAGTAAAGATTGCATGTGATGCCCACAAATTTGAACAATTTGGCCAGCATTGCAGAAAGCTCTTCCTCGTATTCTTTCTGGGCCTCTGTTGAAAGCTGTTGCAATCCAGTTCAACATCCAGTTCTGAGATTTATACAGCTCTGCTAAACAGCATAGGGGAGGCAATTTTTGTCTGCTGCGGTTCAGTAACACAGAGCTAGATCTAGTCCCCCCCCCCCTTCCCCCAGCCTGCAACTGTTTAGTGAAAGGAGAAGCAGCAGCTGATGAGCTCATCTCTGTGTCAATCTGCTCTCTCCTCCTATCAGCATGCCCCTTGTAACCACTTGAGCACTATGGTAAAAGGGTTTGGCTCCTTGTACTGATTCTCCTTCCACCACTTTAAGCTCTGCAGTCCAAAAATTGCAAGAAGCAGATACCCGGTCCAATTCAGGCACATACAATATACTGCTTGCAAAAATACATTTTATGATGTGTAATAAATATAGAGCTGCATTAGCTTGCATCTTTTATACCTTCCTGGAGTTCGGCTTTAAACTGAACTTGCAAGGACCGCCGCTGCATTCATTAAATTAATTGGCAGGACCCAATTTTTGATATTGCTAGAAATTTTACAAAGTGGAGACCTGAGAGGTTCCCATATGTTCATTCATCTTCAACAAGCTGCTTTTGACTTCCAGGGCAGCGATATTCATAAAAATGTTAATGGCTGATAATGCTCTATTAAACATTTTCCATTAAGCGCTTACTTTTTGCTGACAGATGGAGTTAAACGAAATAAAATTCTGTCAGAAACCAAATCAGGCTTCTGCACACCAACCCCAACTAATCCGCTCCTTCTCCGAATACTAGCAACTTGTAAATGGGCTCCATTAACCACTTAAGCCCCGGAAGATTTTACCCCCTTCCTGACCAGGGGGTATTTTGCGATTCGGCACTGCGTGACTTTAACGGACAATTACGCAGACGTGCGACGCTGTACCTAAACAAATTTGACGTCCTTTTTTTCCCACAAACAGAGCTTTCTTTTGGTGGTATTTGATCACCTGTGCGATTTTTTGATCATGCGCTATAAAAAAAAAAAGAGCGTCAATTTTGCAAAAATAGCAATATTTTTCACATTTTTCTATATGAATTTCCCCCCCAAAAAAATGTAAAAATCAAAATTTTTTAACATTTTCGACCAATTTGTTTTATGCTACATATGTTTGGTAAAAAAAATCGCAAAAAGCGTATTTTGATTGGTTTGTGCAAAAGTTATCACGTTTACTAACAAAGAGAAAGATTTTTGTCGTTTTTGTTGTTGTTTTTTTTAACGCGTAATGGCGGCGATCTGCGATTTTTTTTGCGGGACTGCGACATTGGGGCGGACAGATCGGACCCTTGACTGACATTTTTGACACTTTTGGGGTTACCAGTGACATTTCTACAGTAATCAGTGCTATACATATGTACTGTTACTGTAAAATTACACTGGCAGTGAAGGGGTTAACTTTTTTGAGAGGGAGGGGCTGTGTGTGTCCCTAGGGGCGTGATTCTAACTGTGATTGGCTGTGGCTTGGGCTGTAGGAACAGTGATCAACGGTCCTACATAGTAGAACCGTGTGATCATTGTTTCTACACAGGGGAGAATGACAGGCAGCTTGTTTACACTAGCCGCCTGACTTTCTCCCTCTGCAGCGGCGATCGCAGAGTGACCGGCGGACATCGGGTCCGCCGGTCACACGCGCGGGGGGGGGGTCCGTGACCACGCGGGAGCGCGCCTCCGGAGGCGCGCGCTCGCTCCCTAGACCCTCACAGGCTAGCGACGTAGATCTACGTCACTTTGCCTGTGAGGGGCTGACTGCCGATGTAAAAACACACACACGACAGATGAATGCAACATAAGCCACTAATAGATAGACACAGGGCCGCTTTTAGACGTCATAGGGCCCCATACAGCCCTCCTGATGCCCCCCAACCATGCCTAGACCCCACCTCCTCCTCCCCCCACCTTAGTGAAAAAGCAGCACCGATCTTATCCGTCTACACCCATGAAAAAAAATTAAAAAATTCCCTTCTCTGCTCCCACCTCCTGGGCCCCTCTGTTAACCTGATGGAGCCTAGAGAAACGTAATTTAATCCCTGGTAAACAAGGAGTGAGGGTGAGGTCTAGTAAAAATCCATTTATTCAATTAAGCAAAAATGAACAACAAATCTGCCCTGGGCCTCCCTATTTAGATGATGGAGCCTGGGCCCAGTACAGATCGTACTGCCCTATCAACGGCCCCCGGATAGACAGTTACCCAGGGCTGGCCCAAGACATTGTGCTTCCTGGAACCAAGAATGAAATGCTGCCCCCTCCCCTAAAAAAATAAAAAATAAATAACACCTAACAAAAGACCCCCACATCCATTATTTTATATAATATTACAATTAAGAAAATATTATATATACTGTTATTTTCTTCTATAACTTACCATCAGAGTGGTCCACCAATTACCCACTGTCTGTCCTCGGTTCTCCTGTCACTCCTGTGTATGCAATACCCACCACCCTAGGAGATTCAGCCTTGCCCTGCGTAAGATGGAGTGCACTGATGTCTGACGTCATTGCGCACACCAGGATCACATGAGGGACCGGAGGAAACCCTCCCCCTCCTCATACTCATCAGTTTGCACTATGGCCAATGGCTGCAAGCACTGACCAGTGTGTTCTGGCGGGGAGGAAGTCCCCCATGTCAGAACACAATTACTCAGCAGGGAGATTTCTGTACTAAAATCGCATTGTTAGTACAGCGACCTCTTCTGGAACTCCTCATTTTTATTTTGTTTTTGTAATTACTATGTGTTCCAAGCTTAAGGAAACAGGCAGGCAACTGTCGGGTGGCTCAGCTAGAGGAGAGACTGCCAGACCCAGCAGAGGTTGCAGGTTCAGATCCAGGTCCTGACAGTCAGGGTCTCTGACTTTGTTTAACCACTTTACCACCGGAGGATTTTGCTGTCTTCCGTCCAGGCCACTTTTTGCGATTCGGCACTGTGCGACCTTAACTGACAATTGCACGGTCGTGCGACGCCGTACCCAAACGAAATTTATGTCCTTTTTTTCCCACAAACAGAACTTTCTTTTGGTGGTATTTGATCACCTGTGCGATTTTTACTTTTTGCGCTATAAACAAAAAAAGAGCGTTTATTTTGAAAAAATAACAATATTTTTAACATTTTTCTATATGAATTTCCCCCCAAAAAAATGTAAAAATCAAATTTTTTTTAAATTTTTGGCCAATTTGTTTTCTGCTACCTATGTTTGGTAAAAAAAATCGCAATAAGCGTATTTTGATTGGTTTGCGCAAAAGTTATTGCGTTTACTAACTAAGGGAAAGATTTCTGTCATTTTTGGTGTTTTTTTTTTTAACGCGTAATGGCGGTGATCTGCGATTTTTTTTTGGGGGACTGCGACATTGCGGCGGACAGATCGGACCCCTGACTGACATTTTTGACACTTTTGGGGGTACCAGTGACATTACTGCAGTAATCAGTGCTATATACAGTGGGTACGGAAAGTATTCAGACCCCCTTAAATTTTTCACTCTTTGTTATATTGCAGCCATTTGCTAAAATCATTTAGGTTCATTCTTCTTCCTCATGAATGTACACATAGCACCCCATACTGACAGAAAAACACAGAATTGTTGACATTGTTGCAGATTTATTAAAAAAGAAAAACTGAAATATCACATGGTCCTAAGTATTCAGACCCTTTGCTCAGTATTTAGTAGAAGCCCCCTTTTGATCTAATACAGCCAGGAGTCTTTTTGGGAAAGATGCAACAAGTCTTTCACACCTGGATTTGGGGATCCTCTGCCATTCCTCCTTGCAGATCCTCTCCAGTTCTGTCAGGTTGGATGGTAAACGTTGGTGGACAGCCATTTTTAGGTCTCTCCAGAGATGCTCAATTGGGTTTAAGTCAGGGCTCTGGCTGGGCCATTCAAGAACAGTCACGGAGTTGTTGTGAAGCCACTCCTTCGTTATTTTAGCTGTGTGCTTAGGGTCATTGTCTTGTTGGAAGGTAAACCTTCGGCCCAGTCTGAGGTCCAGAGCACTCTGGAGAAGGTTTTTGTCCAGGATATCCCTGTACTTGGCCGCATTCATCTTTCCCTTGATTGCAACCAGTCGTCCTGTCCCTGCAGCTTAAAAACACCCCCACAGCATGATGCTGCCACCACCATGCTTCACTGTTGGGACTGTATTGGACAGGTGATGAGCAGTGCCTGGTTTTCTCCACACATACCGCTTAGAATTAAGGCCAAAAAGTTCTATTTTGGTCTCATCAGACCAGAGAATCTTATTTCTCACCATCTTGGAGTCCTTCAGGTGTTTTTTAGCAAACTCCATGCGGGCTTTCATGTGTCTTACACTGAGGAGAGGCTTCCGTTGGGCCACTCTGCCATAAAGCCCCGACTGGTGGAGGGCTGCAGTGATGGTTGACTTTCTACAACTTTCTCCCATCTCCTGACTGCATCTCTGGAGCTCAGCCACAGTGATCTTTGGGTTCTTCTTTACCTCTCTCACCAAGGCTCTTCTCCCCGATAGCTCAGTTTGGCCGGACGGCCAGCTCTAGGAAGGGTTCTGGTCGTCCCAAACGTCTTCCATTTGAGGATTATGGAGGCCACTGTGCTCTTAGGAACCTTAAGTGCAGCAGAAATCTTTTTGTAACCTTGGCCAGATCTGTGCCTTGCCACAATTCTGTCTCTGAGCTCTTCAGGCAGTTCCTTTGACCTCATGATTCTCATTTGCTCTGACATGCATTGTGATCTGGAAGGTCTTATATAGACAGGTGTGTGGCTTTCCTAATCAAGTCCAATCAGTATAATCAAACACAACTGGACTCAAATGAAGGTGTAGAACCATCTCAAGGATGATCAGAAGAAATGGAAAGCACCTGAGTTAAATATAGGAGTGTCACAGCAAAGGGTCTGAATACTTAGGACCATGTGATATTTCAGTTTTTCTTTTTTAATAAATCTGCAACAATGTCAACAATTCTGTGTTTTTCTGTCAGTATGGGGTGCTATGTGTACATTCATGAGGAAGAAGAATGAACTTAAATGATTTTAGCAAATGGCTGCAATATAACAAAGAGTGAAAAATTTAAGGGGGTCTGAATACTTTCCGTACCCACTGTATATGCACTGTTACTGTAAAAATGGCAATGGCAGGGAAGGGGTTAATTTTATTGGAGAGGGAGGGGTTAATGTATGCCTGGTGCTTACTAATGTGTGGGGGGGAGGTGACTGAGTGACACAGGGACAGATCGCATATGTTCAGCTATGCTGAAACCTGCAATCTGTCACTGTCTGTCACTTAGGAGATCCGCCCGCTCTGTTTACACAAGCGGGCGGATCTCCAAACTAGATTCCCCGACGATCGGGGAAGAGCAGCGGCGATCGCCGCCGCTCCTCCCCTGGCCCGACTCCTCCGGCGGCGCGAGCGCGTCGCCCACAAGGGGCGGAGTCCAGCGACGTAGGTCTACGTCGCTGGACGATAACGAGCCGCATTGCTGCAGTAGCAGCAATGTGAGCAGAGTTGAAGTGGTTAACCTCCTGTAGAATAGCAGCAAATTTTACAGTGCAATCAGCTCTCACCTCTATCTTTAACCTTCAGAGGGTTTTGCAACTCCTGTATGGCCACTGCATATTGAGGAACAGTCCTCCCCTCTTGTTGACTCCATGTAAAAAACTTGTTGTTGAGTTCCACCACAGAGGTACCATAGTTATACAAGCTTTCCAAGTGGGCCACCACTGCCTCCTCAGGGGCTCGCTCCCCTTTGGGCAGAATGAACATTGGCGGGCCCTGTCTTTCAAGGAATTGATGGCCAAATCAAACACCAAGACTGCTTCCAGGTGCTTGACATGTCACAGAAATTGAAAGGGAACAGGGGACTCAGCTTCTCCTGGTAAATCATTTTTATCCAAGAGTAACCAGCAGTTATAACAATACTGCATTCTTCTCCATATTGCACCTCTGAAGACAAGGCATGTACTGTATATTAACACACATTATTGCAGAGAAAGAATGCACAAAGGAGGTGGTAAAAACCATGCTTCCTTAAAGTGGTTGTAAACCCTTACATCCAGTGAAGGAACTATTCTCAGGTGATACACAGAGATCAAACAAATCCTTCTACATAAGCTGTACATGTTAATCTACAGCCTTCTCTTCGCTACATCTATTCAAAGTGCTGAATTTATAAGCTTGTCCCAGAGTTCAGCAAACAAGGGGCGGAGAACTGAATTTACACTCTGCAGAGCTCAGTGAGGAGAACTCTGAGAGCTGATTGGAGGGAAGGGACAGAAGGGACACCCCCCCCCCCCTCCACATAGCTCAAAGGAACAGAGCTGAGGCTGTTGATCGGCTGGAGCTCCCTCCCCTGTCACTTTTTTTCTCTTGGTGCCAGAAAAACTTGTCAGAAGTGAGTCATGTTGAAAGCAGAGGAAGGAGGCAGCAGATAGAAATGACACTTAGTGCTTTTAATTGAGACAAGTACACACTATAGAGGGATATGCTTTTTCATATTTACAACCACTTTAAGCGTCTGGTAAATGAAAGACAAGCTCCAAATCAGGGAATATGTATATCCTAAGTGGATATTAAAGCAAAGGTATCCACGTCCCAAAATTCATAGAAAAAAATAGGAACAGGGAGGGGCAGGGGGACTTTTAAAGGGGATACCGTCATCGGACCAATAATCAGAGTATATATAGGAGTAAAAACAGTTTTTATTGAAAGAAACCATAGTCATATATAAAAATTACTGTATTGAAAAACATAAATATTGTATTGCAAATAATATAGGTAGCATGCACAGAAAACCAAAAGGTAGCATAGGTTTGATGTGTGTAATGAACGTTGATGCCCATACACTAGCCCAACATGTTTCGCGGGTCACCGCTTCTTCAGGGGCATATACACAGATAAGGGACATCACAAATGCAAAAGGTATGTATATAGACGGCTAAGGAACATCTTGCTGTTTGGATTGCTAGGGGTATGGGACCATAATTTTGATCCACTCCTCTCACCTACTAGCATAGGCTCTCCCATTAGCCACCCGTTAGCCCTCTCATTTGGATGGACTATGAGATGTATATATACATACCTTTTGCATTTGTGACAAGTCAATTTGGGTAGCTCCCATCCTCTGTTCAGCCCTGCCCTGTGTAAGGTAGGACTGTAAGTAAGAGTATAGGTGAGGCCGAAAAAACACTACTAAGAATGGGGGGGGGGGGGTGCTCTGAAGGGGTGAATGGGGATGTGAGGACAGTGCTCTAAAGAGAGGTGAATGGGGGGGGGGGGGGGGGTTCAGGACACTACTATGAAGGGGGAGGGGGAAAAAGGGGGATGAGAACAATGCTCTAAAGGGGGCCAGAGGAAAGTGCTATGAATGGGTGGGGGGAGGTGGAAAGGGGGCAGGGGACACTGACGTGAAGGGGGGAGCTGTGACATAAAAGAGGGAGGAACTGTGACGTAAATCGGGGGAACGGTGACGTAAAGGGGGAGGGCTGTGATGCACAGAGGGGGAACTGTGATATAAAGGAAAGGAATTGTGAGGTAAAAGAGGGGACTGTGACGTAAACGGGGGAAACTGTGATGTAAAAGAAGGGATGAGGACACTGATGTAAGAAGAGGACAATGATATAAATGTGGGGGGGGGGGGGGGGGCTGTGATGTGAGGGATCTGAGTCATCGGACAAACATGCAATTTTGACCTTTAATGAAAGAATATTTTACAGACTGGACCTCCATGAATTTGAAATCAATATCCCTGATCCAGGGGATGTCCTTTTACTAGCGTAGCACTCCTCTAGGTAGGTGCTAGTGAGAGAGAATAGTTTTGAGCTCTGTCTGCTTACCAGAGGGGCTGCAGGTAAATCTATATTGTTCTCTGCCTACCAGACAGCAGGATCTGTTAGTGAGGTCTGCTCATTGTGTTCAGTATGTGATTCATTCAGTCTGGAGAGTGTTTCACGCTGGTCCAATAGGGAGGCATGTTGGACAGCAGGAGAAAACCTGATGAATGGGTGCAACAGCTGTTGATACAGTCCTGATGATTGGCAGAGGGCAGGTTGCCTCGGTTCAATCTGGGATACTGTATAAAAGCCAAGAGCACATGTGCTGAGGGGTCTTTTGTTGGAGAGCGAAGTTCCGGAAGGAGGGGGCGGCTGCCTCCTCCTCTGTAGAGGTGCCATGGGTCACAGGAGGTCGTCCTGAGGGCCAGAGGAGGTGTCCGAGAGGAGCTGAACCCAGAGGTCCAGGGAAGCTGATTGAGAGGGGAGACACTGGAGACCCTGTGGCTGCACTATCCTGAGTACAGGGACTCGTGTCAAAGGGCCTGACCTGAGGGAGGCCACCCCTGCTCATAGGATAGCCAGCAGACGGGTGTCAGTAGAGAGAGAGAATACTAGGGAGAGTGTCCTGAAGATAAGAGATTGTTCACCAAGTCGTCTTGAAGATAAGAGACCTAATTTCTACTCATCCAAAGTGGCAGGATGAATCAATAGCCTGGCTGTTCCATACCTGAAAGCATTTCGTTCTTGTTGTCTACAAGTTAAAATCAGTATCTTTTGCTAGGAAATTGCTTAGAACCCCCAAACTTATATATACTGTATATTTTAACAGAGGCCTTAGAGAATAAACTGGCGGTCGTTGCAATATTTTATGTCACACTGTATTTGCGCAGCAGTCTTTTAAAAGCAATTTTTTGGGAAAAAATACACTTCAATTAATTAAAATAAAAACTGAGAGACCTTTCACACTGAGGAGTTTTTCAAGCGCTTTGGCGTTTGAAAAAAAAAAAAAAAAAGGCGCCTGAAAAGCTCACAGCAAATGCTTCCCTTTAAAAGCAATAAATGCTTTCAGACCGGGGCAGTGCACTGGCAGTGCGGTGAAAAAAGTCCAGCATGCAGTATCTTTGGAGCATGTTCGGAGAGCTAAAAAAAGCACCTCAAAAACCCACCTCTCTATTAAAATGAATAGGAACGCCTGAAAAGCGCTTCAAAAATGCCTCGAAATGGTTTTTGGAGAAGTCTTTGAGTCACATGTCGTTTAAAAAGCGCACCGCAAATGCCTTAAAAGTGCCCGAAAAGTGCCGCAAAAGCACTCTGCATTTTATGGGCGGTTTAGAAGCGCCTCAGTGTGAAAGGGCTCTAAACAGTAAAGTTAGCCCAATTTTTTTGTATAATGTAAAAGATGATGTTGCGCCAAGAATCGTGATCTTTAATCTAAGCAAATCGCAATTCTCATTTTATCCAGAATCGCGCAGCTCTACCTCTTAGAGCCCTTTCACACTGAGGTGCTTGAAAACTGCCCATAAAATGCTGAGCGCTTTTGCAGTGCTTTTGAGGCGTTGTTGTTGCTCTTTTTTTAAGGACATGTGATCAGTGGCTGCGGACATGGTGAGGGGGATGATCAGTGGCTGCAGACATGGTGCGGGGGGTGATCAGTGGCTGCAGACATGGTGCGGGGGGTGATCAGTGGCTGCGGACATGGTGTAGGGGGATGATCAGTGGCTGCGGACATGGTGCGGGGGGTGATCAGTGGCTGCAGACATGGTGCGGGGGGTGATCAGTGGCTGCGGACATGGTGTAGGGGGTGATCAGTGGCTGCGGACATGGTGCGGGGGATGATCAGTGGCTGCAGACATGGTGCAGGGGGTGATCAGTGGCTGGAGACATGGCGCGGGGGGTGATCAGTGGCTGCAGACATGGTGCGGGGGATGATCAGTGGCTGCAGACATGGTGCGGGGGGTGATCAGTGGCTGCGGACATGGTGCGGGGGGTGATCAGTGGCTGCAGACATGGTGCGGGGGGTGATCAGTGGCTGCGGACATGGTGTAGGGGGCGATCAGTGGCTGCGGACATGGTGCGGGGGTGATCAGTGGCTGCAGACATGGTGCGGGGGGTGATCAGTGGCTGCGGACATGGTGCTGGGGATGATCTGTGGCTGCGGACATGGTGCGGGGTTGATCAGTGGCTGCAGACATGGTGGAGGTGGTGGTCAGTGGCTGTGGACATGGTTCGGGGGATGATCAGTGGCTGTAGACATGGTGCAGGTGGTGGTCAGTGGCTGCGGTCATGGTTCAGGCGGTGATCAGTGGCTGCAGACATGGTGCAGGTGGTGGTCTGGTCAGAGGCAAAGGACATGGTGCAGGGGGCTGTCAGAGGCTGCAGTCATGGTGTAGGGTCTGGTCTGGTCAGACACTGCGGACATGGTGCAGGGGGTGGTAAGAGGCTGTGGACATGGTGCAGGTGGTGGTCTGGTCAGAGGCTGCGGACATGGTGTAGGGTTGAGCCAGCCAGAGGGGCCATAGTGTTACCCATTGGAAAAGATAGGAGCCGCACCATTTATGTCTATTGATGGGCTATATTGCATCTACCTTTTGGTAAGCGCATAGCGTGGTTTTTACCTTTGTCACGGATTGAGGAGAAGTCACATTATTGCGGTGGATGAATTTCTATTTCTGCACCCTGCACATCTTATTTGGACTTTCTATATGTTTTCTCATGAACACTATGTTATTTCAATACTGATGTTGTGTTAAACTGTTCACTTTATTATCTATATGCATATGTTTTGATCACATATATCACAAGCTAGCGCAGCTCTATTTTATTTATTTTTTATTTGGTGTATTCCCACTTCAGCTGCAGCTTTTTGTATCTTATGATTTTTCAATTAATTTTGCACTCTTTTGAGCACAAGCTTATTATTGTTTCATAGTGTGTTTTAGCGCGGTTTTTATTTTACATACTTTTTGAATGATAATTAGAGCATTTTATATACAACTATATAGATCAGACCAAAATGAGGGACAAATGAGGAGGAAGGAGGGATATTGCTCCAAATCAGGGACAGTCCCTCGAAAGAAGGGACAATTGGGAGCTATGGTTTTTGATGCAGAAAAAAAATGCACAGGACTGCATGTGGTGTGAAGCGCCAGAGCTGGAGTTGGACTGAGTCAGTGGACTACTGCTGCAGTATTGCACTCACTGCAACTACTGCAGTCAGTGCAAAAATGCTAGAAAAAAAGCTAGGCAACACAACACATACACAGTGGATTGGACTGGAGTCAGTGGACTATCTCTGCAGTACGGCACTCACTGCAACTACTGCAGTCAGTGCAAAACTTATACAAAAAAGCTAGACAACAGCAGGACAGTGGATTGGAGTCAGTGGACTACCTCTGCAGTAGGGCACTCACTGCAACTACAGCAGTCAGTGCAAAACTGCTACAAAAAAGCTAGACAACAGCAGGACAGTGGATTGGAGTTAAACTGGAGTCAGTGGACTACTGCTGCAGTAGTGGACTCACTGCAATGATTTACTGCAGTCAGTGCAAAACTCCTAGAAAAAAAGCTAGGCAACAGCTACACAGTGGATTTGAGTGAACACTACTCTTTTCAATACTCCCAGTTACAGTAAGTAGAACAATATTATACTGCAGAAAGCACAGCGTTTCAGCATGTCCAACTCCATGGTCACCTGTTAAAGGGCTTCTGTTTTGTTCATATAATGCTGCCACTTCATAAACATGCTCAGGAGTAGAGGAGGACAGAGGAGCAGAGAGAGAGTGATCCTCTTCAGTGGTGGAAAGAAAATGAGGCACACTACAAAAGACTTGTTTCCCATGCTAGAAGATACTTCTAGCATGGGAAACAAGTCTTTTGTAGCGTGCCTCGTTTTCTTTCCACAACTGAAGAGGATGACTTCTTCTGTCAATTTCTGGTTTCTTCAAATAGAGATGAAGTTCATCATCCAGGGTCATTATTGCAGATTCAGAAGAAATTGAATCCTCCGCATGAGGCCCCAATAAAACACTGAAAATGTCCTGATCAATTCTACCACGATGAAGAAGATTCTCTTCTGTTCGTTGACGTATTTTTTGGCATCTTTCTGTTTTTGCTGCATGCTGCTCTTTCATATTATCAAAATAGTGATCTGGACTTGTCTTTTCGGCAGGAACCTCCTGCACCTCCTGTTGAATATCTTATGTCAGCCATTGTTTTGCCTTTGCCAATACATCATCAGAAGAGAAAGCATTGTTCTTTTGCAAGCACAACATTTTTAATCTGTTCATGCTTCTGAAAACATATATCAATCAAAGCTCTTTGGCTTGACAGGCCATCATTTGAAAGTTGGAGGGTGTTGTGTGCCATGACACTGAGGTATGACATATCATCAAGCAGCCTCATCATTCCTTGCCGCATGTTTGCTCCACTGTCTCGAAGTAGCACAAGTATAACTCTGCCTTTGTTGATTCCCCATTCTTTAAGCATGCCTAGAAACATTTCTCTACTGTACTCAGTGTGGGATCCTTGCATCACTTTTGTATCCAACACCATCCGCTGTCAATGAAGTGGCATGTAAGAATCATTAGTGACTCTGTTTGTCCTGACCAGCAGTCAATCGTGAATGAGAGTGAGTTGCCAGCATTCTCTGGTTGCAGCATAGCCTTTACTTTGTCAACGACCTTTTGGTGAATCTTTCCCAGCATTTCTGTTCGATAATAGTTCTCACTCTTCATTGTGTAGCTTGGCTCAAGTATGGACATCAACTGCCTAACCACTTACCGACCGCCCGCCGATTTAGGTCGGTCCTTTGGCGCTAAATACCAGGGTTATGGCAGCAGATAGCTGCCATAAACCCGGTATTTTTTTTCAATGGCGGGTGATTGGCTTTCAGATAAGGTTGGTCCCAGTGGCGGATTCGCCGCGGGATCACCCTTACGCTGCGGCAGAATAGATGCTCCCCCCCTTCCCGCTGCATCCCGGTCCTTTTCCCCACTTACCAGACCTGCCAGCAGCAGGGAAAATGATCCGGTCACGGATCCTCTTAGACAGGAAGTCGAGTGAGGACAAGATGGCCCTCACTCGACTCTATGGTCTTGGAGAACCGGAGCGACTTCAAACGTCATTGCCTAGCAACCGGCTTGAACAGCCGATTTTTTTTAACCATTTTTTTTTCTTTTTTAGTGTACTTGTGAGATCTGAGGACTTTTTGACCCCAGATCTCACAATAAAGAGGTCCTGTCATGGCTATTTCTATTAGTGCCGGTTCACACTGAAGCGGCACGACTTTGGGGGCGACCTGTGAAGTCGCGTGCACCGCGACTTCAGCGCAACTTGCATGGACTTCATATAATGAATGTATATGCAAGTCGCTCCAGGTCGCCCCGAAGTAGTACAGGAACCTTTTTCTAAGTCGGAGCGACTTGTGTCGCTCCTATTAGAACGGTTCCTGTAGCACACAATGGACCGCGACGGACCGCGACTTGTCAGGCTGACAAGTCGCCTGACAAGTCGCCGTAGTGTGAATGGACACTTACAAGGAATGTTTACATTTCTTACATTACATGTTTACATTCCTTGTAATAGGAATAAAAATTATCAAAGTAAAAAAAAAAAAAAAAAAAACTGTGTAAAAATAAAAAATAATAAATAAAATAAATAGGAAAAAAAAAAAATTAAAGCACCCTGTCCCCATTAGCTCGCGCGCAGAAGCGAATGCATATGGAAGCCCCGCCCACATATGTAAACGGTATTCAAACCACACGTGAGGTATCGCCGCGATCGTTAGAGCGAGAGCAATAATTTGAGCCCTAGACCTTCTCTGTAACTCTAAGCTGGTAACCTGTAGAAATTTTTAAAGTGTCGCCTATGGGATTTTTAAGCACCAAAGTTTGTCTCCATTCCGCGAGCGTGTGCAATTTTGAAGCATGACATGTTGGGAATCTATTTACTCGGCGTAACATTATCTTTCACATTATGGAAAACAATTGGGCTAACTTTACTGTTTTCTTATTTTTTTATTAAAAAAAGTGTTTTTTTCCCCCCAAAAAATTGCGTTTGGAATAGTGATGGACGAACATCGGCCGGGGCGGTTCGCGAACGCCAGCTGCAAATTTTCTCAAAAGACCGCGAACCGCGAGTTTGTGGCGGGCCCCATTGACTTTAATGGGAGGTGAACTTTAAAAACCTTTAGGTCATATTTGCAGCCACAAAACACATACTAGCTGTTCACAAATAGTCCCAGCACATGGACAATGTCATAACAGAAGTATTGCAATTGAAAAACTTGCCCTAAATGTTTTTTTTTTTTTTTTTTACAGCAAAAAATATATATATTTTTTTCATAAATCAGCCAGAACTGACAGCAGCCGGTAAATACATTGTCTAATACATATAGGGTCCATTCACACATCTGTGACAACCGCTGGATACCTGGCCCTTATAGTATAGAGACTGTAATAGACCCTAAAACGACATTGGAGCACCTTAAATGACTTTTGTGGACATTGACATAGCGATTTGTGTGAGATCAAAATTAGCGATTTGTGTGTGACTGCAGCTGATCTCTAACTGTCCCTAAAGCAACCACAGGATACCTCTCCCTAATGTTAAAGAGACTGTAATAGACCCTAAAACGACATTGGAGCATTTTAAATGACTTTTGTGGACATTGACAAAGCGATTTCTGTGCGACTGCAGCCGATCTCTAACTGCCCCTAAAGCAACCACTGGATACCTGTCCCTAACCTGAAAAGAGACTGTAGAAGGCCTATACCGAAATACCAGCCCTGAAAAGGACTTTTGTGGATCTTCACAGCACTATATGTGTCTAGCAAACTCTCCCTGATGAGCACAGCAGACCTCTCCCTACACTGGCAGAAAGCGGAATGTGAAATGGCCATCAGATCGGGTCTATTTACAGGGTAGGGGGACTGTCCATGTGCTGGAATGTTTCAATTGGCTGCCCCGCTCCACCTGACGGCTGTGTCATGGGTCAAAGTTCTTTAGAATGAAAAAGAAAATGGCGGCGCGGACATATTCGCGAACATCGGCAAAAGTCCGACTTTTTGCGAATTTGCGAACAAGCAAAATTCGCCGCGAACCGACCGCCGGGCGAACCGCAAGGCCATCTCTAGTTTGGAAGACCGCTGCGCAAATACGGTGTGATAAAAAAATATTGCAAAGATCTCCATTTTATTCTCTAGGGTCTCTGCTAAAAAAATATATATATAGATCTATATATCTATATATATATATATCTATATATATATATAGATATATATATATATATATAATATTTGGGCAGATCGCCGCCATTACTTGTAAAAAATAAATAAATAAAAATGACATAAATCTTTCCCCTAGTTTGTAGACGCGATAACTTTAGTGCAAACCAATCAATATACACTTATTGGGATTTTTTTTTTACCAAAAATATGTAGCAGAATACAAATTGGCCTAAAATATTAATACATTTTCATTTTTTATTTTTTTTTATTGGAATGTTATATAGCAGAAAGTGAAAAATATTATTTATTTATTTTTTTCAGAATTGTCGCTCCTTTTTTGTTTATAGCGCAAAAAATAATCGCACAGATGATCCAATACCAGCGAATAGCGAAGGTTCCAACCGGGATTTGAACTCGGCGCTAACCACTACACCAGGTGACCTCCCTGCTCTCTGCAGCGAAACTTCTTTATTATAACATTTTCTTGGCTCCTGCTATGCTCCATATTACATATGCCTGTTCTCTATACACCTCTATACAACTTGAAATAGAGGAAACAGTAATGGATGGAGATATATGTATTAAAAAATAAAATAAATGTAAAAGAGAGAAGTGGGGGGGAAAAAATAAAGTTAAAAAAAAAAACGAAGGTTCCAGCCAGGATTCGAACCCGGCATGCTGGGGTACGGGGCGCTCAGCGCTAACCACTACACCAGGGCACCTCCTTGCTGACATCAGTGAAATTTCTTTCTCAAAACGTTTTCCCAGCTCCTGCTATGCTCCATATGCCTGCTCTCTATACACCGCCATAGGGGGTGTTCTGTGTTTATTTCCCTCACAGCTGTCCGGGGACCAGGGCCGCCATCAGGGGGGATACAGCCCATACACATGTACGGGGCCCGGGCGTCCCAAGGGGCCCCAAACAGGGTAGGGTTTCCACCTGTCCTCGCAATACCATTCAATTGTAAGCTCCACCGTTCCCTTGCAGACTGGCACTGTGGGCCCCTCACCAGCCCTCACACACAGCTGTAGGCCCTGCCCTCCCCTGGTCTCTAGCTGTTCACACCTGGACTGGAAGGGCGGCATTTCCTAGAACCGTTCACCTTTATTTAATGGGATGGAGGAGATGGGACTGGAGGAGGAGGAGGACATGGTAGGCGGGCCCTGGGGAATGTTGGCGGTCAGGCCTAAAACTGTGTAAGGGGCCCCAAAATATCTGATGGCTGCCCTGCCGGGGACTGAGGACTTCTGTATTTCTGAGGTAATTCTCTGGGGGGGGGGGGGGGATGTCTGTAGCTATATATGGGGGGGGGGGATGTCTGTATATGAGGGGGATGTCTGTATATGAGGGGGATGTCTGTATATGAGGGGGATGTCTGTAGCTGTATATGGGGGAAACAATTGAAAGATTGGAATTAAGACATTTTTTGGAGGGGGGAGGGGGGGGGGTTATTGGGTTGAGGTTTGGTGTCATGTAAATGTGTAGCAATAACCAGTTTGGAGCAAGGGGCTATTAGGCTGAAGGGGGGGGGGGGTTTGAAGGGTTTAAAATTGGTCACAAACTGGTTTTGGGCAGAAAAACTAACTTTGACCTTTTTGCAGAACTGCAGTGAAGCTGAGAAGATTGTTTGAAGGATGACGGCCAGAAACGGGAAGATCCCTGGATTGGTGAATGTGTGGAAGAATGGTGGTCAGAAGAAGGGAGGGAAGAAGATGACATCTGAGAGATTGGGAAACCCTCTCCTACCTCCCTTTCCCTCACTGGGTCGGCTCTGGCTCAGTCCCATGCTCCTCTAGGGTCGGTTCTGGCTCAGTCCCATGCTCCTCTGGGTCGGTTCTGGCTCAGACCCATGCTCCTCTAGGGTCGGTTCTGGCTCAGACCCATGCTCTTCTGGGTCAGTTCTGGCTCAGTCCCATGCTCCTCTGGGTCGGTTCTGGCTCAGACCCATGCTCCTCTGGGTCAGTTCTGGCTCAGTCCCATGCTCCTCTGGGTCGGTTCTGGCTCAGACCCATGCTCCTCTGGGTCGGTTCTGGCTCAGTCCCATGCTCCTCTAGGGTCAGTATAGGAAATGGGCACCGCTCGCTTCCAGGACACTTCTCTACTGCTGGATAGCGTGATGGCGTCCTCAAAACCTGATGTGGCTTACGCGTTTCGAGGGAGGACCCTCTTCCTCAGAGCCAAAATCACCACAGGTTTTGAGGACGCCATCACGCTATCCAGCAGTAGAGAAGTGTCCTGGAAGCGAGCGGTGCCCATTTCCTATATGCTTGTTCATATGCTACGTTTGTGAGCATATTGTACGCTACCCTTCTTTGATTTTAATAAACTTTTAAGTGGTAATGCACAAGGTCAGTGCGCCCTTCTCTTGTTGTTTCCTTTACCACAACCGGCAGGAAGGGCGATTTTCCAAGCCTGTTCTGAATGAAACCTGTCCTGGTAAACCGCTGTATGGTCTTGGCCACCGTGCTGCAGCTCAATTTCAGGGTCTTGGCAATCCTCTTATAGCCTAGGCCATCTTTATGTAGAGCAACAATTCTTTTTTTTTTCAGATCCTCAGAGAGTTCTTTGCCATGAGGTGCCATGTTGAACTTCCAGTGACCAGTATGAGAGAGTGAGAGCGATAACACCAAATTTAACACACCTGCTCCCCATTCACACCTGAGACCTTGTATCACTAACGAGTCACATGACACCAGGGAGGAAAAATGGCTAATTGGGCCCAATTTGGACATTTCACTTTTGTTGCCAGCGGTTTAGACATTAATGGACATGGTGCAGGTGGTGGTCAGTGGCTGCGGACATGATGCGGGCAGTAATCAGTGGCTGCGGACATGATGCGGGCAGTAATCAGTGGCTGCGGACATGATGCAGGCAGTAATCAGTGGCTGCGGACATGGTGCAGGTGGTGGTCTGGTCAGAGGCAATGGACATGGTGTAGGGGGTGTTCTGGTCAACGGACATGGTGCAGGGGGCTGTCAGAGGCTGCAGACATGGAGCAGGGGGTGGTCTGGTCAGATGCTGCAGACATGGTGCAGGGGTTGGTAAGAGGCTGCAGACATGGTGCAGGTGGTGGTCTGGTCAGAGGCAATGGACATGGTGCAGGGGGTGGTCAGAGTCTGTGGACATGGTGCAGGGGGTGGTCTGGTCAGATGCTGCAGACATGGTGCAGGGGGTGGTAAGAGGCTGCAGACATGGTGCAGGGGGTGGTAAGAGGCTGTGGACATGGTGCAGGTGGTGGTCTGGTCAGAGGCAATGGACATGGTGCAGGGGGTGGTCAGAGTCTGTGGACATGGTGCAGGGGGTGGTCTGGTCAGATGCTGCAGACATGGTGCAGGGGGTGGTAAGAGGCTGCAGACATGGTGCAGGGGGTGGTAAGAGGCTGTGGACATGGTGCAGGTGGTGGTCTGGTCAGAGGCAATGGACATGGTGCAGGGGGTGGTCATGGCTGCGGACATGGTGCAGGCTACGGACATGGTGCAGGGGGTGGTCAGAGGCTGCAGACATGGTGCAGGTGGTGGTCTGGTCAGAGCCTGTGGACATGGTGCAGGTGGTGGCCTGGTCAGAGGCTACGGACATGCTGTAGGCGGTGGTAAGAGGCTGCGGACATGGTGCAGGTCTTGCTCTGATCAGAGGCTGCAGACATGGTGCAGGGGGTTGTCAGAGGCTGTGAAGTGGTTCACTTTCAAAACAGGTGCCAGGTGGCGCCATTACATCACTGTGCATGCGCCCACTCTGCCGAGCATGTACGTGCTTTCCCAAGGCCAGCAGGCTTCGGAATGGCGCATGAGCAGTTGCACTGTCGGCCTGCTGAGGCACCCTCTGCCCCCCCCCCCCCCCCAGAGGCTGTGAAGTGGTTCACTTTCAAAACGGGTGCCAGGTGGCGCCATTACGTCACTGCGCATGTGCCCACTCTGCCGAGCATGTACGAGCTTTCCCAAGGCCAGCAGGCTTCGGAATGGCGCATGCACAGTTGCACTGTCGGCCTGCTGAGGCACCCTCTGACCCCCCGTGCCTGTTTCTGCTGCTTCCACAAGATTGCTGCACTAGCATTTGTGATGCCTGAAAGGGGAAAAAAAATGAGGTATGAGGAAATTTGTTTGTGATGTCACAATGATTGCAACAGTGATCCTGCACTGTTTACATTCCCTGTCTCAGCACATCTTCACAATTCTTTGTAAACTTAGTCACGGCGTCTGTATTGTCAGCGCACCTATCTCTTCCAACACACTTCCCTTCTCCCCAGGAACAAGGCCAACTTTTCCCTTTATGTCTAGTGATACAATGTAGCCAAGTATGACTCTGCATCTCTCTTGGCTCATTCTATGGATTCTGAAAGGCTGTTATTACCGGAAACGTATGTATTGTAATGTAACATTAGAACCATGCTACAGCCATGTCATAAAACCCAAATTATATGTATTTAACTAGTTCCGGGCCAATTCTGACATTTTTCACATGCGAGGAACAAATTCACTTTTTTTTTGCTAGCAAATGACCGAGCATGATATTTTTTTTAAGCAGGGATCCTGGAGAATAAAATACTTGTTGCTGCAATTTTTTTGTGTCGCACAACATTTGCGTTTATCAAATACAATTTTTTAAGAAAAAATACACTTTGATGAGTTTTGGTGCACACAAACAGAATATAATTCCCATTTTTTAGTAAAACAAAAGATGATGTTATGCCACGTAAATAGATACCTAACATGTCACGATTCAACCGCTTACCGACCGCCCACCGCATACATACTGTGGCAGGCTGGCTCAGGCTGCGCGACTCGCCGTACCTGTACGGCGATCCGTAGGAGCGATCCTGGTCCCACCAAAAGTGTAGAAAATGTCAGTTAGAGGTCCGATCTGTCCACCACAATGTGGCAGCCCCGCTAAAAATCGCTGATCGTCGCCATTATTAGTAAAATAAAATAAAAAATAAAAATGACATAAATCTTTTCCCTAGTTTGTAGACGCGATAACATTTGCGCAAACCAATCAAATTTTCTTTTATAGCGCAAAAAATAAAAATCACCCAGGTGATCAAATACCACCAAAATAAATCTCTATTTGTGGGAAAAAAGGACACCAATTTTATTTGGGTACAGCGTCACACGACCGCGCAATTGTCCATTAGCCAGTTCTGGACCGGAAGGATTTGCCCCCTTAATGACCAGGCCATTTTTTGCTATTTGGCACTGCACTATTTTAACAGACAATTGCGCAGTCATGTGACGCTGTACCCAAATAATATTGACGTTCTTTATTTTTCCACAAATAGAGCTTTCTTTTGGTGGTATTTGATCACCTCTGCAATTTTTATTTTTTGCGCTATAAGCAAAAAAATGCGACAATGCTGAAAAAAAAAAAAAACAATATTTCTCACATTCTGCTATATAACATTCCCAAAAAAAAATAAAAGTCAAATTTTTTCATTCTTTAAGGCCAATTTGTTTTCTGCTACATATTTTTGGTAACAAAAAAAATCACAATAAGTATATTTTGATTGGATTGCGTCCACAAACTAGCGGAAAGATTTATGTCATTTTTATTGTTTTTTTTTTTTACTAGTAATGGCGACAATCTGCGATTTTTAGCGGGACTGCAACATTGCGGAGGACAGATCGGACCCCTAACTGACATTTTCTACACTTTTGGGGGGACCAGTGACATTACTACAGTAATCAGTGGTAAAATATGCACTGGTACTGTAATAATGACACTGGCAGGGAAGGGGTTAACACAGTGGGTGACCGAGGGGTTAAATGTGAGCCTAGGGGAGTGATTCTAACTGTGGGGGGCGTGGCTTTTGAAATGACCATAGAGACCTGTGATCCTATATAGAAGGATCACAGGCGCTCTGTGATTATTCCAGGGAGAAGAACGGTCAGTTGTGTTTACAACAGCTGACCGTCCTTTTCTCCCAGCAGGGAACGATCGGGGATGTCAGGCGGCAATCAGAGCTGCCGGTCCCGTGTATCGGAGTCCCCGCTGCCGAGTGGGGGTGAGTCCAAGATTTTTTTTCCAGCAGATTTGTGTGTCATCAGTACCTGCCTCTCGTATTGCAAACTGATGAGATGAGGAGGCGAAGTGCCTCTGGGGAACATCCCGTGCGTGATTGTGGTGTGCGCAATGACGTCAGATATCAGCGCACTCTATCTCACGTAGGAAGGCTGGATCTTCTAGGGCGGTGGGCATGGCAGACTCAGAAGTAACAGGAGGACTGAGGACAGACAGTGGGTGTTTGGTGTACCGGTCTGGTGGTGAGTTATGAAAAAAATAACAGTATACTGTATATACTTAACCACCTCCTTCCCAGGCCTATTCGGACACTTCACTCCTACATAAAAAAAATCTACTTTTTTTGCTAGAAAGTTACTTAGAACCCCCAAACATTATAATTTTTTTTTTTTTTTTTAGCAGAGTCCCTAGCCCTAGAGAATAAAATGGTGGGTGTTGCAATTTTTTTGGTCACACGGTATTTGCGCAGCAGTTTTTTTAATGCAATTCTTTTGAGAAAAAAAACACGTTCCTGAAAAAAAAAAAAAAATACCAAAACAGTAAAGTTAGCCCACTTTTTTTTTGTGTAATGGGAAAGATGATGTTACACAGAGTAAATAGAGACCCAACATGTCACGCTTTAAAAATTGCGTCTGCCCGTGGAATGGCGGGCAAACTACGGTGCTTAAAATTCTCCATAGGGGATGCTTTAAATTCCTTCACAGGTTACCAGTTTAGCGTTACACAGGAGGTCTGGTGCTGGAATTATTGGTCTCACTCTGATGACCTCACATGTGTGGTGCGATCACCGTTTACATATGTGTGTCGGAGTAACGTATGCGTTCGCATTTGCACGTAAGCACGGTGGGATTTAAATTTTTTTTATTTTATTTATTTATTTTATATAAAAAAATTTACACTTTTTTTTCCTTTTTTACAACTTTTTTTTTCTTGAACAAACTTTATTGCATTATTGCATTGCATCCTTTATCACAAGGGATGAACAACATCGCTTTTGACAGCATAGGCTGTGACAGGTCCTCTTTATGGAGAGATTTGGGGTCTATTAGACCCCAAATCTCTCCTCTGACCACCCCATGCAGCCAATCAGACCGAGATCGGTCCGGTTGGCTGCTTCTCTGGCCGCTGGTGGCCAGGTAAACAAAGAGGCCGAACTACGTCAGTTCCTCTCTCTCTGTATCAGGCAACCATCGGCGCCGACCGCATCGCTTCCAGGCACCGCAAGGAGACAGGAGAGCCCAGCAGAGGCGGCGGTGGGTGGAGGGTGGGACCCCTTTCGCCACTCAGATCACTTCTGCCTTCTACAGAATCGCTGGCTGCAAACAATGATACCGGAATGATGCCTGTAGATGCGAGCACACACTCACACAATGCAGCCCCTGCATGGAATTGAACATACCCAACCATGACACTACCTGCCTGGAGTTTGCATGTTCTCCTTGTGCCCGCCTGGGTTTCCTCCGGGTACTCTGGTTTCCTCCTACACCCCAAAGACATGCTGGCAGGTTAATTGGCTCCTGTCTAAATTGGCCATATGAATGTGAGTTAGGGACCTTAGATTGTAACAGGAGTGTAACTACAGGGGTTGCCGAGGTTGCAATTGCAACCGGGCCCCTTGCTCCTGGAGGCCTGTGCGGCTCGCCTGTACACCTGGATAGGAGGGGCGGCGGTGGCAGCATGTTGTCAGAGAAGTCCATAAGGTAGTTAGAACTTTCCGCCATTAGATGGCGCCAAGCTGGCTATTTAAACTGACTCTCTGCATGGATTCATTGCTGTTTGGACTGCAGCTTCCTGTGTACTGTTCCTGACTTCCTGTGACCTCTGATCTTGATCCGGCTTGTTGCCTCTAACCTGTGCTTGTCTGCTTCCTACCCTGACCCTGGCTTGTCTTCTGGATTTCGCTTCTGCCTGTTGATCCTGCATTGCTGCTCTCCTGGTACCGACCCGGCTTGTGACCCAATTACTCTGCTGCCTATCGTCTATGTCCTTCCTGCCCGACCATTACCTACCCGGCTTGTTTGACCCTGCACCCTACTCACCCGGCCTGCTACAACTCCAGCCCAGCAAGCTCGCTTCCAGCAGTCTCATACCAGCCCGCTCACTGCGGCCACGCTACTACTGGACTGATTACAGGCACTCCTACGTCACCGTGCTTCTGTGGCCGCTGTCTCACTATCAGAGGCCCACGAGCCGGAGTTGTACGAGAGGCCCTCCTCTACACGTCAGGCTCACCTACCAGGTACGTGACAGTACCAAACAGCCATGACTGAGCCTACAAGAGGACCCTCTCCAGTGGATGAAATCTGTCAGCACCTCTCTGCGCTTTCTCAAGCAGTTAAGACGCTACAGGAAGGATATGTTCATCTGGAGGAACGTGTTCTGTCCTGGACTACACCAACAACTATCCCTGCCTCAGTTCCCACCTCTGCAGCATCTGGTATTCAAGCTGGGACTGTAACCAATCCTACAGTAATGATGTTATCCCCTGAACCTCAAGTACCAACCCCTGAGAGGTTTTCCGGTGACCGGAGTAAGTTTAGAGCGTTCCGAAACGCATGTCAACTTTACTTTGCTCTGCAGCCACTGACTTTTTCCCTGGAATCCACTAAGGTATTATTCATCATCTCTCTGCTTCAAGATGAACCACAGTCCTGGGCCCACCAGTTGTTAGAAGAGAATAACGCACAACTCAATACCATGCAATTATTCTTTGACGCCATGTCACGGCTATATGATGACCCACAGCGGACCACCACCGCTGAGGCAGCTCTACATGCTCTCCAGCAAGGCCGCAGAGCAGTTGAAGACTACATCACTGACTTTCGACGCTGGAGCGCAGATACCGCTTGGAACGATGCAGCCCTGCGTCACAAGTTTCGTTTGGGTCTCTCAGAAAGTCTTAAGGATGAGCTTGCCCGGGTTGGAGTGCCAAGTTCCCTGGAAGGGTTAATTACTCTTTCAATTCAGATTGATTGCCGCTTACGTGAACGCAGATCTGCAGATCTGCGTTCTACAAAAAAGATCTACACAACAGTTCCGCCCGGAATGGATGTTACATAGGAATTCTGTCCCTTCCAACCCGGTCTTCGGAAATTCTGCTCCACCTGCTGATCCGCCCTTCATTGACTCCAGAAGAACGTCAACGCCGATGTGTAAATAACCTTTGCTTGTACTGCGGAGAAGCCGGTCACTATGTGCGCACCTGCCCAGCTAAGTGGCGTAAGTGTCTCTCCGTTTCTTCAGTTAACCAGTCACCGTTACCTGCCAGCTCAGCTCACATAGCTCTGCCCATCTCTTTCCGGCTTCCTGGAAGGACTGTGTCCGTGACCGCTATTATTGATTCAGGAGCTTGTAGCTGTTTCATCGACCTGTCCTTCGCAGCTCAACAACGCATTCCACTGCAAACCAGAGGACAAGGCCTCACCGTGTTCCTGGCTGATGGGTCTTGCATTAAATCAGGACTTGTAACCAAAGAGACCCCACCAATCCTGACCATCACTTCCAATAACCATCAGGAACTACTGCGTCTTGACGCAATTTCTTCACCGTTATTTCCTGTCATCTTGGGCCTACCCTGGCTACAGGCGCACAACCCTCAGATTAATTGGAACTCTGGAAATGTCCAGTTTTTGTCACCATATTGCCAAGAACATTGCATAACAGCGTCAATTCCATCATCAACTACCTTGTTGTGCGTTGACTCAGACGCAGAGTTGTGCCAAGTGGTTCCAAAGCCCTACCATGAATAATTAGATGTTTTCAGCAAACGGGGAGCAGATGCTCTTCCTCCACACAGACCCTATGATTGCCCCATCGAGCTGCTTCCTGGAGCCGAAATCCCTTTTGGACGCATCTTCCCCTTGTCCGAACGGGAACTAGGGGCCTTGAAGGACTACATTGATGAAAACCTGCAGAAGGGGTTTATCCGGCCTTCTACCTCACCGGCCGGTGCAGGTATATTCTTTGTAGACAAAAAAGATCATTCCATAAGACCATGTATAGATTACCGCGACTTAAACAAGATTACAGTGAAAAATCGCTATCCTCTTCCCTTGGTTCCTGAACTGTTTCAAAGGCTAAAATCTGCCATGGTCTTAACAAAATTGGACTTGAGAGGGGCCTACAACTTGGTCTGTATCCGGAAAGGGGATGAATGGAAGACTGCATTCCGAACTCGATTCGGGCACTTTGAATACTTAGTTATGCCCTTCGGTTTATGCAACGCACCAGCTACTTTCCAGCACTTCATCAATTACATTTTTAGAGACTTCCTTGATATCTTTGTCGTTGTCTACCTGGATGATATTCCTGATATTTTCTGTTTCCCTAGAGGTGCACCGTAGACATGTTAAAGATGTGCTATGTCGGCTGCGCCAGCATGGACTCTATGCCAAAGCCGAAAAATGCGACTTTGAGCAATAAGGCATCCAGTTTTTGGGCTTAATTCTTTCCACTGACGGAATCAAGATGGACCCACAGAAAGTTTCAGCGATCCTTGACTGGCCAGCTCCCGCGGACAAGAAATGGATCCAACGATTTGTAGGATTCGCCAATTTCTACCGCAAATTCATCAGGAACTTCTCAGCCATCATCTCTCCTATCACATGTCTCACCAAGCAGGGTATTCGTTTTTATTGGACTACTGAGGCACAGGCCGCCTTTGAGACATTAAAGAAATGTTTTACCACTGCTCCTGTCCTAAGTCATCCAGATTCATCCTTACCCTTTATCGTGGAGGTGGATGCATCAGAAAGCGCTGTGGGAGCAGTTCTATCACAGCGTCAAGGCCTCAAGGATGTGGTCCATCCAGTTGCATTCTTTTCAAGGAAACTCACCCCAGCAGAAAGAAATTATGATGTGGGAGATCGAGAGCTCCTTGCGATTAAAGTCGCTTTGGAGGAATGGAGGTATTTGCTGGAAGGAGCCACCCACCCAATACTGATCTACACAGACCATAAGAACTTAGAGTATCTGCGATCAGCAAAACGCCTCAAGCCACGCCAAGCCCGCTGGGCACTTTTTTTTTCAAGATTTATATTCCACATTACTTATAGACCAGGGTCAAAGAACACCAAGCCCGACGCCTTGTCCCGCATGTTTGAGGACCCTAGAGACTTACCAGTTCCAGACACTATTTTACCAGCCGGGAACTTTCTTTTGTTGCAATCTGACCTTCTGTCACAACTACAGCAGGCTTCTGCAGGAACGCACAGCCCTCCAGGGGTCACGTTACAGCCAAGGAATGGACTGTTATGGAAAGGGGAACAGATTTTTGTACCAGAAAGAATTCGGGTAGTTGTCCTAGGAATTTGTCATGATCATCCTTTGGCAGGCCATTTTAGGATTCACAAGACTTCTGAGTTGGTGCAACGCACATTCTGGTGGCCAGGATTAGAGAAAGATTGCAAGGCCTGTGTAAATGCATGTACAACTTGCATCCGGAGTAAGACTACTCGTAATAAGGCCTGGGGGTTACTCAGACCCTTGCCCGTACCTGACAGGCCCTGGAAGATGATTTCCATGGATTTTATAGTCGAACTTCCTCCGTCTGAAGGCTGTACCGCTATCTTTGTGGTAGTGGATCGTCTATCAAAGATGGCTCATTTCTTACCCCTGAAGAGTACTCCATCTGCTGCTGAGACTGCTCGGGTTTTTATCAAAGAAATTGTCAGGCTCCATGGAGTCCCTGCAAACATTGTTACATCCAGATTCTGGAAAGCTTTGTGCGGAACTTTAAAAATTGAACTTTCCCTATCTTCAGCTTATCACCCACAGACCAATGGACAAACAGAGCGGACTAACCAAACTCTGGAGCAGTACATCAGATGCTTTACCTCCTTTGTCCAAGACGACTGGGTATCGCTGTTGCCGCTAGCAGAGTTTGCCTATAACAATGCCAGTCATTCCGCCACCAAGCAGTCCCCATTTTTCGCTAATTATGGATTTCACCCTACCTTCTTACCTGATCTTGTTCCAGAATCCTCTGTTCCAGCCGTCCAGAGTACGCTGGATTTTTTCTCCCTTAATAACTTGTTGTTAGAGGAAACCATCGCAAAGGCACAAGAGGACAACAAGAGGGTGTTTGATAAGAAAAGAAGGGGAGAACTACTCCTACGGCCAGGAGACCAAGTATGGCTCGCTACAACAAACCTGAAGTTGGCATGTCCCTCGAAGAAGCTGGCACCGAAGTTCGTAGGACCATTTCCGGTAAGGAGAAAAATTAATGATGTTTCCTATGAGCTAACCTTACCAGAGTCCTTTAGAATACACCCAGTGTTCCATGTATCGTTGTTAAAACCTGCAGTGCCAGATCCCTTTCCTGATCACAGATCAGGACCCCCTGCACCTGTAATTGTTAACGGGGATGAGGAATTTGAGATCGAGGCTATCCTAGACTGTAGGAAGAGAAGGGGTCAGATACAGTATCTGATCAAATGGAAGGGGTATGGTCCAGAGGAAAATTCCTGGGAACCTGCACATAATGTGCACGCCACAGATTTGATTCGTGCCTTCTTTCGCAGCCATCCCCAGAAGAAGAGCCAGTTGGGCACCCGGAGGTTGCCCATTGGGAGGGGGCAATGTCAGAGAAGTCCATAAGGTAGTTAGAACTTTCCGCCATTAGATGGCGCCAAGCTGGCTATTTAACTGCTTCCATACAGAGCAGTTAGACACCCTTCCTGCCCAGACCAATTTTCAGCTTTCAGCACTCTCACACTTTGAATGACAATTGCTCAGTCATGCTACACTATAACCAAACAAAATTTTTATCATTTTTTTCACACAAATAGAGTTTTCTTTTGGTGGCATTTGAACACAACTGGGGTTTTTTTTTTTCGTGATATATGCAAAAAAAGAGCAAAAATTTTGAAAAAAAAACACTTTTTTTTAGTTTCAATTATGAAATTTTGCAAAAAATAAATTTTTCTTCATACATTTGGGCCAAAATGTATACTGCTACATGTCTCTGGTAAAATTAACCCAAATTAGTGTATATTATTTAGTCTGTGTGAAAGTTATTGAGTCTAGAAGCTATGGTACCAATTACTGAAAATTGATCACACCAGATGTACTGACTGCCTATCTCCTTTCTTGAGGCCCTGAAATGTCAGGACAGTACAAATACCGACCAAATGACCCCTTTTTGTAAAGTAGACAGTCCAAGGTATTTAGTAAGAGGCATGGTGAGTTTTTTGAAGTTGTAATTTTTTCCCACAATTCTTGGGAAAATGAAGAAAAAATTTTTTTTTTCTTTTTTTTCCCACAAAGTTGTCAATTTATAAGCTATTTCTAACACATAGCATGTACACAGCAAAAATTACACCCAAAAATACATTCTGCTACTCCTTCCGAGTATGGCGATACCACATGTGTGAGACTTTTACACAGCCTGGCCACAAAAAGAGACTCCACGTCCAAGAAGCACATTCAGGCGTTCTAGGAGCATAAATACACATAAAACTTTCTTACTACCTATCACACTTTTCAAGGCCCTAGAGCACCAATACAATGGAAAAGTCCACAAAATGACCCCATTTTGGAAAGCAAACACTCCAACGTATATTCTATGAGGCATTATGGGTCGTTTGAACATATCATTTTTTTCCACAGGTTTTTGGAAAATGTGGGAAAAAAATGAAAACTTTTTTTTTTTACACAAAGTTGTCAATTTATAGGATATTCCTAACACATAGCATGTACACAGCAAAAATGACACCCCAAAATACATTCTGCCACTCCTCCTGAGTATGGCAATACCACATGTGTGAGACTTTTTCACAGCCTAGCCATATAGAGGGGCCGAACATCCAAGGAGCACCATCATGCATCCTAGCCACTTGCCTAGGCCTATTTTTGACATTTGGTGTTTACAAGCTAAAATCAGTTGTTTTGCTAGAAAACTGCTTAGAACCCCCAAACATTATATATTTTTTTTTAGCAGAGACCCTAGAGAATAAAATGGAGATTATTGCAATATTTTTTATCACACCGTATTTGCGTAGCGGTCTTCCAAACGCAATTCTTTTGGAAAAAATTCACTTTTTTTAATTAAAAAATAAGAAACCAGTAAAGTTAGCCCAATTTTTTTCCATAATGTGAAAGATAATAATACGCCGAGTAAATAGATACCCAACATGTCATGTTTCAAAATTGCGCACGCTCACGGAATGGTGACAAACTTTGGTACTTAAAAATCCCCATAGGCGACAATTTAAAAATTTCTACAGGTTGCCATCTTTGAGTTACAGAGGAGGTCTAGGGCTCAAATTATTCCCCTTGCTCTAATGATCGCGGCGATACCTCACATGTGTGGTTTGAACACCGTTTACATATGTGGGCGGGGTTTCTGTATGCATTCGCTTCTGCGCGCGAGCTAACGGGGACAGGGCGCTTTAATTTTTTTTTTTTTTTTTTTTTACTATTTATTTTATTTATTATTTTTTATTTTTACACCGTTTAAAAAAAAAAAAAAATTTGATCATTTTTATTTCTATTAAAAGAAATGTAAATATTCCTCGTAATAGAAATAGGCACGACAGGACCTCTTTTTTGTGAGATCTGGGGTCAAAAAGTCCTCAGATCTCACAAGTACACTAAAAGATAGAAAAAAAAAAATAATAAAATAATTATAATATAAAATGAAAAAAAAAAAAAAAAAGGACCTTTAAACCGGTTGCTAGGCAACAACATTTTCCGTAGCTCCGGTCCTCCAAGACCATAGAGTCAAGTGAGGGCAAGCTTGCCCTCACTCGACATCCTGTCTGTGAGGATTCGGGACCGGATCGTTTTCCCCGCTGCCGGCGGGTCCGGTAAGCGGGGAAAAGGACCGGAACGCGTCGGGAGGGGGGGGGGCGCCTCTTCCGCCATCCCGGAAGGGTGATCCCACGGCGAATCCGCCACTGGGACCACCCTTATCGGAAAGCCAACTTTCCACCGTTTAAAAAAATACCAGGGTTATGGCAGCTATCTGCTGCCATAACACCGGTATTTAGGTTTAAACGGACGACGTATATAAACCTTTTTGGACTTGGACATGGTGGTTGTATGAAGGGTGACAGGTACTCGGGTACTTTGTTGGGCAGGTGACAGGTACTCTGGTACTGATGAGCAGGTGGCAGGTACTCGGGTACTCCGATAGGCAGGTGACAGGTACTCGGGTACTCTGATGGGCAGGTGACAGGCAGGTGATAGGTACTGATGAGTAGTACTCACTGACTGATATGTGATACTGTACTGATGGGTACTGATGATCAGTACTGATACGTGATAGGTACTGATGAGTACTGATGAGTAGTGATGGGTACTGATGAGCAGGCGGCAAGTACTTGGGTACTTCAGGCGTCAGGTACTCTGATGAGCAGGTGGAAGGTACTCGGGTACTCTGATGGGTAGGTGACAGGTACTCAGGTACTCTGATGACGGGTACTCCGTTGACAGGTACTCAAAGTACCCGAGTACCTGTCATCAGAGTACCCGAGTACCTGTCATCAGAGTACCCGAGTACCTGTCATCAGAGTACCCGAGTACCCGTCATCAGAGTACCCGAGTACCTGTCATCAGAGTACCCGAGTACCTGTCAGAGTACCCGAGTACCCGTCATCAGAGTACCCGAGTACCTGTCATCAGAGTACCCGAGTACCTGTCATCAGAGTACCCGAGTACCTGTCATCAGAGTACCCGAGTACCCGTCATCAGAGTACCCGAGTACCTGTCATCAGAGTACCCGAGTACCCGTCATCAGAGTACCCGAGTACCCGTCAGAGTACCCGAGTACCTGTCATCAGAGTATCCGTCATCAGAGTACCTGAGTACCTGTCATCAGAGTACCCGAATACCTGTCACCAGCCCATCAGAGTACCCGAGTACCTGTCATCTGAGTACCTGATGACAGGTACTCGGGTACTTTGATGGGCTAGTGACAGGTGCTCTTTATTGGGGGGGGCAATCAGTGTGTTTGGGGTGCACTGTAGTTGGTAACTAGCTGTTACCACAATCTCCTCCTCACACAGGATCAGTGTGTGAGGAGGAGAACACGGTGACAGCTAGTTACCGTGTTCTCTGTTGACATTTGTGACCGGCTGTGATTGGACACAGCCGGTCACGTGGTAAAGAGCCAATTTCATTGGCTCTTTACCTAGATCGGGGATCGACTCTGTCCGAGGGACGAGCCTTGTCCCCGATCGCTGCTCTGCGCGCCCCCGGGGGCGCGCATTGCAGAGAGAACGAGCGGCTCGTGCTGGAGCCGCTCATGTGATCGGCTGTGATTGACACAGCCGATCACGTGGTAAACAGCCAATTTCTATTGGCTGTTTACCTTGATCAGTGATGGGCTATGTCCGAGGGACGAGCCTCATCCCTGATCGCGCCGCTGCGCGCCGCCGGGGGCGCGCAGTAGCAGCTAGAAAGGGCCGACGTCATATGACGGCGGCCCGGATCTAGACAACCACTTTGCCGACGTCATTTTACATGACTCGGTATGGAAGTGGTTAAACTGACTCTCTGCATGGATTCATTGCTGTTTGGTCTGCAGCTTCCTGTGTACTGTTCCTGACTTCCTGTGACCTCTGATCTTGATCCGGCTTGTTGCCTCTAACCTGTGCTTGTCTGCTTCCTACCCTGACCCTGGCTTGTCTTCTGGATTTCGCTTCTGCCTGTTGATCTTGCATTGCTGCTCTCCTGGTACCGACCCGGCTTGTGACCCGATTACTCTGCTGCCTATCATCTATGTCCTTCCTGCCCGACCATTACCTACCCGGCTTGTTTGACCCTGCACCCTGCTCATCTGGCCTGCTACAACTCCAGCCCAGCAAGCTCGCTTCCAGCAGTCTCATACCAGCCCGCTCACTGCGGCCACACTACTACTGGACTGATTAGAGGCACTCCTACGTCACCGTGCTTCTGTGGCCGCTGTCTCACTATCAGAGGCCCACGAGCCGGAGTTGTACGAGAGGCCCTCCTCTACATGTCAGGCTCACCTACCAGGTACGTGACACATGTAGAGAAATCACTGTCCTTTTTCCTCCTGTAGCTGCAGGAGAAAAATGGAGGAGATTGGTTCCTCTGTATGCTGCCCCCGCCACTCCTCCTATCCAGTTCATTTGTGTTCTGCTGTCTCTGGGCCCCTGTGTGCTCCCCTGGTCCCCCCCCCCCACTGTGCTGCCCCCTCCCCCACTGTGCTCCCTCCCCTCTCCTGCCGGCTGCTGCAGGGGATGTGACACAATAGAGAACCAGGAAGGAGTCGGCAAATATGTAATTTACCAGCTCCTTCCTTTTCTGAATGGACAGAGTCATAGTCAGTGACATTGTAAAAAAATAAAATAAAATGATAAAAAATAATACAATTAAAATACCAAAAATAAAAACTACTGACACCAGTGGGGGAACTTCCAGGATCGCAAAGGTCACACTTGCAACCGGGCCCTGGCATTCGACCACCGTGGGGAGGCCCCAAGATGGCAGGAAGGGGGCCCACTGCAGAACTTGTGAAAGGGTCCCGCTGCGGGACCGTAATAAAGGGCTACGCAACAAGAGCAAAGGGCCCCAGGATAAGTGGGAAGAGCCCCAGGCTTGAAGGAAAGGGCCCGGCCAGGGGTCCGGGGGGCCCTTCATGGTTTCTTGCACCGGGGGCCTGAAGGTTCTAGTTACCTCTCTGGATTGTAAGCTCCTTGAGGGCAGTGACTGAATGATGTGAATGTACAATATATATGTAAAGCGCTGTGTAAAGTTGTTATGGGTATATGTGGAAATACACCAAAAAATACATTTTGCTGCTTCTCCTGAGTATAGGGATAACACATGTGTGAGACTTTTTGGGAGACTAGCCATGTATGGATGCCGAAAACCAATCACCGCCTTCAGGATTTCAAAGGGTGTAAATTGCTCATTTTACTTTCTCACTACCTATCACAGTTTTAGAGGCCCCAAAATGCCAAGATAGCTCAACCCCCCCCCCCCAAAATGACCCCTTTTCAGGAAGTAGACACCCCAAGCTATTTACTGAGAGCCATGTTGAGCCCATGTAACATTTTTTATTTTTTTTTCAAAAGGCGTCAATTGCTCATTTCACTTCCTCACTACCTATGACAGTGACAGTTTTTAAGGCCCTGAAATGCCAAGCCCCCCCCCCCCCCCGCCCCCAAAATGGCCCCTATTAGTAGACACCCCAAGGAATTTGATAAGAGTCATAGTGAGTATTTAGCAAATCTCAATCTTTATCACAAGGTTTTCATTTTCTTTCTTCATTTTCTAAAAAATTGTGGCAATTTTTTGACAGTCTAGCCGCGTACAGGACCCCAAAATTCAATAAGCACCTTCAGGCTTTCAAAAAGGGGGTAATTTCCTCATTACACTTCCTCATTACCTATCACAGTTTCAGAGACCCTGAAATGCCAAGATAGTACAAATCCCCCCCCCCAAATGACCCCTTTTTGGAAAGTAGACACCCCAAGGTATTTACTAAGAGGCATGGTGAGTATTTTGCAAATCTCATTTGTTGCCACATTTTTTTGAAAAATGAAGAAAGAAAAAAAAAAGTTGCCACAAAATGTCTCACACATCTGTTATCCCCATACTCAGGAGAAGCAGCAGGATGTGTTTTGGGGTGTCATTTCACATATATCATGGCATGTGTGAGCAATGTATCATTTAAGTGACAACTTTGTGTAAAAAAAAAAAATTTTTTTGTCATATTTCAAAATTTGGGACAAAAAATAAATTATTCCATGGGCTTAACATGTCTTTTAGCAAATTCATTGGGGTTTCTACTTTCCAAAAAAGGGGTAATTTGGGGGGGGGGGGTGTACTGCCCTGGTATTTTAGCACCTTAAAAAATGTGATAAGCAGTCAGAAAATAAAAGCTGCGTAAATTACAGTATATTTACCATAGTTTGTAGATGCTATAACTTTCAAACAAACCAATCAATATATGCTTATTGCAGAATACATTTTGGTCTAAATTTATGACAAAATTTGAGTTTATTGGATATTTTTTTATAACAAAGTAGATATAAAAAAGGTATAAGAAGTAGATATAAAAAATAAAAAAAGTAGAAAATATATATTTTTTAAAAAGAAATTTTTTTTTTTTGTTTATATCTCAAAAAATAAAAAACCCAGTAGTGATCAAATACCACCAAAAGAAAGCTCTATTTGTGTGAAAACAGTTTGTTTAGGTACAGCGTTGCATGACCGTGCAATTACCAGTAAAGGCAGCGCAGTGTCGAATAGCAAAAAAAGGCCTGGTCATGAAGGGGGTAAAACCTTCCGGAGGTCAAGTGGATAATCCAGAAAGTTCTACTGATTTCTGGAAAGCAGAGGGAGCTATCAGACTGGCAGCAACTGAGAACACTGAATAGACCTAATTAATCAATTGCAGTCACACTGGATACAGTGAGGCAAGCTAAATTTATTCTCCCTTCTAGATTGTAAGCTCTAACGAGCAGGGCCCCCTAATTCCTCGTGTATTGTATTGTATTGTAACTGTATTGTCTTCCCTCATATTGTAAAGCGATGCGTAAACTGTTGGCGCTATAAATCCTGTATAATAATAATAATATAATAATAATTTACCTAACCAGAACACACACGGCTACATTGAACACGGTGAGCCAGCACTAAAGCTAACTGATTCTAGCACCCATCTAGGAGGGTGTTACATAAGACTTGGCATGTTTGGTCTCTATTTACTTGACGCAACCTTATTTTAATTAAAAGTCAGCAGCTACAAATACTTTTTATATATAGACACTTACCTGTCCAGGGAGCCCGCAATGTCAGCAACTCCAGCCGATTTTTGGCTCGGCTGCCAGGTGCTGCCACTGCCATTCCTTCTAAGGGAAACCGGCAATGAAGCCCTTCACAGCTGGTTCCCTACTGCTTGGCGGCGGGGGAAGGAGAAGTGGGACGGAACTTCCAAGGGAGAAGAGTGTTTCCCAGAAGTGGAGCAGGGTACCTGTCAAAAACAGGTACCCACCCCCCCCCCTTCCTCCTGAAAGGTGCCAAATGGGGGGAGGGGGAGTAGGAAGCAAATGAGCGGAAGTTCCACTTTTGTGTGAAACTCCGCTTTAAGTAGTTTTTCCAAAAATGTAGATCTTTGTTTGCAAATAAATGTAAAAAAATTGCACAGATGCCGAATTAGTTAACCACTTCTGGACCGGAAGGATTTGCCCCCTTAATGACCAGGCCATTTTTTGTGATTCGGCACTGCGTTAATTTAACAGGCAATTGCGCGGTCGTGTGATGCTGTACCTACAAAAAATTGACGTCTTTTTTTCCCCCCACAAATAGAGCTTTCTTTTGGTGGTATTTGATCACCTGTGCGATTTTAATTTTTTGCGCTATAAGCAAAAAAATGCGACAATTCTGAAAAAAAAATCTATATTTTTCACATTCTGCTATACAACATTCCCAAAAAAAAAAAAAAAATCTAATTTTTTTAACATTTTAGTCCAATTTGTTTTCTGCTACATATTTTTGGTAAAAAAAAATCACAATAAGCGTATTTTGATTGGTTTGCGCAAAAGTTATCGCATCTACAAACTACGGGAAATATTTATGTAATTTTTATTGTTTTTTTTTTTTACTAGTAATGGCGGCGAACTGCGATTTTTAGCAGGACTGCGGCATTGCGGCAGACATATCGGACCCCTAACTGACATTTCTGACACTTTTGGGGGGACCAGTGACATTACTACAGTAATCAGTGCTAAAAATATGCACTGTTACTGTAATAGTAATGACACTGGCAGGGAAGGGGTTAACACTGTGGGTGATCAAGGGGTTAAAAATGTGTACCTAGGGGCGTGTTTCTAACTTTATGGGGGAGGGGCTTTTGAAATGATCATAGATACCTGTGTTTCTATATAGAAGGATCACAGGAGTTCTGTGATCATTCCAGAGAGAAGAACGGTCAGCTGTGTTTACAACAACTACCTGTCCTCTCTCTCAGCGGGGAGTGATCGCGGGTGGCTGGCGGCAATAGGAGCCGCCAGCCCTGTGCATTGGTGTCCCGCTGCCGAGTGGGAACGGTAACGTGCCGCCAGCGGTGCGCGCTTGCCCCTAGCTGCAGGCACATGACCAAACGTAGGGCTACGTAGGTTCGCGCAGGAGGGCCTGTCCCGAAAGAGGTTAAATATGTGGGCTTTTTTTTTTTTTTTGCAAAAATGCCTCTGGTAGCAAAAGGGTTAAATGTCTTTTCTAAGATTTTAATATTTTAGTAATATGAAATACTCGTGTTTTGTGTACATCAACATTTTCTCTTCCAGCAGATAAAACGTTCTAACAGTAATCACCAGTAAAGATGTGAGTCACAGTACAAGCTATCCCGAGGATGGTCAGCTTAGCCTTGCCAAAATGCTGACAGTGCTGAATATTCAGTCATGCTCGATTGCATCCTGCTGAGCGGACATCCCTGTTTTCTTACCTCCTATCTTATCCATCCAGGACTGGCGCCCAGACCACCACCTTGTGTGATCCACCACACCAACACTGAGATAGAAGGAAGACTTTACAAAAAAAACTCTCCTCTGTGTAGAATCATAGACAAAGGCTTAACTTGATATTAATGCATGTTCAAATATTGTAAGTTAATGCAAATACACAAAAATGTAATATACAGCCAATGCAAACAAAAGGCTACATACTGTATATAAGCCAATAATAACTCTGTGACAGTGTCTATTGTAACAAATGTAGCACACCCAACGTAGTAGCCACTGGTGAAATAGGGATCCCCCACCCTGCACAGCCAAGCACACTTGAGACAGGAAAGCAGACATCCCAAGTCTCCCGGGAAGTGCGGGAGTCTCCAGCATGCGGCCTGCGGCTCGCTGACCACCTGCAAGTGCCGTGCGATATCCCAGCTGTCTGTGTCCAGCTGAGCTTTTTAGAATGGAGCCCAGGCTTCCTGTATAGTTCCCCCGCCCTGTCCCTGATACTGACAGTCATAGGCGGAGTGATATCAAATGGCACTCCGCCTGTGAGGAGACCAAGAGATACAGGAAGCATCGGCTCTACATGCTTCCTCCAGCACAGCGGGCCGCTCCTCATACTCGCTTCAGTTGATGTCATGTGTCTGTAGCCAGTATTTCCCTGCCAGCAGTACCCACAGCAGTACCAGCCAGTATTTCCCACCAGCAGTACCTGCCAGCAGTTCCAGCCAGCATTTCCCACCAGCAGTACCCGCCAGCAGTAACAGCCAGCATTTCCCACCAGCAGTACCTGCCAGCAGTACCAGCCAGCAGTACCCACCAGCAGTACCAGCCAGCTGTACCTACCATCAGTACCAGCCAGCAGTAACCACCCAGCAGTACCCACCAGCAGTTCACAGCAGCAGTAACCACCAGCAGTACCAGCCAGCAGTACCCGTCAGCAGTACCAGCCAGCTGTACCCACCAGCAGTACCAGCCAGCAGTACCTGCCAGCAGTAGCAGCCAGCAGCGACCACCAGTAGTACCAGCCAGCAGTACCCACCAGTAGTACTAGCAAGCAGTACCCACCAGCAGTACCCACCAGCAGTACCAGCCAGCAGTACCCCCACCAGTAGTACCAGCATGCATTAACAACCCAGCAGTACCCACCAGCAGTAACCGCCAGCAGTAAGGTCCCATGTGCTAGGGGTGCAAACTAGCCCCCAGCACATAATTGTAAATATCCCAGCATGTGCAGTATTTCTGACTCTACCACCATGACCACTTCAAATCACTGAAATGGTCATGGGGTTAGAGTGTTCTTTTAATACCTCTCAGAAGAAGTAAACCTCTGTATTCTGATTCCTTTACATTTGATCATCCTCTAGTTGTGTTAAATTGGGTGGTGGGGGGGGGGGGGGGGGGGGGGGGCGGGGGGGGGGGGGGGGGGGCGGATAACCCCCCTCCCCTGAAATGAGTTTTTTCAGGTGGGATGTCTGGACAGTCCAACAATTTTGTCTTTGTGTTTTTATTCAGGGGTTTAAATAAACTTGGATGGGGACAGGATGATTATGGGATGCCCACTTTGACTGGAACCAAACTTCTTCAGGGACACTTCAACCAAACACTCCCTACCTTCCCTTTTTCCCTGCAACAAAAAACTTGCTTGCAGATCCACTGTGGTGTCACCATAAGATAAAGTCTATAGAATAGCAGGAAACAGCAGGGGCACCAGGCAGGGACCGGGGGCCCATATGCTTAAAGTATAACTAAAGGACAAAAACCTTTTTTTTTTTGGTTTTGGATAGTAGAGTAGAGGGTGTTTCGAACACCTGTCAGTTTTTTATTTTCTGTCTGTTTGCCCCCTGTTAGGGAGATTCACCCTTCATCTGTCCTGTTTATTGTTATCGTTGAAAGTAAAAACTAAAAGAAAGGTCCCCAAGGAATTCCCTTAATTTGCAGGGATTTCCTCTCACTTCCTGTTTGGCTATGGGACAGGAAGTGAAGGGAAATCTCTGCAATGGGACGCAGATGACGAAAAAAAATCTGACACGGGTTATAACTCTCCCTTATTCTATCCAAAATGAAAAATAAAATAAGAATTTGCCTATAGTTCTACTTTAAAGTAATTGTAAAGTCTTGTTTTTTTTCTATTACATTAAAAAACATGTTATACTTACCTCCTCTGTGCAGTTGGTTTTGCACAGAGCAGCCCAGATCCTTCTCTTCTTTGGTCCCTGGCTTGACCTCCTGGCCCCTCCCTCCTGCTGAGTGCCACCACAGTAAGCAGCTTGCTATGGGAGCACCCGAGCCGAGCTGCAGCTCCATGTATCCATTCAGACATGGAGCTGCCTTTCGTCACCGCCCCCTCTCTCTCCTAATTGGCTAACTAGGTTTGATTGAAAGCAGCAGGAGCCAATGGCGCTGCTGCTGTGTTTCAGCCAATCAGGAGGGAGCGTCCCAGACGGCAGAGGCACTCGTGGACATCTCTGGATAGAGAAGAGGCTCAGGTAAGTATTAGGGGGCTGAGGGGAGCTGCTGCACACAGAAAGCATTTTATCTAGATGAAAAAAGCCTTCTGACTTTACAACCCCTTTAAGAATGATGGGGTGACACCACTAGCACTTTCATTGCATTTCCTCTCATGGTCTCTGGTCCCAGTACCACCTATTCAGGCTCTGTTAGCCCGCCTGGCTGCAGCAGCCCCTTTCACTAGCCCCCCTGGCTACATCCCACAGTCCTCTCAGACTGCACACTCACCAGGGCAAGCGGCTGACTTCTGGAGACCTCCTGGACATGTTTGCTGTTTCCTACTGTCCTCATTCTTGTTCCCGTGCCTCTGGACAGGAGTCCTCTGTATGTTGTAAGAGTATCCCTCTAGCATCCAAGCCCCAGGCCAGAGGTCCCCTCCCCCCCCCCCCCCCCCAGACTAGGGGGTTACCCTCAAGGGCCACCGACAGCCTCCTCAGCAATCTGTTCTTATCTTCCACCCAAGCTCCACTGCCCCTGCTGGCCTGACTCTGAGTATTTAGGAGGGACCTACCACCTCCATTTGCTGGGGATTGGCTGGGGCCCTCCTCAATATTTCAGGCATCTCCTCCTAACCCCCTCTCATTCTTCTGGAAGCTTCTCCAAGGTTCCAGCAAGTACTGGAGAGGGAGGTACCAGAAGTGTTGCCTGATGAGTCATCCAGCCTCTCTGAACCACTCACCTTGACCCAGATTCAACCCAGCCTGGCTCACAGCCAAACCAATTATCTTACACTAACAAAACCTATTTATACCTAGCACACTAGCTAGAGGGTGCTACACAAAGAATCAGCCCCTCACATTCTGATCCATTGCTAGTAATGGACCCCTATTGTGAAAAATACCATGTACTAATAACTGTGTGCAGTCACTACATGTAATGATACTATTTGTCAGGAAAGGGTTCACCTTCTGGAGGCACTGTGGCTCCCACATCTATAGACTGCAGTTCCAGTGTCCACCAGCAGGTGTCCCTCAGCAGCCAGAAGCGGACATCTCATGCAATCAGTCATCACCTGATACTGGTTGCAGGAAGTGTATTTAAACCCTGTGCATGCTCTTCATCGCTGTCTTGGTGTTGTCTCCATGTGCCCCTGACCTGCGTTCCTGCATCCTGATCCTGGACCTTGATCCTGACCCTGCAGCCTGATCCCTTCCTACCTGCTTACTCCCTCTCCTGTTACCCTCTCCCTGTCCTGTCTTGCTCCCTGCTCCCTCTGCTTGATCTCCCGTGTATTACCCTGGCTCTGTTATAATTACGATTCATTTATCCTGTTTTCTGTATATACTTGGTTTGGGCAGTTGTTTGTTGTGTATCACTATTGTTTGGTTACATAGTGAGTCAGGTTGAAAAAAGTCCATCTAGCTCAACCAATAAAAAACAAAAAAAAAAAAAAAAACAGTAAAGAAAACCCAACCATACAATCCCATATACACAATCCTATACCCACAGTTGATCCAGAGGAAGACGAAAAAACCCCAGCAAAGCATGATCCAATTTGCTACAGGAGGGGAAAAAAATTCCTTCCTGATCCCCCGAGAGGCAATCGGATATTCCCTCGATCAACATTACCTATAAATATTAGTACCCATTAATATAATTGTACACCCAGGAAAGAATCCAGGCCTTTTTTAAAGCAATCTAGTAAGCTGGCCAGAACCACCTCTGAAGGGAGTCTATTCTACATTTTCACAGCTCTTATGGTGAAGAAACCTATTTGGAGACAAAATCTGTTTTCCTCTAGATATAAAGAGTGCCCCCTTGTCTTCTGTGTTGACGTTAAAGCGAACAGCTCAACACCAAGTTCACTATATGGACCCCTTATGTATTTGTACATGGTGATCATATCCCCCCCTTAATATCCCCCCTTAAAATAAATTCAGTTCCTCTAATCTTTTCTCACAGCTGAGCTCCTCCATGCCTCTTATCAGTAAGTTATCTGAATTATCAGTGGTTATCTGGTTTGATTTACACAATTTTAGTTTATTGGAGGTGCGTTTTCATTTGTGTTATTCACTTATTTTTTAAATAAATTATATTATTCTTTACTTGTGCCTGATATTCTCTGTGGCAGTCCACACATTTCTGGTCACACCTGTTACTGAGATAACACCAAGGCCAGTCCTGACCAGAAGTGGCTGCACAGGGAAGCCATCTTGGCTCTGCTTTTGTTTGTTGCAAGATGCATCCTGTTGAGGTTATCTACTTTTCTTTGAAAGAGGAAAAAGAATATTGCTGTCAGATATTAAAGGAGTGGGCCAGTGACCAGCTGTTAGAATGCATTTGTCTTGCTCATTCCCTAATTGATCAGGGCAGGCATAGGCGTGCGCAGCCTATTGCATTAGGGTGTGCACCCCAAAGCTCAAACACACATGCGTGTGTATATATATATATATATATATACACACACACACACACATAAACACTTGTCAAAAGTATTGGGACACTAAAAGGTTTTTGCACTTAAGTTAAATTGTATGGCAAATATCTGTAGAGGGGTTCCACCATCACTGCTAAGTTTTGAAAAAGATGTATGCCTTATTTTCCTTTTGATGTGTATTACAGGTGAAATTACATGTGAGGCACTGATATGGACTGATAGGCAGCACTAATAGGCGCTTGTTCTCAGCACTGACTGGCACTGATGAGGCTGCACTGATGGGTACTGATAGGTGGCACTGATAGGCAGCACTTATTGGCAGCACTGATGGGCACTAATAGGCATCACTGATAGGCGGCATTGGTGGGCACTGATTGGTGGCACTGATAGGAAGCACTGATAGGCACTGTTAGATGTGTCTGATGGGCACTGATGAGGCGGCACTGGTGGGCACTGATAGGTGGCACTGATGAGGCGGCACTGCTGGGCACTGATAGGCACTATTAGGTGACACTGATGGGCACTGATGAAGTGGCACTGGTGGGCACTGATAGGTGGCACTGGTGGGCACTGATAGGTGGCACTACTGGGCACTGATAGGTGGCACTACTGGACACCACTTATGGACACTAACAGGGGAGAGGGGGAGTTTCACATTCAGCAGACAGTGAGACTTGCAAGAGCTGCTCAGTGTGTGTGCAGTGGCGTACCTAGAGAATTTGGCACCCGGGGCGGATCCTATATCTGGCACCCCCCCCCCCCCCAACTTTAAAATGTAAGCACCCACAAAAATTTGTAATGTTTTCAGGAATATTTATTGCACAAAATTCACAGCCCCCCCCCCCCCCCAATCACAGTGCCCCTTGCAGTCTGCCCCCTGTCTCTCTAATCACAGTTCCCCCTTTTGCACTCTCTGCCTCCCCTGCACAGTCCTACCTTCAGCATAAATAGATAGCTAATATTATTAGCAATGTGTTTACAGGAGATGGTCAGAGACTACAGACATGATAAAGGAGATGGTCAGAGACTGCAAACGTGATACAGGAGATGGTCAGAGACTACAGACATGATAAAGGAGATGGTCAGAGACTGTAGACATGATAAAGGAGATGGTCAGAGACTGCAAACGTGATACAGGAGATGGTCAGAGACTACAGACATGATAAAGGAGATGGTCAGAGACTGCAAACGTGATACAGGAGATGGTCAGAGACTACAGACATGATAAAGGAGATGGTCAGAGACTGTAGACATGATACAGTAGATGGTCAGAGACTGCAGACATGATACAGTAGATGGTCAGAGACTGCAGACGTGATACAGGAGATGGTCAGAGACTGCAAACATGATACATGAGATGGTCAGAGACTGTAGACATGGTACAGGAGATGGTCAGAGACTGCAGACGTGATACAGGAGATGGTCAGAGACTGCAGACGTGATACATGAGATGGTCAGAGACTGTAGACATGATACAGGAGATGGTCAGAGACTGCAGATGTGATACAGGAGATGGTCAGAGACTGTAGACATGGTACAGGAGACGGTCAGAGACTACAGACATGATACAGGAGATGCTCGGAGACTGAGGACATGATAGAAGATAGAAGAGCACTAGGGGGGCCGGAGAGCACAGGGCAAGCAGAGAGCACTGGAGGAGCTGAAGGGCACGGTGGGGGGGGGGGGGGGCTGGAGAGAATAAAGAGGGGATTTGGAAAGCATTGTAGGGGGGTTGGAAGGCGCGGGGGGGGAGCACTGGGGGGGGGGGCGAGCACTTGGGGGGCGGGCAGGGAAAACCAGGGGGGTGGAGAGCACTGGGGGGGACAGGGAGCACTTGGGGGGCGGGCAGGGAAAACCAGGGGGGTGGAGAGCACTGGGGGGGACAGGGAGCACTTGGGGGGAGGGAGATGAAAGGCACTGTGGGGGGCTGAAGAGCATGGGGGGTGCTAAAGAACAGGGGGGTCTAGTGCCTTTGGGGGGGGCTAAGAGCAGAGGGGGGGGATTACGAGCACCGGGGGGCTAGCAAAAGAAGTTGTATAGGAGGGGGATGGGGCAGCTGCATATAGATGAATTGATCTTTCCCTATTCTTCCTGCAGGAGGGAGAGGAGGAGAATCAGTTATTCAGCAGCTGCAGAAAGAATAGGGAAAGATGAATCCCTCTATATGCAGCTTCCCCACCCCCCTCCTATCCAGCACACACACTTGAGCAATGGGAACGCACTCACCTTCTTCCCGCCGAGGCTCCGCCCCCTTCTTCCCGCCGAGGCTCCGCCCCTCCCCGCGAGGCTCCGCCCCCTTCTTCCCATCCCGGCTCCGCCCCCCGCTAGCAGCACGGACTGAAGGAGCTGCCACTGCAGCTGCCTTCACCCTGCGATGTGGGATCTCAGAGAACGCCGGCTGACACCCCACATTGGTACCCCACTGTGTGTATGACACTGTCATGTAATGTAGCTGCTTTCAGGGAGAAAGCCCAGCTGTAAAAAAAAGCGGTGATGTCGGGGGTGGGCGGGATCAAGCAGCTGTCAAACACCAGCCAATGATTGGGCTGCTTAAGAAAGGGGCGGAGCCACATAAACGAAGCGGCCGCCCAGACCCCATCCTATTGGCTGGTGTTTGATAGCTGTTCGGTCCCGCCCACCCCCGACATCACCCCTGAGTTTTGACAGCTGGTCTTTCCCCCTGCAAGCATTAACATTACCTAACAGTGTCACACACACACTGAGCGGCTCTGACAAGCCTCACTATCTGCTGGAGCCAACAGCACAGCCGCCTCTCCACCAAGTATCTCACTACCCTCAGTGGCAGAGATGGAGAAGCCGGCCCAACACTAACAGACACAGGGTGATTAGGGTGTGCCCAGGCACACCCGGCACACCCTGTGCGCACGCCTATGAGGGCAGGATGCTATTTGGTGATGTTCAGCCATTGATTCAAGTTTGTGTAGAACTGGCTTCGTGCAGTACTCCTAAAGGCAGTGATGACTTTCCCCCCCCCCCCCCCCTTCAGTATGGCTCAGGTAGAATCACTGGTATGGTTATTGGAGGATGACTTGGCTTATTTCTTTGACACTATTCAGCATGTTCCCAACAGGTGCTAGTAGAGTGTATTAATGCAGTGCAGTCTGTTGTCAGACAGGCAGAGTGTAAACTGAATTTCGTTCAACCGTTACTACAAGTATGGTCAGATATATTGCACTCAGTCAGCTTGCACCACTTCCTACTGCTAGACACATGCCTGCTCAAAGATCTCTCTCTCCATTACCCACAGCAACCACAGTTGCAGCCCAGTATACCCTACTACCAACCATATGTCAGTACCCTGTTTCCACTTGCTGCACCTACCGTGCCTTTAACCCCTTGAAGATTACCTCTTCTCAGTTGCCTGCGCCAATCCCTCAGAAATCCCCCTTAGCAACTGCTCCCTCTTTTTCACCATCCCTTAGCTTCTCTTTGCCATCAGCTGCTCCCCCTACTCACAGCCCTGTGTTCACATGCAGAACCTCAGAGGCAAAACCCAAAAAGAAACAAAAGTTTTTCCCAACTCGCAAAATCCTGCCACTATCAAATTCTGGCTGCACGCCAGCCGATCTGCTCCAGTCTGCCTCCACACCAGCCGATCTGCTAAAGTCGGCCTCCACCCTGGCCGATCTGCTCCAGTCTGCCTCTACATCAGCCAATCTGCTCCAGTCTGCCTCCACGCCAACCAATCTGCTTGAGTCTGTCTCCACGCCAGCCAATCTGCTCCAGTCTGCCTCCACATCAGCCAGTCTACTCCAGTCTGCCTCCACCCCGGCCTATCTGCTCCAGTCTGCCTCCATACCAGCCGATCTGCTACAGTCGGCCTCCACCCCGGCCGATCTGCTCCAGTCTGCCTCCACACCAGCCAATCTGCTCCAGTCTGCCTCCACGCCAACCAATCTGCTTCAGTCTGTCTCCACGCCAGCCGATCTGCTCCAGTCTGCCTCCACATCAGCCAATCTACTCCAGTCTGCCTCCACAACAGCCGATCTGCTCCAGTCTGCCCCCACGCCATCCCATCTGCTCCAGTTTGCCTCTATGATTGCCAATTAGGCCGGCCTCTGACAATCTTGAACCTGATAACCCAACTGACCTTGCTGATCCTCTGCCCGCTGCCAAGGCCTGATGTGCCTCTGCCTGCTGCCCAGCTTGATGTGCCTCTGCCTGCTGCCCAGCCTGACATGCCTCTGCCTGCTGCCCAACCTCTGCCTGCTGCCCAGCCTGATGTGCCTCTGCCTGCTGCCCAGCCTCTGCCCGCTGCCCAGCCTGATGTGCCTTTGCCTGCTGCCCAGCCTGATGTGCCTCTGTCTGCTTCCCAGCCTAATGTGCCCCTGCCTGCTGCACAGCCTCTACCTGCAGCCCAGCTTGATGTGCCTCTGCCCGCTGCACATTCTCTGCCTGCTGCCCAGCCTGATGTGCCTCTGCCTGCTGCCCAGCCTGATGTGCCTCTGCCTGCTGCCCAGCCTGACATGCCTCTGCCTGCTGCCCAGCCTGACGTGCCTCTGCCTGCTGCCCAACCTGACGTGCCTGTGCCTCTGCCTGCTGTCCAGCCTGATGTGCCTGTGCCTCTGCCTGTTGCCCAGCCTGATGTGCCTCTGCCTGCTGCTCAGCCTGATGTGCCTCTGCCTGCTGCCCCAGCCTGATGTGCCTCTGCCTGCTGCCCCAGCCTGATGTGCCTCTCCCTGCTGCCCAGCCTGATGTGCCTCTGCGGTCTGCCGTGCCTGATGATCTGTTGCCTGCTAATCCAATGCCTGCTGTGGCCAGTGTCCAGCCTGCCTCTGATGATCCCCTGACCAATGACCAGCCTGTTTTTAATGATCCTTTACTTACTGCCCAGCCGGGTTCTACTGACTTTGTGCCTACTGCCCAGCTAGCTTTTATTGACTCTATGTCTGCTGCTCAGCTGGATTGTCCTGCAAAGGGTAGGGTTCCATCTGCCATTGGGTCTGAAACCTCTGAGTTTTTGTGTACCTTGTATGGGTTACCTGTTTTGCCTGAGATTCTTTTTTCAGTTGTCTCAGTTGGGTCCCTCTTACAGTATGTTTCTCCGATGGCGCCAAATCCTGGTGATCTGGACATACCCTTCACAATTGGTAGCTACGTTTGGCTTCATGACCTTGGCAGTCGTGAGCTCCAGGGGAGTGGCAGAGTACCATTTGTGCCTTGCCATGACCCGGATGCGATTGCCACAAGTCCAGGTGCATTAGGGAACGTTGATGTACAGAACAAGTCCTGGAAACCAGGCAAGCTACACGGTTGTAAGCAGATATTCTGGAGTTTCTGGTTTTGTCACATGACCCCAGGGATAAGTTTGTGGATGACCCATGGTATCTCAGCATTGGGATGCCTACTGTCTTGAGGGATCAAATGTCAAATGTCTCAAAGAATCTGGCTAACAGGATACCTAGCCAGTTGCCTAACCCCAGCGGTGGGGTACCTAGCCAGTCACCAGACCCAGACGGCAGGACACCTAGCTTATTGTTGGATCCCGGCAACAGGGCATCCTATTTGGAACCCGGCACTCCTTTGGCCTATAAGGAATTTTCCCTCTGGACATATGCAGCAACTGGGTATCTTTGATGGACTCCATCAGCTATTGCTGGTTGGAGCACCTGGAGGTCGCTCTTTAGAGGGGGGGGGGGGGTACTGTCAGGAAAGGGTTCACCTGCTGGTGGCACTGTGGCTCCCAGATCTATAGGCTGCAGTTCCAGTGTCCACCAGCAGGTGTCCCTCAGCAGCCAGAAGCTGACATTTCATGCAATCAGTCATCACCTGATGCTGGTTGCAGGAAGTGTATTTAAACCCTGTGCATGCTCTTCCTCACTGCCTTGGTAATGTCTCCATGTGCCCCTGACCTGCGCTCCTGCATCCTGATCCTGGATCTTTGTCCTGACCATGCAATCTGATCCCTTTTTACCTGCCTACTCCCCCTCCTGTTACCCTCTCCCTGTCCTGTCTTGCTCCCTGCTCCCTCTGCTTTATCTCTTGTGTATTACCCTGGCTCTGTTATGATTATGATTCATTTATCCTGTTTCCAGTATATACTTGGTTTGGGCAGTTGTTTGTTGTGTGTCACTATTGTTTGGTTATCTGGTTTGATTTACACAGTTTTAGTGCCGGTTCACACTTGTGCGATGCGGAAAGGCTGGGAATTCCCGCATCGCATCCACACAAGAGGCAGTTCACACTGCCATATGCGATACGCAGGGGGTGTCAATTAAATGTTAACTACACCCCCAGTTTGATCGCATATCGCAGTGCGATCTGACAGTTCGCACAGGATTGGATCGCACAAGTGTGAACCACTGTGCGATCCGATCCTGATGCGGCTGAAAAAAAGGGTCCTGTGTGTCTTTTGTGCGGGTGCAGTGCGAATTTCAGCCATACAAAGTGTATGGCTGAATTCGCATCCGCACAGGAGATCGCATGTAATGAAGGAGCGGTGCGCTCCGAATTACATGCGATCAGCGCACCCGCAGTAGTGTGAACTGGCACTTAGGTTACTGGAGGTATGTTTTCATTTGTGTTATTCACTTATTTTCAAATAAATAATATTATTATACACTTTACTTGTGTTTGATATTCTCTGTGGCAGTCCACACATTTCTGGTTACACCTGTTACTGACACTATTTAATATATGAATTCTTATTCCCTAATAGGGACCCACAAGGCAATAGAAGCCTAAATTCTTCATATGTACTTCCTATACAGACCTACAATCTAACTATGTGATCACATCTTTAGACCAGTGGTCTCTAAACTACAGCCCACGGGCCAAATGAGGCATTTTGCTTGCTTTTATCTTGGCCATGGGGTTCTATTCCTCGAATGCGGTGGGGCATTATTTCTCCCACTGACCTCAATGATAGGGCCCTCGCTGTGTCAATGATCTCAAGGCAGCTGGGACCATAGTCACCAAAAAAACAATTGGTAACACACTACGCCGTGAAGGACTGAAATCCTGCAGTGCCCGCAAGGTCCCCGTCCCCCCCTCTTTCTTTCTCCCCTCCCCTCTCCCCCCCTTTCTTTTCCTATTTTCTTCTTCCCTTCCTTCTTCCATGTTCATTAATTTATGTTCCTTTTTCTTTTATACTGTTATTTCAGTCATAGGAATATACACAGACTCAATATTAAAATTCCTATTGTTACTTTACTATTATTAGTGTCTTCCATGTCCGCCGGTGAGAGCATTTGGTGGCTGACCCGCCAGAGGGGTTGGTGATTTATGCTGTCTCTAGGTGAGCCCAAACTCTCCCCCACATACTGATGTACAAGTAATGTTATATTATCATGTAACTGTGATTCACTGCATTGTGATTCTTGTGTGTCTGTAGACAATACTTATTTGGTTATGTGTTTGTTATCATCTTTAGAGTGCACGTATATCCTCCTGAAGAAGCGGTTATTCCGTGAAACATGTAGAGGAATGTACGCTTGAACACTATACTGCATAGTCTGTCTTGACCAATCAGCTACTCACGCTAGGAGCTATGTATTGATGTTGGACCCTTTTTCCATTTTTTAATGTTAATTGTTTTGAATAAAATTTGATAAAAAGATTTTATATGTGAAGTATCTATTATATAAGATGGTACCGTAAAAATCCTATCCATTTCCCATGTCTCCATTCCCCCTTTCCCTAGTCCGTTTTTCTGAAATGTCATTGCAGCAACTCAAAATGGTACTCAGTAGTCGGTATGGACCCCACGTGCTTGTATGAATGCCTGACAACGTCGGGGCATACCCCTAATGAGACAACAGATGGTGTCCTGGGATATTTCCTCCCAGATCTGGACCAGGCCATCACTGAGCTCCTGAACAGACTGAGGTGCAACCTGGTGGTGTCAGATCAGGGGCAGATCCAGAGTCTAGTCTCGGGAGGGGCACTGCCAGAAAATAGGGGTGCCCTACCTTTGGAGGAGCGAGGGCCACGTTAGCGCCTTGGTAACTGGTCGTGGGCCACAATGAGCAGAGCGGGCGGATGACATGCGCATGTCTACTCAGCATATGCAGAGCAGACAAGGACACAGCCCCCTCTTCTCTATGGGTCCCTGATGTGATCCACCCAGACAGAAGGGGACAGGTTTTTTTAAGTGGATCAGATTGGAGATAGGCGGGTATAAACAGACACAACATTTGCGGTTCTATAGAGGTGAATGCTGCTGGTTGGTACTGCTGGTTGGTACTGCTGGTGGGTACTGCTGGTTGGTACTGCTGGTGGGTACTGCTGGCTGGTGCTGGCGAGTGGAGACTCCATAACTCGTTTATGTGATGGCGTTTTTTACCTTTATCTGTCTCGTTCCTGCATTTTGGACCCTGTAAATTGTTTTTTTTTGATTCTGTGCAATGAAATTATCTGTTTTAAATTATCTGTGTACTAATCTAATATAATTGAACTTTTTGTCACAAGAAGTCACATTTGCACATGAACTGTATGGAGGATTTATGAGATTATTCGTATATCTCATGCACTACCTATGAACTTGATTTTTTCCGTTATATATTTATAGAGAATTTATATATTTTACTTTTAGTGTGAAATCTTTTGAATGAGCAATTTTGTTTTTTGTATATCACTTATACTTGTTCACGTGGCATTTTGTCCCCCCACTGACATTGCGGCATTTTGTCCCCCCACTGACATTGCGGCATTTTGTCCCCCCACTGACATTGCAGCATTTTGTCCCCCCCATTGACATTGTGGCATTTTGTCCCCCCCACTGACATTGCGCCATTTTTTTTTACTGTTCCTTCCCAGCCAGTGTCATTAGTACAGTACCAGTGTATATTTTTAGCACCGATCTCTGTCTTGGTGTCACTGGTCCCCAAAAAGTGTCAAAAATGTCAGTTAGGTGTCAGATTTGCCCACCTCAATATCGCAGTCCTGCTATAAGTCGCTGATTGCCTCCATTACTAGTAAAAAATAAAAAAAAATAAAAAAATATATATCTCCTAGTTTTGTAGCCACTATAACTTTTGTGCAAACCAATCAATATACGCTTATTGGGATTTTTTTTTTTTACCAAAAATATGTAGCAGAATACAAATTGGTCTAAATTGATGAAGAAATATTATTTTTTACAATTATTTTATTGGGAATGAGCAAAAAATTGGGGGAGCAAACCCTGAACATGTATAGCTAAAGCCGGTGCAGCTATGGACCAAGCAACATGTATATTAAAAAAGAATAGCGCACACATGCAAAAGAAATGGCTATCAAATATGGAGACAATCCATAAATAAAAATGGGGATTTAGTCCCATCATATGGCCATATCGTGCTCAAGCCCACCACTGCGTCAAAGTACCCCATTATCAGTGGGTCCTACACTATCCATAAAAAAGGGGTGAATCCAGCCTCTCTAACCCTTGGAGACAACACTCCTTGCTGGGAAAGATGTGCTAATGAAACATATTTGATAGTCATTTCTTTTGCATGTGTGCGCTATTCTTTTTTAATATACATGTTGCTTGGTCCATAGCTGCACTGGCTTTAGATATACATGTTCAGGGTTTGCTCCCCCAATTTTTTGCTTGTTTATTATGTATTCGGTCTGACCAGACTTCTGAGGTTGAGCACCCCATCCCCCACACACATCTGTACTCTATCAATGTCCACTATCAAGTAGATATAGGAGGAGTCCCTTGTAGTGCATTTGCACATCTTTCCCAGCAAGGAGTGTTGTCTCCAAGGGTTATAGAGAGGCTGGATTCACCCCTTTTTTATGGATAGTGTAGGACCCACTGATAATGGGGTACTTTGACGCAGTGGTGGGCTTGAGCACGATATGGCCATATGGTGGGACTAAATTCCCATTTTTATTTATGGATAGTCTCCATATTTGATAGTCATTTCTTTTGCATGTGTGCGCTATTCTTTTTTAATATGCATGTTGCTTGGTCCATAGCTGCACCGGCTTTAGATATACATGTTCAGGGTTTGCTCCCCCAATTTTTTGCTTGTTTATTTTATTGGGAATGTTTTATAGCAGAAACAACCAAAAAGTATGTCTGCCAGGTGTCTAGTAGTTAGATGCACCACATCCCTTGATTTGAATTGGATATATTTAAGAAACAAGGAAAATGGGATTTTAACGGTGCAAAAAGACTTCAAAATTAAAAGATATAACAAAATGTATTGAAAATATCTCTGATTAAAAATGACATGTATTAAAAACATGACACAGTATTCAAACGATTGATGTATGTATGCAAAGACTCCATCTCTACATGTTTTGCCAACCAATGGCTTCTTCAGGAGACTTTAATGAGTCCAGCATACAAACTTGCTATAAGATTGGAAAACCACAAATTATTTACAAGCAATACAAAAAAATAAAACAAAAAAACCCAAGGCCCAAATGGATTGACGCCTCTGCTTTTGCCACCCTTTATTATTGCGTCCCAGTGGTTAATCCTTCTCTCCAGCCTATTGTATCTTGCCATCTCAGCGATGCTGTTGAGGAATGGTGCTGGAGGCAGTACTTTATACCCCCATCCAGCCCACATATGGGCAGATTTCCCAACATGGCGACGGGAGGTAGTCGCGCATGCGCGTGACGTCACTTCCGTCTGCCAAGCACAGGTTCTTTGACGCCCGCAACTCCGTCGGCGCCATTAGACGCCGATGCAGGTGGCGGGATATAATGAGACTTTGCAGAGGTTTACAATCTGTAACTAATTGTTCAAGAGACCGCTCACACTAATTTTGAAGTCTTTTTTTTCACCGTTAAAATCCCATCTTCCTTTCTTCTTAAATATATCCATTTTATAACAGAAAGTAAAAAAAATATTGTTTTTCTTTCAAAATTGTCAGTCTTTTTTTATATATAGCGCAAAAATTAAAACTGCAGAGGTGATAAAATGCCACCAAAAGAAAGCCCTATTTGTAGGAAAAAAAGAACATAAATATTATTTGTGTACAGCGTTGCAGGACCGCGCAATTGTCAGCTGAAGTAACACAGTGCCATATCGCAAAAAATGACCTGGTCAGGAAGGGGGGGGAAACCTTCTGGAGCTGAAGTGGTTAATTAAAAAATAATTGTTCTGAAGTTTATGTGCGTCTATTAGTCTGTTGCTGGTGGCTCAGTATTTTTAGATTTTTTTTTGAGTACAAGGACTGTGCAAAAGGTGTGCAGCATGTACTTTGTTAGATTCTCTTTAATGATGCTACTTTTAGCCACACCCACAAATTCTGTGCATATGTGGTCACGCCCACTTTTTTCCACAGTGCACTCCATTTCCCTGCACTAATGCATTCCTCTTTTAAAAGTTCCGAAATGTATTTATTTTATTTATTTCAGTTACTTATATAGCACTGTCAATTTACGCAGCGCTTTACATATACATTGTACATTCACATCAGTCCCTGCTCTCAAGGAGCTTACAATCTAAGGTCCCTAACTCCCATTCATACATACACATACTAGGGCAAATTTAGACAGGAGCCAATCAACCTACCACCTTGTCCATGGGGACAAGGTGTTTTGGGGGCACCCCATCGCACCATCCCCATGTTGAGGGCAAGCAGCCTGGTAAGGTTCAGGAGGGGGGGGAGCGCTTGCTTGTCCCCCCTCCTTACCTGGCCTGCCAAGCTGCCTAGGCATAGGCAGTCATCAAGGGATCCCAGATCTCTAGCAAATTCAATGAGTTACATCAGCATCAGGGGCTTGATAGCTGCTGTTGATCCAGGACTGATTCATTTTGATAAATGTCAGCCAGCCAACGGAGTCTGTGGACAGACACACTCTTATCCGTTACAAAACCTCCAAGCAGCACTGAATGTCCGTTCGGAACGCATGCTTTGAAGCAGGACAGGCCAGTAGCTCAATTGCATATTAAGCAAGTTCTGGCCAGTGGTCCATCCTCAAGACTCAGTAACCCAGTGGATGCTCAGTTTGAAAGGTCTCCAAGTCTTCTCTTGCTCTTAGATAATCCTGCACCATATGATGCATACGCTGCCGATGGTTGCTTAACCAGTTCTGGACCGGAAGATTTTTCCCCTTTAATGACCAGGCCCTATTTTGCGATTCGGCACTGCGTTACTTTACCGGATAATTGCGTGGTCGTGGGAAGCTGTATCCAAAAAAAGTTGACGTCCTTTTTTCCCACAAATAGAGCTTTCTTTTGGTGGTATTTGATCACCTGTGTTATTTTTATTTTTTGCGCTATAAACAAAAAACATAACGACAATTTTGAAAACAAAAACAATATTTTTCACATTCTGCTATGTAACATTCCCAAATAAAAAAAATTAAAAGTCAAATTTCATTTTTTTAAGGCCAATTTGTTTTCTGCTACATATTTTTGGTAAAAAAAAAATCGCAATAAACGTATTTTGATTGGTTTGCACAAAGGTTATTGCGTCTACTAACTACAGGAAAGATTTATGTAATTTTTTTAGTTTGAGGGTTGGAGGCTGACGCCTGGCAGTGTGGGTTACTTGCTGGCACCCTGTTGTGGGTTGGTGGCTGACGCCTGGCAGTGTGGGTTGCTTGCTGGCACCCTGTTGTGGGTTGGTGGCTGACGCCTGGCAGTGTGGGTTGCTAGCTGGCACCCTGTTGTGGGTGGCTGGCTGACTTGCTGGAACACTGTGGTGGCCGGGTGACTGGCTTGGTGTCACCCTGTTGTGGGTGGCTTGGCTGGCTTGCTGGAACACTGTGGTGGGTGGCTGGCTTGGTGTCACCCTGTTGTGGGTGGCTTGGCTGGCTTGCTGGAACACTGTGGTGGATGGCTGGCTTGGGGTCACCCTGTTATGGGTGGCTTGGCTGGCTTGCTGGAACACTGTGGTGGATGGCTGGCTTGGGGTCACCCTGTTGTATGGGTGGCTGGCTTGGTGTATGTTGTAAACACAGCAGACCATTGTTCTCTCAGGAATCAATACAGATCCCCTGTGTTCCTCCTATTTAGGATCACAGGTCCCTGTATTGATTTTACAAGCCCATCCCCCATACAGTTAGAAAGCACCCCCTAGGTTTACACTTAACCCCTTTGATCACCCACAGTGTTAACCCCTACTCTGTCAGTGTCATTATTACAGTAACAGTGCATATTTATAGCACTGATTACTGTAGTAATGTCACTGGTCCCCCCAAAAGTGTCCAAAATGTCAGTTAGGGGTCTGATCTGTCCACCGCAATGTCGCAGTCCCGCAAAAAATCGCAAATCACCGCCATTACTAGTAAAAAACAATAAAGATTACATAAATATTTCCCGTAGTTAGCAGACGCGATGCCTTTTGCACAAAGCAATCAAAATACGCCTATTGTGATTTTTTTATTTTTTTTTTTTAACTAAAAATATGTAGCAGAAAACAAATTGGCCTAAAATGTTAAAACAATTTTGATTTTTAAATTTTTTTTTTTAAAATGAGCAATGTCGCAGTCCCGCTAAAAATCGCTGATCGCCGCTATTACTTGTAAAAAACAAATAAATAAATAAAAATGACATAAATCTTTCCCCTAGTTTGTAGACGTGATAACTTTTGCACAAACCAATCGAAATACGCTTATTGGGATTTTTTTTTTACCAAAAATATGTAGCAGAAAACAAATTGGCCCAAAATGATGAAAAAAATTTGATTTTTTACATTTTTTTTTATTGGGAATGTTATATAGCAGAATGTGAAAAATAATGTTTTTTTTTCCCAGAATTGTCGCTCTTTTTTATTTATAGTGCAAAAAATAAAAATCGCAGAGGTGATCAAATACCACCAATAGAAAGCTCTATTTGTGGGGAAAAAAAAGGATATCAATTTTATCATCGCCATTACTTGTAAAACTTGTAAAAAATAAATAAATAAATAAAAATGACATAAATCTTTCCCTTAGTTTGTAGACGTGATAATTTTTGTGCAAACCAATCAATATACACCTATTGGGATTTTTTTTTTTTTTTGCCAAAAATATGTAGCAGAAAACAAATTGGCCCAAAATGATGAAAAAAATTTGATTTTTACATTTTTTTTTATTGGGAATGTTATATAGCAGAAAGTGAAAAATATGTTTTTTTTTTTTCCAAAATTGTCGCTCCTTTTTTGTTTATAGCGCAAAAAATAAAAATCGCATAGGTGATCAAATACCACCAAAAGAAAGCTCTATTTGTGGGGAAAAAAAGATATAAATTTTATTTGGGTTGCACGACTGCGCAATTGTGAGTTAAAATCGCTGATCGCTGCTATTACTAGTAAAAAAGAAATAAATAAATAAAAATGACATAAATCTTTCCCGTAGTTAGTAAATGCGATAACTTTTGCGCAAAACAATCAAAATACGCTTATTGGAATTTTTTTTTTTACCAAAAATATGTAGCAGAAAACAAATTGGCCCAAAATGATGAAAAAAATTTGATTTTTACATTTTTTTTATTGGGAATGTTATATAGCAGAATGTGAAAAATAATGTTTTTTTTTCCCAGAATTGTCGCTCTTTTTTATTTGTAGTGCAAAAAATAAAAATCGCAGAGGTGATCAAATACCACCAATAGAAAGCTCTATTTGTGGGGAAAAAAAAAGGATATCAATTTTATCATCGCCATTACTTGTAAAACTTGTAAAAAATAAATAAATAAATAAAAATGACATAAATCTTTCCCTTAGTTTGTAGACGTGATAATTTTTGTGCAAACCAATCAAAATACGCTTATTGGAATTTTTTTTTTACCAAAAATATGTAGCAAAATATAAATTGGCCCAAAATGATGAAAAAATTTGATTTTTACATTTTTTTTTAATGGGGAATGTTATATAGCAGAATGTGAAAAATAATGTTTTTTTTTTCCAGAATTGTTGCTCTTTTTTATTTATAGTGCAAAAAATAAAAATCGCACAAGTGATCAAATACCACCAAAAGAAAGCTCTATTTGTGGGAAAAAAAGGATATAAATTTTATTTGGGTTGCACGACTGCGCAATTGTCAGTTAAAATCGCTGATCGCTGTTATTACTAGTAAAAAAGAAATAAATAAATAAAAATTACATAAATCTTTCCCGTAGTTTGTAGACGCGATAACTTTTGCGCAAGCCAATCAAAATACGCTTATTGGGATTTTTTTTTTTTTACCAAAAATATGTAGCAAAATATAAATTGGCCCAAAATGATGAAAACATTTGATTTTTACATTTTTTTTAATGGGAAATGTTATATAGCAGAATGTGAAAAATAATGTTTTTTTTTTTCCAGAATTGTCGCTCTTTTTTATTTATAGTGCAAAAAATAAAAATCGCACAAGTGATCAAATACCACCAAAAGAAAGCTCTATTTGCGGGGAAAAAAAAGGATATCAATTTTATTTGGGTTGCACGACCGCGCAATTCTCAGTTAAAATCGCTGATCGCTGCTATTACTTGTAAAAAACAAATAAATAAATAAAAATGACATAAATCTTTCCCCGAATTTGTAGACGCGATAAAAATTTCGCGCAAACCAATCAAAGTACACTTATTGGGAATTTTGTTTTTTAACCAAAAATATGTAGCAGAAAACAAATTGGCCTAAAACATTAAACAATTTTGATTTTTAATTTTTTTTTTTTGAGAATTAGCAATATCGCAGTCCCGCTAAAAATCGCAGATCGCCGCCATTACTTGTAAGAAATAACTAAATAAATAAAAATGACATAAATCTTTCCCTTAGTTTGTAGACGTGATAACTTTTGTACAAACCAATCAATATACACCTATTGGGATTTTTTTTTTTTTTTGCCAAAAATATGTAGCAGAAAACAAATTGGCCTAAAATATTAATAAATTTTCATTTTTTATTTATTTTTTTTTAATTGGAATGTTATATAGCAGAAAGTGAAAAATATTGTTTTTTTTTTTTCAATGTAAAAGAGAGAAGTGGGAAAAAAAAAAAATAAAGTTTAAAGAAAAACGAAGGTTCCAGCCGGGATTTGAACCCGGTATGCTGGGGTACGGAGCGCAGAGCGCTAACCACTACACCAGGGCACCTCCTTACTAATCACAGCGAAACTTCTTCCTTATGACCTTTTCCCGCCATGCTCCATATTACATATGCCTGTTCTCTATACACCGCCATAGGGGGCGTTCTGTGTTTATTTCCCTCACAGCTGTCCGGAGACTGAGGACTTCTGTATTTCTGAGGTAATTCTCGCGCTGCCGCAGTGTCACTCCGCCCGCCATATTGCACCGCCTCCTGCACCACACGCCGCCATTTTGCCGCTCACGCCAATATGACCCCCCCTCCGCTCAGAAAACAACCATTTTCATTTACCCGGATATCAAAACGATGGCTTTTCCCGAATTAAGAGCGAGAAATAACACGCGCGCCGAAAATAAGCGTCCCCGTGACAGGGCAAGGGGGTGAGGGTGTACCAAGATGGCGGCGCCGTGCTTCGTTGAACCCGGAAGTGGTGTAGCCGAGGACTTGGGCGGAAGCGCTGTTCCTGTTTCAGGGAGGGGTTCGGTCATAGCCGGGCTTCCTGGAGATTTCGTCGGTTGGCTGCCGAGAGTCTGAGGATCCGGAGCACTACATCCACCGCCAGCATGGGAACCCGGGACGACGAGTACGACTATCTCTTCAAAGGTGAGGCCTAGCGGCCGGGGGGAGGGGAGACCGGACAGGTAACGACGGAGGAGGGGAGGGGGGCACACCGGGATCAGCAGGGGGGGGATGTGAGGTGACGGGGCCGAGGGAGGAGGAGAAGGGCGGCGGCGGCGGCCTACACTGACAGGAGAGCCGGCCGGAGATTCAGTAACAGGCCGAGGATGAGGGAGAGGAGCAGGCCGCGTCCTGTCATATCACCGGGATGTCCCCCCCCCCCCACTATACCGTACCCCCCCATTATACCGGCTATATGTCATTACCTCCCCCCCATTATACCAGCTATATGTCATATCCCCCCCCCATTTTACCGGCTATATGTCATTACCCCCCCCCCCCCATTATACCGGCTATATGTCATTACCCCCCCCCCCATTATACCGCTATATGTCATTACCCCCCCCCATTATACCGGCTATATGTCATATCCCCCCCCCATTTTACCGGCTATATGTCATTACCCCCCCCCCCCCATTATACGGCTATATGTCATTACCCCCCCCCCCCATTATACCGGCTATATGTCATTACCCCCCCCCCATTATACCGGCTATATGTCATTACCCCCCCCCCCCCCCATTATACCGGCTATATGTCACTGCCCCCCCCCCATTATACCGGCTATATGTCACTGCCCCCCCCATTATACCGGCTATATGTCACTGCCCCCCCCCCCCCCCCATTATACGGCTATATGTCATTACCCCCCCCCCCATTATACCGGCTATATGTCATTACCCCCCCATTATACCGGCTATATGTCATTACCCCCCCCCATTATACCGGCTATATGTCACTGCCCCCCCCCCATTATACCTGCTATATGTCATTACCCCCCCCATTATACCGGCTATAATGTCACTGCCCCCCCCCCATTATACCGGCTATATGTCATTACCCCCCCCCATTATACCGGCTATATGTCATTACCCCCCCCCCCCCATTATACCGGCTATATGTCACTGCCCCCCCCCATTATACCGGCTATATGTCATTACCCCCCCATTATACCGGCTATATGTCATATCCCCCCCCTATTTTACCGGCTATATGTCATTACCCCCCCCCCCCATTATACCGGCTATATGTCATTACCCCCCCCCATTATACCGGCTATATGTCATTACCCCCCCCCCCATTATACCGGCTATATGTCATTACCCCCCCCCCCCATTATACCGGCTATATGTCATTACCCCCCCCCCCCCATTATACCGGCTATATGTCACTGCCCCCCCCCCCCATTATACCGGCTATATGTCACTGCCCCCCCCCCCATTATACCGGCTATATGTCATTACCCCCCCCCATTATACCGGCTATATGTCATTACCCCCCCCCATTATACCGGCTATATGTCACTGCCCCCCCCCCATTATACCGGCTATATGTCATTACCCCCCCCCCATTATACCGGCTATATGTCACTGCCCCCCCCCCCCCATTATACCGGCTATATGTCATTACCCCCCCCCCCCCATTATACCGGCTATATGTCATTACCCCCCCCCCATTATACCGGCTATATGTCACTGCCCCCCCCCATTATACCGGCTATATGTCATTACCCCCCCCCATTATACCGGCTATATGTCATTACCCCCCCCCCCCCCCATTATACCGGCTATATGTCATTACCCCCCCCCCCCATTATACCGGCTATATGTCATTACCCCCCCCCCCCATTATACCGGCTATATGTCATTACCCCCCCCCCCCATTATACCGGCTATATGTCATTACCCCCCCCCCCCATTATACCGGCTATATGTCATTACCCCCCCCCATTATACCGGCTATATGTCATTACCCCCCCCCCCATTATACCGGCTATATGTCATTACCCCCCCCCATTATACCGGCTATATGTCATTACCCCCCCCCCCCCCATTATACCGGCTATATGTCATTACCCCCCCCCCCCCCCCCATTATACCGGCTATATGTCATTACCCCCCCCCCCCATTATACCGGCTATATGTCATTACCCCCCCCCATTATACCGGCTATATGTCATTACCCCCCCCATTATACCGGCTATATGTCATTACCCCCCCCCTTATTATACCGGCTATATGTCATTACCCCCCCCATTATACCGGCTATATGTCATACCCCCCCCCCCATTATACCAGCTATATGTCATTACCCCCCCCCATTATACCGGCTATATGTCATTACCCCCCCATTATACCGGCTATATGTCATATCCCCCCCCCCCATTATACCGGCTATATGTCATTATCCCCCCCCCATTATACCGGCTATATGTCATTATCCCCCCCCCATTATACCGGCTATATGTCATTACCCCCCATTATACCGGCTATATGTCATTACCCCCCCCATTATACCGGCTATATGTCATTACCCCCCCCATTATACCGGCTATATGTCATTACCCCCCCCATTATACCGGCTATATGTCATTACCCCCCCCCATTATACCGGCTATATGTCATTACCCCCCCCCCCCATTATACCGGCTATATGTCATTACCCCCCCCCCCCATTATACCGGCTTTATGTCATTACCCCCCCCCCCCCCATTATACCGGCTATATGTCATTACCCCCCCCCATTATACCGGCTATATGTCATTACCCCCCCCCCCCCCCATTATACCGGCTATATGTCATTACCCCCCCCCCCCCCCATTATACCGGCTATATGTCATTACCCCCCCCATTATACCGGCTATATGTCACTGCCCCCCATTATACCAGCTATATGTCATTACCCCCCCCCCCCCATACTGGATATGTCACTGTACCCCACCCCCCTCCCCAAATTATATCAGCTATATTTCACTGCCCCCCCCGCCATTATACTAGCTATATCACTGCCCCCCTCAATATACCAGCTAAATGTCACTGTCCTACCCCCCCATTATACTGTCTATATGTCCCCCCCCCCCCCCCCAAATACCTCTGTTCCATCAATGTTTAGTCCCTCCTCCCTTCTGTCCTATCCAAACCCCTTCATCTTCCCTAGTTGCCCTCATACCTTTGTACCCCCCCCCCCCGATCTGTTGCATCAATCCCAAACTGCCCTCCCCATTCTCCAGTAGTACCTTCCACCTCTGTCCGTCCCCCCCATACATATCTGTTCTGTTATTCCTCAGCCCCTCGTACCTCTGAACCCTCCCCCCCCCACCATACCTCTGTCCTATCCAAACCTCTTCTCTAGTTGCCCCTCGTACTTCTGTCCACCCAACTCCATGTACCTCTAAACTACCCCCCAATACCATCAATGTCTAGCCCCTCCTCCCTTCTGTCCCGTCCAAACCCTCTACCCTCCCTCCTCCATAGTTGACAACGTACCTCTGACCCCCTCCATCTGTTGCATCAATCCCAAACCTACCCCCCACAGTAGTACCTTGTACCTCTGCCCATCCCCCAATTAATACCTCTATCAATTCCTACACCCCCCCCCAGCCCCTCGTACTTTTGAACCCCTCTCCCACCCCCAATACCTCTGTCCCATCCAAACTGCCCTCCCCTTCCTCTTCCCTACTTGTTTCTTGTACCTATGTGCACTTAACCTCCCCCCCCCCCCCCAGCACCACCGCCATACATCTGACCCATCCAAACCCCCCTATCTTCCCCATCAGCCTCCCCACCCCCCAAGTCCCTGTTCCATCAATTGCAATACCTCTTCAGCTGCTCCTTAACCCTCCCTCCTCCAAAGCTTCATGTACCTCTGAACCCCCCCCCCCCCCATATCCCTGTTCCATCAATGTCTAGCTCCTCCCCCTTCCAATACTTTTGTCTTAACTAAGCCCCCTCTCTTCTCTAGTTGCCCTTGGAACTATTTCCACCAACCCCCCCAAATCTGCTCCATCAATACAACCCCCCCCCATACCTCTGTCCTTGCCCCTTATACCTATGTGCATACAGTGCCTTGAAAAACTATTCATACCCCTTGAAATTTTCCAAATTTTGTCTTGTTACAACCAAAACCATAAATGTGATATTTTATGTGATAGACCGACACAAAGTGGCACATAATGGAGTGGAAGGAAAATGATAAATGGTTTTCAAAATGTTTTAAAAATATGTGAAAAGTGTGGCGTGCATTTGTATTCCCCCCCCCCCCTTTAGGGCCGATTGGTGGAAATTCACAGCCAAATCGCTGCAGATTCGCACTGCATCAAAATCTCAACCTGTTGATACAAACCTATTGCAGAGAATGTGTTAAGGTAACGCCCCGCAATCAGATTGCAAAACACAGCGCGATTTCCAGAATAGGAGAATTAGATGACATGGGTGTGAACGGCCACGTGATCCCATTCCGGTGTGGACAAATAAAGGGGTCCTGCACGAGTTTGGTCCCAAATGCAAAGCAAATTCAGCCATACAGTTTATATGGCTAAACTTGCATCACACAGACATTGCGTGTGATCTGTACAGCAATGGCATCGCACAAGTGTGAACTGGCCCTAACTCTGATACTAAAATCTAGTGGAACCAATTGCCTTCAGAAGTCACCTAATTAGTAAATAGTCTACCTGTGTGTAATGTGATCTCAGTATAAATACAGCTGTTCTGTGAAGCCCTCAGAGGTTTGTTAGAGAACCTTAAAGCGGAGTTTCACCCTGGGAATACTTTTTTTAATAAAAATACTCTCGGGACAGTCAGGGCTAGTGCATTCCACAATGGATAGCCTCTGATCTGTCCCGGGTTGCACTTACCTTTTAGAAGAAATACTTACCTTGAAAAAGTATTCTCCAGCGCTGCCATCTCAGGTGTGGGCAGCTTGAAGCCAGAGTGTCCTCTTCTGTGTCCTCTTCTGTGTCCTCTTCTGTGTCCTCTTCTGTGTCCTCTTCTGTGTCCTCTTCTGTGTCCTCTTCTGTGTCCTCTTCTGTGTCCTCTTCTGTGTCCTCTTCTGTGTCCTCTTCTGTGTCCTCTTCTGTGTCCTCTTCTGTGTCCTCTTCTGTGTCCTCTTCTGTGTCCTCTTCTGTGTCCTCTTCTGTGTCCTCTTCTGTGTCCTCTTCTGTGTCCTCTTCTGTGTCCTCTTCTGTGTCCTCTTCTGTGTCCTCTTCTGTGTCCTCTTCTGTGTCCTCTTCTGTGTCCTCTTCTGTGTCCTCTTCTGTGTCCTCTTCTGTGTCCTCTTCTGTGTCCTCTTCTGTGTCCTCTTCTGTGTCCTCTTCTGTGTCCTCTTCTGTGTCCTCTTCTGTGTCCTCTTCTGTGTCCTCTTCTGTGTCCTCTTCTGTGTCCTCTTCTGTCCCACAATGCACTGCACCGGCCCCGCCGTCACTTCCGGGGGGCCGCAGCGTCATCCCTGCACAGCTTCTGGGCATGCCCAGAAGCTGTTTAGCAAGGTATGACGCCGCCCGCACCGGAACTGACGTCGGGGCCGGTGCAGGCGCATTGATTCCTGGGAGCGATGACGTTCAGCTCCCAGGAATCATTGCAGGCCAGGAAGTGATGACGGGCCGCGGCCGCCGAGGGGAGGAAGAGGAAGCAAGGCGAGTATATTATCTTCTAATCCAAGGTAAGTAAAAATAAAAAAAAAATACGATTATCCATTTCTTTTTAAGGTGACCCGGAGCAAGAAGATGAACAGAAGAGTAATTTTAGGGTGGAACTCCACTTTAAGCCTCGTACACGCAACAAATTTATGCCAACCGGTCATTCGTCTGTCTATTGTCCAGAGTGGTGTTTGTTGGTTGGAATGTGCTCTAGACTGCGCCCGAATTTTGTCGACCGGCAGAATTCTACTTCAGAAGTGATGTCATGTGTTGGTTTGCTTTCTTTGTGTTCTTTCTTCACTGAGCATGCCCAGTCTTGCTCATAAGATTTTTCCCTGTCGAAATCTGTACTGACTGCACGAAAATCGGACGTGGACAAAAATTTTATAGGCTGCACACCAGAATTTTTTCAGCCGAAAGGTCGGAGTCGGTTGTCAAGAGCATCATACTAACAAGCCGATTATCGGCCGATCGGACGTTGGCCGAAAATTCACGGCCAACAATCGTTGCGTGTGTACGGGGCTTTAGTGAACAAACACCATCATGTAGGCCAGTGGTTCTCAACTCCGGTCCTCAGGACCCACCAGGTTTGCAAGATAACTAAATTACATCACAGGTGATCTCATTTGCTGCTCAGTGATTGCAGTATTATAGTCTGCATCTCCCCAAGGTGATACTTCAAATCTGGCCTGTTAGTGGGCCCCGAGGGCCGGAGTTGAGGACCACTGATGTAGGCCAAGGAACACACCAGACAGGTCAGGGATAAAGTTGTGGAGAAGTTTGAAGCAGGGTTAGGTTATAAAAAAAATCTCCCAAGCTTTGAACATCTCACGAAGCGCTGTTCAACATCCATCATCCGAAAATGGGAAGGGTATGGCACAACTGCAACCCTACCAAGACATGGCCGTCCACCTAAACCAGGGATCCTCAAAACTACGGCCCTCCAGCTGTTGCAGAACTACACATCCCATGAGGCTTTGTAAAACTGACATTCACAGACATGACTAGGCATGATGGGAATTGTAGTTCCTGAACAGCTGGAGGGCCATAGTTTGAAGACCCCTGACCTAAACTGACCGGCCGGGCAAGGAGAGCATTCATTAGAGAAGCAGCCAAGAGGCCCATGGGAACTCTGGAGCAGCTGCAGAGATCTACAGCTCAGGTGGGAGAATCTGTCCACAGGACAACTATTAGTCGTGCGCTCCACAAATCTGCCCTTTATGGAAGAGTGGCAACAAAAAAGCCATAGGAAGTCCTGTTTGCAATTTGGGAGAAGCCATATGGAGGACACAGCAAAACATCAGGGAGAAGGAGCTCTGGTCAGATGAGACTATAATTTAACTTTTTGGCCTAAATGCAAAATGTGTGACGGGAAACGAACTCTGCACATCACCCGACACACACCATCCCCACTGTGAAACATGGTGGTGGCAGCATCATGTTGTGGGGGTGCTTTTCTAAAGCAAGGACAGGGAAGCTGGTCAGAGTTGATGGGAAGATGGATGGAGCCAAATACAGGGCAATCTTAGAAGAAAACCTGTTAAGAGTCTGCAAAAGACCTGAGACTGGGGCGGAGGTTCATCTTCCAGCAGGACAACGACCCGAAACATCCAGCCAGAGCTACAATGGAATGGTTTACATCAGTGTTTCTCAACTCCGGTCCTCAGGACCCACTAACAGGCCAGGTTTGCAAGATAACTGAAATACATCACAGGTGATATAATTTGCTGCTCAGTGATTGCAGTATTCTAGTCTGCTTCTCCCCAAGGTAATACTTAAAACTTAGTGGGTCCTGAGGACTGGAGTTGAGAACCACTGCTTTAGATCAAAGCATATTCGTGTGTTAGAATGGCCCAGTCACAGTCCAGACCTAAAATCCCATTGAGAATCTGTGGCAAGACTTGGAAATTGCTGTTCACAGACGCTCTCCATCCAATCTGGCAGAGCTTGAGATATTTTGCAAAGAAGAATGGGCAAAAATGTCCCTCTCTAGATGTGCAAAGCTGGTAGAGACATCCCCAAAAAGACTTGCAGCTGTAATTGCAGGGAAAGGCGGTTCTACAAAGTATTGACTTCCGGGGGGTGAATACAAATGCAGCCACACTTTTCACAGATTTATTTGTAAATAAAATGTTGAAAACCATTTAGGCCCCGTTCACATAGGGGCGATCCGAGGTCGCGGTGCGAGCAGCGCGCCGCGACCTTGGAGCGGCCGGCACAGACTTCATAACATTGAAGTCTATGACGGTCGCTCCGGGTCGCCCCAAAGAAGCTCCGGACCCTTTTTCTAAGTCGGAGCGACTTGTGTCGCTCCTATTAGAACGGGTCCACAGCTTCTCTATGGAAGGCGACCTACGGCGACCTGTGAGGTGACCAGGTCGCCTCACAGGTCGCCTCAGTGTGAACGGGGACTTATCATTTTCCTTCCACTTCACAATTATGGCCACTTTGTTTTGGTCTATCACATAAAATCCCAATAAAATACATTTGCATTTTTGGTTGTAACGTGACAAAATGTGGAAAATTTAAAGGGTTATGAATACTTTTTCAAGGCACTGTAGTATATACCCCTCCCCATACCTCTGACCCATCCAAACTCCCCTACTTTCCTCATTAGTCTCTCTACTCCCCAAGCCCTTGTCCCTTCAAACTTGAACCCCATAATACCCCTTTTCTAGTTGCCCCTTCTACAGCTGTCCACACTCACTAACCCCCCCCCCCCCCTCCCCAAAGCCCTTGGATCCCTAATACCTCTGTCCCATCCAAACCCCCCTCCTTCCCTTCCTCTTCCCTAGTTGCCCCTCGTACGTGCCCCTTCTGTAATGGCCATACATCACCCACAAAGCCCCCCAAGGCTTTTATTTTTCTTCTGCCGCGATTACATTAATCCCCCATTATTCTAGGAGATGACTTTCTATTGAAGTCAGATTTTATTGGGAGCCTCTGACCAGCAGATAAAGAGGTTGTCAATTTATGAATGGACATGGTGGTGTAGAGCTCGGGATATGGATGGGCATGGTGGTGTACAGCTTGGGTTATTGATGGACATTGTAGTGTATAGCTCAGTGTATGGGTGGGCATGGTGGTCTATTGCTCAGGGTATGGATGGACATGGTGGTGTACAGCTCGGGGTATGGATGGACATGGTGGTGTACAGCTCGGGGTATGGATGGGCATGGTGGTGTACAGCTCGGGGTATGGATGGGCATGGTGGTGTACAGCTTGGGGTATGGATGGGCATGGTGGTGTACAGCTCGGGGTATGGATGGGCATGGTGGTGTACAGCTCGGGGTATGGATGGGCATGGTGGTGTACAGCTCGGGGTATGGATGGGCATGGTGGTGTACAGCTCGGGGTATGGATGGACATGGTGGTGTACAGCTCGGGGTATGGATGGGCACAGTGGTGTACAGCTCGGGGTATGGATGGGCACGGTGGTGTACAGCTCGGGGTATGGATGGGCACGGTGGTGTACAGCTCGGGGTATGGATGGGCATTGTAGTGTAGAGCTCGGGGTATGGATGGGCATTGTAGTGTAGAGCTCGGGGTATGGATGGACACGGTGGTGTAGAGCTCGGGGTATGGATGGACACGGTGGTGTAGAGCTCGGGGTATGGATGGACACGGTGGTGTAGAGCTCGGGGTATGGATGGACACGGTGGTGTAGAGCTCGGGGTATGGATGGACACGGTGGTGTAGAGCTCGGGGTATGGATGGACATGGTGGTGTAGAGCTCGGGGTATGGATGGACATGGTGGTGTAGAGCAGATGGTATGGGTGGGCACGGTGGTGTAGAGCTTGGGGTATGGCTGGGCACGGTGGTGTAGAGCTCGGGGTATGGATGGACACGGTGGTGTAGAGCTCATGGTATGGCTGGACATGGTGGTGTACAGCTCATGGTATGGGTGGGCACGGTGGTGTAGAGCTCAGGGTATGGATGGACATGGTGGTGTAGAGCTCATGGTATGGGTGGGCACAGTGGTGTAGAGCTCGCGGTATGGATGGGCATGGTGGTGTAGAGCTCGGGGTATGGCTGGGCACGGTGGTATAGAGCTCGGAGTATGGATGGGCACGGTGGTGTAGAGCTCGGGGTATGGCTGGGCACGGTGGTATAGAGCTCGGGGTATGGCTGGGCACGGTGGTATAGAGCTCGGGGTATGGATTGGCATGGTGGTGTAGAGCTCGGGGTATGGATGGGCACGGTGGTGTAGAGCTCGGGGTATGGCTGGGCGCGGTGGTATAGAGCTCGGGGTATGGATTGGCATGGTGGTGTACGGCTCGGGGTATGGATGGGCATGGTGGTGTACGGCTCGGGGTATGGATGGGCACGGTGGTGTACAGCTCGGGGTATGGATGGGCATGGTGGTGTACAGCTCATGGTATGGGTGGGCACGGTGGTGTAGAGCTCGTGGTATGGATGGGCACGGTGGTGTACGGCTTGGGATATGGATGGGCATGGTGGATATAGTAGGGCCTGGTATGTAGGAGAGGGGAGATGCAGCTCCTCATGTCCCGTAGACTTCCTTCTCCTATAATGTATCCCCCCTTCCCCCTCCCTGGCTGACACTGGATGACAGGGGGACCCCGGCGCTGTGTCTCCAGTCATCTGATGTGTCCATACAATGCAGCAATGTCAGTGAGGAGGAGGGATGGCCCTGGTGTAGGCCTGGGCTGAATGCGGTATATTATCTCCCGGAAATCCAGGACACACTACAACCCTCCGCATTCCCCTCTATTAACCCGCTCACTGCCAGATCACCTCTGCCGGTGTACAACTTTCCCATGTGGACTCCCCTCCCCCCCCACCTTATATTTTATTTACATTTTACTGTCACTGTCCTGCTGAAGATTGCTTTATTTCCATGCACCCTCCTTTGCAGATAATGAGCGGCCTGTCATGTGACACGTCTTTTGTCGCCTTGTTTTCTGATCTAATCGGCTCTTCTGTTCTTACGAACTATGAGCTCTGGATGTATAATACGCCTGTGAGGCCTCATTCACACCGTCACTGGTTTATTTACCCCGAGGACATTTATACATGCATACAAACGCAGGAAATGACTTTTCAATTGTAACATTGACACAGGGGGGTTTACCTGCAGTTAGGGGAGATGGAATCTTGTGGGGATGATTTACTAAAACTGGAGAGTGCAAAATCTGCAGCAGCTCTGCATGGTAGCCAATCGGCTTCTAACTTCAGCTTGTTCAGTTAAGCTTTGGTAATAAAACCTGGAAGGTGATTGGTTTATATGCAGAGCTGCTCCAGATTGTGCACTCTCCAGTTTTTAATAACACCCCCTGTGTGTCAAGGATCTGTGTGAACATGACTACAAACATGCTTTGTAGCTCATTTACATCACAATCCCTGCGTTCAGCGTGCAGATCTGTATGTGCGTTTACATGCGTTCGTGGTGCATTTTCGTCAAGATTTTAAGGCTTTCCTTTTACTGAGTTGCATTTATGTTGGCTTTGTAGTGCGTTCACGATAATACATTTACTATGCATATGTGGCATTTAAAGTATTACTAAACTCAGGATCCTGCAGTCACTATACCTGATCTCCCCAGGATCCTGCAGTCACTATATCTGCTCTCCCCAGGATCCTGCAGTCACTGTATCTGCTCTCCCCAGGATCCTGCAGTCACTATATCTGCTCTCCCCAGGAGCCTGCAGTCACTATATCTGCTCTCCCCAGGAGCCTGCAGTCACTGTATCTGCTCTCCCCAGGAGCCTGCAGTCACTATATCTGATCTCCCCAGGAGCCTGCAGTCACTATATCTGATCTCCCCAGGAGCCTGCAGTCACTGTATCTGATCTCCCCAGGAGCCTGCAGTCACTGTATCTGCTCTCCCCAGGAGCCTGCAGTCACTGTATCTGCTCTCCCCAGGAGCCTGCAGTCACTATATCTGCTCTCCCCAGGAGCCTGCAGTCACTATATCTGATCTCCCCAGGAGCCTGCAGTCACTATATCTGATCTCCCCAGGAGCCTGCAGTCACTATATCTGCTCTCCCCAGGAGCCTGCAGTCACTGTATCTGCTCTCCCCAGGAGCCTGCAGTCACTATATCTGATCTCCCCAGGAGCCTGCAGTCACTATATCTGATCTCCCCAGGAGCCTGCAGTCACTGTATCTGATCTCCCCAGGAGCCTGCAGTCACTGTATCTGCTCTCCCCAGGAGCCTGCAGTCACTGTATCTGCTCTCCCCAGGAGCCTGCAGTCACTGTATCTGCTCTCCCCAGGAGCCTGCAGTCACTATATCTGATCTCCCCAGGAGCCTGCAGTCACTATATCTGATCTCCCCAGGAGCCTGCAGTCACTATATCTGATCTCCCCAGGAGCCTGCAGTCACTATATCTGATCTCCCCAGGAGCCTGCAGTCACTATATCTGATCTCCCCAGGAGCCTGCAGTCACTATATCTGATCTCCCCAGGAGCCTGCAGTCACTATATCTGATCTCCCCAGGAGCCTGCAGTCACTATATCTGATCTCCCCAGGAGCCTGCAGTCACTATATCTGATCTCCCCAGGAGCCTGCAGTCACTATATCTGCTCTCCCCCAGGAGCCCGCTGTCACTATATCTGCTCTCCCCCAGGAGCCCGCAGTCACTATATCTGCTCTCCCCCAGGAGCCCGCAGTCACTATATCTGCTCTCCCCCCAGGAGCCCGCAGTCACTATATCTGCTCTCCCCCAGGAGCCCGCAGTCACTATATCTGCTCTCCCCCAGGAGCCCGCAGTCACTATATCTGCTCTCCCCCAGGAGCCTGCATTCACTATATCTGATCTCCCCAGGAGCCCGCAGTCACTATATCTGATCTCCCAAGGACTCTGCATTCACTATATCTGATCTCCCCAGGAGCCTGCATTCACTATATCTGTTCTCCCAAGGACTCTGCAGTCACTATATCTGGTCTCCCCCAGGAGCCTGCAGTCACTATATCTGGTCTCCCCCAGGAGCCTGCAGTCACTATATCTGGTCTCCCCCAGGAGCCTGCAGTCACTATATCTGGTCTCCCCCAGGAGCCTGCAGTCACTATATCTGGTCTCCCCCAGGAGCCTGCAGTCACTATATCTGGTCTCCCCCAGGAGCCTGCAGTCACTATATCTGGTCTCCCCCAGGAGCCTGCAGTCACTATATCTGGTCTCCCCCAGTACACAGAACATGGACATGTGATTTAGTAAATATAAACTGCTAAATACCTTTTCTCATTAGCATTTAGAGTAGTCTTGTGACTTCTATCTGTTTCTGGCCAAGCACTGCTTGTAAGAGAAGTTTTCTGACACCTATGACATTGCAGGACCCCTGCCAGTGTTTATTGGCCCTGTGCTGATCACATACACCCTCCACTGAACAAAAAAAAAACCTCTAGCAATACACACCAAACTGAGCATGTGCAGCCTGACTCTATTATCAGGAAATTATTAGGAGGGAGGATCAGAGAAGACAGGATCAAACAGAATTTTTACACAATGTGCAGAATTAACCCTTGAAGTTCCACAGTGAGTATAACCGGCATGCTTTCCTGCAAATACAGACTGATTTTACTGTTGTGGGTTTAGTAACACTTTAAAAAAAAACAGACTTGACTGTATCTGGTGTAAAAGAGCCCCCAGGCTGGGATCACACTATTGCTCATTGGATGTGGGTTTCTCCGCATTCAATTCACATGTCAGGAGACTTTGACCGGCTCTCAATAGAGCCGATTCACACAGCCCTGGGACGGCTGCAGAGCAGTTTGCAGAAGAGTCCTGTGTGTCTACTGGTCCATTTCAGGTCCAAATTTAGCCAAAAATTTGGACCTGAAAGGGTAAACAGAGAAGCATCGGAAGCCCTGCTGCAAGCTGCGCCGTACACAGTGTGAATCAGCCTCAACCTCTTCCTTAAAGCCGGGAGGCGGCCAGTCAGGTCATGTGGTTGGCTGTTACAGCAGTCACATGATCAGAAAGCTCTTGATCGTAGGTATGCATTGGGAGCTTATTGATCCCTGCGGTCTACCATGCTAAAAATGCGCTCTGAGCACAGTAGGTTGTAAACACGAGGCCACATATATGCGTACAACAGGCGCCAAGAGGTTAAAGTAGAAATAAAGACAAAACCTTTTATTTTCATTTTGCATTTAGCAAGGGAGGGTTATATTTAAATTTTTTTTTTTTACTATCTCTTGGGTAGATTTACTGAAACTGGTGCACACAGAATCTGATTCAGCTCTGTATAGTAATCGGTCTGCTTCCAGGTTTAAGGCTCAATTCACATTTGTGGGATTTGTCATGCAACTTTGGACATAATGACAAGTTGCGGCCTCTGTGTTTCAATGGAAGCTGTTCAAATCTATGCGACTTATAGATGCAGCGACTTTAAAAAGGTTCCTGCACTACTTTGATGGGACTTTAATGCGACTTGGGCCCCATAGACTGCAATGTAAACTCTCTCAAAAGTCGCATCCCAATGAGATTTTGTGCAACAGCCAAAGTCAACAGTAAAGTCCCAATAGAAACCATACGCCTTAAACTCCATTCAAGCTTGTATGACACCCAAAGTCCTGCAACGCTGATGCAACTTTGGCTTTAACCAATGATAATGGTGCGGCGTCTGTAAGGGGGGCGGAGGCGGCGTCTGTAAGGGGGGCCGAGGCGGCGTCTGTAAGGGGGGCCGAGGCGGCGTCTGTAAGGGGGGCCGAGGCGGCGTCTGTACGGCGGGGCGGAGGCGGCGTCTGTAAGGGGGGCGGAGGCGGCGTCTGTAAGGGGGGCGGAGGCGCCTGGTGCGGCGTCTGTAAGGGGGGCGGAGGCGCCTGGTGCGGCGTCTGTAAGGGGGGCGGAGGCGCCTGGTGCGGCGTCTGTAAGGGGGGCGGAGGCGCCTGGAGCGGCGCCTGTAAGGGGGCGGAGGCGCCTGGAGCGGCGGCTCTAAACCTCCAGTATGCATGAGATAAAGCAGGAAAAGGTGTAAAACGTATTTTATACTTCCCAGGGTTTATCTGCATTTATAACAGGTTTACACAGTAGTGCCAGTGTGAATAAGGCCTAGCACTGGGGCATTGCTGAAGAGCTGCCATCGCACACTAGGAGGATATTTACTAAAACTGGAGAGTGCAAAATCTGCTGCAGCTGTGCATGGTAGCCAATTGACTTCTAACTTCAGCTTATTTAATTATTCTTTGACAATAAGACCTCATGCACACGGGGAGTTTGAAAAAAAAGAGCTGCAAATCCAGTTCTAACGCCAGGAAAAGGCAGCTGTAAAAACACGCTTTTAGAAGCATTTTTGTATTGGCATTAATGCACGTATTTATTAGCCAAGTTTAGCGGCTTTTCTCTGCCCTCTTCTATTTTCCAACCTCAAATCCAACTATTCTACAGCTTAAAAACGTCTGACGTGACCAAACCCTGTATGCGGCCTTTAGCAGCGTCAGGCGTTTGTACAGCTTAACGCTGCTGCTCCAGAACGCCCTGGGTTTTTTGTACAGCTTAAAAACGCCTATGCCACTTACAGCTCCTAAAAGCCTGTGTGTGCATAAGGCCATAGAATCACATGGAGGGGCCTTCTTAACCACTTAAGCCCCGGAAGATATTTTACCCCCTTCCTGACCAGGGGGTATTTTGCGATTCGGCACTGTGTAACTTTAACGGACAATTGCGCGGTCGTGCGACGCTGTACCTAAACAAATTTGATGTCCTTTTTTTCCCACAAACAGAGTTTTCTTTTGGTGGTATTTGATCACCTGTGCGATTTTTTTTTTTTTTTTTTTTTTTTTTTTTTTTTTTTTTTTTAATCATGCGCTATAAACAAAAAAAAGAGCATCAATTTTGCAAAAACAATAATATTTTTCACATTTTTTTTTATATGAAATTCCCCAAAAAAAAGTAAAAATCAAAATTTTTTTTAAAATTTTCGGCCAATTTGTTTTATGCTACATATGTTTGGTAAAAAAAATCGCAAAAAGTGTATCGCGTTTACTAACAAAGGGAAAGATTTTTGTCATTTTTTTTTTTTTTTTTTTTTACGCGTAATGGGGATCTGCAATTTTCTTTGCTGTACTGTGACATTGCGGTGGACAGATCGGACCCTTGACTGACATTTATGACACTTTTGGGGTTACCAGTGACATTTCTACAGTAATCAGTGCTATACATATGCACTGTTACTGTAAAATTACACTGGCAGTGAAGGGGTTAACTTTATTTGAGAGGGAGGGGTGGTGTGTGTCCCTAGGGTCGTGATTCTAACTGTGATTGGCTGTGGGTTAAGCTGTAGAAACAGTGATCAACGGTCCTACATAGTAGAACCGTATGATCAGTGTTTCTACACAGGGGAGAATGACAGGCGGCTTGTTTACATCAGCCGCCTGCCTTTCTCCCTCTCCACCGACGATCGCCGAGTGACCGGCGGACATCGGGTCCGCCGGTCACACGCGCGGGGGGGGGTCCGTGACCGCGTGGGAGCGCGCCTCCGGCGGCGCGCGCTCGCTCCCCAGAGCCTCACAGGCTAGTGACGTATATATACGTCACTTTGCCTGTGAGGGGCTGACCGCCGACGTATATGTACTTGCGGCGGTCGGCAAGTTGTTAAACTGCAAATAAAAACATCTGACAAACATGTGACGCTCCTAAAAGCAGCTGTAAAAACGCCCTGTGTGGATGAGGCCTAAAACCTGGAAGCTGATTGGCTTCTTTGCAGAGCTGCACCAGATTTGTCACTCTCCAGCTCTAGTAAATCATCCCCACTGCAGATTGCTGGTCTATGCAAGTCTAGCCTCATCTACATTGAGGTTGATCTGAGAAATGTGAAGGGAAACGGTGTGCCGTGTTCAGGGTCAGTGGTTAGCACGGTCTGTGACCTCTCAGGAATCAAGAATGTTGAGTGGGGTATGTGAGGGGGGGTGGTTAACCAAGGTGGCCTGGACAAGTGTTGTGTTTTTTTTTTTTTTTTTCTTTTGCATGATCAGAAAACCTTCAAAGATCCCAGGAGATAGATCAGCATTAATCACTCCCTGCCTTCATTTAATATTTGTTTCTATAGGTCTATGAAGGTGGCAATTATGTATACCACAATGATCCCTATTGTTCAGGTATTCTCCATAGTACTCCTCTTTGTGTCATCTGTTGACTTTGGTTTGGTGCAGTGCAATAGTTAAACATAAACTTCGCTGGAGGAAAATAAGTTAGGGCTGGTTACTCTGAAAATATTAATTCTTTTGTCCCCATTCCTGTTTTTGCACTTGGTTGCCTTTCCTGTGGAAGGTGTGATCTGGGCCTGTTGTCCCGGCAGAGTCATCTGTGTATCTGGATGGTGATTTGCTGTGAACTTTTCCTTTACTAGACATTTAACAGTTTTGTCTCCTGTCATGACCATTAAACAGGGTGCATATGCATAGAATAACGAAGGTGCAACGGCACATAGAATACAATTGATTTTTATGTGCTCCTTATGCGAAATACATGTATGGAGGTCTGCAGCATATGTGCATTGTTATGCAGCGCACATCACGGCAGCGCGTATCGCTACCCCCGCACATCACGGCAGCGCGTATCGCTACCCCCGCACATCACGGCAGCGCGTATCGCTACCCCCGCACATCACGGCAGCGCGTATCGCTACCCCCGCACATCACGGCAGCGCGTATCGCTACCCCCGCACATCACGGCAGCGCGTATCGCTACCCCCGCACATCACGGCAGCGCGTATCGCTGCACCGCTCATCACGGCAGCACATATCGCTGCACCGCTCATCACAGCAGCGCATACCACTACGCCGCTCCTCACCGTAGCACATATCACTACATTGCACATCACAGCAGCGCATATCGCTGCAACGCTCCTCGCGGCAGCGCATATCGCTGCAACGCTCCTCGCGGCAGCGCATATCGCTGCAACGCTCCTCGCGGCAGCGCATATCGCTGCAACGCTCCTCGCGGCAGCGCATATCGCTGCAACGCTCCTCGCGGCAGCGCATATCGCTGCAACGCTCCTCGCGGCAGCGCTCCTCGCTGCAGCGCTCCTCGCGGCAGCGCATATCGCTGCACCTTACCACATCGCTGCGCCGCTCATCGCCGCGACAGCGCACATCGCCGCGCCGCTCATCACCGCAGCAGCGCACGTCGCTATAGCTCACGGCAGCGCACGTCGCTATAGCTCACGGCAGCGCACGTCGCTATAGCTCACGGCAGCGCACGTCGCTATAGCTCACGGCAGCGCACGTCGCTATAGCTCACGGCAGCGCACGTCGCACATCGCTCACGGCAGCGCACGTCGCACATCGCTCACGGCAGCGCACGTCGCACATCGCTCACGGCAGCGCACGTCGCACATCGCTCACGGCAGCGCACGTCGCTATAGCTCACGGCAGCGCACGTCGCTATAGCTCACGGCAGCGCACGTCGCTATACTTCACCTCACCGCACAGCAACACATACAAAGTTAAAGTGGAACTAAACTGTATCTGAGCACCACAAACTGAAACTGGTATTTAAAGTGATAAAAAAATAAAAACTGATTTTAATAAAACCTGTTACATGCTCTGTGTAATGGTTTTTGCTCAGAACAGCCCCGATCCTCCTCTTCTGAGGCTCCCTGATGGCAATTCTGGCCCCTCCCGCCTGCCGTGTGCCCCCACAGCAAACAGCCAAGCAGGCTTGCTCCCCAGCCGCTGCTCTTCGTATCTATTGACACACAACAGCGGCTTGGCCCCCTCACTCTTCTCATTGGCTCACTGTCGGTGATTGACAGCAGCAGGAGCCAATGGCTGAGGAGGGTGAGTTCCTGCGCACATCACTGGATCGTGATGGGGCTCAGGTAAGTATTGGGGGTGGCTGCTGCACAGGTTTTTTACCTTCATGCATAGGATGTATGGAAGTAAAATACTGAGCCTTTAACAACCTCTTTAATGTATTAATATTCAATGTAAACTCCCTTATCCAGCAATGTCTTTATTTTGGTAGGAAATTGCTTTAAACCCACCCTCCCCCATTTATAGCTGTGGCCATCTTGAGATAGCAGATGATTTAATGTAGCATTTACTGGGTTTCTTCTACCTTTAGCTCAGATATGCAGACAGGAGGGTGTACGTAGCTAAGAAAGCCCTTGCTCCCTTCCTGAAGACTCCTGGGATGTATGACATCACTTTGGCATTGGCCTAAAACCAGGAAGCAACTGAAGAAAAGGGGGGGGGGGGGGTTGAAACAAATACCTTTCTAGCTATTTATTAATGCTAGCTGCATAAAAATTAAAAATAGTTCATGTTAATTGAGAGAGTGAAGTTCAACTTCACAATGTTCCAGATGTAGGGATGACAAACTGGGCGGCTTGGGAGCAAGCCCACAAGGGTGCCCCCAGGGAAAGTGGCTTACACTGGAAGCACTAGTCAAAGAGGAGAGGCCTGGAGTGTTGGCAGGAGGACCCCCGAAAAGGAGGATTGGGGCTGCTCTGTGCAAAGCCATTACACAGAGCAGGTAAGTATAATTTTATTTATTACAATCCCTTTAAGCCCCTTGAACACAGGGCTGACTATCGTCTTTGTGTCCATCTCAGCATGCAGTGTCCGGCCATGCTGCTTGCAGCCTGTCAGTCTATGGCAGGTCTTTGGTCTTCCAGGTATTCATCCTCAAACACACAGGGCCCTAAATGCAAGCCCCACTCTCTACAGTGTCCATCCATAGACTTTGACAGGCTACTGACAAAGGGGCTGGACTTCTATGGGGGTGTTCGTCAAAGAGGAGGAGCCACCAGGGAACCCCAGCAGAGGAGGATTGGGGCTGCTCTGTGCAATACAATTACACAGAGCAGGTAGTTATAACATGTTTTAATTTAAAAAAATGAAAGCTTTAATATCTCTTTAATAACTTTTAATGTGTAATATCTGAGTTAGAGATTTTTTTTTGGAGTCACGTTAACGTTTTGTGCAGTTGTGAAATGGCAAGAATTTGCCTTAAAGGGAAGGTTAGCAATAAATGAAATGGAAATTCAATATTTTAAAGCTTACGTATGCACTGACCTTAACGGGTGCAGCCATTTGTTAGTAGAATGTCAGCGCAGTGCGGTTATGGAAGATGTACAGGGAATGTGCGTAAAATTGCAAATGTTTACGTAGCGCGCAAAAATGGGTATTTTTATTGTGGATTTACTTCAGTGCCCGCCATTCTTATTCTTGGCACTTCTATGCACCTAGCTAGTGTAACAGCACAGCACTGGGTAACTTTAGTGCAGTGGTCCTCAACTCCGGTCCTCGGGACCCACTAACAGGCCAGGTTTGCAAGATAACTAAATTGCATCACAGGAGATCTCATTTGCTGCTCGGTGATTGCAGTATTCTAGTCTGCATCTCCCCAAGGTAATACCTAAAATCTGGCCTGTTAGTGGGCCCTGAGGACCGGAGTTGAGGCCCATTGCTTTAGTGTTCAGATTTAAAGCTTTACTGCAGCTTTGCTATCACTTTAAAAGCGGAACTTCACCCAAAAGGGGGAGTTCTGCTTATTTGCATCCTCCCCCTTGTCAAAACCAGGTACCCGCTCCCCCCCCACCCCCTCCAAAAAAAAAAAAAACCGCCAAGTGTGGGGGTAGTGGGTACCAGGTTTTGATGAGTACCTGCTCCCACTTCTAGCTCAGATTGCCGCTGCGGTCTGGGTTGGCAGTTCGGCCTCTTCCTCCTGCAGTCTTCTGGGACACATTACAGGACCCAGAAGACTACGGATCTACAGTCTGGGCCTGAGCATGCATTGTTGGGAACCAGCGGTGAAGCCACATGGCTTCACTTCCTGTTTCCCTTACTTGAGATGCCGCCAGCAGCACACAGGAGCTGATTGAAGAATCATCTTGGGTAAGGACATCGCTGGATCCCTGGACAGATAAGTGTCCTTATATTAACCACTTAAGCCCCGGAAGATTTTACCCCCTTCCTGACCAGGGGGTATTTTGCGATTCAGCACTGCGTGACTTTAACGGACAAGTGCGCGGTCGTGCGACGCTGTACCTAAACAAATTTGACGTCCTTTTTTCCCCACAAACAGAGCTTTCTTTTGGTGGTATTTGATCACCTGTGCGATTTTTTTTTTTTTTTTTTTTTTTTTTTTTTTTTTTTTTGATCACGCGCTATAAACAAAAAAGAGCATCAATTTTGCAAAAATAACAATATTTTTCACATTTTTTTAATATGAAATTCCCCCCCAAAAAAAGTAAAAAATCAAATTTTTTTATCATTTTAGGCCAATTTGTTTTCTGCTACATATTTTTGGTAAAAAAAAAACACAATAAGCGTATTTTGATTGGTTTGCGCAAAAGTTATTGCGTTTACTAACAAAGGGAAAGATTTCTGTTGTTTTTGGTGTTTTTTTTTTTAACGTAGTTTTTTTTTAACGAGTAATATCTGCGATCTGCGTTTTTTTTTTTTTTTTTTTTTTTTGCGGTACTGCGACATTGCGGCGGACAGATCGGACCCTTGACTGACATTTTTGACACTTTTGGGGGTACCAGTGACATTACTGCAGTAATCAGTGCTATACATATGCGCTGTTACTGTAATAATGTCACTGGCAGGGAAGGGGTTAACTTTATTGGTGATCAAGGGGTTAATGTATGCCTGGTGCTTACTAACGTGTGTGGGGGGAGGGGACTGAGTGACACAGGGACAGATCGCATGTTCAGCTATGCTGAACCCTGCAATCTGACCCTGCCTGTCACTGAGGAGATCCACCCACTTTGTTTACACAAGCGGGCGGATCTCCAGACTCGATGCCCCGACGATCGGGGAAGAGCAGCGGCGATCGCCTCTGCTCCTCCCCTGGCCCGGCTCCTGCTGTGACTGAAAACAGCGGGAGCGGAGCCTCCGGCGGTGCGCGCGCGCCGCCGAGAAGGGGGAGTGTCTGGCGATGTAGGTCTACGTCGTCAGACCTACAAGAGCCACTTTGCCGCAGTAGAGCTCTAGTGAGCAGCGACAAAGTGGTTAAAAGCAGAACTTCACCCAAAAGGGGAAGTTCTGCTTATTTGCATCCTCCCCCTTGTCAAAACCAGGTACCCGCTCCCCCATACCCCCCCACCCCCTCCCCCGCCTCCAAAAAAAAAGAAACCGCCAAGTGTGGGGGTAGTGGGTACCAGGTTTTGATGAGTACCTGCTCCCACTTCTGGCTAAGATCGCCGCTGCGGTCTGGGTTGGTAGTTCGGCCTCTTCCTCCCCCCCCCCCCCCCCCCCCCCCCTTGCAGTCTTCTGGGACACATTACAGGACCCAGAAGACTACGGGATCTACAGTCTGGGCCTGAGCATGCATTGTTGGGAACCAGCGGTGAAGCCACATGGCTTCACTTCCTGTTTCCCTTACTTGAGATGCCGCCAGCAGCACACAGGAGCTGATTGAAGAATCATCTCGGGTAAGGACATTGCTGGATCCCTGGACAGGTAAGTGTCCTTATATTCAAAGTCAACAGCTACAATATTTGTAGCTGCTGTTTTTTTTTTTTTACTTTTAAGGTTTTAAGGGGGGAGCCTGGAGCTCCTTATTACATAGGTTTTTGGCCCAAGCAAACTATTTCCCTTTACTAATACATGTGTCCGCTGTCATATAAACTGTCAGCCTCAGCTACACACAGTATACAGCCCTGTGTTTGAGCAGTGATAAGGGGATTTCCTTTTTCAATCTAAAAATAGTGCTGCGCTACAAACAAAACTACACCACACAAATTATTTATATACAGATAGATTCCTGCAAACAATAAAAACAAATCATTTATTCAGGGCAGATAATCCCATCTCCATATTCCTCAATCCTTCGAAGTGTAGACCATATATAACAAGTGCAAAATAAGACCATGCATGTGATCAAAAATAATTAAAATACATGTATTATACAGGATTTATATAGCGCCAACAGTTTGCCCAGTGCTTAACAAAATGAGGGCAGACAATACAGTTAAAATACAGTTTGGAACAAGAGCAATCAGAGGGCCCCTGCTCATTAGAGCTTACAATCTAAAAGGGAAGGTCAATTGATACAAAAGGTAATAGCTGTGGGGGATGAGCTGATGAAAGAAAGTGAAACAGTGTTATTAGTAGCCGGGTAGGCTTATTTAAAGAGAAGGGTTTTCAGGGATTGTCTAAAGATGGATAGATTAGGGGACAGTCGGACAGATTGGGGTAGAGAGTTCCAAAGAATGGGAGAAGCTCTGGAGAAATCCTGGAGGCGAGCATGGGAAGAGGTGACAAGGGAGCTAGAGAGCAGGGGGTCTTGGGAGGACCAAAGAGAACGCTTGGTTGATATTTTGAGATCAGGTGAGTGGTGTAGCTGGGGGCAGAGCTGTGGATGGCTTTGTAAACTATTGTTAGTACATTGAATTTTATTCGTTGGGTGAGTGGAAGCCAGTGAAGGGATTGGCAGAAAGGGGTGGAGGGATTGGCAGAGAGGGGTGGAGGAAGCCAGTGGAGGGATTGGCAGAGAGGGGGCGGAGGAAGCCAGTGGAGGGATTGGCAGAGAGGGGCGGAGGAAGCCAGTGGAGGGATTGGCAGAGAGGGCGGAGGAAGCCAGTGGAGGGATTGGCAGAGATGGGCGGAGGAAGCCAGTAAAGGGATTGGCAGAGAGGGGCGGAGGAAGCCAGTAAAGGGATTGGCAGAGAGGGGTGCAGGAAGCCAGTAAAGGGATTGGCAGAGAGGGGTGCAGGAAGCCAGTGGAGGGATTGGCAGAGAGGGGTGCAGGAAGCCAGTAAAGGGATTGGCAGAGAGGGGTGGAGGAAGCCAGTGGAGGGATTGGCAGAGAGGGGTGGAGGAAGCCAGTAAAGGGATTGGCAGAGAGGGGTGGAGGAAGCCAGTGGAGGGATTGGCAGAGAGGGGTGGAGGAAGCCAGTGGAGGGATTGGCAGAGAGGGGTGGAGGAAGCCAGTGGAGGGATTGGCAGAGAGGGGCGGAGGAAGCCAGTAAAGGGATTGGCAGAGAGGGACGGAGGAAGCCAGTAAAGGGATTGGCAGAGAGGGGCGGAGGAAGCCAGTGGAGGGATTGGCAGAGAGGGGCGGAGGAAGCCAGTGGAGGGATTGGCAGAGAGGGGCGGAGGAAGCCAGTGGAGGGATTGGCAGAGAGGGGCGGAGGAAGCCAGTGGAGGGATTGGCAGAGAGGGGCGGAGGAAGCCAGTGGAGGGATTGGCAGAGAGGGGCGGAGGAAGCCAGTGGAGGGATTGGCAGAGAGGGGCGGAGGAAGCCAGTGGAGGGATTGGCAGAGAGGGGCGGAGGAAGCCAGTGGAGGGATTGGCAGAGAGGGGCGGAGGAAGGCAGAGAGGGGCGGAGGAAGCCAGTGGAGGGATTGGCAGAGAGGGGCGGAGGAAGCCAGTGGAGGGATTGGCAGAGAGGGGCGGAGGAAGCCAGTGGAGGGATTGGCAGAGAGGGGCGGAGGAAGCCAGTGGAGGGATTGGCAGAGAGGGGCGGAGGAAGCCAGTGGAGGGATTGGCAGAGAGGGGCGGAGGAAGCCAGTGGAGGGATTGGCAGAGAGGGGCGGAGGAAGCCAGTGGAGGGATTGGCAGAGAGGGGCGGAGGAAGCCAGTGGAGGGATTGACAGATAGGGGCGGAGGAAGCCAGTGGAGGGATTGACAGAGAGGGGCGGAGGAAGCCAGTGGAGGGATTGGCAGAGAGGGGCGGAGGAAGCCAGTGGAGGGATTGGCAGAGAGGGGCGGAGGAAGCCAGTGGAGGGATTGGCAGAGAGGGGCGGAGGAAGCCAGTGGAGGGATTGGCAGAGAGGGGCGGAGGAAGCCAGTAAAGGGATTGGCAGAGGGCTGGAGGGATTGGCAGAGAGGGGTGGAGGAAGCCAGTAAAGGGATTGGTAGAGGGCTGGAGGGATTGGCAGAGAGGGGTGGAGGAGGCCAGTAAAGGGATTGGTAGAGGGCTGGAGGGATTGGCAGAGGGGGGTGGAGGAGGCCAGTGGAGGGATTAGCAGAGGGGGGGGGGGGACACTGAATGGTTGGTAAGGTGGATAAGTCTTGCAGCAGCATTCATTGAAGGGGGGGGGGGTAATCTATGTAAAGTACATTGTACAGTGAAATAAGTCCACATCTGTGCTATTTAAGATGAACTGTGACAGTCTTCCCCATCACCGATCTCCTTAATTGTTCAAAGTTTACTCTTCCTTCTTCCTTAGTGGGGGTTTCAATAAACAAATCTGTGTGACCCCACAAAACTGCTCCCCCTCTTCCCCCTTCAGTTGAACTCTCACTTTCAGTAATGCAATCTTGCAATTAGTCTAGGTCAAAAAGTGCTAGTTAGCCTCTCCTGGGCTAGGGCAGTGGTATCCAATATGCCCCCCGATGATTGCTCCTTGTCTAGTCACCCCTCTCCTCTCATTGGTGTCCTGATATATGTAAAGAAAAACTCAAAGTGCTTATAGCGTTAAAAACGTCTCTTTATTAAAAACAAAACACTGGGTACTCAGAAGTTGCTGGTGCTCCTAGCTCGCCAGTCCTATATATGCATAAAACTCCTCTCTGATGGTCTTGTCCATGTGCACAACTGGTTGGCTCACACTCCAGGCTGCAGCATCACAGTTTATCCTAACCACTTCCGGACCGCCCACCGTGTATTTACGTCGGTACTTTCTTCTTTTTTTTTTTTTTTTAACAAACAAGGAGTGTTTTATTGAGAAAAAAACGTAACAATACAAGAAGCATTAAACAATAGTCATTAGTACATCGTGAGAGTCAAGAGCAATACAGCAAAAAAGGGAGGGAAACATGGGGGGGGGGGGGTACTCGTCCTGCCAATTTATATTACAAGGGATGTTTACATTGCTTGTAATAGGAATAAAAGTGATCAAAAATTTTTTTTTTTAATGGACAGTGTAAAAAAAAAAAAAAAAAATGGAAATGTTATATAGCAGAATGTGAAAATATATATTTTTTTTCAGAACTGTCGCTCTTTATAGCTCAAACAAAAATCGCAGAGGTGATCAAATACCACCAAAAGAGCTCTATTTATGGGGAAAAAAAAGGACATCAATTTTATTTGGGTACAGCGTTGCACAACCGCGCAATTTTCCGTTAAAGTGACAGTGCCGAATCGCAAAAAATGGCCAGGTCATTAAGGGGGCAAATATTTCTGGTCCCGAGCTGGTTAAGTGGTTAAATAGCACAGATGTGGACTTTATCATTTCACTGTATTTGTATTTTAATTTTTCTTTGATCACATGCATGGTATTTTGCACTTGTTATATACGGTATACACTTAGTAGGATTGAGGAATATGGGGGATGGGATTATCTGCCCTAAATGAATGATTTGTTTTTGTTTGCAGGAATCTATTTGTATATAAATAATTTGTGTGATATAGTTTTGTAGCGCAGCACTATTTTAAATTGAAACCTGCTCAGCACTTTTGAATGAGATGGTGATTGGTGCCTGCAGCTCTTGATTGACACACAGTTTTTTTTTTTGTAGTGGCTTTCAGGAGCCTTTGTTATCTAATGGGGTCCCTTCCCAGAATAAAATAAAGTCTGGCTAAGTGCTGCTCATCCATTCTCAGGAAGCTTTGTATTTTAATTAGTGAATTGAAGGCTTCCTCTGATTGGCTGAGGTGGACAGAGAATGTCCCAATCTTCACTTCAGCCATTTACAGGAAGCCTTTTATTCATTGATAAAAATACAAAGCGCTCAGCCGGTGTTGTAAAATTTTGTCGGACCCGTGAAAAAATCGGACCTCGTCACTTCCGGCTGGTGCGCATGCGCACAAGGTCCAAGGAAATTCTAAGACTTGGCGAACAGCTGATTGAGAGGAGGAGGGGCTGAGGAGGGACGCACACACCGCAGCGGGAAAATTGCTGTCACGGGCGAACCAAAGCTGCTAGAGACCCCAAAATTATATCACAGGTAGCCAAAACGCTCCCCTATAGCTGATAGAAATTTGGGGTCCCGGGGATGAAAGGGCGTGGAGTAGTGACCCCGTGGGTCTCGGGGATGAAAGGGCGCGGAGCAGTGACCCCGAGAACCGGGGACCACTGCTCCGCACCCTTTCATCCCCGAGACCCCAAAATTTTAACACCTGTAGGGGAGCGTCTTGGCTACCTGCGATACAATTTTGGGGTCTCTAGCACATATGGTTCGCCCGTGACAGCAATTTTCCCGCGGCGGTGTGTGCGTCCCACCTCAGCCCCTCCTCCTCTCAATCAGCTGTTCTCTAAGTCTAAGAATTTCCTCGGACCTTGTGCGCATGCGCACCGGGGCTCGCACCAGCCGGAAGTGATGAGGTCCGGAATTTTCATGGGTCCGATTAAAATTTTAGAACACCGGACTTGATTTTATTCTGGGACAGGAAGTCCCCATACCACTGCTGAAACACAGCGCTGTATAATGCAGGGATCCTCAAACTACGGCCCTGCAGAACTACACATCCCATGAGGCATTGTAGAACTCTGACATTCACAGACATGACTAAGCTTGATGGGGATTGTAGTTCCTGAACAACTGGAGGGCCGTAGTTTGAAGACCCCTGCTGGCAGTGACCATGTGTTTGTAAGGGAAATAGTTTGTTTAGGCCAGCGTGGCCCAAATTAACTATTTAACACCGCATTCACACTGAAGCGGCATGACTTCGGGGGCAACCTTCATAAAAATTAATGTCTATGCAAGTCGCTCCAGGTCGCCCCGAAGTAGTACAGGAGCCTTTTTCTAAGTCGGGGCGACTTGTGTCACTCCTATTAGAACGGGTCCTGTACCGCACAATGGGACCGCGACTTGTCAGGCTGACAAGTCGTATTAGTGTGAATGGACTCTAAAGCAATAGCAGTGTGAGAGTTTGGCTTTAAAGTTATATTAAAGTCAAGTCTATAAAAAAAAGTTATCCATACCTGCTCTGTGTAATGGTTTTGCACAGAGCAGCACTGATCCTCCTCCTTCTCAGGTCCGCCATCGTCAATCCTGGCTCCACCCTTCTGCCAAGTGCCCCGCCTCTGATTCCTCCTGTACCAAATTGTATTGTAACTGTAGTGTCTGCCTTCATTTTGTAAAGAGCAGAGCAAACTGTTGGTGCTAAATAAATCCTGTAACTTTTTTTTTTAACTTCATCTTTATTTTTACAATAACATAGTTTCATTAAAATGTAAAAAATTGACCAACGCAAAATACATACAAATGATCTAATAGAAAAAAAATGAATCCTGTTTTTAATAGCAAACAAGCTTGCTGTGGGGGGGGGGGGGGCACTTGAGCAGGCTTGCTCCCGAGCCTCTTCTCTGTGTGTCCATTCACACACGGATCAGCGGCTCAGCCCCACACCTCTCTCTCCTTATTAGTTCACTGGCTGTGATTGGCTCTGGCTGCTGTCTCAACAAATGAGAAGGTGGAGTCCCCAGAGAGCCGAGAATCCTGTGCACATCGCTAGATAACAATAGGGCTCAGGTATGTATTGGGGGGGGCTGCTGCACAGTGAATGATTTTTACCTTCATGCATAGAATGCATGAAGGTAAAAAACCTTGAGCCCTTTGAACCACTTTATTAAAGATGGATGTGATCTAACTTCATCAGTGTGAGACTTCCTGCTTTCCCCGCTAAGGCTAGGTTTACATCTATGCGGCTCTGTACTTCTTGAGTTCAGTTACTGCTCGTTGGGCTGTCCATTGAAGTGACCGCTCTGCCCATTGCAATGCATGTAAAAGACGTGCATCTGTGCCTGATCACATAGACCTAAACATTGTGGAATAATTTCAGGTAAGGAGTTACAATTGGTTGTAATTGTAGATTTGTGAAGAGATGAAAGGGATCAGCTGGGCAGCTAGTTTGGTAAGGCCGACCATAGACGTGTCGTATCTCGGCCAGTTTAGCAGGAACTGGGCCAAGAATCAGACCATGTACGGGGCCAGGCTGAATGATCAACTGGGGTACAATCAGCCTGCCATAATAATAATAATAATAATAATAATAATAATAATAATAATAATAATAATATTATTATTATTTCAGGTACTTGTATAGCGCTGTCAATTTACGCAGCTCTTTACTTATACATTGTACATTCACATCAGGCCCTGCCCTCAAGGAGCTTACAATCTAAGGTCCCTAACTCACATACATACACAGTAGGGCCAATTTTTTTATACAGGATCCAATTAACCTACCAGCATGTTTTAAAGGGTAACTCCACTTTGGGGGGGGGGGGGGGATAGCAAATAAAGAAAAAACAATATAGCGTATACAATTGCGACACAAATCAAATTGTAATTGAAAGTTATTAAAAATTACCTTTCCTTTTCAATCTGCAGCTGTTGTAATTTTCTGAAAATGCAATACAATATGGCCGACTGGAGCTGTTCTGTCCACAGAATGTATACTGACCACACCCCCAGAAACACAATTTCCTGCTTGTGTGATTGGCTCACCAAGTTTCCCAGAAGTCTGCACTAAGATACAAGTCAGATTTCTGGCATCCCCCTGCAACAAAAATTTCATTTTTGGTGAGATACTCCTAATAGGAACACGTCTAAAGGGATGCAGGCCCAGTAGATTTCCTCATTAGAGCCCTGCAGCTGCAACAGCTGATAGATAATTATGAAACCACTCCATTAAGATACAAGTCCGATTTCTGGCATCCCCTGCAACAAAAATGTCATTTTTGGTGAGATACTCCCAATAGGAACCCATGTAAAGGGACGCAGGCCTAGCAGATTTCCTCATTAGAGCCCTGCAGCTGCAACAGCTGATAGATAATTATGAAACCACTCCACTAAGATACAAGTCAGATTTCTGGCATCCCCTGCAACAAAAATTTCATTTTTGGTGAGATACTCCTAATAGGAACACGTCTAATTGGATGCAGGCCCAGCAGATTTCCTCATTAGAGCCCTGCAGCTGATAGATAATTATGAAACCACTCCACTAAGATACAAGTCAGATTTCTGGCATCCCCTGCAACAAAAATGTCATTTTTGGTGAGATACTCCCAAAAGGAACACATCTAAAGGGATGCAGGCCCAGCAGCTTTCCTCATTAGAGCCCTGCAGCTGCCACAGCTGATAATTATGAAACCACTCCCATTAGACCCACTCAGCACAGAGGAACAAACAATGATTTCTTCAGAATAACAAAAGGATGGAATCTGCAACAAAGTTTGTTATAATCCCTGCAATGTTCAGAGATCACCCAGAGGGGAATGTTTATTTTCCTCAATAAAAGCAGAGTTACGCTTTAAGTGCGATTATCTCCAGCTGCTGGTATAGCCGCCAGCAATAATCACTTGTCGGTCCAATAATCAGATTGTTAGTCCGCCCACCCGCTAGTAACCAGAAAAAATGTCGGCGACAACTAGCGGGCGGACTAACAATCTGCACTAATTATATAGCATCTACCAAGAGTGTAAAGGCTGCTGGTGTCCTGCCGAAATCTCCAACCTGCCGAAAAACTCCAACCACGTTATTTCCGGTGAGTGTACACTGGGAATAATTGGAGATCTCGAGCACTCTGTGTTTTCACACAACACCGGCAGCCTATACACCTGAGAGTACATGGTATAATTTAGGGCTGCGCGATATTGGAAAAAAAGTACACTGCGATATTTTTTTTCCCAACTATATATATTGCAATATTGAGAGAGCCATCAATCCAGGCTAAAGTCAACAATTACCTTGGGAAGTAGTGCAGCAGCCTTCTTCTGATTGTACTACAGGGCCAGCCAGGGTTAATGTTAGTGTAGTAGGATTTAGGAAGTAGTGCAGCAGCCTTCTTCTGATTGTCATTGCAGTTGCACCATACAGTCCAGGCCAGGGTTAATGGTAATGTAGGGAACTGGGTGGACAGGGAACTGCAGGTTAATAAGACACTGACACTGTGACTGTGCTGTGGAAGGCAGAAGTCGGGACTCACAGTGGTGGTAGAAGGTAGAAGAATACAGCCCGACATTCGTCCCACATGTTCTGCCCTGCAGCTCTCCTGACTGAGCGGTGAGCGCGGCACAGCGAATTAATCACGTCATGAGTAGCGGCACAACGAACCAATCAGGTGTGCAGGCACGCGTGATTGGTTCCCTGTGCCGCTGCTCACCGCTCAGTCAGGAGAGCTGCAGGACAGACTTAACATGTGGGACGGATGTCAGGCTGTATTCTTCTACCTTCACTGTGAGTCCCCAATATCGCATGATCCAGCGATGTGACTATCGCCTACGCCCGCAGCACGATATTCGATGTTACTCCGCCCGGTAGTTGTCGCCGCCTTGGAGGCGGCCATGTTTTTGGTTACTAGCGGGCAGTGTAAGAATCTGCACTAATTATCCCATGTACTCGGGTGTAAGAGCCGGTTCACACTGAGGCGATCCGACTAGCCGGGGCGACCTGTGAAGTCGCGGTGCACAGCGCGCACAGCGACCTCGGAGTGACATGCACGGACTTCATATCATTGGAGTCAATGCAGGTCGCCCCAAAGTAGTACAGGACCCTTTTTCTGAGTCGGAGCGACTTGTGTCGCTCCTATTAGAACGGCTCCTGTGCTAATCTATGGCAGGCGACTTGTCAGGCGACCAAGTCGCCTGACAAGTCGCCCCAGTGTGAACCGGCTCTAAAGGCTGCCGGTGTTGTGTGAAAACACCAAGTGCTTGAAATCTCCAACTATTCCCAGTGTACAGTCACCGGAAATAACGTGGTTGGAGATTTCGGCAGGTTGGAGTTTTCGGCAAGACACCGGTGTTGTATGAAAACACAAAGTGGTGGAAATCTTTAGTTATTCCTGGTGCACACTGACCGGAAATAACGGCATTGGAGATCTCTGCAGGTTGGAGTTTTCGGCAAGACACCGGTGTTGTATGAAAACACAAAGTGGTGGAAATCTTTAGTTATTCCTGGTGCACACTGACCGGAAATAACGGCATTGGAGATCTCTGCAGGTTAGAGTTTTCGGCAGGACACCGGTGTTGTGTGAAAACACAAAGTGGTGGAAATCTTCAGTTATTCCTGGTGCACAGTCACTGGAAATAACGTTGTTGGAGATCTCGGCAGAACAACAGGAGAATACAATGACTCGGCAGGAAGGATTCCCCTGTCAGCACTGTCTGTGTTTATGGGGGAATCAAGCAAATTTCTTTCCTGCAGTTTGTGGTTGCAGGAAATAAATTCACGTGATGAATCGCCTGCTTTAGGGATGGGTCCATTTATTTTTCCACTTGCAGATACTGGTATTTGTAGGGGAGTGTCAAGCTTTGCTCTCTGCCGGTGAGTAAAGGGGAGGAGTTCACCTGGAAGCTTTGGCATGATGAGCAGCATTTCATTCTTGTGCTTTGCCTTTGGTCAGCAATGCTGAGCCTGTCAGGACATGAACTGCCAAAGCCTCACAGACATGATGTGACATCCAAATTGTTTGTATTTCCTGCTATATACTGGTAACCCTATGACATATTTTATGGTATGCTGACAGTAATGTGACTATTTGCATGCAAGCTATTTCCTTTCAATTTAGGGCGAGCCCAGGGCTCACAGTAGCCGCCCTGCAGCTTTTTCCACGTGTGGGTGTCATCTCATTGAGACTCCAGTGATTCACACAACACACCCTGCAATCACCTAAGTCCCCGATACGCAGCACATTGCGTCACCCTTCTTGGCACCCGCCTGTGAGACCTAATGACCTACAGCAAGTACAAAGATTGTTTTAGAAAGAAAAGGTGCTCCAGCGTTTGCAATACAGGATTTCCTCCTTTAAAACTTGGAATGTTGTTATGTCAGTGGAATGAGGGCTCACTGTACTGAACTTCTCCATGTCTGGTGATCACACCTCACTAATCTCTGGGCTCTCCAAACATCAGAATCCTCCCGTCTGAGGCTGGAATGTCTCCCTCTCGGCAGGATAACTTATGTTATTGCTCTTTTTAGAAAGTGGGCAATATAAGGCGAAACCCCTGAGGGCCACATTTGTTCACATAGAATGTCTTCACCTGCTTGTCCTGGCCTGCCTGAGCTTCTGCTGTCTGCTCATTCTTTGTTCTTTCCTGGCCCAGTCTATAATGTAATTGTAGCTGGGCTTGTCTCTGACCTTTAATCTGTCCTCCGTACAGAGAACAATATTCGTTCGCTCTGACCCCCGCTCACCTTTATGGGTTGGAGATCTTTACTCAACTGATTTGGGGGAGGGGCGTTGGAATGAAAATTCCAGACAAAAATCTACACTGATAGCCTAAAATATGCAGAGCTGCTTATCTGTTATATTTCTGGACTTTCTGAAGACTTAAAGCGGTTGTAAACCCGATAAAAAAAAAAAAAAATAAAAAAAAAAAAAACCTGCAAGACAAAGGCATAATGAGCTAGTATGCATCGCATACTAGCCCATTATGTGTAACTTACCTTAAAACGAAGCCCCGACACGGACCCCCGGACATCGATGCGGGCGCTGCCATGATCCCTCGTCGTCTCTTCCGGGTTCGGCGGCTCCGGCGCGCTGATTGGCCGGAAGACGGCTCCAGCGCGCTGATTGGCCGGAGCCGCGATGACGTCACTCCCGCAAGCTCCCGGCAACTTAATTGAAGGTCCCCCCGGACCTTCGGAGCGCATGCGCCGCTCGCGCGAGCGGCTGCATGCACTGTAAATATCTCCTAAACCATGTCGGTTTAGGAGATATTATTTGTACCTACAGGTAAGCCTTATTATAGGCTTACCTGTAGGTAAAAGTGTCAAAAAGCGGGATACAACCGCTTTAAGCCTCGTACACACTCAGCGATTGTTGGCCGTAAATTTTCGGCCAACGTCCGATCGGCCAATTTTCGGCTTGTTAGTATGATGCTTCCGTCAACCAACTGCGACTTTTTGGCCGAACAAAATCTGGTGTGCAGGCTATAAAATTTTTGTTGGCCATCAGCAGAACCGCCGATCGTTCCTCAGTCAGTACAGATTTCGGCAGACAAAAATCTGATGAGCAAGACTGGGCATGCTCAGAGAAGAAAAAAACACACGGGAGGTAAACCATCACATGACATCACTTCTGAAGTTGGTTTTTGTTGGCCGAGAATATTAGTGTGCAGTCTAGAGCACATTTCAACCAACACAACAACACTGGACAAAAGTCGGCTGATCATCGTTGCGTGTGTACGAGGCATAAGACCGCATTCACACTAGTCCGACTTGGACCACGACTTGTCAACCTGACAAGTCGCGGTCCATTGTGTAGTACAGGACCCGCTCTAATAGGAGTGACACAAGTCGAAAAAGGGTCCTGTACTACTTTGGGGCGACCTGGAGGCGACTTGCATATACATTCATTTTATGAAGTCCGTGCAAGTCGCGCCAAAGTCGCCCCCGAAGTCAGAGCGACGTAGTGTGAACCGGCACTTAAAGTGACCCAATCCAGTTATTTAAAATTTTAAAATGGTTGTAAAGGCTTTGGGCCCTGTTCACACTTTAGCGTTTTTCAGCTCGTGAAACGTTCATCTCTGAAGTCTCAAAACGCCCAACAAGCAAAATCCCATTCATTTCAATGGCCCCTGTTCACATCTGAGTTTTTTTTTTGTCACCTGAAGCTCAAAAAAGTACGAACTTTTTTTTTTTTGGCAGATTACAAGCATTTTTTCAATGCCTGCCTCAAAACGCCTAAAAAGAAAAACGCCTAAAAATTAGTGAATTAGGGATCGACCAATATCGTTTTTTTGTTGTCGATACCAATATTTTGGCCAATGCATATCGGTATTGGCCGATATTTTTGTACATTTAAAATAAAAATAAAAAAATTATTATTTTTTTTTGACAGGTACTTTTGTGGAGGCATCTGGTGGTCTAAAACAGTGGTCCTCAACCCTGGCCTACAGGGCCCACTAACAGGCCAGATTTGCAAGATAACTGAAATCCATCCCAGGTGATATCATTTGCTGCTCAGTGATTGCAGTACTCTATACTGCATCTCCCCAAGGTAATACTTAAAATCTGGCCTGTTAGTGGGCCCTGTAGGCCAGGGTTGAGGACCACTGGTCTAAAAGACCACAAACCCCTCCTCTGCACTTAAAAGATTAAAAGCACTCAAAACGCCAAGTTTGGCTGTTTTGAATGCTGTCTTTTTTTAACCACTTTACCTCCGCTCACATGGAGGCTACTGCGGCAAAGTGCCGCGATCCCATCCAGCGATGTAGACCTACGTCGCTGGACTCCGCCCCTTGTGGGCGGCGCTCGTGCGCCGCCGGAGGCTCGCTCCTGCTGTATTCATTCACAGCGGGAGTCGGACCAGCGGAGGAGCAGCGGCGATCGCCGCTGCTCTGCCCCGATTGTCGGGGATCGAGTCTGGAGATCCGCCCGCTGTGTGTAAACACAGCGGGAGGATCTCCATAGTGACAGGGACTGACAGATCGGAGTGTTCAGCATAGCTGGACATCTGCTCTGTCCTTCTGTCACACAGTCACCCCCCCCCCACACGTCAGTAAGCACCAGGCATACATTAACCCCTCCCTCTCCAATAAAATTAACCCCTTCCCTGCCAGTGTCATTTTTACAGTAACAGTGCATATATATATATATATATAGCACTGATTACTGTAGAAATGTCACTGGTACCCCCAAAAGTGTCAAAAATGTCAGTCAAGGGTCCGATCTGTCCGCCGCAATGTCGCAGTCCCGCAAAAAAAATCGCAGATCACCGCCACTACGCATTAAAAAAAAAACACCAAAAATGACAAATCTTTCCCTTAGTAAACGCAATAACTTTTGCGCAAACCAATCAAAATACGCTTATTGTGATTTTTTTTTTTACTAAACATAGGTAGCAGAAAACAAATTGGCCAAAAATTTAAAAAAAATTAGATTTTTACATTTTTTTGGGGGGGAATTTCATATAAAAAAAATGTGAAAAATATAATTTTTTCAAAATAAATGCTCTTTTTTTGTTTATAGCGCAAAAAGTAAAAATCGCACAGGTGATCAAATACCACCAAAAGAAATCTAAAAAAAAAAGGACGTAAATTTCGTTTGGGTACGGCGTCGCACGACTGCGCAATTGTCAGTTAAAGTCTCACAGCGCCGAATCGCAAAAAGTGGCCTGGACGTAAGACAGCAAAATCCTCCGGTGGTAAAGTGGTTAAAGTGGAGTTCCGGCCTCAAATACCTATTTTTTTTTTTTTTTTTTTTAAGAGCTGGTTCACACTGAGGTGACACGACTCCTTACTACTTCGGGGGCGACTGGTGCATTACATTGCACCACGACTTCAGAGCGACTTGTAGGGACTTCACATAATGGAAGTCTATGCAAGTCGCTCCAGGTCGCCCCAAAGTAGTACAGGACCCTTTTTCTAAGTCGGAGCGACTTGTGTCCCTCCTATTAGAACGGGTCCTGTAGCGGTCAGGAGCGCGACTTTTCAGGCTGACAAGTCGCGCTAGTGTGAACCGGCTCTTAGAATAAAAAATAAACCCAAAAGAAAAAATCTATTTATGTGAAAAAAATAATATAATTTTCATTTGGATACAGTGTTGAATGACGCACACAATTGCCAGTTAAAGTAGCGAAATGGCCTGGTTATGAAGAGGGTAAAATCTTCCGGGGCTTATTAGAGAAAAGCATATATTGATTGTTTTTGTGTGAAGGAAGAAAACGAATGCAGCCACCACATCTGATTAAGCGTCAGTATATGACATTTTTTGGTTTTGGGTTATATTCCGCTTCCTGTTTCACATCCTTGCCTGCGGCCTTCATATTAGACTGAATGAATATCACTCTAGTAAAGAGTTTTCTTTACTCCTGACTTTTTGAACCTTGGGAGTAAATAAAGCAGAACTTCACTCAAAATGGGAAGTTCTCTTGTTTGCATCCTCTCCCACGTTTGGTACTTTTTTTTTGGGGGGGGGGGAAGCAGGTACCTAGTTTTCACAGGTCAGATGGGGCCCTGGTGATCTGAGCCAGAAGTTCAGTCCCCCCTCCCTCTTTTCCCTGCAGTTATCTGGGACACATCACAGGTCCCAGAAGACTGCGGATCCATTCGCAAAGCATTTTGCGGCTTGCGCATGTGCAGTAGGAAACCGTCTGTGAGACCCTTTGGTGATGCATTTGAGCCCCCATTTAGCTTTTAAGTTGACAACCGCCGCTGTAAATGCTTGAACTTGTTTGGTGGCTTTGGTAAAATAACTCCCGCTATCATTAACCACTAGCCGACTGCTGCACGACTATTTACGTTGGCAGTCAGCCCCTCACAGGCAAAGCGACGTAGGGCTACGTCGCTAGCCTGTAAGGGTTTTGGGAGCGCCCGCCGCCGGAGACGCGCTCCTGCGCGTTCACGGACCCCCCCGCATGTGCCCGGCGGACCCCATGTCCGTGACATCGGAAAAAAGGCAGGCGGCTAGTGTAAACAAAGCCGCCTGTCATTCTCCCCTGTGTAAGAATGGTGATCGTACGGTTCTACTATGTAGGACTGTTGATCACTGTTCCTACACATCAAGCCGCAGCCAATCACAGTTAGAAACACACCCCTAGGACACACTTAACCCCACCCTCTCCAATACAGGTAACTCCTTCACTGCCAGTGTCATTTTTACAGTAACAGTGCATATGTATAGCACTGATTACTGTAGTAATGTCACTGGTACCCCCAAAAGTGTCAAAAATGTCAGTCAGGGGTCCAATCTGTCCGCAGCAATGTCGCAGTCCCGCAAAAAAAATCGCAGATCGCCGCCATTACTCGTTAAAAAAAAAAAAACAATAAAAATGACAAATCTTTCCCTTTGTTAGTAAACGCAATAACTTTTGCGCAAACCAATCAAAATACGCTTTTTGCAATTTTTTTTTACCAAACATATGGTAAAAAAAAAAATTGGCCTAAAATGTTAAATTTTGATTTTTTTTTTTACATTTTTTGGGGGGAATTTCATATAAAAAAAGAATGTGAAAAATATTATTTTTGCAAAATTGACAATCTTTTTTTGTTTATAGCGCATGATCAAAAAATCGCACAGGTGATCAAATACCACCAAAAGAAAGCTCTGCTTGTGGGAAAAAAAGGAAATTCATTTTGGTACAGCGTCGCACGACTGCGCAATTGTCCGTTAAAGTCACGCAGTGCCGAATCGCAAAATAGGCCCTGGTCAGGAAGGGGGTAAAATCTTCCGGGGCTTAAGTGGTTAAGAAGATCTTGATGCATAAGGCCATTTAATAGAAATTTTAAATGAATAGGCCGGTGGTCAGTAACGGGTTAATCACATTTTGTATGAGCTTGCCTAACCTTTTATTACTCATTCTCTTTGAAATGAATTGTCCATTCAACTAGGCTGTGTCTGGCTTCTGTCAGCTGTCACCCCCTATAAATGATGAGTGACTGTGGTGTGGGGTAGGTAGACCTGTCAGACTGGTGCACCCGGGTGAGGAAGGATTACAGTAAACTGCAGCTGTTTTGTCCTAGGAGTCGGGTCTATGGGCTCAGCCCATTCTAATTTTGTTTTTCAGCAATTGCATTTTTTTTTTTTTTTAACCTTTGTGCAACATTGAATGACATAATGGCTTTATTCTTTACCTTTGAGTAACATTGCTTAAAAAAGCAGTGCAGTGGAAATTAGCTCCACCCTGGATCCCTGACTTTAGTGATGTCACTGATGATGAAATATTTAAACTTGTTTTTTTTTTTTACCACTTCCTTACAGCTGGATGTCATATGACGTCCTGGGCTTTGAGTGGAGATATATAGTGACGGGTGCAGCTGCAGGCATCATTCAGGTATCATTTTTTTCCGCTGGTGAGTCCCTGCACCATAAGAACAATCATAGCGGCTGTTAAGCCACCTGATCGTTATTACAGGCACCCCCCCGCGCTGCCCTCTGGTGCTTCTTCCGGGCAAGCCGGAGAAGGAATCCGCCGGCGGCCGAAGTACACCGTAGACGCTGCTGAGGACCACATTGTCCCCGGCAGTCTGACTCTTGGATGCTCGGCGCGACGTGATGACGTCATGCCCGGCCTGGCAGTTGTCAATACTGCCGTGATCTCGGCTGAGATGGTGTTTTTGTTTTTTTTGCAGGCTTTCTAGCCGCTTGCCGACCGCCGCACGACTATTTACTGCGGGGGTCAGCCCCTCACAGGCAGAGCGACGTAGGTCTACATCGCTAGACTGTGAGGGTCTCAGGAGCGAGCGCGCGCCGCCACTGACCCCCCCCCCTCGCGTGTGACCGGCGGACCCGATCGTCCGCCGCTCACTCGCGATCGTCGGTGGAGAGGGAGAAAGGCAGGCGGCTAACGTGAACAAGCCGCCTGTCATTCTCCCCTGTGTAGGAATGGTGATCATACGGTTCTACTATGTAGGACCGTTGATCATTGTTCCTACACCTCAAGCCACAGCCAATCACAGTTAGAATCACGCCCCTAGGAACACAACCCCTCCCTCTCAAAAGTTAACCCCTTCACTGCCAGTGTAATTTTACAGTAACAGTGCATATGTATAGCACTGATTACTGCAGTAATGTCACTGGTAACGTCAAAAATGTCAGTCAAGGGTCCGATCTGTCCGCCGCAATGTCGCAGTACGGCAAAAAAAATCGCAGATCGCCGCCATTACGCGTTAAAAAAAAAAACAAAAATGACAAAAATCTTTCCCTTTGTTAGTAAACGCGATAACTTTTGCGCAAACCAATCAAAATACGCTTTTTTTTTTAACCAAACATATGTAGCATAAAACAAATTGGCCGAATATGTTAAAAAATTTAGATTTTTACATTTTTTTAGGGGAATTACATATAAAAAATGTGAAAAATATTGTTATTTTTGCAAAATCGACGCTTTTTTTTGTTTATAGCGCATGATCAAAAAATCACACAGGTGATCAAATACCACCAAAAGAAAGCTCTGTTTGTGGGAAAAAAAGGACGTCAATTTTGTATTGGTACAGCGTCTCATGACCGCGCAATTGTCCGTTAAAGTCACGCAGTGCCGAATTGCAAAATACCCCTGGTCAGGAAGGGGGTAAAATCTTCCGGGGCTTAAGTGGTTAATCTGTAGGAGAGATCTGAGGTTTTAGTGACCCCAGATTTCCCCATAAAGAGGACCTGTCATTCACTATTCCTATTACAAGGGATGTTTACATTCTTTGTAATAGGAATAAAAGTGATAAAAAAATAAAAAAAATTAAGGGAAAGTGTAACCATAAAATAAACAATAAAAAAAAAGTTTTAAAGTGCCCTCGTCCAGCGAACGCATGCGTACGTCGCGGCCACATATGTAAACGCGTTTGATACATACATGTGAGGTATCGCCGTGAACGTTAGCGCAAGAGCAACAGTTCTAGCCCAAGACCTCCACTGTAACTAAACTTGTAACCTGTAAACATTTTTAAAGCTTTGCCTATGGAGACTTTTAAGTACCGAAGTTTGGCATTATTCCACGAGCGTGCGTAATTTTAAAGCGTGACATGTTTGGTATCTACTCGGCATAACATCATCTTTTACAATATACCAAAAAAATGGGCTAAGTTTAGTATTTCTCTTTTTTTTTTTTTTATTTAAAAAAAATTGCGTTTAAAAAAAAAAAATGTCTGCGCAAATACCGTGTGACATAAAAAGTTGCAATGACCGCCATTTTATTCCCTAGGGCCTCTGCTAAAAAAAACAAAACAAAAAATTATGTTTGGGGATTCTGAGTAATTTTTTAGCAAAAAAATGCTGATTTTTTACATGTAGGAGCGGAGTGCCAGAAATGGCCCGGTATGGAAGTGGTTAAATACTGTAGCAGCTGACTTTTAAAAAGCAGGTATGTAGCATGGAGTCCAGCACTGTATTATAGTGCAAGACTCAATGCAAAGTGGCGGTTGTTATCACTGCGGGTCCCTGACGCCACCATCTTGGATCTGGGAGCCTGTGTAGTGTCCTGAGGAAACACATGTGCGAGCTCACAGGGCGCTCTCTTAACTGGTCCTGCAGATTCCTGGAACATGTGACTTATCCCACGAGGCTACAGGAGATGAGGGGGGGCAGGTGGCAGGGGGCGATGAATGCCATCTTCCCCTAGGCAAGGATTGCGAAAGTGGGAGCGGCTACTGATTAATATCAGTACTAGCTCCACCAGAAAAAAAACAGTTAGCCTCGGTTCCCACTATGAACTAAATGTGAATCGTGCAGGAACCGCACTGCATTTCTGTGCAGTTCACATGCAATTCAGTACGGTACGTTCACACCGCCTCAGGCCAAAGTCATGCATGCAGCAATTTTGGAACCGCGTTGCAATCGGATTGCATGGTACTTTCATACCATGTGATCTGGTACAATTCGATGCTGGTGAACGCACTGGGTTTGGGGTGTTAAAATTGCACTGACACCTGCAGCAAATCTGGAAATGATCGGGCCACTGACCTGGGAAATGATCGGGCCACTGACCTGGGAAATGATCGGGCCACTGACCTGGGAAATGATCGGGCCACTGACCTGGGAAATGATCGGGCCACTGACCTGGGAAATGATCGGGCCACTGACCTGGGAAATGATCGGGCCACTGACCTGGTCAATGATCGGGCCACTGACCTGGTCAATGATCGGGCCACTGACCTGGTCAATGATCGGGCCACTGACCTGGTCAATGATCGGGCCACTGACCTGGTCAATGATCGGGCCACTGACCTGGTCAATGATCGGGCCACTGACCTGGTCAATGATCGGGCCACTGACCTGGTCAATGATCGGGCCACTGACCTGGTCAATGATCGGGCCACTGACCTGGTCAATGATCGGGCCACTGACCTGGTCAATGATCGGGCCACTGACCTGGTCAATGATCGGGCCACTGACCTGGTCAATGATCGGGCCACTGACCTGGTCAATGATCGGGCCACTGACCTGGTCAATGATCGGGCCACTGACCTGGTCAATGATCGGGCCACTGACCTGGTCAATGATCGGGCCACTGACCTGGTCAATGATCGGGCCACTGACCTGGTCAATGATCGGGCCACTGACCTGGTCAATGATCGGGCCACTGACCTGGTCAATGATCGGGCCACTGACCTGGTCAATGATCGGGCCACTGACCTGGTCAATGATCGGGCCACTGACCTGGTCAATGATCGGGCCACTGACCTGGTCGGAGTATACCCGGGGGTATGTTCATTGAAATTTTTTTTTTTGTGGCCGGAACTCCGCTTTAAGAGCCTATTTACTCCCAAGGTTCAAAAAGTCAGGAGTAAAGAAAACTCTCTTTACTAGAGTGATATTCATTCAGTCGAATATGAAGGCCGCAGGCAAGGATGTGAAACAGGAAGCGGAATATAACCCAAAACCAAAAAATGTCATACAGAAGCTTAACCACTTTAAGGACGCAGAAGAGGATCGCGCTGGCTTCAAGCTGCCCACACCTGAGATGGCAGCGCTGGACAATACTTTTTTCAAGGTAAGTATTTCTTCTAAAAGGTAAGTGCGAACCGGGACAGATCAGAGGCTATCCATTGTGGAATGTACTAGCCCTGACTGTCCCGGGGGTATTTTTATTAAAAAAAACTTTCCCAGGGTGGAACTCCGCTTTAAAGAAGGCAATGGGTACTCTCCTTTCCTGTATTCACACCATGTAAACACTGCTTCAATCGTTGAAACCGGTTTCTTCTGGGAGTGTTTATCTCTTGGATCCTCTGCTGTCCTTGCTGGTTTCCTCCTCTGACTTCATGTCACTGTTTCATGAAGTGATGTAAGGTTAGTGGGGGAAGCAGGACATTGCCACACCAGGAAGTGTCCTTTTTCCATTGGATTGCAAGGGTGTATTTCTAGTGATCAGTATGTAGAAGTACGGACAGCAGGAAAGTTGAGTTTTCACAGCTTCTCTTTTTACAGGTAAAGGCTGTTATAACTTTTTTTTTTTTTTGGAACAGGATAACTTTACAGTTTGTTTTCAACTTTAGCCCCGGTTCACACTACTGCGTGTGCGGGGTTCGCATGTCATGTCGGAGCGCACTGCTCCGACATGACATGCGATCAGCTGTGCGGTGCGAGTTTAGCCATACAGTTTGTATGGCTAAATTCGCATCGCACCCGCAGCAAACACGCACAGGAGGCATTTTTGCTGCCGCATCAGGATCGGATCGCACAGCGGTTCACACTTGTGCGATCCGATCCTGTGCGAAGTGCACGATCGCACTGCGATATGCGATCAAACTGGGGGTGTCGTTAAGATTACATTGACACCCCCAGTGGATCGCATATGGCAGTGTTAACTGCCGGGGGTGCGTGTGCGATGCGGGAACAGGCTGCGAATTCGCAGCCTTCCCGCATCGCATCAGTGTGAACCGAGCCTTAATAGCAGCTATATGGAGTGTTACAATTGGGGGTGCACCGATCCGACTTTTCTAGTCCCGATACCGATGCCTGGCTTTGTGTATCTGCCGATACCGATCCGTAACTATTGTTTTGTTATAACAATTGTGCATTCAAAATCTAAGATATATGTAATCAAACTCCAAATTAAAAAGAATAAAATGTAGCCACAAGAAAAAAAAAAAACAGTTTATGGGTCCTTTCACACGGGCGCTGCTCCGTTTGTCCGTTTTTTTTGCATGTCACTGGGATTGGGGATGTCAGCGGATGACCTTCCGCTGACATCCGATTTGCGTCCTTTCCGATCAGTTCATTTTTTTGGAATGGAAGAGAACCCTATTTTTCTTCCGTTTAAAAAAAACGGAACGGACGCAAAAACGGATGCCAGCAGTGTCATCCGCTGACATGCGCAATCCCATTTACATGCATTATCTACGTTTATCATCCGCAAACGGGTGGGATGATAACCGGACATACGGACCGGATGACACAAGTGTCATCCGTGTCTGTAAAAAAGAAAAAAAAAAGTGCCAGAATGGATCAAAAAACGGTCCGCCCCTTCTGAAAGGAAGGACCCTATTACTTGAACATATAAAAGCAATCAAACAGTAAACATGTAAAAAATATAAAGTGCAAAATCATGCAAACAGGAATTTAAAATGCAACATACAACATAGCAGCTGAACCTGAAAAATTCTCAGTGAGAATAAACTAAAAAGTTGGTCGAACAACAACTTGATGATCACACATACAAATAGCATTGTAATTTGTAACATGCGTGTAGTCCTGTGTCGCACCAGCATCACAATTTGATGGTGGCGTGTGACACTGGACTACCTGTTTACATTACAATGACACACACATGAGGCTGATGAATGACGTACCGTATTTTTCGCTCCATAAGACGCACCTGACCATAAGACGTACCTAGTGTTTAGAGGAGGAAAACAAGAAAAAAAATATTCTGACCCAAATTATATATATATATATATATATATATATATATATATATATATATATATATATATATATATATATATATATATATATATATATATAATTATACTATAGGTAGATAGAGATAAAGATATATAGATACAGGGCTTTTTTTCAGGGGGAACGCAGTTCCGGCAACTCTACCACTGAATGTATGTAATGGCAAGGGATGCTGGGGACGTGCTGTAGGGTCTATTGATAATTGCCGCTGAGGGATCTATTGTCACTGCTGGGATCTTTGTTTGTGTATGGTGTCTATTGTTGCTGGTCAGGTCTATTGTTGCTGCTGGAGAATCTATTTTTGCTGGGAGGGGTCTTATATTCCCAAGGGGGTCTGTTTTTGCTGGAAGGGATCTACTGTACTGTTGAGAGAGAGGTCTATTGTTACTGGCTGCTGGAGGGTTAATTGATGCTTGCTGCTGGTGGTCTATTGTTGCTGGGATGGCTCTATTGTTGCTGGCTGCTGGGGTGTTATTTTGTTGTGGAGGGGGCATCGTTGTGGGGGGTCTATTGTTGCTGGCTGAAGGGGATCTATTTTGCTGCTTGTCTTATTATAATTAACTAGTTCCATACAAATGACTTAGCACCACAGAATGGTGCTTGGTTCTGTATTCTCTAAAAGGGGAGGGACTGGGAGTCAGGTAGGGGGTGGAACCTAAGGGATGGTGCTCGCAGGTGGGTAGGGGCAGAGACAAGGGGTGACTCGGAAGGGGGAAGTTCCTGCACCTATTCTCTGAGAAAAAAAGCCCTGTGTATATGTATATGTATATGTGTATATATATATATATATATATATATATATATATATATATATATATATATATATATATATATACACACCGTAATAGCAATAAGGGTACTTGCAGGGATTTGCTTGTAGGCACTGTCTGTCTGTGACTGAGCCCGGGAAGCATGCGGCTGCAGTACAGAGCAAAGCCGCTGCTTCCATTCACAGGCGGAGTGCATCTGATATCACTCCGCCTGTGAGCCGGACCTATACAGGAAGTAGCGGCTCTGTGCAAGTAAGGGACGGCTGAGCCAGGACTTAGCAGACACTGCCGTAAGTTCTGCTGCGACCAAACCGGATCGGCCAGTGGGATCTGTTAATTTTACCAATCCAGCTATTTTGTCAGTATCGAGGCCGATATCTGATCCTAATATTGGATCGGTGCACCCCTGGTTACAATGACAGGGAATGGGATATACTGTAGCATATCCACACTGGAGAAGCTTGGTGAGGATCCTTGGAATATGTCTTGATTGACCTTTTTGGTTTAATATTAAACATTTATAAAGGCTCATTTACACCAGCAGGCATACATTATAGTGTGTTCAATGTGCATGTATGTATTTTATGCAACACAACACGAAACAATGCGGTAGGGTACTGTGTATGGCAGCACATCAAAACACTCCCAATCATGTGATCGCTGACTGCCAATCACAGTGGTCATGTGATAGTCCAATCTTTTCTGCCCCTCCTTACTTCTCATGTATCAAGACCCTGTGCAGGGACAAGGCTGGGCAGGATGGGGTCAAAGTAACTTTGTTACTAAAATTAGAGAACAAATAAGTTGGTAAATACGGGACACTGCCGAATGCCTCTGTGATAAAGAGGAATCCCTAATAGATGTCTCTTCAGAAACATCCAGGAATGTCAGATTCCGGTTTTCCCACTCTGGGCCACGTGTCCCTCCTCCTACTGTTGTCCACTGGAGTACAGGCATACCCCGTTTTAAGTACACTCACTTTACGTACACTCGCGAGTACGGACACAGCCTGGTCAGCTTGGCATGGCACTACTCCCGGTTTTTAACATTGACGTCTATTGGAAATCTTGGTCAGCTTGACATGGCACTGCTCCCAAACCATAAGTGGCAGGAATACCAAACTTGGGGAGCATCAAGAGAGGACCCAGGACTACAACATATCCTATTTGTGGCCGGCCAGCTTGCCTAGGTAATCCACAATGTCCTAGTCCTGGATCCCCTTAACATGCTCTCCAAGCTTTGTGTCCTTGTCACTTATGGTTGAGGAGCAGTGCCATGTCGAGCTGACCAAGATTTCCTATAGAGCTTGTGTATTTACATGCATTGAGAAATGAAAAAAGGTATTTCTTTACTTTTAAGTACATTTTCGTTTTGCATACATGCTCTGGTCCCATTGTGTACTTAAAAGTGGGGTATGCCTGTAATAGGGAAGCCCCCCACAAGGACAGACAGGAGATGGATGTCCTGAGGTAGGAGACAGTACATCAAGTGGGAAAAAGTAATGCCAGGACTGTGCTTGGTTGGTGGAGGAACGTGTGGTGGCAAACTGGACCTCTTGTGGCTCCATACCCAAGCCAGGCATGTGATACTGTTGTGATTGCTCTATGTCAGGGGTCTTCAAACTATGGCCCTCCAGTTGTTCAGGAACTACAATTCCCATCATGCCTGGTCATGTCTGTGAATGTAGGGGTTTTACAATGCCTCATGGGATGAGTAGTTCCGCAACAGCTGGAGGTCCGTAGTTTGAAGACCCCTGCTCCGTTACCCTCCTGATGAAGCAGCCAACATAGCTGTGAAACACGTCGGACCCGCCATTCTATACTGTGAAGAACTCCTGCTTAATATGTCCATATAGGATACCACTTTATATAGCAACACTTGGGTGTATATTCGTGACTCTGCAAATGTGTATTTTGTAATCTTAAGAAACTCTTGCTTAGTAGGTTCATACATGTTTGTATCATTACACAATATTTTTTGATAATATGGTGTAATAGCAAGTCCTAATATAGGACTCTATTGTGTCAATTGATTTTATATGCTCAAAGATAAACACTGTATGTTAATAATATAAAATTATTAGGGATGCATCGATATATTGGGCGCCGAAAATGATTGGGCAAAAATAGGGTTATCGGTGTTTTGCTGATAGAAAAAAAAAAAAAGACAAGGTTCCGATACTGACAAGCCACGTCCCATTGACTGCAATGCAAAAACACCAGCCACAATAAATAAAGTGATTGTAAAGTCTCGTTCCTTTTTAAAAAAATGAATAAAAAATAACAAACATGTTAGTGCCGGTTCACACTGAAGCGGCGCGACTTTGGGGGCGACCTGTGAAGTCGCGTGCAGCGCGACTTGCACGGACTTCATAAAATGAATGTCTATGCAAGTCGCTCCAGGTCGCCCCGAAGTAGTACAGGACCCTTTTTCTAAGTCGAAGCGACTTGTGTCGCTCCTATTAGAACGGTTCCTGTAGCAGTCAATGGACCACGATGGTGCGTGACTTGTCAGGCTGACCAAGTCGCCTGACAAGTCGTACTAGTGTGAATGGAGACTAATACTTACCTGCTCTGTGTTATTGTTTTGCACAGAGTGGCCCTGATCCTCCACTTCTCAGGTCCCTCTTCTGTGCTCCTGGCCCCCACAGTAAGCTGCTTGCTATGGGGGCACCCGAGCATAGTCACAGCTCCGTATATCAATTCAGACGCGGCCCAGCCCTGCCCTACCCCCCCCCCCCTTTCCTGATTGGCTGGCTTACTGACCTTGACAGCAGCGGGAGCCAATGACACTGTGCTGCTGTCTTAGCCAATGAGGATGGAAGCCCCGAGCAGCTGAGACCATTCTGCAACATCGCTGGATCTAGATGGGCTCAAGTAAGTATTAGGGGGGCTGAGGGGGGCTTCTGCACACGGAAGGCTTTTTTATCTTAATGCATAGAATGCATTAAGATAAAAAAAAACCTTCTGCCTTTACAATACCTTTTTAAATTTAAAAAAACTGTCCGTTTCGGCCTAGTGCATCCTGAATTTTCGTTTTTGGCAGCGGAATTTTCATTTCGGTGCACTACTATTGTTTTTATCTATAGGATTGGATTTATTTATTTATTTTTTTTTTTTGAGTACTTGATAACTTTCCTAAGGCCCCTTTTTCACACGATCGGACAGATCAGGTCTGCCTATCCGTTTTTCAGGCGGACCTGATCGGCCTACCTATTTTCCTCTATGGAGAGGCGGATATCAGCAGAGATCTGTCTGCTGACACCCGTCTGGCATCCGATCCAACAAGATCCGCTTAAAACATACGTATGGCGATACATTCGCCATCCGTCCAGCAGGTGGGATCGGATGAAAACGGACATTCTGTCTTCTGCCTGCTCAGCGGGTAAAAACAGAGCGATCCCTGCTAAGCTAGCCGAGTCCGCCGAGCAGATCCGCCCCGTGTGAAAGGGGCTTTACATTGTAATCGTAGCAGTGACGTGTATGTTTCAGTGTGACCTACTATAAACACAAGGCCAAATCTTTACCATTTTGTTTTTTCTTTCTCTTTGCAGTGGTGCTGATCGGTGATTCTGGAGTTGGAAAAAGTAACCTCCTTTCTCGCTTTACCCGCAACGAGTTTAACCTAGAGAGCAAAAGCACCATCGGTGTGGAATTTGCTACAAGGAGCATCCAGGTGGACGGTAAAACAATCAAAGCTCAGATTTGGGACACGGCCGGACAGGAGAGATACCGTGCAATTACCTCCGCGTGAGTCACCATGTTGTGGGAATGAAAGGGTGGGCAGAACGTGGGGTGTGCATATTTATAAAATGTTTTCCTTTTTGTATTTGCTGTGTTAATGCCACATTCTGCACAGTTCTGCCTATTTCATAAGCAAAGTACCCATTAGATTCAGTCCTTATGAACTGACTGAGTGTATCTTCTCCCTACAGGTACTACAGAGGAGCTGTTGGTGCTCTGCTGGTGTATGATATTGCCAAGCATCTTACCTACGAAAATGTGGAAAGGTGGCTGAAAGAGTTGAGGGACCATGCGGACAACAACATCGTCATCATGCTGGTGGGCAACAAGAGTGACTTGCGCCACCTCAGAGCAGTGCCGACTGATGAGGCCCGAGCATTTGCAGGTAATTTCACATATATTTTATATATATTAATGTGAATTTCACTGCAATGTTAAACCACTTGCTGACCGCCTAACTGGGAATTTGTCCTGAATTTGACGTTAAAGAGGTTGTAAACCTTCTAAACTTTTTTTTTTTTTGCTGCAACCTGAAAGAGAAACCCATAATGAGCTAGCATACTAGCTCATTATGAAATACTTACCTAAGAACGAGCCCCCGCCGTGCCGCCCGCTCACCTGTATGACGGGCGACATGTCCGGGATCGCGGCATCCGGCCATCTGATTGGCCGGAGCCGCAGTGACGTTACTCCCTCGCACGCGCGCGGGAGCCGACGGTCACGGCAGGGGGCTCTGAAGAAACGGCACCAGCGGCCGTTCCTTCAGAGCGCATGCGCCAGTGACGTGACTGGCTGCATGTAAGGTAAATATCTCCTAAACGGTGCATGTTTAGGAGATATTTACAGTACCTATAGGTAAACCTTAATATAGGCTTACCTATAGGTAAAAGTGTCAGAGGAGGGTTTACTTCCTCTTTAAATACTGAGGTTATAGCTGCAGCTTAATGCCATAACCTTGGTATCATTTTTTCCCTTAGGCGACCGGCTTTCAGATAAAAGTGGTCCCTGCGGTAGTTTCCGGGCTTTTATTACCAATCGCTGAGCCCAGTAACCGTCCGGTGTCGGTAGTGTTTTCCCATAGAGATAAGTGATGGCAAGATGGCCACTGCTCATCTCTATGCCCTTGGAGGACTGGAGCGATGTCATACGTTCCTTCCGGTTCTCGAGCCATGTAAACTTTTTTTATTTTTTTTTGATCTTTTGCTTTTAAGGGTAGAGGAGAGATTTGGGGTCTTTTAGACCCCAGATCTCTCCATAGAGAGGACCTGCCATGCTGTATTATCACAAGGGATGCTTACATTAAGTCTTCATGTGCTCACGCGCAGTAATGAACACATACGTAGGTCACGTCTACATCTGTAAACGGTGCTTGCACCACACGTGAGGTATCATCGCGAACATCCGAGTGAGGGCAATAATTCTAGCACTAGACCTCTGTAAATTTAAGCTGGTAACCTGTAGAATTTTTTAAAGGGTCGCCTATGTAGTTTTTTCAGTACCATAGTTTCGGTATCTAGGGTTTTTTTTTTTTTTACTTTTTATTATTTATAGCAGTGATGATTACTGTTTATAAGCAATAGTTAACGGTCATGAAAGGTTTTCCATTCATAACTGCTTGCTTACTGTTGAGATGCTGTGATTGGCGACAGCTAATCACATAGTACAGGGTGCCAGGTACCATGTGATAGCTGCGGGCCAATCACAGCATCACAATAGTAAGAAAGCGTTTTCATGAATGAAAGCCAATCATGACAGTTTGCTTACAGAACATCATGTGATTGTTATAGTGATCACATGATACCCTGGCCGTTCACAGCGACCGGGTACTGAGCGCCATGATCCGCTGGGTCCATCAGTCTAGTAAATGTACTGTGGGTGGGCAGCATGCAGTTAATATTGCTTTCTGTGTCCCCTCTGGGGAGATTCACCCTGTTGCTTTGAAAGCGATTGGGTTTTCCCCAAAACAGGGATTGAGGGGAAATCAATGGGGATACTAGTTCTGGTGATCCTGTTGACAGCCAAGAATTTCCTCACTTTGGGGGAGATTTCCTCACACTTCCTATTTTGACATTGGGATAAGAAATGAAGGGCAATCACCCCAAAGGCAAAAAAAAAAAAAAAGACTGGTTATAACCCTCCCTATAGCTTTTGCCTTTAGCTCAACTTTTAAAGGGATTGTAAATGCAGAAGGTACATTCTATGCATTAAGTGCTGGTTCACACTGTTCAGACTTGTCAGGTGACTTGGTCGCCTGACGAGTAGCGGACCGTGCTGTGCAATTGGAACCGTTCTAATAGGAGCGACTCAAGTCGCTCCGACTTGGAAAAAGGTTCCTGCACTACTTCGGGGCGACACCGGAGTGACTTGTATTGACTTCCATTATGTGAAGTTGTTGCAAGCCGCGCCGAAGTCGCGGTGCACGGGTGACGGCATAACTTGCTCGAAGTCGTGTTGCCCTAGTGTGAACCGACACCAAGATAAAGCCTTCTATGTGCAGCAGCCCCCCTAATACTTGAGCCCATCATTATACAGGAATGTTACTGGAGTGTTTCAGCTGCCCGGGACTTCCCTCATTGGCCAAGACCGCAGCATGATTGTCTCCTGCTGCTTGTAATCAAAGTCAGTCAGCCAATCATTAGAGAGAGGGGGTGGGGCCGGGGTCAGGGCTCCGTGTCTGAACAGACACTGGGAGCTGTAATTCTGCTCAGGTGCCCCCATAACAAGCTGCTTGCTGTGGGGGCACTCAACAGGAGGGAGGAGCCAGGAGCATAGAAGAGGGACCCGAGAAGAGGAGGATCCAGGCAAAACCAACTGCACAGAGAAGGGAAGTATAACATGTTTAAATAAAAAGAAATGCTTTACAATCACTTTAATGAACCTTGTAGGAGGGAACTAGTAATGTGCAAATATGTATTCTTAGTCCTCCTTCGTCTCAAAGTCAAACCGTAAAATTAGTCATAGGGTTATCACCAAGGTAACCGATGCCACACTGACACTGCTAAATGTCTAAGCATCTAGGCTTAAAGTGATTGTAATGGTAAAGCGTTTTTATCCTCCTGCAGAGAAACCCTTCATGGGGGGGGGGCAGAGCTGCACACTGAGGGGTTTTTACCTTCATGCATAGTGTACATCCTTTACAACATGTGCAGTTCACATGTTAAATATCTGTGCATTTCCACATCTTCAACCCCCTGATTTAAACAAGTTTATCCTGAATGGATTGTACAGACATTTATTCACACAATGCAGGTTATGCTTTGCTGCTTTTTTTTTTTGCTATCTCTGTGCTTTTGACAACCTCTCTGTATGAGGCCTCCATGAGCAAATTGTTGGTCATACAGGTAATGCTCAGTAGAACTCTACCACACTGCCTCTAGTGGCAGAACTTGTCTTTGCATGCTGTGTCAGTGGTGGATGAAAGCTGCTAAAAGAGAAGAGCTGAAATCTTGTGTTGCAGTTCATGACATCCTCGTTTTCAGTCACTGCCACCGTTCCTTATATCCTTTCCTCCTGTTTTTTTTTATTAGGTTCGTAAATTGTTTATTTTATTTTTTTCTCTATAAACAGATGTCGTATTGAAACTGTTGTCAGAAACAACTGTTTATATCTAAACCCTACAATAAACAGGTCAAGCAATTTTCTCAAACCTTTAGACCCCATTCACACATCCTGACAAGTCGCGGTCGGTCGCCTGCCATTGATTAGCACAGGACCGATTCTAATAGGAGCGACACAAGTCACTCCGACTTAGAAAAAGGGTCCTGTACTACTTTGGGAGGACCTGGAGGCGACTTACATTGACTTCAATTATATGAAGTCCGTGCAAGTCGCGCCGAGGTCGCGGTGCACAGGTCGCCCCAGCAAGTCGTGTCGCCCCTGTGTGAATGGGGGCTTATAATCACATAGTGAGGTTCTTCAAATTGAGGAACTATCATTTCCCAAAGCTTTTGAATGTTTTACTCATTTGTATAAAAAAAGAACCCACACACACCCGCTGCCTCATGTGGCAATCTTAAAGTGGTTCTAAAGCCCTAAGTTGTTTTACCTTAAAGTGATATTAAAGTCAATTTTTTTTTTTTTTTTTTTTAAATAACCGTATACTTACTTGCTCAGTGTGATGGTTTTGCACAGAGCAGCCCCTATCCCCCCTTTTCTCGTTTCCCCTGTTGGTGTTTTTTGCTCCACCCTCCTGCTGTGTGCCCCCAGAGTAAACAGCTTGCTGTGGGGGCACCCGAGCAGGCTCGCTCCCGAGCCTTTTGCTCTGTGTGTCTATCCAGACAGAGCTGTGGCTCGGCCCCACTCCCTCTCTTATTGGCTCACTGGCTGCCGCTGCTGTCTTAGCCCATGAGGATGGAGAGTCCCCAGAGAGCTGAGGCAGTTGTGCACATTGCTGGATCGCGATGTGGCTCAGGTAAGTACTGGGGGGGGGGGGAGGCTATTGCACACAGATGTTTTTTAACCTTCATGCATAGAAAGCATGAAGGTAAAAAACTTTGAGCCTTTGCAACCACTTTTGATGCATTCTCTTTGCATTAAAGTAAAAACCCTCTTGTGCAGATGATTTCCCCCCCCCCCCCCCCCTTACACTTACCTGAGCCTGATCTTAATGGAGTGATATGCCCAAGAGCAGCATCTCTTTGCTCTCTCCTTCCTCACAGGGCAGATAAATAGCAATGGGAACCTTCGACTCCTGCTGCTGTCAATCAAATTTTTTAATGAGGATGGGGCAGGTTCCAGCTGTCTGTATCTCTAGACACAGGCAGTGCGGCTCGGGATCGAGCCTGCATGAGTGCCTCTATAGGGAAGCGGCTTGGTATTTGGGGCACTCGCTGAAGAGGTAAAGCCAGAAGCGCCAGCATGGGACCCCAGAAGAGGATCGTGGGTGCTCTGTGCAAAAGCATTACACAGAGCAGGTTAGTATAACATGTTTGTTTAAAAAAAAAAAAAAAAAACAGGTTTACAGTTACTTTGAATAGCCTCTTTCAGTCTCTGACTTTCAGTTCACCCTGTAGGTCCTGCAGACACATCATTGAATTGTCTTATAACCCTTCATGGTATTACCACCACTCCTCTACAGTAGCCTCTGCGTAAATAAATTGTAGGGTGACGTAACAGTGGTACGTTGCCTAGAAACCCCACTCCTTCCATCCAGGAAACTGCATCTCAGTTATAGATACAAGTGGAAAGTCTAAAAATTCCTATTCGTATGTACGACTTTTATTTACGAATGGTGAAGTCCAACAAGAGTAGCCAGTTTGTTTTTGTGACAGTGTTCACCGTCACTGGAATTTAAGGACAGATGGGTGATGGTTTGGATTGCTTCATATTTGTCAGCAAGGTCTCCATGTAGAAATATTGAGATTTGTTCCCATTTGCCATGAGGTCTCTGACCAGGAAGTACAACTCCTAATATGGTCATTCCAGGAAGTTCAATGAGGAGACTGACTGTCTAACAATGTTGCTTTTGTCTGAGGTGGCTTTCCATTCACCTATTGTCGGGTGTGCTAATGAACTCACCTGTTGTCTGCTAAGGGATGTATTGACACTCAGAGTAATGTGTATTGGGGGCTCGTTAGGGAACCATTGTTCTGTCTGGCTATTGTGTACATTGATTGTCCCCTGGGGGCTTCTGTCTCATTACACATAACAGTCCTTCTACTCAAGCTATTAGACCAATCCCTGCTGACTCATTTTCAAGTCCTCATTTGCATGGCTAAGGAGGACCTGAAGGAGAACGGCATGTACTTTGCAATTGACCAATGGGAAAGCGGTTGTTGGGGGCAGGATGTTCCAAATTCTGTATAAAAGTGTGTTGTGTACTGAAGTTCCAATAAATGGTCTTCCTGTTTGAACTTACATACAGCCTGCCTGGTGTTTGTTCTAATGGATTCTGAACGGCACATAGCTGTAGTTCGGATCCCGAAACCTTGGTTGACCGAACCATCAGACGTTGCGATCTGCAAGCTGACTCACTAGAAGCAGAGGAGTGTCGGGAGAGCGGAAGCGAGCGAGCGAGCAAGGGTCTCGTCACAGTTTTATTCCCCAAGTGCAGTATGGGAGAATAAAAGGAAGAACGCACATTGGTTGCCATAGCTGACATAGACTGTAACCGTTGTTTCTTCTGTGGTTTATATAGGAGGACCAGTGATGTGTAGGCAGTACAGATGTGTGCTGTATGTTACTATATAATGATGCTGTCTTATTAGTTGGCCTTGGCCATCAATCTGACTAACTGGTTGGGTCTTTGTGGAAAGTCATACAAGATATGTCATTGTTATGAATGGTAATGATCTCTTCAGTTGTGCACTGATTTTTATACACCTATGTGGATATTGATTTATGTCACTATATGCACTTTTGATTATTGAATCTTTATATATCCAGATTTATTTATTTAATTTATTTTGCTGCACCAAGTCACTTTGATTTGCTTTTATTGATTATTAATACCATATCCTAGCAATTTATATTTATTTCTTCACTGATTTTTATTCGTACACCAACAAGTATTTTTTCAGGATTTGGCCTGCCTTTTACTATCTATCGCTTGCATTGATATAATACCGTGTTGTATTTCTGATTGGGTCTAATTTCTTTGATTTTATTGGGCAGCGCCATTTACCTTCCTATTAACCTTTTTCTTTCATATAGCCCTTTGGATTATATTTAGGAGGTAGGCTGCAGCCATTATTTTTGGTTTATCTATCCTAGCGCAGATTCTTCCCCCATTTATTACATTAAAGCCACATGTACAAGATTTACATTAAAGCGGTAGTATCCCGCTTTTTGACACTTTGACCTACAGGTAAGCCTATAATAAGGCTTACCTGTAGGTACAAATAATATCTCCTAAACCGGCATGGTTTAGGAGATATTTACAGTGCATGCAGCCGCTCGCGCGAGCGCTCTGAAGGTCCGGGGGGGACCTTCAATTAGTTTGCCGGAGTTTGCCAGAAAAATCGCATGCGCGGGAGTGACGTCATCGCGGCTCCGGCCAATTATCGCGCCGGAGCCGTCTCTTCCGGCCAATCAGCGCGCCGGAGCCGCCGAACCCGGAAGAGACGACGAGGGACCATGGCAGCGCCCGCAGCGATGTCCGGGGGTCCGTGTCGGGGCTTCGTTTTAAGGTAAGTTACACATAATGGGCTAGTATGCGATGCATACTAGCTCATTATGCCTTTGTCTTGCAGGTTTTTTTTTTTTTTTTTTTTTTTTTAATTGAGTTTACAACCGCTTTAAAGCAGAGCTCCAACCAGAAGGGGAAGTTCCTCTTATTTGTACCCCCAATCCACTGCCACATTTGTTGGGGGGGGCTACTTGGTTTTGACGAGTTCCCACAACCGTTTCTGGCTCAGATCTCCGCTGCCCCCCTTCTTACCCTGCAGTCTTCCGGGACACATCACAGGTCCCAGAAGATGGTGGGACCATTCACAAGGTCCAACGTGGCTCGCACATGCACAGGAAGAAACAAACTGTGAAGCCGCAGGGCTTCACTGCCTGTTTGTCTTACTTGAGATCCTGGCGCCTGCACCCGAAGCTGATTTAAGATAACTGCTTGAGTGTGGACATTGCTGGATCCCTGGAAATGTAGGTGTCCTTATAGTATTCATAGCTGCTGACTTTGAAAACCCAGCCTTGTCCTGTATATGTTAAGGTAAAAATGTTGATTACTGTCAGTTGCCTTGCTGTGGTGAGTGCCTGTTTTTTAGTAATATAGCATTTGTTCTTATGTTCTCTCTTAATCTGGCTTGCATTTTTTTTTTTGTACAGAAAAGAATGGTTTGTCCTTCATCGAGACTTCAGCCCTGGACTCTACAAATGTGGAGGCTGCTTTCCAAACCATCCTGACAGGTAAAGACATAAGAGCACTGCTGCGATCGAGTTGAATTATTGTCGGCTATGCTGTGGGTGCTTGTATTTGGCATGGAATTCACTAAGAGTAACGTAATGTGGTGGTTTTTCATCAAACAAACAATCCAGTTTCCACTTTAAGGCCCCATTCACATCTGTGAAAAGCACGCAACACACTTGCATTACTATTAATTAATGACACCTCAAATGCGACCAGCATGTGTGTGATTTCATACTTGACATAAGCATCAAGCTAAACGCCAACAAAGGTGCAGGAGCTTCTTTGGTGCCCATAATGAAGCTTTTTCAACAGTTGGGCTTCCCTATGCGTGTTGCACAAAAATGAGCATACAAACTCACGTTCAGGTGCTCCGAAGGTGTGAATAAGGCCTCACACTTGCGAATAGGGCTGTTTGCATTTAGCTGTGGGAGACCCATTGGAGTTCTCTGCGATTTAGCTGGGAGCTACATTGCAGTCTATGGCACTCAAGTCGCATGAAAGTCAGGCCAAAGTAGTGCAGGAACTTTTTTTTTTTTTTTTTAAAGTTACTGCGGCTTTTTTTGCACATATTTGAGCGGTTGCCATTGAAAAACATGGGATGTGACTTGTCATGCGACTTTAGTGTCCAAAGTCGCGCACGTGTGAATAAAGCCTAAACTGCTGCAACGTGTTAAAAAAAAAAAAAAAGATACATTTTTTAACGGTGCCAAATTCCTGTGTTTTTTTTTTTTTTTTTTTTTTTTAAGACCATAAAAACGTTCGTCCAACCCTGACATTTATAGTCACCAGTTATTTGGAAAGGTCTTTTGCTGCTGTGTACACTTCCTTTTTCCTGTTCTCTTAGATCTTGTGCTGTATTTGTGTACTCTGGTGAGGAGGGCATTTCTTTCAGGACACAAATATTCTCAAGGTCGTAAGATAGGGAGAAGAGTACAAATAGTGCTGACTTCACATATATGCCAGCAGTGATCCTTATATAGATGTCCTTAGGGCTGGCAGATATCAAGCTGTTTTAACCACTTCAGCTCCGGCAGGTTTACCCCCCTTTAATGACCAGGCCATTGTTTGCGACATGGCACTGCGTTATTTTAACTGACAGTTGCGCGGTCGTGCGACGCTGTACCCAAATAATATACATGCCTTTTTTTTCTCCACAAATAGAGCTTTCTTTTGGTGGTATTTGATCACCTCTGCGGTTTTTATTTTTGGCCCTCTAAACAAAAAAACAAAACGACAATTTTAGAGAAAAAAAAAAATATTTTTTTACTTTCTGCTACAAAGCGTATCCAATAAAAAATGTACCGTATATACTCGAATATAAGCCGACCCGAGTATAAGCCGAGGCCCCTACTTTTACCACAAAAAGATGGGAAAAATGATTGACTCGAGTATAAGCCTAGGGTGAGAATGCAGGTCGGCGGGCATGGTACAGGAGAATGCAGGGTGGCTGGCATGATACAGGAGAATGCAGGGTACTGGCATGGTACAGGAGAATGCAGGGTGACTGGCATGGTACAGGAGAATGCAGGGTGGCTGGCATGATACAGGAGAATGCAGGGTACTGGCATGGTACAGGAGAATGCAGGGTGACTGGCATGGTACAGGAGAATGCAGGGTGACTGGCATGGTACAGGAGAATGCAGGGTGACTGGCATGGTACAGGAGAATGCAGGGTGACTGGCATGGTACAGGAGAATGCAGGGTGACTGGCATGGTACAGGAGAATGCAGGGTGACTGGCATGGTACAGGAGAATGCAGGGTGACTGGCATGGTACAGGAGAATGCAGGGTACTGGCATGGTACAGGAGATTGCAGGGTACTGGCATGGTACAAGAGGATCCGGGGTTGTGGGCATACTACAGGAGATGCAGTGCTGTGGGCATGGTACAGGTGGACCATGCCCGCAGCACTGCATCCCTTGTAGTATGCCCGCAGCCCTGCATAATGGCAGGTAGTGCAGCTGTTTCACTTACCTGTTCCAGAGGCGCCTTCATTTTAAAAATGGTGCCGCCCGGCGCCGACACGTCATTGCGCACGCGCCGCCGCCGCTCGTATACTCTCGGCTATTCCCGGCCTCTCCCGAGCTGCGGCGGCGCGTGCGCAAAATCATGTATGCGCCGGGCGGCGCCATTTTTAAAGCTTAAGCACGTCGGAGCGGCCAGGGACTTTTTTTTTTTTTTTCTTGACTCGAGTATAAGCCGAGGGGGACGTTTTCAGCACAAAAAAATGTGCTGAAAAACTCGGCTTATACTCGAGTATATACGGTAACTCTAATTTCTTCAGTTTAGGCCAATGTGTTATGCTACATATTTTTGGTAAAAAAAAAAACCCAGTAAGAGTATATTGATTGGCTTGCGCAAAAGTTATAGCGTCTACAAACTAGGGGATATTTTTATGGAATTTTTTATTTTTATTTTTTTACTAGCAATGGCGGCATTCGGCGACTTATAGCAGGACTGCGACATTGCGGCAGACAAATCAGACACTAAAGCCCCATACACACGTACCGATCGTCGGCCGAACGATCGGCCGTCTTTTGTCCCCGGGCTGTCATGTCCGCTGAAAAGTGCAAAAGACTGCACACGAATTTTGTCGGCCAACAGCCGACTGCAGAAGTGATGTCATGTGATGGTTAACTTTCCGTGTGTTTTTTCTTTTCTGAGCATGCCCAGTCTTGCAAATCTGCTGTCTGTCGGCCGAATTCTGTACTGACTGGCGAACAATCGGCCGTTCTGGTGTCGGCATACAAAGATTTTAATGCTTGCACAACAGATTCTGTTCGGCCGAAAATGCGCTGTCGGCTGTCGGAAGCATCATACTAACAAGCCGAAAATCGGCCGATCGGTCATCGGCCGAATCTTTTCAGCTGACAATCTGCACGTGTGTACGGGCCTTAAGTGACACGCTTGATTCTTTTTTTGGGGACCAGTGACACCAATACAGTGATCATAGCTAAAATATATGCACTGTCACTGTACTAATGACACTGGCTGGGAAGGGGTTAACATCAGGGGTGATCAAAGGGTTAAATGTGTGCCTGGGGAGTGCTTTCTAACTGTGTTGGGGTTGCTTTGACTGTGGGAAGACAGAGATCTGTGTTACTGCTTAGCAGAAACACACGATCTCTGTCTTCCCTACTAACAGAATGGCGATCTGCCTTATTTGTCTCGAACGATCGGCCGATATCGGGGCTGCAAGAACCCGCTGATTGGCTTCCGCTGTGTCTAATCACAGCCGGAGCAGGTGGCCAGCGACACGCATGCACGCCCCAGACCCGGAAGTGCAGAATCACTTCCTGTACGTCATTCTGGGTACAGGAGACACCGCCCCACAGTAAATATACATGGGGCGGTCTGCAAGGGGTTAAAGTAGACCTTCGGGGTTTTTTTTTTTTCCCTTTCGTAATCAAACTACTAAACTATAAACCAAACTATTCTAAATGTTTTTATACAGTCAGATTTCGATTCTTCTTGGAATCTTTGGGATTTTGCTCTCTGACCTGCGAATGACCCCTTCATCTTTCTATTCCTCCCAATAATGGGGTACTATTTCTGCTGAAATCGAAGATAAGGCACTATTACTCCCATTAATACCAGTGATGGGGCACTACTCCTACTGACTATAAACCCTAAGGCCATGTTTATTCTCACTGATGCTGGGCCTAGGACATTTTCTACCCGCACTGGCAACAATTTGGCCCCCCTAAAGTCAGGACAGTAAACTGGCCCTTTGAAAAATCTAGAGACCCCTCTGTAGAGTTTAGTTTAGTTTTTTTTTTTCCTTTTAATTGCATATTGCTAAACTGCTTCAATTCATTGGTTAGGTTTTTGTGTATAAGCTTTATATGTATGTGTACACCGATTAACCATTACATTAAAACCACAGACCACCATCACCCATCAAGGCATGGACTCCACTAGACCTCTGAAGGTACACTGTGGTATCTGGCACCAAGCCATCAGTAGCAGATCCTTTAGGTCCTGTAAGTTGTGAAGTGGGGCCTCCATGGATGAGACTTGTGTTTCCAGCTTATCCCACAGACATGGGCAGCCACAGAACTTTTTTTTGGGGGGGGGGGGGGGGCATCATTTTAAGGTCACCCATGCTCTGCCCCATAGATCCCCCTTTAGAGCAGGCCAGGGTCCCCCATAGATCCCCTTTAGAGCAGGGTCCCCATAGATCCCTCATTTTAAGGTCACCCATGCTCCACCCCTTTTCGCCCCATAGATCCCCCTTTAGAGCAGGCCAGGGTCCCCATAGATCCCTCTTTAGTCTTACCTTTTCATCTATATTCCCCGTGCTACCAGGTTTTCCTGCACCACCAGGCATATATGGTGTGTGTGTGTGTATATACCATATATATATATATATATATATATATATATATATATATATATATATATAACCCCCTTTAGGCCAGACTAGGGTCCCCCCATAGACCCCCCCCACTTTAGAGCAGCCCAGGCCAGGGTCCCCCATAGATCCCTCCCCCCCTTTAGAGCAGCCCAGGCCAGGGTCCCCCATAGATCCCCCCCCTTTAGAGCAGCCCAGGCCAGGGTCCCCCATAGATCCCCCCCCTTTAGAGCAGCCCAGGGTCACCCATACATCCCCCTCCCCCCTTTAGAGCAGCCCAGGCCAGGGTCCCCCATAGATCCCCCCCCCCTTTAGAGCAGCCCAGGGTCCCCCATACATCCCCCTCCCCCCTTTAGAGAAGCCAAGGCCAGGGTCCCCCATAGATTCCCCTCTTAGAGCAGCCAAGGCCAGGGTCCCCCATAGATTCCCCTCTTAGAGCAGCCAAGGCCAGGGTCCCCCATAGATTCCCCTCTTAGAGCAGCCAAGGCCAGGGTCCCCCATAGATTCCCCTCTTAGAGCAGCCAAGGCCAGGGTCCCCCATAGATTCCCCTCTTAGAGCAGCCAAGGCCAGGGTCCCCCATAGATTCCCCTCTTAGTCAACTCCTCAAACAACTTCCATTTTTCTGTGGTCCAGTTCTGATGCTCATGTGCCCATTTGTTAGGTGCCTTTGGTTGTGGACACAGGTAAGCATGGGCACCCTGACCGGTCTGCGGCTACACGGCAACATACACAAAAAAAAACTGCTAAGCTCCGTGTGTTCTGACACCTTTCTATCGGAAACCAGCATTCACTTTTTTTTTAGCAATCTGAGCTCCAGTAGCTCTTCTATTGTGTTGGACTACACGGGCCAGCCTCCCCACACACATGCATTAATGACTCTATCGCCGGTTCACCAGTTTTCTTTCCTTGGACCATTTTTTGTTGGTCCTGATCATTGCAGACCAGGAACATCCCACAAGAGCTGCAGTTTTGAAGTTGCATTACAAAACCAAAGTCCCTCAAATCCTTACGCTTGCCTATTTTTTCTGCTTTCAGCACATCTGCTTTAGGGACAACATGTTCACTTGCTGCCTAAAATATCCCACCCACTTTCAGGTGCCATTGTAATAAGATAATCGCAGACATTTTACCTGTCAGTGGTCATAATGTTATGGATTATTGGTGTACAACTGTGTGTATTTTCAGCTGTTGTGTGATTATTGGATGCTGAACAGTTGCATTGTTTTATTCCCCATGAGTGAAATGTGTTGGGGGCGTGGCCTGGTCAGAATCCAGGCTGAGGTTGCCACCCCATTCACCTTTCCAGGACACCCCAGATGTGTGACTTTCAGGGGCTAACCCCTTTTTTTTCCCATGCATTTGTTATATTGCTAGAGAAGAGTGACAGATCCTCATTGTGTCTGATTTTTACCAAACTTCTCTTTTTTTTTTTCTTTTTCAGAAATTTACCGCATTGTGTCTCAAAAGCAGATGTCTGACAGACGTGAAAACGACATGTCCCCAAGTAACAACGTTGTCCCCATACATGTCCCACCAACCACTGAAAATAAACCAAAGATGCAGTGCTGTCAGAACATATAACGGCCGCTGCCTGCACAGTGCCGGGCTTCGATTTCCTGTGTCCAGCTCTGGAGGGGGGCCAGGCCCAATACCTGTGCCCAGTTCTAGAGGTGCCAGGCTCTGTATATTCCCCACGTCCTGCACTGGACTCTTTGGAATTCTTTTTTTTTTTTTCTTTTTTTTTTTTTTTTGTTAATATATTTTTTGTTTTGAGTGTATGTGTGTAAGAACTTTAATTTTACTATTCCATCTGGATTTTTACATGTCTTAAATTCTTTTTGATTTTTTTGACTTTCTGTATTAAGGAAATGATCTAATCCTCTTTCAAGCTCTTTTCTCTTTCTCCTTCCTGTGCTCTTCCTTCTTCCCTCTTTCTTTCTTTCTCTACAAATACAATGATTCCAGGTCTGCCCTAGACCCCTCCCCCCCCTCCTCTTCCTGTCTCCACTCAGAGATGTCTGTATAATATATGAAATAAACGCATGTTGCCTGCTGGAGGCATCCTCTCCTGATACCTTGTGACTCAACAGATCTTTTCTTTTTTTTGTTTTTTTTTTTTTTCTTATTTTTTTTCCCCCCACTCTCGACCAGTAATAGATAATGTCACTTGTATGTCACTCATTGCTAGATCCGCTGTTTTGATCTCTAGAAACTACATGAAAAAAAAAAAAACAGGTGTGATGTGTAATAAAGTGTTTATACTGTTGAACCATACTACTTCAGGTGGATCTGTTCATGCACTTCTTCTACATAGCAGCATTCAGCAATAAATGTAGGAAGACTTGAGAGGAGGAGGAGGAGGCGGCTTTTACATTCTAACAGGCTTAGCGATTTTCTTTTTGCTGTTTTTCTTTGCTGTTCAATTAGTAGCAGCTGACAACACATTCGGCTCAATTCGCTAAGCCAGGGCTTGACAGATTTGCTTTGAATCTAGGAGCCAGCTAAAAAAGTAAAGAGCCATTTTTTTTTTAACTAATAAATCTTACGGGTGGAATATGTTACCGAAGGTGAATATATCCTTTAACCCTTTCACAGTGTTTTTTGCATGTTTAAAAAATAATTTCTGGCCTGAAGATTACATAAAATCCCCAAGCATTATATATTTTCTGAAAGCAGACACCATAGAGCAGTGGTCCTCAACCCTGGCCTACAGGGCCCACTAACAGGCCAGATTTGCAAGATAACTTAAATACATCCCAGGTTATATCATTTGCTGCTCAGTGATTGCAGTACTCTAGTCTGCATCTCCCCAAGGTAATACTTAAAATCTGGCCTGTTAGTGGGCCCTGTAGGCCAGGGTTGAGGACCACTGCCCTAGAGCACAGGTGTCAAACTGGCAGCCCTCCAGCTGTTGCAGAACTACAAGTCCCATTAGGCATTGCAAGGCTGACAGTTACAAGCATTACTCCCACAGGCAGAGGCATGATGGGACTTGTAGTTCTGCAACAGCTGGAGAGCTGCCACTTTGACACCCCTGCCCTAGAGAATAAGAGCGGTAGTTCCAAATTTTATCTAGTCACATATTACCGCAAAGAAAACACAACATGTCAGAAAAACACATTAAAAGTTATTTCTCTATCGTTCTTTGACAGACGCAGCTCCATATTCTTCTTAACCATTGGGTTATGCTGCCCCCTACAGGAGTAGGACACTAGGCAGAAAAAACTTTACCACGCCTGTTGGGGAATTCCCTGAAGGCATACACCCACTCACCCTTGTTAAAATATGTAAAAAAAAATTTAGCTACCGTATTTTCCGGCGTATAAGGCGACTGGGCGTATAAGACGACCCCCCTAATTTTCATCTACCGGTAATACTTATACTTAGGTTACCTTGGAGATATTATACTTGGCGTATAAGACGACCCCCCCATTTTTGGGGGATTTTTTTGAGGTTCAAAAGTAGTCTTATACGCCAGAAAATACAGTAGTTATGTTCCTGAGAGAATTGCAATCAACAGCCGGACTGGGTTTTGGACTGGATATCCTAGATCCTTAAGGTCCCCCAGCGAGCATGTGCAGGTTATAGCCCTGTGCTAGGCCTCACCACAACGGAGCTACAATGGACGGGAGCTGGCCTGCGAGTGAAACACCTTGCTGGGAAGCACACGACCTGGTTCGCAGCATGCCCCTTGGCTATCAGCGCCCCCACCCCGAGTGGAGAGGTAGTCTGTCCGGAGTGGCACCCACTGGATTGTCGTTGGTATGGTGAGTAGTGACACCCCCTCCCCCCCATAGCTCTTGCGGTCTCGTGATGGACGTGGGCCTCCGGGGTTCTCTTCCATTTCCCCCAGCCCCTCTAACAGTCACGGTGGTCTTTTGGCCCAAACCCTACCCCCCTCTTTCCGGAGGTTAGGTAGGAGCTCCAGTAAGGGGGGTGGGGAGTGGATGCGGTTGTTGCTGACCGGGCTGTCCGGATCGCACACAGGGGTTTTTGAGCAAGTTTCCGGCCTCCTGGGGTTTAGTGACTGGGGCAGGGATGTCTGCCCTCACCCCCCCCCCCCCCCAAGGGGGTGGACATATGGACTGACTGGCGCCCACCTTGAATCGGAGGGGAGGGGTGGGCGCCATGGAGGCGTTGTGTGGGGGTACTCCGCCTGCACGTCTACTTTACGGCTTGCCCCCTCTTCCCCTTTATGGGGGGCTATGTCCTTTTATGTCATTAATGGTGGGCCTCCCTTAGGTCTAATAGGGGTCTTTTTATGGAACTTTAGCCGCTCCTTGCGGGACTGTGGTTGGCGACCTCCCCTGCTTATGTTCCCAGGGTGAGTTTAGCATATAGTGCTATAGACTCTGCTGGTTCTGCGCCCACACACTTCAGGTGCTCTGCAGTGAAGATGATTCCCTTTTTCCCCAGTCATCCTCCAGGACGGTCACATGAGAGAGAGAGAAGCTCCGCCTCCTGCAGAAAACACAAGCACACAAGTTTCAAACAGGCCGCCCTAGGCTGCCCTTTCAGTTCTTGTGTTTCCTGCAAACACGGCACCATGGGATAACTCCCCAGTTTGTTTTTTTTAGGCCTGGAAACAGGTTTTTGTTACCCAGGGCAGGCGTCCCTGGGTACCCCCTGCGCCCCCCTTAATTATGACTGGCGAGGCCATCAGTCTCAGGTACCAGGGCAAAGGTGGGCAGAGGAGGGGATGCCCGCAGCAGCCCCACCAGCCTGGAAACCCACAACACCCTCCCCTGCAGGACAGTTAATTCACTCCAGCGGGGTAACACAGTGGAGTTGTTCTAAATGCAATAATGGTAACACGCATGGTGTGGCATAAAAGCTGGTCTGCGGACCAGGCATCTCTATCAGATCTCCCCTTTACGGGGGGTCTGCCTATTTGGGTCTTTTGATGAACTGATCAAAGGACTCACTGGCGGGAAGAGTACTCTTCCTCTATCCGCTAAGAGCAAGTCACCGTGTAATAGACGGGGCCCTTATTTTTCAGTACACAGGCGGCCCCTTTGTGCCTTCGGCACGCAGGAGAAAGGACCAAAGCCATTTAGGTCATCTGGGAGTTCCAAGAAAACGTAGTCGGGTGAGCCGAGAACAGGCCCCACCAGATTTGCGGACAAATCTCAGTCTGCACGAAGGGACGCCCTCACCCATATCTGGGGTGGGGGGGACATCTTTGTTTTCTGTCCGGAACCAGGGACCACCTTGATTCAGGACAAATGGGCGCACGAGCAGCTCTGATTGGGTTACAAGATTGAATTCAGGTCCCAACCCTCGGACAGATTCTTCCAGTCCAATCAAGCCTATCTTCAGATCAGTTAAGAGGCGGTACAAGATCTGCTGTCGCAAAGGGTGATTGTGCCAGTTCCCCCCTCGGGAACGCTTTCAAGGGTTTTATTCAAACCTGTTTACTGTTTACAAGAAGGGAAAGTGCGTCAAATTCTGGACCTCAAGGCTCTGAATTGCATTGTGCTGGTACAGAGGTTTCGAATTGAGTCCATTCGCCAAGGGGACTTTTTTTTGGCCTCTAAAGATATCGAGGACGCATATCTGCACATTGCTATTTTTGCTGCACACCAGTGTTTTTCTTTGCTTTGCTGTAGGAGAGGAACATTATCAATTTGTAGCATTACCCTTTGGTCTCGCCTCCGCCGCCAGGGTCTTCACCAACGTGTTGGCTCCGGTATTGCCATTACTAGGACAGCAGGGGATTGCAGTACTAGGCTACCTGGACGATCTCCTCTTAAGAGCAGACTCCCATTCAGCTCTGGTGGGTGATCTGTCAATCACTATACGGACTCTGCAAGAGTTCGGTTTGGGTTCAATTTCAGAAAATCTGCTCATGTCCCAGCCTCCAAAATGGTTTATCTGGGACTGACTCTGGACTCAGGGAGAGAGACTTGGAAAGCTGTGTCCAGGGGACCTGGACTTTAAAAGAGTCCAGACTTCCGATCAATATTCTGGAACTCGGAGCGATAAAGCTTTGCTTAAGTCACTGGACAAATCGTCTGCGGGGTTGTCCAGTTTAGATTCAATCAGCCAATGTGGTTTACGTCAATCTCCAAGGGGCCGAGATCTTATTATGGGCAGAAAATTTTGTTCCAGCCCTCTCCGCTGTGCGTACCTGGAGTGGAGAACTGGCAGGCAGATTACTTGAGTCGTTGGGTGTTGGATCAGGGGCAAATGGTCCCTGCACCCGGAGGTGTTTCACATGTTTTGTGTCTGGTGGGAGACACCTGATTTAGACCTGTTAGTTTCTCGGCTCAACGAGATGGTACAAAGGTTTGTGGCCAGGTTGAGGGATCCTCTGGCCGACACCACAGACGCACTGGTGGCTCGTTGGGGTCAGTATCGGCTGATGCGTTTCCTCCGCTGAAACTTCTGCCGGGGCTTCTGCGCTGAATAGAGTTGGAAGGGATTTTACTCATTCTGGTGGCCCCAGACTGGCCTCGCCAGTCTTGCTATGCAAATTTCGTAAGGTTGGTCGCCAGTGCTCTTTGGAGACTTCCTCTCAGGGAAGATCTGTTGTTTCAAGGGCTGATCTTCCATCCTGCTTTACCGTCGCTGGCTTTAATGTCGTGGCTGTTGAAAGCCAGGTATTGAAGGATAGGGGTCTTTCTGACTCAGTGATTCCTACACTGTTGAAGGCTAGAAAATCTACCTCCAGGAAGATTTATCTTTGTACGTGGAAATCGTACATCTCATGGTGTGAATTGATTAAGGTGCATCCACGCTCGTTTTCAGTGGCTAAGATATTGGCTTTCCTCCAAAGAAATGGTTGAGCAGCGGTTGGCCTTGGGTAATATTAAAGGCCAGGTGTCTGCTTTGGCTGTGTTTTTTTTTAACGCCCTTTAGCTACGCATTCTTTGATTCACACTTTTATCCAGGGAGTTCTTCATGTGGCTCCTCCCATACGGTCCCCATTACCTCTGTGGGATCTTAACTTTGTACTATCTGTTCTTCAAAAACCTCCCTTTGAAAACTTAGGGAGATTCCTCTGCTTACACTGTCACAGGAGGTAGCCTTTTTGGTGGCTATTACCTCTGCCCGCAGAGTGTCTGAATAGGTGGCACTGTCCTGCCATTCTACTCCTCTGGTGGTCCACAGAGATTAAGTGGTACTTTGACCTAATCAGTCGTCTCTCTTCCTAAGGTGGTTTCTGATTTTCATTGAATGAAGACATTGTGCTGCCTTCACTCTGTCCTAAGCCCAAGCATCCCAAGGAAATTGCCTTGCATTCTTTGGCTGTGGTTCGGGCAAATAGGGTTTGCCTGGCGATTACGGAGTCTCTCAGGAAATCAGAATCTCCTTTTGTCCTCACGGAAGAACCTCAGAAGGGATTGGCTGTGTCTATATCCAGATGTATCAGGCAGATGGTGGTACAGGCGTATTCACTTAAGAGTCAGGTTCCACCTTTCCCTGTAAAGGCACATTCTCTAAGGCGCTGAGTGCCTCTTGGGCCTTTCGCCATCAGGCGTCAGTAATACAAGTTTGCAAGGTGGCAACTTGGTCATCTGTGCACACATTCACTAAATTCTACAAAGATGTGTTGGCATCCTCGTATGCTTCTTTTGGCCGCAACTTTTTGCAGGCTGCTGTTTTAAGAGCAATTTTTTCTCTCTGAGGGTGTATGTTGTTTCTAGGTGAGCTCCAGTTGTTCCTGGTTGATCTCCATGTTACCTGGTTGGCTAAGTTTAGCCTTTGGGGAATTACATTCTTTCTCTGCGTTTTCCCACCCCTCATGCAAGTACTTCTTTGGAACGTCCCAATGGTTAAGAAGAATATGAAGCTGCATCTGTCAAAGAATGATAGAGAAAACTGAGTTGTTGACTTACCGTAAAATCCTTTTCTCTGAAGTTCATTGACAGACGCAGCACCCGCCCCTCTAATTATGAGTGGGTTGGGTTTTTTTACTTCTGACACTGCAACAAAACTGAATCCTATAGCAGAGTGAGTGGGTGTATGCCTTCAGGGACTGCCCCATAGGCGTGGTAACGTTTTTTTTTTTTTTTCCCTGCCTAGTCTCCTACTCCTGTAGGGGGCAATATAACCCAATGGTTAGGAAGAATATGGAGCTGTGTCTGTCACTGAACTTCGGGGAAAAGGATTTTACGGTAAGTAAAGATCCAGCTTTTTGGGGGCATAAAAATGTAATAAATACCTAATTTTTTGGCAAACTATAAAAGCCGAGGTTGCACCGAGTAGATACCCAAAATGTCAAATCTTAAACATGTCAGTACCCCTATAGGTCATCAGTTTAGCACTACGGAGGAGGTCTGGTACTAGAATTATTGCTTTCCGCGTGTGCGGTAATATGTAATCTCAATCAACGCTTTCTGGCATAGACGCCCAGCTGCTTGAGTTTGTACCTGCATATGTGGGGTGGGGGGGGGGGGGGAATTGTATGCTTGGGTGTAATGCTGGCCATTCACGTATAAATTTTTGGACGAGAATGTTCGAACATTCGTACGAAAACGGACAAATGACATTTGAAGATGGTCTTTTGCTTTTAACATTTAATTTTAAAATAGATTTAATTTCTGAGTGATAACTGTAAACACTGACCGAAAATTTGTTAGATCGAGAGAGGTTTTCCTTCCTGCCCCTTCAAATTTTCCCATCACTGCAGTCAAAAACTGAGATTGATTTGACCCCCACAATCGATTAGAAAAATCAAACTAATTTTCTTAAAACAAAGATCTAAACTTGCATGGCCAGCATAACTTATACAATTGTTTCATTAAAAATAAACTTTTTTTAACTTTTTCGTTTCTATTACATTGGGAACAAAAAGTCCCCTATGTGATTTTTTTTTTTTTTTTTTTTTTTTTTTTTTGGGTGACGGGTTCTATTTTAAGAGACATTCAGGGTCTAAATTAAATGTAATATAATGTACATTGCATGCATTTCATTCTTCCCTTGCCTTGTTGGCTGGGGAAACTGAACAGGGACCTGGAAGTGCGGTCACTTCTGGGTCAACAACTAGAAGGGGAGGAGTAGTGGACGTGTGTCCACTTTGCCCTCTACCCTGCGGCCTCCGCTACGCCGGTCCCAGGCCTGCAGATGGGCAAGTAAAGCCCAGGATATGTAGCGGGGGGCAGGCACAGAGTGTGGGGAGAATTTGGGCCGCACCCCAGGCGCCAGCACAAAACTAAATCGCCATGGTGACCTAGCACCTGGGGTTTAAGCCCTGCTCTAAGCTATAATGCATTATTCTTTTCAGCCATTCGGCTCTTTCACAGTCTTTATCTGAGCTCACTGCTGAAAATAAAGGTCATCATGGCAGATAACACGTGAGTTGTTCCTTCAAGCTGAATTCCAGGAATTCAGACACTTTGTAAAGGCGAAGGCACACTATGAGTTAAGTTCAAGGAGCTGCATGACTTCTCCTGGGCTTATCTCTATTTATATCTGACAGGCTTATTGCTCTGCCAAGAATTACACTATTGACCAGACTTTCTAGACCCTTTTACCCAAAAGGAGCCCTTGAAGCAAATTTTCAGGTCTTGAGGAACCCCTGCTAAAACCAGTTCATTGGCGGTGGATGTGAAAATGCCTCCTTCATTGGTGGGAAGAGGCTCCATTTACAGTGATACGGCCCTGTGCTTGATTTTATCTGGCCCTTGGGGCATAGTTCCCGACATTAGCAACGGGCACTATTCCTTCCACTGACACAAATGATGGGGCACTATTCCTTCCACTGACACAAATGATGGGGCACTATACCTCCCCCTAATACCAATGATGGGGGCACTATTCCTACCACTGAATCCACAAAGATCGGACACTGTTTACTCCCACTGACACTGGGTCATTTTCTAATCCTGCTGCCCCCCCCCCCCTAAATTTTGATGGACAGTAAACTGGCCCTTTATTTAGAAAGTTTGGAGACCCCTGCTCTAGAGCAATGATTTCCAAACTTTGAGCTGTATGCGGCCCTTTTCTTGCTTTTATCTAGCCCTCGGGGGCACTATTCCACTAAGTGACACCAATGATGGGGCACCATTCCCCTACTGACACCATCAGTGGGGCACTATTTCTCCAATCAAAACCAATGATGGGACACTGATGCTGGGACATTATATACACCCACACTAGCCGCAGTCCGGCCTTCCTGAAGGAGGGTAAATTGTCCTTTTACTTAGACAGTTTGGTGACCCCCTGATCTAGAGGTTCCTTTAGCTGATTGACATCCCATTTGATGGGGCCTGTAACGTTCCACTTGACAGAGTAATTTGCATGACACCAGTGATCTTTTTAATTATCACTTAAGGGTGGCATTCTGACAACCACTGGAAGGGGACATTTTTCCCACTTTACACCTATGTGATTTTTTTTTTTTTTTTTTTTTTTTTTTTTACTGCGTTTTCAGTTTTGCAGAAACACTACAATCCTTTTAACATGGTTTCCTATGGGTCATGTTCACATCTGTGCATTATATAGAAGGGGCCAGGCATGGGTTTTTTTTTTTGGGGGGGGTTTGGGTTCATAGACTTCAAATGATCAAAAATGTGTATTGAAAAATGCACCTGGAATATGCAAACTGCAACCAGAATAGGTGTGAACCAGGCCTAAGGCTTTATTCACACCAAAGCCTGCAGTCACTATATCTGATCTCCCCAGGAGCCTGCAGTCACTATATCTGATCTCCCCCGGAGCCTGCAGTCACTATACAGGTCCCTCTCAAAAAATTAGCATATTGTGATATATTTTCTGTAATGTACTGATAAACATTAGACTTTCATATATTTTAGATTCATTACACACAACTGAAGTAGTGCAAGCCTTTTATTGTTTTAATATTGATGATTTTGGCATACAGCTCATGAAAACCCAAAATTCCTATCTCAAAAAATTTGCATATCATGAAAAGGTTCTCTAAACGAGCTATTAACCTAATCATCTGAATCAACTAATTAACTCTAAACACCTGCAAAAGATTCCTGAGGCTTTTAAAAACTCCCAGCCTGGTTCATTACTCAAAATCACAATCATGGGTAAGACTGCCGACCTGACTGCTGTCCAGAAGGCCATCATTGACACCCTCAAGCAAGAGGGTAAGACACAGAAAGAAATTTCTGAACGAATAGGCTGTTCCCAGAGTGCTGTATCAAGGCACCTCAGTGGGAAGTCTGTGGGAAGGAAAAAGTGTGGCAGAAAACGCTGCACAACGAGAAGAGGTGGACAGACCCTGAGGAAGATTGTGGAGAAGGACCGATTCCAGACCTTGGGGGACCTGCGGAAGCAGTGGACTGAGTCTGGAGTAGAAACATCTAGAGCCACCATGTACAGGCGTGTGCAGGAAATGGGCAACAGGTGCCGCATTCCCCAGGTCAAGACACTTTTGAACCAGAAACAGCGGCAGAAGCGCCTGACCTGGGCTACAGAGAAGCAGCACTGGACTGTTGCTCAGTGGTCCAAAGTACTTTTTTCGGATGAAAGCAAATTTTGCATGTCATTCGGAAATCAAGGTGCCAGAGTCTGGAGGAAGACTGGGGAGAGGAAAATGCCTGAAGTCCAGTGTCAAGTACCCACAGTCAGTGATGGTCTGGGGTGCCATGTCAGCTGCTGGTGTTGGTCCACTGTATTTTATCAAGGGCAGGGTCAATGCCGCTAGCTATCAGCAGATTTTGGAGCACTTCATACTTCCATCTGCTGAAAAGCTTTATGGAGATGAAGATTTCATTTTTCAGCACGACCTGGCACCTGCTCACAGTGCCAAAACCACTGGTAAATGGTTTACTGACCATGGTATTACTGTGCTCAATTGGCCTGCCAACTCTCCTGACCTGAACCCCATAGAGAATCTGTGGGATGTTGTGAAGAGAAAGTTGAGAGACGCAAGACCCAACACTCTGGATGAGCTCAAGGCCGCTATCGAAGCATCCTGGGCCTCCATAACACCTCATCAGTGCCACAGGCTGATCGCCTCCATGCCACGCCGCATTGAAGCAGTCATTTCTGCAAAAGGATTCCCGACCAAGTATTGAGTGCATAACTGAACATAATTATTTGAAGGTTGACTTTTTTTGGATTAAAAACACTTTTTTTATTGGTCGGATGAAATATGCTAATTTTTTGAGATAGGAATTTTGGTTTTTCATGAGCTGTATGCCAAAATCATCAATATTAAAACAATAAAAGGCTTGCACTACTTCAGTTGTGTGTAATGAATCTAAAATATATAAAAGTCTAATGTTTATCAGTACATTACAGAAAATAATGAACTTTATCACAATATGCAAATTTTTTGAGAGGGACCTGTATCTGGTCTCCTGCATTACACAGAACATGGAAATGCAATCATTTAATAAATATAAACTGCTAAATACATTTTCTCATCAGGAGTATATAGCAGTCTTGTGACTTCTGTCTGTTCCTGGTGAAGCTTGTAGGAGGAGTTTTCATGCTGCACTGAGCTGTCCTATGAGACTGCAGGGCTCCTGACCCTCTATCTGAACAATGCTAATTGGCCCTGTGCTGATCACATGACCTCTCCCAAGAAAAAAAAAACCTCTCTAGCAATACACACCAAACTGAGCATGTGCAGCCTGACTCCAAAGGCTCTGTCTTAACCAGACATGTTTTGGAGTAAGTGGAAGAAGGACAGGATCAGAGAAGACAGGATCAAACAGCCTTTTTACACAATGCAGAGGATTAACCCCTTCGGTTCCACAATGAGTTTAACAAGCATGCTTTACTGTATATACAGATTGATTTTACTGTTGTGGGTTTAGTAACACCTTAAAGGGTAACTCCTCTGTTCGTGGGGAAAAAAAATAGCAAATAAAGAAAAAACCATATAGCGTATACGATTGCGACACAAATCATATTGTAATTGAATGTTATTAAAAATAACCTTTCTTTTTCTGAAAATGCAATATGGCCGCCTGGAGCTGTTCTGTACACAGAATGTATACTGACCACACCCCCAGAAACATAATTTCCTGCTTGTGTGATTGGCTCACCAATTTTCCCAGAAGTCAGATTTCAGGCATCCCCTGCAACATAAAAATGTCATTTTTTGGTGAGATCCTCCCAATAGGAACACATCTAAAGGGAATGCAGGCCCAGCAGATTTCCTTATTAGAGCCTTGCAGGTGCACAGCTGATAGATAATTATGAAACCACTCCCATTTGACCCACTCAGCACAGAGGAACAAACAATGATTTCTTCAGAATAACAAAAGGGAGGAATCTGCAACAAAGTTTGTTATAATCCCTGTAATGTACAGAGATCACCCAGAGGGGAATGTTTATTTCTCAACAAAAGTGGAGTTACTCTTTAAGCTTTGAGAAGAAAACCTGGAAGTCTATTTATTTCTAGGCAGAGCGGCACCAGATTATTGCACTCTCCAGTTTTAGTAAGTCTCCTCCTGAGTGTCTCCTAAAAGGGAAACCTACGTACATGGCTGGCTGTGGGCAGAAGCATCAGTGGGACTTCCAATACCCACATCTATCCTCTGTCTAAGGCAGGGGTGTCAAACTCAATTTCATCACGGGCCGCATCAGCATTATGCTCTGCCTCAAAGGGCCAGTTATATCTGTAAGGTTACATGTCCAGAGCAGCCCCCCCCTTACACCCTCACATGAGAGCCCCCACCATCTTAAGTCAAGAGTCACCCACCCTTCCTTACATCACAATTCAGCCCCTTACCTTGTGCTACTGCCAGGAAGAAGATGCCGGTGGATTTGGGAAGAAGAAAGTGCAAGGCCTGGAGGAGGACCAGAGGAGGGCTGTAGTCTGCTTACAGAGTCTTCTGAATGCTGAGACCAGGGGAGGCAGAGACAAGGTGGTGGTGTTGTGGCTGCACAGAGAGGTGCAAGATCTGTAGGAGGAGTTCTGCCCTCCTCTCTGCTGCAGACTGCCGAGAAGGGGGGGGGGGAGTGGGTGAAGACTAGTCTTTCTGCAGCAGCACAGAGAAGCACAGGATCTGGCAAAGGAGTTCTGTCCTCTGCTGCCAACTACTGAGACAAGGTGGGGGCAGAAACAAAGGGGGTGCCGCAGCTGCAGGAGAGGTGCAAGGGCCACATGAAATGGCCTGAGGGGGGGCGCATCCAGCCAGCGGGCCTTGTGTTTGACACCTATGCTGTAAGGCAATACCTGCAAAGACATGCTTATAATACACAGTATTATAAGTATATATTTATCAAACCCTTATTGTGTTTCACACAGTAGCTAAGTGGGTTATTTTGGCTTCAGGTGATTGTGTAACACTTTAACCACTTAAGCCCCGGAGGATTTGGCTGCTAAACGACCAGAGGGTATTTTGCGATTCGGCACTGCGTGACTTTAACGGACAATTGCGCGGTCATGTGACGCTGTACCTAAACGAATTTGGCGTCCTTTTTTTCCCACAAACAGAGCTTTCTTTTGGCGGTATTTGATCACCTGTGCGATTTTTTGATCACGCGCTATAAACAAAAAAAGAGCGTAAATTTTGCAAAAATAGCAATATTTTTCCCTTTTTTTTATATGAAATTCCCCCCCAAAAAAATGTAAAAATCAAAATTTTTTAACATTTTCGGCCAATTTGTTTTATGCTACCTATGTTTGGTAAAAAAAATCGCCAAAAGCGTATTTTGATTGGTTTGCGCAAAAGTTATTGCGTTTACTAACTAAGGGAAAGATTTTTGTCATTTTCGTTGTTTTTTTTTTTAACGAGTAATGGCGGCGATCTGCGATTTTTTTTGCGGTACTGCGACATTGCGGCGGACAGATCGGACAATTGACTGACATTTTTGACACTTTTGGGGTTACCAGTGACATTTCTACAGTAATCAGTGCTATATATATGCACTGTTACTGTAAAAATACACTGGTAGTTGTAGTTACAGTTATTGGTCATGCTCTGTTACCGAGCTTTGATTACATTACCTTGCATTATTCTGTATGTCAAACGTTGTTACTCACTTGCATTATTTAATAAAATACTTGAAACAGAAAAATACACTGGTAGTGAAGGGGTTAACTTTATTTGAGAGGGAGGGGCTGTGTGTGTCCCTAGGGGCGTGATTCTAACTGTGATTGGCTGTGGCTTCAGCTGTATGCAGAGTGATCAACGGATCTACATAGTAGATCCGTATGATCATCTCTCATACAGAGGGGAGAATGACAGGCAGCTTGTTTACACAAGCTGCTTGCCTTTCTCCCTCTCCCCCGACGATCGCGAGTGACCGGCGGACGATCGGGTCCCCCGGTCACACGCGCGGGGGGGTCAGTGACCACGCGGGAGCGGGAGCGCGCCTCCGGCGGCGCGCGCTCGCTCCCTAGACCCTCACAAGCTAGTGACGTAGCCCTACGTCACTTTGCCTGTGAGGGGCTGACCGCCGCCGTAGATAGTCGTGCGGCGGTCGGCAAGTGGTTAAATACCTGCAAAGAGACTTCTATGCGGTTGAACAGCTCTTGTAGTATTTATGTTGGTTCTCATGACTGTTTATGAACATCTCCATATGCATGCTGTCTAAAGCTCTTTCATGTAAGCTTTATATAGCTTGGCAGTCCTTGTAAGTTTCTAGAAGGTGCATGTCCTTGAAAAGCAGAATTTTTATTAGGTGATTGTAGGAGGATATAATCTGTACCCCATCGATTCTGTATACTAATGTCATTCAATACAGGATGAACGGATCATTGCCTGCATTGGTGCTTAAAGGGTTCACTGCACTTTGCATACACGTGGGCGTTAAAACCCCGTGCTAAATAGGATCCTAAATGTCTTTTATATTTTTATTATTTAAATTTCTCATTTCCTTTTGCATTCAATGCATACACTGGCTGGCACACCCCATGCTGGTAAGGTCTAACAACCTTTCAAATAAGACAAGTAAATGTCTCCTGCGCTCAAATGTTGCATATAGGCCAGAGAGGCAATGGCTCTGATGAAGAGGGTTCTCCCTCGAAATGCGTTAGCCCTATGGACATCTTCACGTTCGCCTGTCATTACTAAAGATCATGGTCCTGCGGTCTCTGGACAGCTGAAGGAACTCTTTTGGTTTTTGCTTTTACATATGGCACTTTTCCACTGCAAGTACCGGCTCGGCTCTACTCAGCCCTGCTTGGCCCGGTTTGCTTTTCCACTGCTGGTACCGCATGGTACAGTGTTGGAACGGTTCGGTACGGTACGGTATGGTTTGCTTTTCCACTAAAGTAGTACTAAAGTTAAGTGGGTGGGATAACAACGGGGTGGGATTCTCTGACCAATCAGTGGCTAGTAGTGACTGCATGCAAAGGATTGTGGGATATGGTACCGGGAATGGTACCTCTTGGAAACACAATCGAGGTGGTACTGTTTTTGAGAGCCGTACCGTTCGGTTCCATGCAGTGGAAAAGCGCCGCCGTACCGTACCGAACCGTTCCTACACCATACCATGCGGTCCCAGCAATGGAAAAGCACAAAAGGGAGCCGAACCGTTCGGTTCCATGCAGTGGAAAAGCGCCGCCGTACCGTACCGAACCGTACCGAACCGTACCGAACCGTTCCAACACCGTACCATGCGGTACCAGCAGTGGAAAAGCACAAAAGCGAGCCGAACCGTTCGGTTCCATGCAGTGGAAAAGCGCCGCCGTACCGTACCGAACCGTTCCTACACCGTACCATGCGGTACCAGCAGTGGAAAAGCACAAAAGCGAGCCGAACCGTTCGGTTCCATGCAGTGGAAAAGCGCCAATAATGTACTCTTGTGAGTATAATGCATGATGTGGTTTTAACAATTTTCCAATAAATATTTTATGGTGTTGCACTAGGTCGGTGCGCCCTTCTCTTGTTTTTAACCTTTCAAATAATAGCTGGGTTCTGCAGACCTCAAGGCCAATGGAGCTGAGTAGAAGGCATTCAGGCCTGATGCCCCCAATGATAAGAGGAGAAGGAAAGGAAAACCGCTTTTTTTTTTTTTTTATTTCAGAATTGTTTCATTCAAAGAACAAACAAAACAACGCTTGTTGAGGGAAAGTCAATTTATTTTGTACATGGAAGTTGGCCTTGATACAATCGACAAGAGACATTAAAAAAAAAAAAATGCAATACTGCAGTAAGAAATGGCTAAAGCAATATTTTTCAAAGTGTATGCAGAGTTGTAACATTTCTCAATGCTGCAGCGTCCTTTGTTCTGTGTCAAACGGAAACTGAATATAACAGTGCCTCCCACTGGTGACAAATGGTAGTACAGAACTTGGTCACGGCAACGCAGGGCTAAATGCATGAATGTGTATAGCTTAGTGTGAAAGGCCCCATAGCTGCAATGTAACTTTGTTTTCTTGCTCCAGTCTTCTATTTCTGAGTCGTGTGACAGTTCACTTTTCTGGCTTCTCTACTTTACCTTCCCCTGAGATAATTTGGGTGTACCTCTTATCTGGCTGAGTCACAGATCCTTTATTGTTCACTTCTTGCCTTTATATGCAGCGCTAAACCTGCTTCACAGGCTTGAAAGAGTCATTACCCAACTGTCATGGGCATGTCAAAGGAAATTCTCATGGATCTTTGTAAAGCACATATGCGTTACGCCTACTTACCTATGTATCTAATACTCATTTGTATAAAGGGGTTCTTGAATATTCTTTGTATCCAATGTTCCAGGCCGTAGATTTATGTCATGCTCACTATACACTAACAGATTTATGTGAACGGTATGTTTATTGTGTCCTTTATGTTTTAATATAGGATGGTGGTGAAAAAGTCAAGTGTTTTCTGTTTTATTGGCCAGGTCTGTTCTAGTCTAGTGCAGTGGTCTCCAAACTGCGGCCCTGGGGCCAGATGCTGCCATTTGCTTGCCTTTAGCCAGCCCTTGAGACATTATTCCTGACACTGATACCAACAATGGGGCATAATTCCTACCACTGACACCAACCATGGGGCATCATTTCTGCCACTGATACCAACGATGGGGCACTATTCCCACCACTGACACCAACGAAGGGGCATAATTCCTGACACTGATACCAACAATGAGGCACTATTCTTTCCACTGGCATGAACAGTGGGGCATAATTCCCACCACTGACACCAACAATGGGGCATCATTTCTGCCACTGATACCAACAATGAGGCACAATTCCTACCACTGACACCAACCATGGGGCATTATTTCTGCCACTGATATCAACAATGAGGCACTATTCCTACGACTAACACCAACAATGGGGCATAATTCTCACCACTGACAGCAAAAATGGGACACTATTCCTCCCACTGACACCAACTATTTCTATCCCTACCAGAGATCAGGTATTGTTTACTCCCACTGATACCAACAATGGGGCACTATTCCTACCACTGACACCAACGATGGGGCACTATTCCTCCCACTGATACCAATGATGGGGCACTATTCCTGCCACTAACACCAACGATGGGGCATAATTCCTGCCACTGATACCAACAATGGGGCACTATTCCTACCACTGACACCAACGAAGGGGCATAATTCCTGCCACTGATACCAACAATGGGGCACTATTCTTACCACTAACACAAACGATGGGGCATAATTCCTGCCACTGATTCCAACAATGAGGCACTATTCCTACCACTAACACAAACGATGGGGCATAATTCCTGCCACTGATACCAACAATGGGGCACTATTCCTACCACTGACACAAACGGTGGGGCATAATTTCTGCCATTGACAGCAAAAATGGGGCACTATTCCTACCACTGACACCAACGATGGGGCATAATTCCTGACACTGATAACAACACTGGGGCACTATTCCTACCACTAACACCAATGATGGGGCATAATTTCTGCCAATGATACCAACAATGGGGCACTATTCCTACCACTGACACCAACGATGGGGCATAATTCCTGCCACTGATACCAACAATGAGGCACTATTCCTACCACTGACACCAACGATGGGGCATAATTCCTGCCACTTATACCAACAATGGGGCACTATTCCTACTAGGGCTGAACGATAGTCGATGTGATATCGACTATCGTTCTGCGGGCGTGGGCGATATTCATATCGCCGAAGACACGATATTTACCATTAGGCAGGGAGGCAGGGAGAAGTCGGGACTCGGGGGGAGGAGGAGGACTCACAGTGCTGGCAGCCGTCCCACGCGTTAAGTGGTGAGCAGCGCGCCGTGAGCCCCTGCACAGCTAACCAATCACGAGTGCCTGCACACCTGATTAGTTCCCTGTGCCGCTACTCACGTGATTGGTTCGCTGTGCTGCGCTCACCGCTCGGTCAAGAGAACTTGCTCCAGGGCGGCAGAGGGAACGTGTGGGACAGATGTCATGTCATGTTCTTCTACCTCCTACCACAACTATGAGTCCCGACTCTGCCTAATCCGTCTTCTGCATTCCACCCAGAGAAATATTGCAATATATATTGTTGAAAATGAAATATCGCAATGTTCTTTTTTCCCCAATATCGTGCAGCCCTAATTCCTACCACTAACACCAATGATGGGGCATAATTCCCACCACTGGCAGCAAAAATGGGACACTATTCCTCCCATTGACACCAACTATTTCTATCCCTACCAGAGATCAGGGGTTGTTTACTCCCACTGGGCTAAGTCCGACCCCCCTAAAGTCTGAAGGACAGTAAACTGGCCCTTTGTTTAGAAAGTTTGGGTACCCCTGGTCTAGCACATTTAAAAATAAAACCTCCTGTGCTCAGGTGTGGTGCTTAGAAGTGAAAAGTACTTTCCTCTTGGCTAAACCTTATGGATATAGCGCACAACCGTCTTGCTGGCTTCTCAGGTCTATGGGTATCCTTAAAGTGTTACCTCTACACAGGCTTCTCCCCCCTTCAATCCATCATGAATGCTGCCGCCAGACTCATCCATCTTACCAATCGCTCAGTGTCCACCGCTCCTCTCTGTCAATCCCTCCACTGGCTTCCGCTCACCCAACAAACTAAATTCAAAATACTAACAACATCTTACAAAGCCATTCACAGTTTAGCCCCCAGCTACATCACTAGTCTAGTCTCAAAATACCAACCTAATCGCTCTCTTCGTTCCTCTCAAAACCTCCTGCTCTCTAGCTCCCTCATTACCTCCTCCCATGCTCATCTCCAGGACTTTTCAAGAGCCTCTCCAATCCTGTGGAACTCCTTGCCCTTATCTGTCCGATTATCTCCTACTCTATTAGCTTTGAGACAATCCCTGAAAACCCTCCTCTTCAGAGAAGCCTATCCTTCCCATCCCTGAAAATCCTCCTCTTCAGAGAAGCCTATCCTACCCACACCTAACAACTGTACTTCCATTTTCTCGATCAGCCCCTCCCCCACAGTTATTGCCTTTTGCTTCACTTGAACCTCCCTTCTAGATTGTAAGTTCTAATGAGCAGGGATGTCCAATTCCTCCTGTATTGAATTGTATTGTAAGTGCCGGGTCACACTTGTGCGAATTCGCAGCCTGTTCCCGCATCGCAAACGCACATCTGGCAGTTCACACTGCCATGTGCGATACAACCCCAGTTTGATCGCATATCGCAGTGCGATCTGACAGTTCGCACAGGATCGGATCGCACAAGTGTGAACCACTGTGCGATCCGATCCTTATGCGGCTGAAAAAATGCCTCATGTGCGACTTTTGTGCGGTGCAGTGCGAATTTAGCCATACAAAGTGTATGGCTGAATTTGCACTGCACATCCGATCGCATTTAATGAAGGAGCAGTGCGCTCCGATATTACATGCGATCGCCGCACACGCGGAAGTGTGAACCGGCACTAACTGTATTGTCTTCCTTCATATTGTAAAGAGCTGCACAAACTGTTGGCGCTGTATAAATCCTGTATACTAATAAACCCACAAAAGTAAAAGTCAGTCTGTATATGCAGTAAAGCATGCTTGTTATACTCACTGTGGAACTTAAGGGGTTAATCATCTACCTTGTCTAAAAAGGCTGTTTGATCCTGTCTTCTCTGTTCTTCCCCTTCTTCCACTGTCCCCAAACCATCTCCTCATAGAACAGAGGCTAGGGGACAAGCTGCACATGCTCATTTTGGTGTGTATTTCTAGAGATTTTTTTTTTTCCTTGGAAGGGTGCTTGTGATCTGCACAGGGCCAATCAGCACTGTCCAGACAGAGGGTCAGGGGTCCTGCAGCCTCATAGAACAGTCAGAGTAAAATAAAAACTCCTCCTACAAACTTTAACCAGACACTGATTGAAGTCACAAGACTGCTATGTATTGCTGATGAGAAAAGGTTTTTTAGCAGTTTATATTTTCTAAAACTATTGCATTTCCATATTCTGTGTGCTGTGGGAGATCAGATAAAGTGACTGCAGGCTCCTGGATTTAGTAACACTTTAAGTAAACTACAAAACAACAAAGGAGAGGTTTACTGACCTAGGACATTACCATAAATACATTTTATGTATAAATAACAAGTGAATACTCTCAAACGCATATCATGCACAAGCATATCTAGAGATGCAGATCAGACCACCTCCAAATCACCATAGTGTAGACCTCATAGCGTCTAGAAATGGCTAACCTGCTTCAAGGGTCATGTCCTCATCCTCAGAACTAAAAACAGGCTGAGGAAGAGGGCATGACCCTTGAAACACGTTAGCTATTCCCAGATGTTGTGAGGTCTTCTCTGTCAGCACTAAGTGTTACATTAACTGAGTGAGGAATAGAAACTGAGGAACAGGTGGAATATTGGAATACTAGTCAGTACCGGTGTGCAAAGGTGTAATTTCTTTTGGATGAATAAATCACTTCTTCTGTTGTTCCCACATCTATGGGTGTTGCTTCATGATGTAAAACTATTAGTTCATATTTTTTTTTTTTACATTTTAGAATGAGGTGCCTCAAGCGTGTGCAAAATTTTAAAGGGTGTTGGGGGGGGGGGTTGAGAAATGCAAGTCTAGACCAGTGGTCCCAAACTACAGCCCTTTGCTTGCTTTTATCTGGCCCTTGAGGCACTATTTTCTTCCACTATTGCGAACAATGGGGCATAATTCCCCCGCTAACACCAATGAAGGAGCAGAATTTCTCCCAATGACGTCAACATCAGGGCCCAATGACACCAACGATGGGGTGCTATTCCTCCCATGGACACTAACAATGGGGCACTATTGTTCCCACAGACACCCAACGATGGGGTGCTATTCCTCCCACAGACACCCAACAATGGGGTGCTATTACTCCCACAGACACCAACGATGGGGTGCTATTCCTCCCACAGACACCAACAATGGGGTGCTATTCTTCCCACAGACCACAGACACCAACAATGGGGTGCTATTACTCCCACAGACACCAACGATGGGGTGCTATTCCTCCCACAGACACCAACAATGGGGTGCTATTCTTCCCACAGACCACAGACACCAACGATGGAGTGCTATTCCTCCCACAGACACCAACAATGGGGTGCTATTCCTCCCACAGACCACAGACACCAACGATGGGGTGCTATTCCTCCCACAGACACCAACAATGGGGAGCTATTCCTCCCACAGACACCAACAATGGGGTGCTATTCCTCCCACAGACCACAGACACCAACGATGGGGTGCTATTCCTCCCATGGACACCAAAGCTGGGGCATTGTTTATTCCCACTGATTTTCAGACTTTTTCCGCTCCCAATGCCCACAGTTTGGGCCCCCTTAAGTCTGTAGGACAGTAAACTGGCCCTTTGTTTAGGACGTTTGGAGCCCCCTTGTCTAAACCAACATTTCTCAACCTTTTTTTAGTTGCGTCACCCTTAAAACTATTTAAAAGCTTGAGGCACCCTGGTCTAAAATGTAAAAAACATATATATTTATCAATAGGATACCTGAGCCTGGGACAATACACAACAACTGCCTTGATAAAATTAACTTCACGCCTGAGGTTCTTCCATCCCATCATAGTCACTTTTTCACATCAGAGGTTCCCCCCATCATATCAGAGGTCCCCCACCTTGCCAGAGTCACTCTCTCACATCAGAGGTTCCCCACCATGCCAGAGAAACTCTTTAACATCAAAGATTCCCCATAATATCAGAGGTCCCCCACCATGCCAGAGTCACTCTTAGACATCAGAGGTTCCCCAATCATATCGGAGAACCACCGCCATGCTAGAGTCACTCTCTCACATTATTGGTTCCTCCATCATATCTGAGGCCTCCCACCATGCCAGAGTCACTCTCTCACATCAGAGGTTCCCCCATCATATCAGAGGTCCCCCACCATGCCAGAGTCACTCTTAGACATCAGAGGTTCCCCAATCATATCGGAGAACCACCGCCATGCCAGAATCACTCTCTCCCATCAGAGGTTCCCCACCATGCCAGAGTCACTCTTTCACATCAGAGGTTCCTCCATCATATCAGAGGTTCCCCCACCATGCCAGAGTCACTCTTTCACATCGGAGGTTCCCCCCAAAAATTAGAGGTCTCCCAATATGCCAGAGACAGTCTTTCATATTAGACGTTCCTCCATCATATCAGAGGTCCTCCACCATTCCAGAGTCACTCTGGAATGTTCCCCCATAAAATCAGAGGTCTCCCAATATGTCAGGGTCAGTATTTCACATTAGAGGTTCCCCCCATCATGCCAGAGTCACTCTCTCACTTTAAAGGTTCCCCCGTCATGTCAGAGGTCCCCCACCATGCCAGAATCACTCTCTCACATCAAAGGTTCCCCCATTATATTAGAGGTCCCCCACCTTGCCAGAGTCACTCCTTCACATCAGAGGTTTCCCCACCATGCCAGAGTCACTCTTTCACATCAGAGGTTCCCCCATCATATCAGAGGTCCCCCACCTTGCCAGAGTCACTCCTTCACAACAGAGGTTCCCCCACCATGCCAGAGTCACTCTTTCACATCAGAGGTTCCCCCATCATATCAGAGGTCCCCAACCATTCCAGAGTCACTCTCTCACATCAGAGGTTCCTCCATTATATCAGAGATTCCCCAACATGCCAGAGTAACTCCTTCACATCAGAGGTTCCCCCATAAAATCAGAGGTCCCCCCACCATGCCAGAGTCACTCTCACACATCAGAGGTTCCCCCATTTTTATCAAAGGTCCCCCACCTTGTCAGAGTTACTCTTTTATTTAAGAGGTTCCCCCATCATATCTGAGGTCCCTCATCATGCCAGGGTCACTCATATCAGAGGTTCTCCACCATGCCAAAGGTGGGGGACCAGTGCTTGTGGCAACCCAGACAGCACTCTGTTTACCCACTTTAGAAGTGGACCTACAAAGAGCACTCAGCCACTTGTAAATTAATTGGGTATTTCACTCTGATTCACTCTGATTCTTCTGAACATGGTTTGAACATGGTTTGTATCTAATCATTTAATATAACCCCAGTGCAAAATAAACCTGACTGCAAGGTGTAGTCATGTGAACGTGAACAAAATAGTTAGGAGCAGGGTGGCACCACCACCAGTGATTGATGCACAGACAGAATGGCAGGGATAGAAATCTGGAAATTGCCACGACCAACATGGTTTTTACAGTCAGGACTTTCATCCTTATCCTTGCTTTACTACCTTGTGACTAGGAGATTTAGAGTAAGTGGGACCAGTGCACCAGTGGCGGCTGGAATCCAACACAGGTGGACCGCTCGAGGTGAGGTATGACTCAGGTGCAGGTCGGATCCGCCATCCAGACAGGTACTAAATCATAAAGAAAAGGTGACCGCACTCCAGTATAGTTGAAATCAAAAATTGGAGTATATTTATTCTTCATCACAGGGATCAATACAAAACTGGTAAGACATGGGACAGGTAATAGGTTGACGCGTTTCACGACAAAACAAGTCGCTTACCCATAACCATACAAATAGTGTCTGAGGTGAAACCACAGATAAAGGGAGAGTAGCAGCTGAAATAAACTGATGATAATTGTGCCATCTGAAAAGAAGCCGCTCCCATCACCTGTGATATGAATCCACGGACATTTGGAAACAACAACAATTTATCACATAATCTGACACACAACGGGGAGTAAAACCTAAACTAAATTTCCATTAACAACATCAGAATTTAAATATATTCATGTATGGATATATAACACTTAATAGAAAGCATCCAAAACACACATGGATGCTATAAAATTAGATCAAAAACTTATACGTGGTGGCCGGTCATACGGGGCGCAGGGGCGCCGCCCCCCATCCATGCGTCCGGCCCCCTAATCTACATGCGGGGCGCCGGACGCATGGAGTTCAATGGGGCTTTTTTTTTTTTTTTTTAGCCACGTGATTGGAGCCAGAGACTCTCACAGGCTAAAAAAAAGGGTGGGCTTGGGGCGCCCGGAGCCCACCCAGTTGTGTGACAATAGCGAATGAAAATTTACTATTGTCACATGGATCCTCCTCCGGGCCAATCAGGAAGTGGGTTTTGAGACCCGTTTCCCGATTGACCGAAAGGAGAGGCCATGCCATTGGGCATGGAGGAGGAGGGAGGAGACACAGAAGACGGGGGAAGAAGCCGAAGCTGCCGCCGCCTGCTGCTGCATCCAGGCAGGGTGAGTGAGCGGGGGGTCCTGTCTGTCTTCTCCTCTCCTGTCTCCCTTGTCTCCCTGTGGTCCGTGGGTGGGGGGGGGGATATGGTGTGCGGCCTGGTGTGGTCCGGGGGGGGGGTATGGTGTGGTCGGTCTGCCGCCCCCCCCAGCCCGTGGAGCACCAGCCGCCACTGCAGTGCACCCTACATTTCTGACCAGTGCAACTGTCTGGAGGTCAGCAACTCGACAGGGAAGCCAGAATCACACTGGTAGGTTGGGAACAAATGTTTCCAGGGGGGGGGGGGGGGGGGTCTGGTTTAGGAGATAAGCCTGGCTTAATAATTGAAAATAAACTTGTCAGCGGATTATTTTCCCAAATTTCCTTCAAGGCTTCCCCCTTCAGGAACAGGAAACATTTTACCAAAGGCCTGCTCTAGGGAAGTCGCAAACCAAACGTTCTGTTGATCAAAAATAAATTGGCACATACGATTTGTTTCCTTTTTTCCAGCATGTTAGATTAAGCACTTTCGATCGCGGCATGGAAATCGCGTGTCACTGCTGGCACTCTAATGATGCGAACACCAACCAACCTAACGATCCACAAGAATTTTTGTTCCATTTTCGACTCATCTATGGCAGCAGTCGCCAACCAGTGGTCCTTTGAAATTTGAATACACTAACGAATTGAAGCCAAACTCCAGCTCACACTTTATAATCAGTAACAACAAACAGTTTTTTTCCCTTTTGGGATAAAGGTTTTACATGAATAGAAAAAAAAAGATCATTTTAAACACCCCTGTCAGTGTTGAATGGTTTGTCTCATCTCTGTAACTGGTACATCTGTAGGTGAGCATGTTTTTTTGTAAAACACCTGATTTACTGGCAAGATCACCAGATAAAAGTAGCAAAAAGTCTTAAAATGAATGCAGCCATCACATCTAAGTATTAGTAATCTGTAATATATTAAATGTTTGCTTTTTGGTTTTACCTCTTCCCGACCAACATGTAGAGTATCTCACAAAAGTGAGTACACCCCTCACATTTTTGTAAATATGTTATTCTATCTTTTCATGTGACAACACTGAAGAAATTACACTTTGCTACAATGTAAAGTAGTGAGTGTACAGCTTGTATAACAGTGTAAATTTGCTGTCCCCTCAAAATAACTCAACACACAGCCATTAATGTCTAAACTGCTGGCAACAAAAGTGAGTACACCCCTAAGTGAAAATGTCTAAATTGGGCCCAATTAGCTATTTTCCCTCCCTGGTGTCATGTGACTTGTTAGTGTTACAAGGTCTCAGGTGTGAATGGGGAGCAGGTGTGTTAAATTTGGTGTTATCGCTCTCACTCTCTCATACTGGTCACTGGAAGTTCAACATGGCACCTCATGGCAAAGAACTCTCTGAGGATCTGAAAAAAGAATTGTTGTTCTACATAAAGATGGCCTAGGCTAAAAGTAGATTGCCAAGACCCTGTAACTGAGCTTCAGCACAGTGGCCAAGACCATACAGCGGTTTAAAAGGACAGGTTCCATTCAGAACAGGCCTCGCCATGGTTGACCAAAGAGGTTGAGTGCACGTGCTCAGCGTCATATCCAGAGGTTGTCTTTGGGAAAAAGATGTATGAGTGGTGTCAGCATTGCAGCAGAGGTTGAAGGGGTGGGGGGGTCAGCCTGTCAGTGCTCAGACCATACGCCGCACGCTGCATCAAGGGTTTCTCGTTTGGAGGCAGAAAAAAAACAAAACAAACAAGTCATGCTTTAAAATTCCATATGCCCATGGAACAGCGACAAACCACGGTACCTAGGACGATGCTTTAAAAAGCTTTTACAGGTTACTGTACTATAGCATTTTGTTTTATGTGTTTTTTCTGGTTTTTGGTTGATATTCTGTCTCTATCATTTAACCACTTAAGCCCCGGAGATTTTTCCTGCTAAACGACCAGGGGGTATTTTGCGATTCGGCACTGCGTGACTTTAACAGACAATTGCGCGGTCGTGCGACGCTGTATCTAAACGAATTTGGCGTCCTTTTTTCCCACAAATAGAGCTTTCTTTTGGATTTTTACTTTTTGCGCTATAAACAAAAAAAGAGCGTACATTTTGCAAAAATAACAATATTTTTCACATTTTTTTATATGAAATTCCCCCCAAAAAAATGTAAAAATCAAAATTTTTTAAATTTTTCGGCCAATTTGTTTTCTGCTACCTATGTTTGGTAAAAAAAATCGCAAAAAGCGTATTTTGATTGGTTTGCGCAAAAGTTATCGCGTTTACTAACAAAGGGAAAGATTTCTGTCATTTTTGGTGTTTTTTTTTTTAACGTGTAATGGCGGCGATCTGCGATTTTTTTTGCGGTACTGCGACATTGGGGCGGACAGATCGGACCCTTGACTGACATTTTTGACACTTTTGGGGTTACCAGTGACATTTCTACAGTAATCAGTGCTATATATATGCACTGTTACTGTAAAAATACACTGGTAGTGAAGGGGTTAACTTTATTTGGGAGGGAGGGGCTGTGTGTGTCCCTAGGGGCGTGCTTTCTACTGTGATTGGTTGTGGCTTGAGCTGTAAGGACACTGATCAACGGATCTACATAGTAGATCCATGTGATCAGTGTTTTTACAGCGAGGAGAATGACAGGTGGGTTGTTTACACAAGCTGCCTGACATTCTCCCTCTCCCCCGCCGATCGCCGAGTGACCGGCGGACATCGGGTCCGCTGGTCACACGCGCGGGGGGGGGGGGTCCGTGACCGCGTGGGAGCGGGAGCGCGCCTCCGCGGGCGCGCGCTCGCTCCCCAGAGCCTCACAGGCGAGCGACGTAGACCTACGTCACTCTGCCTGTGAGGGGCTTACTGCCGCAGTAAATATACTGTGAGCAGTCGGCAAGCGGTTAAAATAGACCTATGATAAAAAATTATAGACCCTTTGTTTCTTTGTAATTGGGCAAACTTACAAAATCTGCAGGAGATCAAATAACTATTTTCCCCTCTGTATCCAGAGTTGTCCCCTTAAAGCAGAGCTCCTTTTATGAGCTTCTAAACTGCACTTATTGCACTTAGTGACTGTGGACTTTAACTAGTATGAAAAATATCATGTGAGATACATTATTTCTAACTAAATTAAGTGTATTTTAATTCGGAGGAGAAACGTACTTCTAGGCATGTGCACAGCCAGCTACTTCTAAACAAAGCAAGCCAGAAATCCCTGAACAGCAACGTTTATTTAAAAGTTTTGCTTTCTGAATGGTGATTATGAAAGATCCCTTCAAACTGAACACAAATTTAATTTCAGAATAATTGCATCACGGAGGAATCTTGAGAAATGTGAAATTGACTTTTAATGACTATAATGTATTTAATCCCATAATGTTTCCAACACTCTGCATGAGTTCAGCAGGGCTCACAGCGTTTTGCTGCTGATTTTTGGTTTGTGCGGTGCATCTCACTGCAGTATTCATTAACCACTTAAGCCCCGGAAGATTTTACCCCCTTCCTGACCAGGGCCTATTTTGTGATTCGGCACTGCGTGAGTTTAACGGACAATTGCGCGGTTGTGAGACGCCGTACCCAAATGAAATTGACGTCCTTTTTTTCCCACAAACAGAGCTTTCTTTTGATGGTATTTGATCACCTGTGCGATTTTTTGATCATGCGCTATAAACAAAAAAAGAGCGACAATTTTGCAAAAATAACAATATTTTTCAAATTTTTTTATATGAAATTCCCCAAAAAAATGTAAAAATCAAAATTTTTTTAACATTTTTGGCCAATTTGTTTTCTGCTACATATGTTTGGTAAAAAAAATAGCAATAAGCGTATTTTGATTGGTTTGCGCAAAAGTTATTGCGTTTACTAACTAAGGGAAAGATTTCTGTCATTTTTGGTGTTTTTTTTTTAACGAGTAATGGCGGCGATCTGCGATTTTTTTTTGCGGGACTGCGACATTGCGGCGGACAGATCGGACCCTTGACTGACATTTTTGACACTTTTGGGGGTACCAGAGACATTACTACAGTAATCAGTACTATACATATGCACTGTTACTGTAAAAATGACACTGGCAGGGAAGGAGTTAACTTTATTGGAGCGGCAGGGGTTAAATGTGTCCCTAGGGGTGTGGCTTTTCATGTAACCACAGAGACATACGATCCTAAATAGCAGGATCTTATGATCTCTGCAGTTACACCAGAGAGAATGACAGGCGGCTTTGTTTACATTAGCCGCCTGCCTTTCTCCCTCTGTAACGGATGATCGCGAGTGACCGGCTGACATCCGAGCCGCCGGTCACTCGCGCTGGAATGTCTGAGAACGAGCAGGGGTGCGCCTCCGGCGGCGCGCGCTCGCCCCCTATTGGCTTGTGGGCGAGTGACGTATATATACGTCACTTTGCCCAGGAGGGGCTGACTGCCGCCGTATATAGTCGTGCAGCGGTCGGCAAGAGGTTAAAAGTCAGCCAGCATTTAAAAAAAAAAAAAAGTCAGCCAGCATTTATGAATTCCAGTTGCTTTTTCCATTGTGGCAATGTCCTGGTGAAACCTTTCACCATGTTCATCACAGACTACAGCTAGATTTTTAAGAAAGAAATCCAAGTGTGAACGCAGAAAATGAATCTTCTGTGACATGTTGCACTTCATGGTCTTGTACGCTGTATGAAGTTTGTCAACCATCTGAATGTAGTGTCACACTTACACCTAATACTGGTGGTCAGCCACTATAGCTAGCTTCTGTGTTCTTCACCTATAGCAGTTGCCTTTCCCATAAGGCAAGCAGGCCTACCAGTACTCGGTTGCCCCCAGGACTTTGTAGTGCCTGGCTACAATGCCAGGGCAGGCACAAACCAAGCAAAGAAAACAGGTACTTGAGGTTGGCAAACAGACAGAGTTGTTCAATGACAGTCCAGGTACAAGGCAGGCAAGGTTCAGAATAGTCAGGGTCAATCCATAGTCAAAATGCAGGCAGAGTTCAGAAAGTCGTTGATATCCGATCCAAGGTCGTCAACGAGGGAATCCAATCTAGCAGAGCAGGGCAGACAAACGGGAAATTTGGACAATCATGTTGGCGCAAGGAAGGTGGGTAGGGCTACATACCATAGGTACTGTTCATATATGTAGGACAATAAAAAGTTCTATTTAGTCCTTGATAAAGTTCATGTGCTGGCTCCTTTAAATGGCTGCTCAGTGTGCAAGCAAGAAGAGGGAAGCAAAAAACTGGAAATTTGGAACACATATTAAACACGCTTTTACAAGAATGAGACTGCAGGCTTGGCTGGCTTAAATCAGGTTTGGTCTCTACCCTGACACTGGCCACATCAATCACCTTGCAGCTGGACAGGCAGAAAGAATGTACCATGACCAAAACCAGAATTCTGGAATGAGACGAGCAACTGTGAAGGATCAGGAGCGCTACACGCTCCTTCACAGAAGTCTGGTACCCTGTAGCTGTTGAGAAAATTCTCAACATCATCCTTCAACACTTACCGGGTGATTTCCTCTGGCCCCTTTATCTTCATTCTTGACATATCCCATCTGTGGACCAACAAAAATGTCTTCCTTAACCCTTTTGTTACCAAGGTCAAAACAAACCTTAATGCCCAAACCCAACTTTCTACTTTCCAAAAATGGCTCATTTGGTAGGTATTTGTACTGTCCGGGCATTTTTGGGACTCCAAGAAATGAGATAGGCCATCAGTACATCAGGACTGATCAATTTTCATATATATATATACCATAAATTGTAGATGATAAAACTATCACACAAAACAACTAAAGTGTAGGCCTCAGAGGTTCATATGGTTACATATGGTGGGGCGGTGGGGGGGTTGGGGCGTGTTTACCGCAAAACATGAAGAGGAACCTAAAAAGCCTGTATTCTTGTTCAATAAACAGTTCCACTTTTGCAGCTGAGCTAGTCATCTGCAATTGTTTTAGTTGTATTTTAGTCAACTAAATTCTCCAGTACATTTTAGTCGAATAAAAATTTTTTTAGTCAAATAAAATCTAATGTCTTTAGTTAAATTGGAAAAAAGGAGAACCCCCAAAGGTGGTGGGACTGTGTAGGTGACTGGACACCCAAAGAAGACAAAGTGTTTATTCAAATCATAAAAAACTTTAATAATTTCATATTAAAAATTCCATAAAGATAAACAGACCAAAACATATATGTAAAAAATTGCATGCAAATACAGCTCATACAAGGTAAAGAGGAACTCAAGGGTGCATATGGTAAGGGAGGACCCTACGCGTCTTGGGTAAAAACCCTTCTTCAGGGGTCAAAAGAAGTTTTTCAGAGGATGCCGATGCCACCACACATCTACCTATTGACTGCTATGTTGTAAAATATATATAGACACTGATAGCACTGGACTTGTGCTTACTCCATAACCTTATGACCTTTATGACCCTTTGCTGCTTGGGTAGCTTTATACCACAGGACCTTTTTACTATAACCATGGGACCCACTCGGATCCTTGTGGTGCCTGCGGTTCAGCAGGTTCGCTGCATTTTTCTATTACATTCTTATCGTACTCCAGCTCATAATACATGGAGATCTTAACCTAAGCATCCTCCTATGCCTACTTTCTGGTAATCTTTACCGGATTTTAATCCTTACAGCTCCTCTTGGTTCATTTGGACACTCAAAGTGGTGAAGTCATATGGTTCAAAATTCTGTTGACCCCCGAAGAAGGGTTTTTACCCGAAACGCGTAGGTTCCTCCCTTACCATATGCACCCTTGAGTGCCCCTTTATCTTGTATGAGCTGTATTTGCATGCAAACTTTTAAATATATGTTTTGGTCTGTATATCTTTATGAAATTTTTAATATGAAATTAATAAAGTTTTTTATGATTTGAATAAACACTTTGTTTTCTTTGGGTGTCTAGTCGTCTACACAGTCCGACCACCATTGGGGGTTCTCCTTTTTTCCTATATTACAGGGACGATGGCCACTGGCACCTAGGTACTAAGTGATGGGATACCATATATATTAGTTAAATTGGAATGCATTATTTAAGCATTTCTATAGAATTTCCAAACTCATAATATACTCCTGGGGTAAAGAAATCTAATATCATGTTATTAATTATGGTATTAAGGTTTGAACAAATTCACAGATTTGGCCACTTTTGACGGTCCAAGGAGCCTTATAATGCACAATGCTCTGGACAGTGGTCTGTCTGAGGAGGCCTGTAATGCTGGACAGTGCTCTGGACGGTGGTCTGAGGAGGCCTGTAATGCACACAGTGCTTTGGACATGGACTGTCTGAAGAGGAGGCCTGTAATGCATTGCACACAGTGCTGGATGGTGGTCGCAGGTCTGAGGGATAGCCTATAATGCACAGTGCTCTGGATGCTGGTGGTCAAGAGGAGGCCTGTAATGCACACACAGTGCTCTGGACAGTGGTCTGAGGAAGCCTGTAATGCTGCCCAGTGATCTGGACGGTGGTCTTTGAGGCCCGATGCTGCACAGTGCTCTGGATGCCAGTGGTCAGAGGAGGCCTGTAATGCACACAGTGCTCTAGACGGTGGCCACTGTAAGGGGAGGCCTGTAATGCACAGTGCTCTGGATGCCGGTGGTCAGAAGAGTCCTGCAATGCACACACAGTGCTCTGGACGGACGGTGGTCACTCTGAGGGGAGTTCTGTAATGTACAGTGCTCTGGTTACCGGTGGCCAGAGGAGGCCTGTAATGCTGCACAGTGCTGGATGGTGATCTTAGGTCTAAGGGATGACCTGTAATGCATAGTGCTCTGGATGCCGGTGGTGTTTACTGGTCAGAGGAGGCCTGTAATGCTGCACAGTGCTGGATGGTGGTCTCAGGTCTGACAGGGATGGCCTGTAATGCACAGTGTCTGGATGCGGGTGGTCAGAGGAGGCCTGTAATGCTGCACAGTGCTGGATAGTGGTCTTAAGTCTAAGGGATGGCCTGTAATGCATAGTGCACTGGATGCTGGTGGTGTTTACTGGTCAGAGGAGGCCTGTAATGCTGCACAGTGCTGGATGGTGGTCTCAGGTCTGACTGGGATGGCCTGTAATGCACAGTGCTCTGGATGCCAGGGGTCAGAGGAGGCCTGTAATGCTGCACAGTGCTGGATGGTGGTCTCAGGTCTGACTAGGATGGCCTGTAATGCACAGTGCTCTGGATGCCGGGGGTCAGAGGAGGCCTGTAATGCTGCACAGTGCTGCATGGTGGTCTTAGGTCTAAGGGATGGCCTGTAATGCATAGTGCACTGGATGCCAGTGGTGTTTACTGGTCAGAGGAGGCCTGTAATGCGGCACAGTGCTGGATGGTGGTCTCGGGTCTGACTGGGATGGCCTGTAATGCACAATGCTCTGAAAGCCGGTGGTCAGAGGAGGCCTGTAATGCGGCACAGTGCTGGATAGTGGGCTTAGTTCTGAGGGATGGCCTATAATGCACAGTGCCCTAGATGCCGGTGGTCAGAGACCTGTAATGTACACACAGTGCTCAGATGGTGGCCTGGGGAAAGGTCTCAGGCCTGTAATTGTAATGTACACATTTACTGTGGGTGCTCTCTGCTCTGGACTGTCCTCGTAATGACTTGTGAGTCAGGAGTCGGACTCTGGTTGGGACTTGGGAGGCCTGTAATGTACAATACTGCTCTGGTATCTGGACGGTCATCTGAGGACTCTGAGGCCTGTAATGCTGACTGCACACAGTCGCTTGCTTGCTCTGAGATGGAGCACCATGGAAACCAGAAGTTAGTTCTTGAGGCAAAACGTCCCTGCCTCACATTTTCGTTTTGTTTTCGTTCGTTAACGGAAATGGAATTGATTGAAATTGATCATTTTCATCTGTGGAAAAAAATGTGGTGTACTTTTCATTTTGTTTTCGTCACTGTAAAAATGCCGCTGACGAAAATTTTGACAAAAACGTTTTAGTTGACAAAATTAACAATGGTGAGAGGCCTGGCTTGGTGACTACCCTTCCTCAGACCGGAAGTGAGAGGTCTATATTGGTGACCACCCTCCCTGGGACAGGAAGTGAAAGGCCTGTTTTGGTGACCACCCTTCCTCAGACAGGAAGTGAAAGACCTCTTTTTGTTACCATCCTCCCTGAAAAAGGAAGTGAGAGGCCTGTTTTGGTGACCACCGTCACTGAGAAAGGAAGTGAGAGGCCTATTTTGGTGACCACCGTCACTGAGAAAGGAAGTGAGAGGCCTGTTTTGGTGACCACCGTCACTGAGAAAGGAAGTGAGAGGCCTATTTTGGTGACCGCCCTTCCTGAGAAAGGAAGTGAGAGGCCTGTTTTGGGGACCACCCTTTCTCAGACAGGAAGTGAGAGGCCTGTTTTGGTGACCATGACCACCCTTCCTCAGACAAGAAGTGAGAGGCCTGTTTTGTTGACCATCCTCCCTGGGACAGGAAGTGAGAGGCCTTGTCAGATACCTTGGTTGAGGCTGAAGTGCTGAGAGGGCTCCCCTTGCAGCTCGGTGCGGATCACCCTTGGAAGTGGTACAGGAGATGACACGTCCCAAGGAGCACTGGATGCTTGTGTAGTACAGATGGGTGGATTAGGTAGACACCCAGGACAGCTTCCAGGAACTTGGGATAAGCAGGAGGCAGTCCGTGTGAAATAAGCCAAGGTCGGTACACAGGAGATCCAGCAGAAGTAGCAGCGGGAATAAGGGTGGTCAGGCAAGCCGAGGTCAAATCACAGGAGAGGGAGCAGACAGGTCCAAGGGTAAGCCGGGTCACAACAGGAAAGCAGGTAATACACAGGATACAGGCACAGGGAGCTGACGATAAACCAGCGTTGGAGTAAGCCAGGAGAGAGCCTTATATAGGCTGTAGCGCGGATGGGGGGAGGTTAAACCCAAAACCAAAACTCTAATGTATTGCAGCTTACCAATCATTAGATGTGGTGGCTACTAGGGATCACAGATCGTGGTGAATGGCCAATCACAGCGGCCATTCACCACGTGATCGGGCCGTCCAATGAGCGATGATCTCATATGTAAACATATGAGATCATCTCTCATCGCCGGCGCTCCTTCCTCACACGGAGCCTGCAGTGTGAGGAAGGAGGGGGAGCCGTTAGCCGCCGGGGACACACAGGAATGTAATCATGACTGGGCCCAAAGGCAGGGTGCCTTTAACCAATCATGGCTCAGGGGCTAATTCCACGCCCCACACTATATAAGGCTGCTTCTTACATGGCAGTCGTGTATAGTGTGTAATAATAGAGGTTAGGCAGCTAGTTAGTGGATAATGTGTTGAGTTAGTTTAGTGCAGTCAGTGTAGTTTTCAGGTTATACCCCACTTTTATAATGTTTTGTGTCCCTGTCACTTGTAGTTCGTAAGCAGTGCCATGCCAAGCAGTCCAATATTTCCCATAGACGCCAATGTTAAAGACAGGGTGCAGTGCCATGCCAAGCTGACCATTTTTTTTTCCATAGATGCCAATAAGCATTGAAAGCTGAAAATCGATCTGGGCAGGAAGGGGGTGAAAGTGCCCTGTATTTAAGTGGTTAAGGGGAACCCTATGACAAAATTAAAAAAAAAAAACAGCATGGGCCCCCCCCCCCACCCAAAATCTATGCCAGGCCCTTATCCGAGCTTGCAGCCTGGCAGGCCAGGATGGGGGGGGGGGGGGGTGGACAAGCATACCCCCCCCACTGAACCATACCAGGCTGCTTGCCCTCAACATGGGGAGGGTGCTTGGGGTGCCTCCCAAAGGAACTTGTCTACGTGTTGATGGGGACAAGGGCCCCTTCCCCACAACCCCGGGCTGTGGTTGTGGGGGTCTGCGGATGGGGGGGGCTTATCTAAATCTGGAAGTCCCCTTTAACAAGGGGCCCCCAGATCCCGGCCCCCCTATGTGAATGGGTATCGGGTACATTGTACCCCTTCCCATTCACCAAAAAAAAGTGTACAAAAAATAAAAACACAAAAGACAGTTTTTGACAAGTCCTTTATTTAAAAATAAAAATAAAAAAAAATAGTTTCTCTCAATGTAAATCCATCGTCAATCCTGACACTCGCCGCACCCGAAAAATAGACGTGACGTCAGAGGACGGGGGCGGTGCCATGGGGGTGACGTAACCGGGTGGCCCCACCGCTTGCCTATAAAATAGCTGTCAAAACTCAAGAGTATCATTCGGCGGGACGCCTCTGAAGAGGTGAAGCTTTCTTGAATATTTTTCTATTTTTCGGGTGCGGCGAGTGATTGACGATGGATTTACATCATTTTTGAAAAAAAAAAAGGACTTGTCAAAAACTGTCTTTTGTGTTTATTTATTTTTTAACTACTTGACGTCCGCGCTATAGCCGAATGATGGCTACAGCGTGGACCTGAATTGCCGGCGTACATTGATGTCCTCTCGGCAACGAGCAGCCTTCGCGCTCCCTGCGGAGAGCCCCGGCTCGCTCTGTGATCGGCGAGTCCATGAGACTCGCCTGATCACAGATCGGAGATCAGGGGCGATCCTGTCCCCTTACAACGTGATCAGCTGTCAGCCAATGACAGCTGATCATGTAAACTAAACAGCAGCCGGCGATCAGCTGTTTTTTTCTCCTCACACTGTCAGTCCGGTGCCATCGGTCCCAAAGAGGAGAGAGATTATTTGTGCCCCCAGTGCCCACAAGTGCCCACCAGTGTCACTCACCAGCGCCACCTACCAGTGCCCACCAGTGCCATCTGCCAGTGCCCACTAATGCCACCTACCAGTGCCCACCAGTCCCACCTACCAGTGTCACCTATCAGTGCTCACCAGTGCCACCTATCAGTGCCCCATCATAAGTGTCCCCTACTAGTGCCTATCATTGCCCATCAGTGCCACCCATCAGTGCCCATTAGTGCCTATGAGTGCCGCCTATTAGTGCCCTTCAGCGCCACCTTCCAGTGCCCTTCAGTGCCGCCCATCATTGCCCATCAGTGCCGCCTTATCAGTGCCACCTTATCTGCGCTCATCAGTGCCACCTCATCAGTGCCCATCAGTGCAGCCTATCAGTGCAGCCTACCAGTACCTATCAGGGTCCATCAGTGCCGCCTCATCAGCGCACATCAATGAAGGGGGAAAATTTTATAACAAAATAAAAAAAAGGTTTTTTTGTGTTTTTCAAACTTTTTGGTCTTTTTTTGTTTGTTCAGCAAAAAATAAAAACCCCGTGGTTATTAAATACCACCAAAAGAAAGCTCTATTTGTTTTAAAAAAAAATGATAAAAATTTCATTTGGGTACAAAGTTGCATGACCGCGCAATTGTCATTCAAAGTGTGACAGCGTTGAAAGCTGAAAATTGGCCTGGGCAGGAAGGGGGGTTTAGGTGCCCACTAGGCAAGTGGTTAAATTGAAGCCAAACTCCAGCTCACACCTAATAATCAGTTACAGCAAACTGTTTTATTTTCCCTTTTGGGATAAAGGTTTTACATAGATAAATAAAAGCTGACCATTGTAAGAACCCCTGTCAGTGGTAAATGGTTTGTCTCATCCCTGTAAATGATGCATATGGAAGAGAGCTTGTTCTTTTGAAATTCAAGAGACTTGCTGGCTGGATCACCTGATAAAAATAGAAAACGAATGCGGCCATCACAGCTAAGAATTGGTAAGCTGCAATATAATACATTTTTGCTTTTGGGTTTATTACCGATATAAATACTTTGTAATGCGCTCTATTCTGAGCAGAGATCAACACTTTAGAGTTCGCCTAGCTTGTACAGATTTTGGCAGGGCTCAGTGACCCTTCTAGGATGTGATTGTATACTTTGTGTCATTTCACTTGCCGGAAAGTTGCTGCTTTTCCTGTTTCTGGTGCTTGTTTTGCAATGTGTTCGTTGAAGCTGAAATCATGAATTACTACATGAGCCCCGTGTGTTACATTAGGAAAGAAACCTTTACTGATAATCTAATGCTTAGTCATTTGGACGCTTTGCGCTCCTGACTTCTTTTAGAATAATTTGATTATGTGTGACGCATTCTGATAAAAAATGAACAACTTTTTTAACCACTCCAGCTCCAGAATATTTACTCCCTTTGTGACCAGGGCATTTTTTTGTGATATGGCGCTGCGCTATTTTAACTGGCAATTGCGCGGTCATGCAACGTTATATACAAATTAATATATATATTATATCATTTTTTTTTAAACACAACTAGAGCTTTCTATTGGTGGTATTTGAACGCCACTGTTTTTTTAATTTTTTATTATATAAATGAAAAAGGATGGACAATTAAAAAAAAAAAATATATATATATATATACAGTGCCTTGTGAAAGTATTCGGCCCCCTTGAACTTTTTGACCTTTTGCCACATTTCAGGCTTCAAACATAAAGATATAAAACTGTAATTTTTTTGTGAAGAATCAACAACAAGTGGGACACAATCCTGAAGTGGAACGAAATTTATTGGATATTTCAAACTTTTTTAACAAATAAAAAACTGAAAAATTGGGCGTGTAAAATTATTCAGCCCCTTTACTTTCAGTGCAGCAAACTCTCTCCAGAAGTTCAGTGAGGATCTCTGAATGATCCAATGTTGACCTAAATGACTAATGATGATAAATAGAATCCACCTGTGTGTAATCAAGTCTCTGTATAAATGCACCTGCACTGTGATAGTCTCAGAGGTCCGTTTAAAGCGCAGAGAGCATCATGAAGAACAAGGAACACACCAGGCAGGTCCGAGATACTGTTGTGGAGAAGTTTAAAGCCGGATTTGGATACAAAAAGATTTCCCAAGCTTTAAACATCCCAAGGAGCACTGTGCAAGCGATAATATTGAAATGGAAGGAGTATCAGACCACTGCAAATCTACGAAGACCTGGCCGTCCCTCTAAACTTTCAGCTCATACAAGGAGAAGACTGATCAGAGATGCAGCCAAGAGGCCCATGATCACTCTGGATGAACTGCAGAGATCTACAGCTGAGGTGGGAGACTCTGTCCATAGGACAACAATCAGTCGTATACTGCACAAATCTGGCCTTTATGGAAGAGTGGCAAGAAGAAAGCCATTTCTTAAAGATATCCATAAAAAGTGTTGTTTAAAGTTTGCCACAAGCCACCTGGGAGACACCAAACATGTGGAAGAAGGGGCTCTGGTCAGATGAAACCAAAATCAAACTTTTTGGCAACAATGCAAAACGTTATGTTTGGCGTAAAAGCAACACAGCTCATCACCCTGAACACACCATCCCCACTGTCAAACATGGTGGTGGCAGCATCATGGTTTGGGCCTGCTTTTCTTCAGCAGGGACAGGAAAGATGGTTAAAATTGATGGGAAGATGGATGGAGCCAAATACAGGACCATTCTGGAAGAAAACCTGATGGAGTCTGCAAAAGACCTGAGACTGGGACGGAGATTTGTCTTCCAACAAGACAATGATCCAAAACATAAAGCAAAATCTACAATGGAATGGTTCACAAATAAACATATCCAGGTGTTAGAATGGCCAAGTCAAAGTCCAGACCTGAATCCAATCGAGAATCTGTGGAAAGAACTGAAAGCTGCAGTTCACAAACGCTCTCCATCCAACCTCACTGAGCTCGAGCTGTTTTGCAAGGAGGAATGGGCAAAAATTTCAGTCTCTCGATGTGCAAAACTGATAGAGACATACCCCAAGAGACTTACAGCTGTAATCACAGCAAAAGGTGGCTCTACAAAGTATTAACTTAAGGGGGATGAATAATTTTGCACGCCCAATTTTTCAGTTTTTTATTTGTTAAAAAAGTTTGAAATATCCAATAAATTTCGTTCCACTTCATGATTGTGTCCCACTTGTTTTTGATTCTGTACAAAAAATTTCAGTTTTATATCTTTATGTTTGAAGCCTGAAATGTGGCAAAAGGCACTGTATATATATGATTTTTTTTACTATCTGCTGTATAACATATCCAATAAAACTATATAAAATGTAGGCCAAAATGTATTCTGCTACATGTCTTTGGTGAAAAAGTGTATATTGATTGGTTCATGTAAAAGTTATAGCGTCTACAAACTATGGTATATATATATATACTGGATTTTTTAACCTCTTGCCGACCGCACACCGTACTATTACTGCGGCAGGGCGGCTCGGCTGCGCAAAACCACGTAGTACTACATGATTTCGAGCACAAGGTCGCAGGGCGCGCTCCCGCTGTGTTCAGACACAACCGCCGGCCTCCCGCAATAACCATATAAACTGACAGAAGACCAGCCTGCTTATGTAAACAAAGCAGGCGAGTCTTCTGTCAGACAGGCAGGGAGAGATCTGCTAAAAAATGCTGATCACTGGCAATTACTAATAAAAACAAAAAAACAAATAAAACGTTCAAAAATCTATCCTGTAGTTTGTAACTTTTGCCCAAACCAATTAAAATAGGCTTTTTGGGATTTTTTTTTTACCAAAAATATGTAGCAGAATACGGGCCTGACATTATACATGTTAGTTAATACATGAACTGATAGAGTAGTCAAACATGGTTCATAGCTAAAAGCCCAAAGAAAGCATGGAAAGTGCAAGAATAGTCACCCAGTGCTGTAGTGAAAATGACTGAGAAAGCAAGAGGGCAAGCAAGCCAGTGAATGTGAACCATCTTTGGCAACTCTATCAGATCATGTATTAACTAACATGTATAATGTCAGGCCCGTATATAGCCAACATATTTACATATATATTTATACCTAAATATATTAATTAACTCTATCTGCAGAGAAGCTGTACTATAGTGGCCACATTTTTAGCATTTTTCATCTTGCATTGACTGGTTGCCCCCTGAGTTCCCGGTGGGGATGCTACTGTTTGGTCCCACCCACACATATGCCAAGATTGTTGAGCTGAATCATATATTGGTTGCACCTCTCCTGAGGAAGTGACAATGATGTCACGAAACGCGTCGAGCACTATAGATCCATTTGCTTTTTATACATATCATTTTTACTCATTACCATGTATCCTTCCTCAATGAGATTTACTTGTAATCGGCTCACGATGGCTACTCCCACGCCAGTGGGCTATGACCTTACTTATGGACTTATGGTTTTATGTTCTTTCTTTTAATTTTACATGGCTCCAACTATGTTATATACTGTATGTTTGTAATCTGTGACTAATGTCTTTGCACGGTTCTAACCATGATGTCTTACCATTGTTTACAATATTTATTACCTATATGTATAACTTGTAATAGATTTTTCAATAAATATTTGGCTTTATACATATTTTTCTGTCTTTGGCAGTCAAATATACATGCTATGTGTTACCAACCAGTATAGTGACACACCTCATTTAAAGTCCCAATTTGTCCCCCCCCCCCCCCCTTTTTTCCTTTTATATTCAATGCAGGGATAATACTATGCACTGTCACTGTACTAATGACACTGTCTGGGAAGGGGTTAACATCTAGGGGCAATCAAGAGGTTAAATGTGTGCCTAACAAGTGTTAATTTTTGTAACGTGAGCCACGCAGAGCCCTGTGTTGATTGTGATTGGACACAGCCGATCAGCAGGTCGCTAACAAACTCGCACTTTGTACAATTACAGAGGGTGTCGTGGGGGGTGCCCTAAACCCTAAACCTGGACCTGTACGGACCACCCATCCAAAAAACATTGTGGGCGGGCGGTCTGCAAGTGGTTAAAGTTGTATTACATATCAAATCAAATAATAAACACTATTGCCTGGAGCAATAATGTTGCAGTTAGATGTATTTACACTCTAGATAGACTTACACTATATTACCAAAAAACTATTGGGATGCCATGTATTAAAACACACGTTGATGTATACTAATTTGTCAAAAGTATTGGGACGCCTGCATTTACACACACATGAACTTTAATGGCATCCCAGTCTTAGTCCGTAGGGTTCAATATTGAGTTGGCCCACCCTTTGCAGCTATAAAAGCTTCAACTCTTCTGGGAAGGCTGTCCACAAGGTTTAGGAGTGTCTATGGGAATGTTTGACCATTCTTCCAGAAGCTCATTTGTGAGGTCAGGCACTGATGTTGGACAAGAAGACCTGGCTTGCAGTCTCCGTTCTAATTCATTCCAAAGGTGTTCTGTCAGGTTGAGGTCAGGACTCTGTGCAGGCCAGACAAGTTCCTCCACCCCAAACTCGTTCAACCATGTCTTTATGGACCTTGCTTTGTGCACTGATCCAAATCATTTGGTGGAGGGGGGGGGGGGATTATGGTGTGGGGTTGTTTTTCAGGGGTTGGGCTTGGCCCCTTAGTTCCAGTGAAGGGAACTCTTATGGCGGCAGCATACCAAGACATTTTGGAAAATTTCATGATCCCAACTTTGTGTGAACAGTTTTGGGTCGGCCCCTTCCTGTTCCAAAATGACTGCGCATCAGTGCACAAAGCAAGGTCCAATTTTCTTCCTCCAAACATAGTGAGTCAAGTTAATGCCAAAGAGCTCAATTTTGGTCTCATCTGACCACAGCACTTTCTCCCAATCCTTCTCTGAATCATTTAGATGTTCATTGGCAAACTTCAGATAGGCCTGTACATGTGCCTTCTTGAGGAGGGGGGCTCGCCGTTCTTGGAGGAAGAAAAATGCTGACTACGACCCTAAGAACATCATCCCTACAGTCAAGCACGGAGGTGGAAACATGATGCTTTGGGGTTGTTTCTCTGCTAAGGGTACAGACTGACATTGCCGCATTGAGGGGCCAATGAATGGGGCCATATATTGTAAAATCTTGGATGAGAACCTTCTTCCCTCAGCCAGAACACTGAAGATGGGTCATGGATGGGTCTTCCAGCATGACAATGACCCAAAACATACCGCCAAGGCAACAAAGGAGTGGCTCAAGAAGAATCACATTAAGGTCATGGAGTGGCCTAGCTAGTCTCCAGACCTTAATCCTATGGAAAATTTATGGAGGGAGCTGAAACTTGGAGTTGCCAAGTGACAGTCAAGAAATCTTAAGGATTTAGAGAAGATCTGTAAAAGAGTGGACCGAAATCCCTCCTGAGATGTGTACAAACCTGGTCACCAACTACAAGAAACGTCTGACCTCTGTGTTTGCCAACAAGGGTTTCTCCACCAAATACTAAGTCATGTTTTGCTTGGGGATCCAATACTTATTTTACTCACTGAACTGCAACTAAATTTATAACATTTGTATCATGTGTTTTTTATCGATTTTTGGTTTAAATTCTGTCTCTATCATTTAAAATACACCTATGATAAAAATTATAGACCCTTCATTTCTTTGTAAGTGGGCAAACTTACAAAATCTGGAGGAGATCAAATATTTATTTTCCCCACTGCATCGCAAAAAATTGCCTGGTCATGAAGGGGGCTAAACCTTCCGGAGGTCAAGTGGTTAAAAACACTATTATCCTGGCTAGCGATAGGCTCCGACATGTTCGGATCGAGCCCACCAGGAAGCCGGCACTGCACACCGCCAATCATAGGCAGCGTGAGTATGTGAAGCTGCTGGTTGGGAAATGCCTCAATGCCTATGATTGGCATTGTGCAGTGACGGTGACGGCTTCCTGGCGGGCTCGATCCGAACACGCCTGAGCCCATCACTAATCCTTGCTATGTCTAGGTTCAATATTTTTTAATTGCTGGCTCAAAACAATCACACTGTACATGAGTGTCAGAATTCACTGGAGGAAAGTTCAAAACTATTCTTAAAGCGGAGTTCCGGCCTCAAATACCTTTTTTAACTAAAAATACCCCTATAATACGAATCCATCGCCCTTTACAGAACCGCTATTCTCATCCTTACAAGGTGTACAGTATTGGATTTTAGTCAAAATCTTACTTTTAAAAACGCTGTCTGGGCGCGGCCATCTTAGACGTGGGCATCTGAAGCCGCAGTGTAATCTGCTGTGTCCTTCTTCCTGATTCCAGGGAGTGTTCTGGGAGTTCTTCCTGATTCCAGCCTTTGCATTGCATCCTGGGAGCTGTTTGTCATCACTCCCAGGATGCAATGCAAAGGCGGAAGTGATGTCGGTGGCCGTGGCCACAGAGGGGGGAGAAGGAGGAAGTACAATCAAAAATGCCCTGAAAATAAGGTAAGGGATCCCCGGAAAAAAATGTAAAATTGCCCAATTGTTGATCAGCATAGCGAGCACTCCAGGAATCACTAAAGTTGCAAAATAGGCCGGAACTCCACTTTAAGCTGGATACACACTATACAACTTTTGTTGTTAGCTTCCTTTAGATTTACCTTCAACTATGTAGTGCAAGGGCCTGTCTGACTGCATACAAATGGAAAGTGTTTATATTTTACCTCATATTATATGGTTTTGGTAAATCTAAAGGAAAACATCTAAAAACAATTGTATTGTGTGCATGGCCCATTAGAAAGTATTGGAATGCTTGGAATAAACTACCAGCAGAGGTCGCGAGACAGTCAACAGTAAATGGCTTCAAGCATGCTTGGGACAAACATAGATCTATATTCTTACAATAAAGTTAACGAAAAAAAAAAAATTAAAAATGGGCAGACTCAATGGACTACTTTTTTCCGCCGTCTCTTTTCTATGTTTTTAGGTTAGTTCCAAATCTGTAGACCTGAGTGGCTCAGAACCTACTGAAGCCAGGAGATCAGCATGACCAGGGCTGGCCCTACCATGGGTCACACTGGGTCCATTGGACCCAGGCAGAACTGGGAGAGGAGCGGCAAATTGACTCCCAAGATTTCTTTCCCAAGAAAAAAGTTTTGTGTGTCATCAGTTTGGGGCGCGTTTAGGGGTGGCATTTCTCCATCTCATATAGGAAAAGGATTGTGGCCCTGCAGCATCCACAGTGGCATGCCTCCATCCCTATTATGTATAGAAACAAAACTAGAACGGTCATGGGACTTTAAATGAGGCAGGTCACTTAAAAAACATAATAATGCATAAAGTACATAATAATTTCAATTTTATTATAAAATATTTTAAACATTCCATAATCATAGAGTACATGATGACAATATTTGTAGCTTTAAAAACTTCAAAATAAAAAGAGCTGACATGTAAAATTCATGATTGATAAAAAATAATTCATATTGAGCTAATACATATTACAAATAGATACATGATTGACACAAATAAATTGTCTTGACATCGTAAGACTCTATGCATTTCGTGGATCAAAGTCTTCTTCGTCAGGAGTGCGATGCAAGAAAGTATCTATAGGTGTAAATAAGAAAAAATATGTATAAAAAATATATAGTTACATAGTTAGTCAGGTTGAAAAAAGACACAAGTCCATGCTGCTCAACCAATAAAAAAAAAAGTCCATCCGGCTCAACCAATAAAAAAAAAAACAGTAATGAAAACCCAACCATACAATCCCATATACACAATCCTATACCCGCAGTTGATCCAGAGGAAGGCGAAAAAAACCCCAGCAAAGCATGATCCAATTTGCTACAGCAGGGGAAACAAATTCCTTTCTGATCCCCCGAGAGGCAATCGGATATTCCCTGGATCAACTTTACCTATAAATATTAATACCCATTTATATTAAGTCCACCCAGGAAACAATCCAGGCCTTTTTTAAAGCAATCTAGTGAGCTGGCCAGAACCACCTCTGGAAGGAGTCTATTCCACATTTTCACAGCTCTTACAGTGAAGAAACCTTTCCGTATTTGGAGACGAAATCTGTTTTCCTCTAGAAGTAAAGAGTGCCCCCTTGTCCTCTGTGTTGACCTTAAATCGGAGTTCCACCCTAAAAATAAACTTTGCAGCATCAGTTAGCATAAAAAAACCTGAAAAAGAATTGGATAGTTAATATTTTTTTTCACTTACCTTCTTTTTAATGGAAATAAACTTATTTTTCTTCCTCTTCCTCCTTGTGCGGACACGGTCCCCGACGTCACTTCCTCCTTTGCATTGCGTCCTGGGAGATGAGCGTTATCAATCCCAGGATGCAATGGGAACGGCCGCTACTCTGGTGCCGATCGCAATCTACAGCGTACGCGCGAGATTGCGATCGGCATTCTGGGTAGCCAGGAACCCGGAAGAAGGACACAGCGGGGGACACCACGCCTTCAGATACCCACACCGGAGATGGCTGCGCTCTGCAATCAATTTTAAAGGTAAGTATTTATCTTTATTCTATAACTGTAAAGACCTATAATGTGGGGTTAGTGATAGGGTAATTGGGGATAGTTTAGGATTAGGGGGGTATTTTTTTTTAGGTAAAAAATGTGTATGTGGCCGGAATTCCGCTTTAAAGTGAACAACTCAACACCAAGTTCACTATATGGACCCCTTATGTATTTATACATGGTGATCATATCTCCCCTTAACATGATGACAAATTTCCTAAGAAAGGAGGTTGAAGTAACCAAAAACCTAAATACTTACAAGTCAGCTCAAAGAACTAAGGGAGATGGGAGAGGCTAAGGAGGAACGTCTATCCCGGGGCTGTGGCAGGAGAACCCATGGTCAGGAAGATAGTCAGAGGATTCGCTGGGTATCCAAGGTGCAATCCAGATAATAGGAGCACATGTGTAGCCCACACTGATCTATAAAAAAGAGTGTAAGCCCCCTTTCACACAGGCAGACGGTTCAGATCCGCCTGTCAGTTTTTTTGGCGGATCTGAACGGTCACCCCTGCATCTCTATGGGGCATCGGATGTCAGCGGAGACATGTCCGCTGACATCCGATCCGTGAAATCTGGACGGATGGAAACCCCATTTCCATCCGTCCAGCGGATCGGACCGGATGAGAACGAACCGACGGTCCATTCCCATCCGATTCCCCCATAGAGATGTATGGGGACCTGACAGCTGTGTCTCCGCACACAGCATGGAGAACAGCTGTCATCCTCCTGCTCAGCGGGGGATCGGCGGATCAATCACCCGCTGAGAAAAACGGAGTCCGTCCAACGGACTCCATGTGTGAAAGAGCCCTTAGTGTATATCCCCATCTCATACTGCCACCTGCTGTGCAAACTGATGAGTATGAGGAGGCGGAGCATCTCCTCCAGGGAACATCTCTAACGTGATCGTGGTCGACGTGGTGTGCGCAATGACGTCAGCGCGCTCCATCTCACGCAGGGCAGGCTGGATTTTCTAGGGTGGTGGCTGCAGCAGACACAGGAGTGACAGGAGGACTGAGGACAGACAGCGGGTGTTTGGTTGACCGAGTTATGGAAGAAGATAACAGTATAAATAATATTTTCTAAATTTTATACTTCTATAAAATAATGTGGGGGTCTTTTGTTGGGGGGACAGCATTTCTTTCTTGGACCCAGGCAGCACAATATCTTGGGCCAACCCTGAGCATGACAGCCAGGGAACTAACATTTTCAAAGGAGAGGCCAGCAATGACAGCTTACATAATTTTCCCTGGACAGCAGTATGATAAGCTAAGGCAACACAAAAGCTTTTCACGCCTGTTTTCTTTATTACTCTGCGAGATGCCGGTTCATCGTTGGCTCAGCATAGAATTTTATGTAGCACCACCCCCGCAGGAGCTGCTGATTATATTATTGGGTCTACACCCTGCCTAACAACCCAATCAAATTGGCTCGATCCCTCCTCAGGCACAACTGACCCAGAATAGGACTGGACTATCAAATGGATACACAGATTGGAATACAATACTTCACTATGCAACAATACCTTGTTACCTTCTTGAATGGTAGTCCTTCTGGGTGACACAATGGAACAACGCACAGGATTGTAATTAACCAAACTTAGTTTACTATATATCAAATTGAATAGGGGAGATACAATACAATACAATACAAGTCCATAAAAGGTTATTTAAAACAGCTTTAAAAAGGTAAAAGAATACCCCCACACTCCTCCTGCATTAAGGCTAGACACAGTACCCGGTAGGTGGGCCTATCTGAGTCCCTCCCCCAGAGTTCTCTTCTTTCTTGTTGATCTTCGCTAGCAAGGTTATTGAATAGAGCTCATTTGTAATCCAGATTAGGAATAAAGATCAAGAGAGAGAAAACAACGAGCTGTTAGTTGTCACCGCAGGGTGTCTGCGTAACTGAGCAATAACTTCTGCGAGAGAGATAAGCCTCTGGCGACTCCTTTACAGACCTTATTGTTTGTCTATGAGTCTCCTGAGAGAGTATGGTGATAAACCCCGGGGTTTTATCACCTCCTGCTGCGCTACCGCTATCTGTAGATAAAACTGTCTCTTCAGCAGATAAAGTCAGTTATTGGGCATGTGCCCTCTCACCAACAGAAGTTTCTCCTTCGCGCGCTTCCACTGCGGTCTCAGTCCTTTGGCTATATGCCAGCCGCGCGGGGTCCTTCTGGCGGATGACTTCCGGTCTCGGCAAACAGCAGTATGACCTCCAGGAATGTGCCTCGTGCTTGAGATGGGACGGTTCCACGTCGTCCCTCCAGGCTAAAAGGCTCTGGCCCAATATCCAGTGTCAGTCCTTCACTCTCGCTCGCTGGTTCCTCAGAGTCCAGCGCAGAAAGGCCCCCCCTTCGCGCGCTTCTCTCTTCCTTTAAATAACCTCCCCCATAGTGCCGTGCGGTGCAGCCGTGCACCCTGGATCTTGCAAAGCAGCCTGGGAGATGTAGTTTCTTCATCTTGTGAAAAGGAAGTCACAGCCCGGGAAATTCCATGCAGCTACCACTAGAGGGAGCCTAGTTCCTAGATCTTGCAAAGCAGCCTGGGAGATGTAGTTTCTTCATCTTGTGAAAAGGAAGTCACAGCCCAGGAAATTCCATGCAGCTACCACTAGAGGGAGCCTAGTTCCTTCCCACATATCAAACAGTGTCTTTAGGCATGTTTAACCCCGCTACACACTCCCCCCACTTGAGAAACTTTGGTCCCCAAAGAGGTCAACAGTATGTACCCTAGTGCATAGGTTGACATTATACAACAAAAACATTAACATTTTGCTGAAATAAGTCAATCTGAATACATCCAATTTTGTATTCTAATAGCAGTGCAACAGTAAAACAATAAAGTGCAATTAATAAGCAAATAAGTGATTTCTACAGTGTTACTATAGTGCTGATTTCTAGTGCTTTTATATAGTGCTCCTTTAAAAAGCACATGTGCCTTTGCAATTTCTTAAACACTTACATCTTAAAGTTTGTGTTGTAAAAAAAAAACATCAAAAGGTGAGAAAAAGAAAAAAACATATAGTGAGGTCAGAGCAACAAAATGTGCGCAAACATTAACTCACAAAGTAAACCAGATTGTGAACATCAAAAACTGTGCTTATTATAATGACCAAACCCAATATCCTTATGTACAACTTAAATGCAAACGTTTTCTACTTCAATACTTTGTTCTCATGATCTCTCACAGACCCCCCGAAACTTGGGTGGCTTGTACAGTTGTGCCTGGGGGTGAGCTAGGGTTGTCCCCCACCAAATCTACAGTGGAGGAACTAGGCTGGTCAGGAGATCTTTTGGAGGTAAAAACAGCTTCTTCCGAACATTCACCCAATTGATCATAGGTCAGTCTCTTAGGTGGGTGAATGACTCTCCTTTCCCTCTGTTCCCGTGGAGGCATGCTCTCAGAGGTACTAGGATCAGGCACTTCTGAGGATTCTTCAATGTCCACCTCCTCATGTTCCAACACAGAGGAACCTGATGGTTCAAGAGCGGTCAGTTCTTCTTCAGAGAAGGGTGCAACCTCCTCCTCAGGATCTTCATCCTCAGCTGCTTCTTCTGGAAGCATATGAAAGGGTATGAATTCAGGGGCTTCTGCCCGAAGGGCTCCTCTATCAGCCAAGTCAGATGAAGACAGGGAGGCAGGTGTGGGTTCTGGCAACTGAGATGACCACAACCAGTCGGGTACCTCCTCTTCATCTTCCAAATCTTCAGATGGAGAACTTCCCTCTCCCTCATCTGGGAGCGTCGTCTGAGATCTGGTAACTGGTCTGGACCGGCGAGAAGTCGAAGGGGCCTCTGACAAGTCTTCCACAGGGGGCATACGAACCGCTTCAGAGAGAGGCAGCAAATGGTTCCGATGCCAAGCCTTCAATGGACCCACACTTCCTTCAGGCCGAATTTGGTACACAGGAAGGTTTGGCAGTTGCTTGCAGATAACATAAGGTTGGGACTTCCAGCGGTCTGCCAACTTGTGTTTTCCCGGGACACCCAAGTTTCTCAACAAAACCCTGTCCCCTGGTTGCAGGTCATGGATCCGAACTTTTAGGTCGAAATTTTTTTTATTCCGCAGTCCACGTTGATCAGATGTGGCCTGAGCCTTGTCATAGGCCGCTTTCAGACTCTTCCGCAGTCGGTCCACATATCCTCTATGCGATGCTGAAGAGGTATGATCAGGCGAAATGCCAAAGGCCAAATCCACTGGCAACCGAGCCTCCCTTCCAAACATCAGCCGATAAGGGGAATATCCAGTAGCATCACTGACAGTGCTGTTGTAGGCATGCACAATGGCAGCTACGTGCTTGCCCCAATGCTGTTTCTTCTCTGAGCTCAAAGTCCCCAACATATCCAAAAGAGTCCTGTTAAATCGTTCAGGCTGGGCATCCCCCTGTGGATGGTAGGGAGTGGTTCTAGTCTTTTGAATGCCTAACATATCTAACAGTCTCTTGATCAGTCTGCTTTCAAAGTCCCTTCCCTGATCAGAATGGAGGCGTTGTGGTAACCCATAATGTACAAAGAACTTCTCTACAAGAACTTTGGCTACCGTTGAGGCCTTCTGATCCCTTGTTGGGAATGCTTGAGCATATCTGGTAAAATGGTCTGTTACCACAAGGACATTCCCCTGGCCACTCAGATCAGGCTCTAAGCAAAGGAAATCAATGCACACCAGCTCCATGGGTCCCTGACTTTGTAGATGGCCCATTGGGGCTACTTGACGTGGCAGAGTCTTCCTCTGTATACACCGGACACAAGAATGACAGTATCCTTCAACTTCGGCCCTCATACAAGGCCAGTAGAACCTGTCCCTGACAAGCTGAAAGGTTCTTTCGGGCCCCAGATGGCCATGATTATCATGAAGAGCGGCCAGAACTCCCTCTCTGTATTTAGCTGGTAAGAACAGTTGCCACTTCTCCTCCAGATCTTCAGATGGACCTCTCCGGTAGGCCACTCCTTCTCTGATCTGTAACCGGGTCCACTCTCTATGTAACAGACGGGCCCCCTGAGGGGAGTCAGTTAGAAGCAACTCAGGGCTCTGGATCTCCAGGGCTTCCAAGAGAAGTTTTCCCAAAGGGTCTTCCAACTGCTCCTTCCGCAAGTCCCTTTTGGACAGCCGGGGCAAACCCTCCCCTTCAACTTGGGTCACCTGGCAGTAGCATTTGGGTACTCCGATAGCCGAAACCCCAATCTCTTCTGCTCTTGACCCTCCTCGGGATCGAAATTCAGTTCCCTGATATAGGGCACGCACCCCTTCTGGAGCCAAATGAGTCCATTCTTCCGCAGGTTCCTGTGGAACATGCAACCTTCTGGATAGGGCATCTGCATCCCTATTTCCGATTCCTGGCCGATACTTCAGGCTAAAATTGAAGCTAGAGAGGGCAGCCAACCATCGATGTCCTGTTGCATCCAGCTTGGCCGTAGTCAACAGATAGGTGAGGGGATTATTATCTGTCTTGACAATGAATTCAGCTCCGTACAGGTAGTCTTTCAATTTGTCAACCACTGCCCACTTCAAGGCCAAGAATTCAAGTTTGTGAGTAGGATAATTCCTTTCAGCAGGCAGTAGGCTTCTGCTCACATAGGCAACAGGTCGCAGATGACCCTCATGCTCCTGATAAAGTACCCCCCCCAGCCCATCTCGGCTGGCATCAACATGCAGTTCATATGGTTTTGTGGGGTCCGCATAGGCCAACACAGGGGCAGTGGTTAGGGTTTCCTTCAGCTGGACAAAGGCCCCTTCGCATTCCGGGGTCCACTGATCCTGGATGGATTCCTTAGCCTTCCGGGGGCCTATGGTGGACTTCGCCGGCTTTACCAACTCAGGGACATCATCTTCTTCATTCTTCAGGAGCTCATTTAGGGGTCGGGCAATCTGGGCGAACCCCTCCACAAACCTCCTGTAATAGGAGCAAAAGCCCAAGAATGACCGGAGTTCGGTCACATTTGTGGGTCTCGGCCAGGAAGCAACAGCATCCAGCTTGTCCGGGTCAGTGGCCACCCCTTCTTCAGACACGATATGGCCCAGGTAATGGACCGAGGACTGATAGAATTGGCACTTCTCAGGAGAAAGTTTCAGACCTTCTTCATGTAGCCTCTTCAAGACCTTTTCCAACCTCTCCTCATGTTCTTCTAAAGTTCTGCCAAACACGATAACATCATCCAAGTATACCAGTACCTCTATCAAATTCATATCTCCAACGGTCCTCTCCATCAGCCTTTGGAAGGTAGCAGGGGCCCCGGACAACCCCTGAGGCATGCGATTGAACTCAAAGAACCCCACAGGGGTGATGAAGGCTGTTTTCTCCCGATCTTCAGGGTGCATGGGGATCTGATAATACCCACTCTTTAAGTCCATCACACTGAACCACTTCGCCCCTGACAGACTCTGTAGGGCATCTTCGATTCGAGGAGTGGTATACTGGTCTGGGATGGTTCTTCTGTTCAGCGTTCGGTAGTCGATACAAAGCCTCAAAGATCCATTTTTCTTCCGGACTACCACTATCGGGGAAGCATACGGGCTCCTGGATTCTCGGATAATCCCGATCTTTTTGAGCTCTGCCAGCTGTTGACGTAGAACTTCTAAGTCACCTAAGGGGACTCGCCGGACTCTCTCCCTGAAAGGCTTGTCCTCACTCAGGCGGATCTTATGAGTGGCGCTCCTGGCACATCCCACGTCAAACTCGTCCTTAGAGAATATTTCCCTACATCGAGCAAGTTGTGCCTTGGCCCTCTTCACCCATTCCGGCGGGAGGGCAGCGTTTCCAGAGCAAAGCTCCTCTATAACCGCTTCACCCTGTTCCTTTTCTTTGAAATCAATGGGGGCAACTGGGGTAGCCGGGTTGACTTGGCCCAGGAGCACTCTGGCCGGTACCTTCACTGGTGTAATAGAGGTGTTTCTGACACTCACTAAAACCCTTCCACGGTTTTCCTGTAACACCTTCAAAGGGATCACCTCAGGGATCACTTCTATCCCTCTCTGTCTCTCCTTTTGACCTGATTCAAAGATAATGAAGGGACCCGGCTGTTGCCATGTGAGTTTAACAGAAGCCTTAAAACAGGCCACCTCTCCTGGCTGTAAGACCTTTTCTGCTCTATCCAGCTTCCAGAGTCGTCCAACTCCTTCTGCGGGGGTCTCTTGCTCCAACACTAATCGTTGGTAGGCCTGCCGTAGCATGGGATGGATCCTTGGCGCCTGAGCATCTTGTCCCTGGACCAGTTGTATCAGAAGGCGCCTTACCAGGTCAGTGTTTGTTCCTACGATGAGAGAGCTTTTGTTGGCCCCTGGTGGACGAGGACAGACCACCGCTAAGGTGTCGAAGGTTTCCGCTTCACCAGCCACTGATGGATCAAAGGTCAACTTGATTGGCAGATACCCGTCATAGGGAAAACTTTGGGTCCCAATACCCCATATCTCCAGATCTTCCAACTTCTGCAAAGGTAGATGGGTAAGATATTTATCATAGAAGTCTCTATACAAAAGAGTCACCTGGGCCCCTGTGTCAAGGAGGGCTCTTGTGTAAATTCCTTCCACCTGAACCGAGACCACTGGGGAGGGCCCGACCAAGTTAGTTGGGAATTCTCTTGATGTAGCCTTGTTATCTGATTCAGTTCTCTGTACCCTGGCCCTCTTCTCCTTTTTCTTCCTTGATCTAGGCCCCCGCCGAATCCGGTGTGCATTGACTTTCCTTCCCTCAGTAACCCGGAGTCTAGAACTGGGGGTGTTATATTTGGGTCTGACCCCCTGACTCAGTTTCCCTGATCCTGCACCACTTCTGGAGTCCCTTAAGACTGGCGGACACCCGGTTGACTCCTTCACCGGTGTCCTCTGAAGTTTCCCGCTGGCTCGCGAGGTTTCGCGGCAGCATTTCCTGAGCTGGGACATACCCTTCTAACATGCCCAACTCCCCCGCAGTTGAAACAAGTTAACAATCTTGCAGGCCGTGGCTCTGGATCTGTGCTGAGACTAACAGGTTCATCTGGCCTCTCCGATATACTCCCCTTGGGTAGAGTGGATACCTGACCAGTCAGGATGGACACCATTTCTATCAACTGAGACACTTGGGTCTTTAGGAGTTCAACTTGAGAGTCACCCTCTTCCACACTTATCACTCCAACCCGGGCAGTTGAGTCAAACTGCCGACTTTTCTTCTTGTTGTCCAACATGACCTCTTCCTCTCTGACCATTCGAATCAGATCGGGGTATTCTAGAATGCCGCCATCTCGACGAGTTCGTAACAGTATGGCAATGGGATCTAAAGGTTGAGCCCCTTTCAGAACCTGTCGTGCACGAGTCTCATCTATTTTCCGGGGGTCTATTCCTTTCTTTAACAGAATCTGGTGGATAATCCTATCCAGACGTTTAATGAATTCGGACAACTTCTCCCCCTCTTCTTGATAACAGTGGTCCAACTGGTAGAGAAGTTCAGCCGCGTTCTCCGTCCGACCAAACACATCTTGCAGAATGTCCAAATAATCCTGTGCAGTGCAGTTCTTCTTGCTAAGCTTTAGATTACGTACAGCCTCTAATGCAGGTCCCCTTAAACTCTCTGTGATCCTCTGCTTCTTGTGCTGTTCTGGTACCTCCCATTCCTCCAAAGCCTGAGTGGCGGTATCTAGCCACTCTTCGAACCCATCTTCTGCTGAAGGCACAGGCTGTTTCCCAGAGAATGTCCGGAGCTTCCTATATCCAGTCATCAGATAGCTCGAGGAGTCCCTGCTACATTTTGCCACAATCTCCCCAAGAACAGCACACAGTTCTGAGCTAAAAGTCGACAAAGGTGATGACTCAGGATGCCCTTCTTGGACACCTTTTTCTTGGCTGGATACCCCAGGGGTGGTGGATGAGGGACCCGCAGTAGGAACTCCTGGATGTATCAGGAAAAGTTCTGTTTGGTCAATAGTTTTTACACTGTTTCCATTGAAATAATCAGGGACCCCTTTCCTCCACTCACACAGTGCATACGTGTGTGGGGCAGTGGTGTCAGTTTTTATGTCAATCACCCAGAATTTCCTGTCTGTGGATAGTGCCCTTAAAACAGGGAGGAGCTTTTCTTCAGTCCAGGCTTCTCCCTTGATTTCAACCACCAGGCCATTTTCCACTATGACATTCTCTTCCTTGCACCACTCAGCAGCAGCGACAGGATCCATTTCTGCGTGGGAGGGGATTCTGGGGCTGAGAGGGTTGTGTTGCAGGACTGTAGAAATCCCGGACGAGCCCCCACGTGTAGCACCACCCCCGCAGGAGCTGCTGATTATATTATTGGGTCTACACCCTGCCTAACAACCCAATCAAATTGGCTCGATCCCTCCTCAGGCACAACTGACCCAGAATAGGACTGGACTATCAAATGGATACACAGATTGGAATACAATACTTCACTATGCAACAATACCTTGTTACCTTCTTGAATGGTAGTCCTTCTGGGTGACACAATGGAACAATGCACAGGATTGTAATTAACCAAACTTAGTTTACTATATATCAAATTGAATAGGGGAGATACAATACAATACAATACAAGTCCATAAAAGGTTATTTAAAACAGCTTTAAAAAGGTAAAAGAATACCCCCACACTCCTCCTGCATTAAGGCTAGACACAGTACCCGGTAGGTGGGCCTATCTGAGTCCCTCCCCCAGAGTTCTCTTCTTTCTTGTTGATCTTCGCTAGCAAGGTTATTGAATAGAGCTCATTTGTAATCCAGATTAGGAATAAAGATCAAGAGAGAGAAAACAACGAGCTGTTAGTTGTCACCGCAGGGTGTCTGCGTAACTGAGCAATAACTTCTGCGAGAGAGATAAGCCTCTGGCGACTCCTTTACAGACCTTATTGTTTGTCTATGAGTCTCCTGAGAGAGTATGGTGATAAACCCCGGGGTTTTATCACCTCCTGCTGCGCTACCGCTATCTGTAGATAAAACTGTCTCTTCAGCAGATAAAGTCAGTTATTGGGCATGTGCCCTCTCACCAACAGAAGTTTCTCCTTCGCGCGCTTCCACTGCGGTCTCAGTCCTTTGGCTATATGCCAGCCGCGCGGGGTCCTTCTGGCGGATGACTTCCGGTCTCGGCAAACAGCAGTATGACCTCCAGGAATGTGCCTCGTGCTTGAGATGGGACGGTTCCACGTCGTCCCTCCAGGCTAAAAGGCTCTGGCCCAATATCCAGTGTCAGTCCTTCACTCTCGCTCGCTGGTTCCTCAGAGTCCAGCGCAGAAAGGCCCCCCCTTCGCGCGCTTCTCTCTTCCTTTAAATAACCTCCCCCATAGTGCCGTGCGGTGCAGCCGTGCACCCTGGATCTTGCAAAGCAGCCTGGGAGATGTAGTTTCTTCATCTTGTGAAAAGGAAGTCACAGCCCGGGAAATTCCATGCAGCTACCACTAGAGGGAGCCTAGTTCCTAGATCTTGCAAAGCAGCCTGGGAGATGTAGTTTCTTCATCTTGTGAAAAGGAAGTCACAGCCCAGGAAATTCCATGCAGCTACCACTAGAGGGAGCCTAGTTCCTTCCCACATATCAAACAGTGTCTTTAGGCATGTTTAACCCCGCTACATTTACATGCTGCAATTTTCAGCTGAGAAAATCAAAGGCTGGGAAAGCGCTCACGTGACCTTCTCTTTAGGAGGTTGCCTGTGTAATCAATAGCATTTTCCACAGATGAGTTGTACTTAGTTTCCTGAGCAACATCGGGAGTGGTTGGGGAGATGTGATGTTGAGTATTTTATTTTGCTTCACCTGAATGTAAGCCCAAATTATGTATGGGGCAGAGGCGTAACTAGAACCTTCAGGGCCCTGATGCAAGTAACCATGAAGGGCTCCCCAGACCCCTGGCTGGGGCCCTTACCTTCAAGCCCAGGGCTCTTCCCACTAATCCTGGGGCTCTTTACACTCGTTGCATGGCCTTTTATTACGGTCCCGCAGCAGGATTCTTTCACAAGTTCTGCAGTGGGCCCCCTTCCTGCAATCTTGTGGGCCCACTTCCTGCAATCTTGGGGCCTCCCCACAGTGGTGCAATGCCAGGGTCCGGTCGCAAGTGTGACCTTTGCGATCCTGGAAGTTCACCCACTGGTTTGCTACCGGGCCCCCTGGAGCATGGGGCCCGGTAGCGATTGCAACCCCTGCAACCCCTGTAGTTACGCCCCTGGTATGGGGGATAGAACACTGACCCGAACCATTGAAGGAACATTTCCAAATTCCAATGATAGTTTCACCCTCCAGCGGAACATGAACTTTTGTTCTGAGAATGATCTCTTTCTAAAGCAATGTTTCTCTTCCACTCTTGGATGAATCAAACAGACACGGTGTAGAATAATCCCTACAGGGGCCACACGTAATATAGACGGCGGCTCCCCTGACACAGACGCAGGCACATAATGTTTCTTTAATAGGTGTGAGGCTGATTCACCTTCCTCTCCCACACCTGGGGCCAGGGGAATGACACGGTGTTTTACAGAGCATGGATTTCATCAGATCAATCTACTTCTGCTTTTATAAATAAATAGTAATGTAGAATTTACAACTAAAGACATTGTTCAGATTAGGTAGATCAATGGTGGTCAACCTACTTAACCCCTTCATGGCAGAAGGTAAAACAAATCCTGGACACAGTTTTGCAACTTTGACATGTGTTAGGAAACTGTAAATATCATCGCAATTACTTAGTGTATCCAGATGGATTTTACCACTTTTATCAGGACAAGTTGGTCTTTCATTTGGTAGTAAAGTGAATATCTTTTTTTGTCTTTTTTATTATGGAAAAAAAAAAAAAACCTGGCACAAAATAGCAAAAAATATATAATTTTTAAAAAATGTTAGTTGTATATTTCTTGCTATTACCATAACCTACCACCAAGGAAAAAACTCTCCTGCTCCTGACGATTACAGGAATGTGTATGTTAGTTGTGGTTTGTACCCATAGTACAGCCCAGAAACAATAGTGGTCATTTTGCTTTTTATTTTAATCCTACCTAAAACACACTGACACTGATACTAATTTAAAAAAAAAGTATATATATTTTTTTATAATCCTACCTAAAAAAAAAAAAAAAAAAAAAAAAAAAAAAAAGAAACCACTGACTTTGACCCTGATCCTTGACCCTAATGATTTTTACTATTTTTTTTTAACAGTTTCATTTTTGTGTATATTTTCTCCTCTAGTAGGAGAAAAAGATGCAATGCATAATACAACATATCCTGTATATACTGCATACAATGTATTATATTACGTATCCTGTATATATACAATGTATTATATTACGTATCCTGTATATATACAATGTAATATGTAATGGATCCTGTATGTATAAAATGTATTATATAATGTGTCCTGTATGTATACAATGTAATATGTAATGGATCCTGTATGTATAAAATGTATTATATAACATATCCTGTATGTATAAAATGTATTATATAACATATCCTGTATGTATAAAATGTATTATATAACATATCCTGTATGTATACAATGTAGTATTTATTGTATCCTGTATGTATATGATGCATTATATAATGTATCCTGTATGTATACAATGTAATATATAATGTATCCTGTATGTATACAATGTAATATATAATGTATCCTGTATGTATACAATGTATTATATAATGTATCCTGTATGTATACAATGTATTATATGACGTATCGTGTATGTTTACAATGTATTATATACTGTATTCTGTATGTATACAATGTAGTGGTGCACCGAAATTTCGGCAACCAAAATTTTTGGCCGAAAATGGGCTTATTTCATTTCGGCCGAAAATGGGTTAAAGATGCCGATATTAATGATGGCCGCCGCGGGCGCAGCGCAGGTTTCAAAAGACCTGCCTCTGGCCGGCGGCCCGCCTCCCGGTGATGTTACTACTACTACAATGTGCATGAATGAACTAACACACTGGGCGGGCGGGCAAGCGGCCGCTAATAGCTGTAACTAAGTGAGCGCTTCACTTCCCTATCAGGTGGGTATCTCCTCTGACAGGGAAGTGAAGCACTCACTTAATTATAGCTATTTGCGGCCGCTCGCCCGTCCGCCCAGTGTGTTAGTTCATTCATGCACATCATAGTAGTAGTAGTGACATCACCGGGAGGCGGGCCGCCGGCCAGAGGCGGTTCTTTTGAAAGGAAGGACACAGAAGTAGCTGAGAGTAAGGAGATTGCAAGATTGGGATGGGGAGGGACACTGATGCGGGGGGGGGGGGCATTAGTGCAACCAGTAGCAGTGCAACCAGTGTTAATTAACACTGATACTGGTTGTACTAATGCAGCACAAAGGGGTTAATTAACTGCCACTGGTTGGTCACTAATACATCAGTGACCAGCAGTGGCAATACATTAACCCCCTCATGCTGCATAATACAAATACCATTAGAGATCCCCCCATCACATCAGAGGTCCTCCCATAACATTAGAGATTCCTCCATCACATCAGAGGCCCTCTGTGATGTCAGAGGTCTCCCTAACACGTCAGAGTTCCCCTCATTACATCAGAGGTCCTCCCATCACATCAGAGGTCCCCCCATGACATCAGAGGTCCCCCCATGACATCAGAGGTCCTCCATCACATCAGAGGTCCCCCCATCACATCAGAGGTCCCCCCGTCACATCAGAGGTCCTCCATCACATCAGAGGTCCCCCCCAGCACATCAGAGGCCCCTCATCACATCAGAGGTCCCCCATCACATCAGAGGTTCCCCGTCACATCAGAGGTCCTCCCATCACATCAGAGGTCCTCCCATCACATCAGAGGTCTCCCATCAAATCCGAGTCTCTCCATCACACCAGAGGCCCTCTGTGATGTCAGAGGTCTCCCCAACACATCAAAGTCCCCCCATTACGGTAGAGGTCCTCCCATTACATCAGAGATCCCCTATCACATCAGAGTCCCTCCATCACATCAGAGGCCCTCTGTCAGGTCAGAGGTCTCTAATCACATCAGAGGTCCCCCATCACATCAGAGGAACCCCTATTACACCAGACCCTTCAAGTCATACTCCTGAATGCTGGGGGCGGCCCCATATGATGCCTGCCCTGGGTAAAGATATATCACTATGCATTGCCGTGATGTGGGTGAGCCAGCTGCCATCACCCTAGCAATAAATGACACCGTGCATCCTGGCCCTTGGGCATTATTGGTTGTTTTGGCGCTGGTGGCTGGCCCGCCTGCACCAAGACAGCTCATAGACATGGATTGAGGGAAAACTAGGTCCTGTGCTTGCAGCACCTGGAGGAAGACAGAAGGCACTCTAGTTAAGGAGCACAGGCTTATACCATAGAGGACCTCCTATAAAATCTGTCATGTACCTTTCTAGGTTAACCACTTGCCGTCCGCCGCATGTCTATTTACAGCGGCAGTCAGACCCGTGCAGGCAAAGAGACGGAGCACTGCGTCGCTAGCCTGTGAGCCTGTAGGGGGCGAGCGCGCGCCGCCGGGGGTGCGCGCCCACCCCCGCCCGTTCCCTAAGAAGTACACGCGTGTGACCGGCGGACCCGATGTCCGCCGGTCACTCGCGATCTCCCCGTGGAGAGGGAGAAAGGCAGGCGGCTGATGTAAACAAAGCCGCCTGTCATTCTCCCTGATCTAACTGCAGAGATCATACGATCCTGCTATATAGGATCGTATGTCTCTGTGGTCACATTACTAGCCACACCCCTTTACAGTTATAAGCACGCCCCTAGGGACACACTTAACCCCTGCATCACCAATAAAGTTAACCCCCCTTACTGCCAGTGTAATTTTTACAGTAACAGTGCATATGTATAGCACTGATTACTGTAGTAATGTCACTGGTACCCCCAAAAGTGTCAAAAATGTCAGTCAAGGGTCCGATCTGTCTGCCGCAATGTCGCAGTCCCACAAAAAAAATCGCAGATCGCCGCCATTACTCGTTAAAAAAAAAAACACCAAAAATGACAGAAATCTTTCCCTTAGTTAGTAAACGCAATACCTTTTGCGCAAACCAATCAAAATACGCTTATTGCGATTTTTTTTACCAAACATATGTAGCAGAAAACAAATTGGCCAAAAATTTTAAAAAAATTTGATTTTTTAATTTTTTTGGGGGTAATTTCATATAAAAAATGTGAAAAATATAGTTTTTTTTTTCAAAATGTACAATCTTTTTTTGTTTATAGCGCAAAAAATCGCACAGGTGATCAAATACCACCAAAAGAAAGCTCTGTTTGTGGGAAAAAAAGGACGTCAATTTCATTTGGGTACAGCGTCGCACGACCGCGCAATTGTCCGTTAAAGTCACGCAGTGACGAATCGCAAAATAGGGTCTGGTCAGGAAGGGGGTAAAATCTTCTGGGGCTTAAGTGGTTAACTAACTCCCATCTATGTTCCTATTTTTCCTTTCTAACATCCAGCACTTTGGGATTCTATGCCCTTTTGTTCTGTAGTCCCCTGAGTCTTTTCTCAGACTCGTAGTATTCTTAGAAAATGTCAAACTGTTCTATAGAATTGGCTGCAAGGTAAGACCCAGAGGCGCATGATGGAGGACTTTATGTAGCCTAATACACCATTGCATCAAATAACTAAATAATAGTAAATGCAGTAAATTCACCTCAGTGCAGAGATACCTTCATTTCACAATTGGTTTTAACACAGGGGTCAGATTCATTTACTGCAAACATTATTCTTACTTGTTTTATTATTGATTTTTATGGCATAAGCCTGTAAAAGCGAAATCACAAAAATGATCACGTAAGTTTTTGTGCGTTATTTCTTCTTTGTAATATTGATTGAGATCTTGACTGACTGATTGTTCCGTGAGGTTTCTATGAGGTGTAGAAATAGAGACATTAATGTATTTTTTGTTATCTAGGAGACAGAAAAACAATTTATAAAAAAAAAAAAAAAAAAAAAAATTGATTAATGAAAAATACAGTACTGTGCAAAAGTATTAGGCAGGTGTGAAAAAAATGATGTAAATGAAGAATGCATTTAAAAATTTTAGAAGTGTTTATTTTATTTATTTATTTATTTTAATCAATTAACAAAATGAAAAGTAAAGGAATAGAAGAGAAATCCAAATCCAATCAATATTTGGTGGGACCGCCTTTTGCCTTCAAACCAGTCTAAATTCTCCTAGGTAGACTTGCACACAGTTTTTGAAGGAACTCGGAAGGTAGGTTGCTCCAAACATCCTGGAGAACTAAGCACAGATCTTCTGTGGATGTCGGCTGCCTCCAATCCTTCTGTCTTTTCATTTCATCCCAGACAGACTCCATGATGTTGAGATGAGGGCTCTGTGGGGGCCAAACCATCACTTCCAGGACTCATATAAAATAGTATGTGTGTCCAGGTTGGTAGGTGACTGATCGGGGAAGGGGGAAAAAGGATAAATCCTACCAAGCCCTGGAAATGGGGATTTGAGTGTGCCTAAAATACAAAAAGTAGAACCAAACATGAAAAGAATAAAAAATAAAATGAAAAGAAAATGATATAGTCTGTTTATTAAAAATTGATTACAATACATATTTTATATACAGTGGGTACGGAAAGTATTCAGACCCCCTTAAATTTTTCACTCTTTGTTATATTGCAGCCATTTGCTAAAATCATTTAGGTTCATTCTTCTTCCTCATGAATGTACACATAGCACCCCATACTGACAGAAAAACACAGAATTGTTGACATTGTTGCAGATTTATTAAAAAAGAAAAACTGAAATATCACATGGTCCTAAGTATTCAGACCCTTTGCTCAGTATTTAGTAGAAGCCCCCTTTTGATCTAATACAGCCAGGAGTCTTTTTGGGAAAGATGCAACAAGTCTTTCACACCTGGATTTGGGGATCCTCTGCCATTCCTCCTTGCAGATCCTCTCCAGTTCTGTTGGATGGTAAACGTTGGTGGTCAGCCATTTTTAGGTCTCTCCAGAGATGCTCAACTGGGTTTAAGTCAGGGCTCTGGCTGGGCCATTCAAGAACAGTCACGGAGTTGTTGTGAAGCCACTCCTTCGTTATTTTAGCTGTGTGCTTAGGGTCATTGTCTTGTTGGAAGGTAAACCTTCGGCCCAGTCTGAGGTCCAGAGCACTCTGGAGAAGGTTTTTGTCCAGGATATCCCTGTATTTGGCCGCATTCATCTTTCCCTCGATTGCAACCAGTCGTCCTGTCCCTGCAGCTGAAAAACACCCCCACAGCATGATGCTGCCACCACCATGCTTCACTGTTGGGACTGTATTGGACAGGTGATGAGCAGTGCCTGGTTTTCTCCACACATACCGCTTAGAATTAAGGCCAAAATCTTCTATTTTGGTCTCATCAGACCAGAGAATCTTATTTCTCACCATCTTGGAGTCCTTCAGGTGTTTTTTTTAGCAAACTCCATGCGGGCTTTCATGTGTCTTACACTGAGGAGAGGCTTCCGTCGGGCCACTCTGCCATAAAGCCCCAACTGGTGGAGGGCTGCAGTGATGGTTGACTTTCTACAACTTTCTCCCATCTCCTGACTGCATCTCTGGAGCTCAGCCACAGTGATCTTTGGGTTCTTCTTTACCTCTCTCACCAAGGCTCTTCTCCCCCAATAGCTCAGTTTGGCCGGACGGCCAGCTCTAGGAAGGGTTCTGGTCGTCCCAAACGTCTTCCATTTGAGGATTATGGAGGCCACTGTGCTCTTAGGAACCTTAAGTGCAGCAGAAATCTTTTTGTAACCTTGGCCAGATCTGTGCCTTGCCACAATTCTGTCTCTGAGCTCTTCAGGCAGTTCCTTTGACCTCATGATTGTGATCTGGAAGGTCTTATATAGACAGGTGTGAGGCTTTCCTAATCAAGTCCAATCAGTATAATCAAACACAGCTGGACTCAAATGAAGGTGTAGAACCATCTCAAGGATGATCAGAAGAAATGGAAAGCACCTGAGTTAAATATATGAGTGTCACAGCAAAGGGTCTGAATACTTAGGACCATGTGATATTTCATTTTTTCTTTTTTAATAAATCTGCAACAATGTCAACAATTCTGTGTTTTTCTGTCAGTATGGGGTGCTATGTGTACATTCATGAGGAAGAAGAATGAACTTAAATGATTTTAGCAAATGGCTGCAATATAACAAAGAGTGAAAAATTTAAGGGGGTCTGAATACTTTCCGTACCCACTGTATATATATATATATATATATATATATATATATATATATATATATATATATATATATATATATATATCAATCTTCAACAATCATGTTACTAAAACAATGTGTGTCTGGAATACATCACATAAAACGTTTGTGGATCGACGCGTTTCGCTACATTATACTTCCTCAGGATCCAGACATTATGAACAAACAGACAATCAAGATATCATGATATCTAGAATAAAATAACACAATTCAGTATACAGCATATACAATACTTCAAATAAACACTGATCATACCTAGAATAAAGCAATACATCATATCAACGGGAAAAAAAATAAATAAAAAATGTAAATAAATAAATAAAATAATAAATAGTTACAAAATTGGTAGAAAAATAATCATGGGGATGTGGAGAGTCAGGCTGCAGCGGATCAAAGGGGGTGGGGGGGGGGGGTGGGGGGGGGGTGGGGGGCTTCAAACAAGTTGAAGGACGGGGAAGGGGGAAGGGATCAACTGACACATATCTTAAAGTAAAATGTAAATGTCCATTCTTCCCAGTCAATCAAGACAGACAACGGACTTCAAGCATAGTTGGATGATAAGTGATGTGATCTTAGTGCCTGTGTGTAGAATGGCTTAGATTATACATTGACATAACAAAGCAAAATGTGCCAGAGAAGACCCAAGTGATAGTGAAAATAAGATATATGTATAAATATACGAGTGTAACCACAACAAATTGTTGAAGAACCCAAAACTGGGTACTAAAAGTGACACAGTGCCATACATGCATATGTATCAGAAATAGGTGACCGCGAAGAGAGATACAAAAAATGAACTAAATGGAAGGAGGGTGATGTATGGGTATATACCTAAAACTAAAAGTGTATCATGACAAAGAATTGTGAATGGAAGAAAGCAGGAAAAAGCACCCAAACCAGTGAGCGAAAAAGGGAGAGCACCGCAGATACCACGCCAAAACCGAAAATATATCATGTTGTAGAGACTGACCAGCTGAAGCATTCCACTTAAATAAAAAATAGTCCCAAAATATATGCAGCAGAATCTAATAGAGGAGGAGATAAATCCAATCCAGAACCCAAAGCCCAAAAAAAAACATTTGTTTCAGCGTCTGGCGGCTGCTATGTGATTTACCTGGATATATTATCAGCATTCAGGAAAATTATGCAATTAGTGTCTATGTAATTATGATTAGGTGATTATCCTTGCTAGTTTTCTCCCTTGGCAGAGGTTTTGTGCATTTGTGCCCCCTCTCCCTGGGTCACGTACCTGGAGATGGAGCCTGACGTGGAGAGGAAGGCGATTTCTTACACCTCCGGCCTAGTACCCCTGATAATGCAAACAGGAGGCACAGAAGCCTGGAGTGGCACGAGTGCCTAGAACAGGGGTCCTCAAACTTTTTAAACAGGGGGCCAGTTCGCGGTCCCTCAGACACTGTTGGGGGCCGGACTATAGTTTGAAAAAAAATATGAACGAATTCCAATGCGCATATTTTTTATTGTTTTATTTATATAGTGGTGGCTGGTGGTCAAAATGCAGAGTCTAGCGTACCCCCTTCAATGCAGAGACCAGCGTGCCCCCTTCAATGCAGAGACCAGCGTGCCCCCTTTCAATGCAGATACCAGCGTGCCCCCTTTAATGCAGAGACCAGCGTGCCCTGTTCAATGCAGAGACCATCGTGCCGTGCCCCCTTCAATGCAGAGAGATCAGTGCACTTACCTCCGCAGCTTCTCCTCAGTCCCCCGGCGTCTCCTCGAGTCCTCCCGCCTCCTCCTCGGCCCATGGCATGAGCTCGCCTTTTGGCCAATCAAGAAGCAGGTCTGGGCCCCGCTTCCTGATTGGCCAGGAGGAGGATCCGTGTGACAATAGCGAATTTTCATTCGCTATTGTCACACAAATGGGTGGGCTAGGGCGCAGTGCTCTGCGCCCCCCAGGTCCACCCTTTTCTGAAGCCTATTAGAGCCTCTGGCTCTAACTAGGTGTTTCATGAAAAAAAAAAAAATAACATGAATGATACATCCCGCCCGGCGGGCCGGGTTCAGGACCTTGGCGGGCCGCAGTTTGAGGACCCCTGGCCTAGAAGTTCAGATGGTGAAGGCTGCAGATGTGAGGTCCGTGCGTCCTTGGATGCAGGCTGGATCGTGTTGCAGACAGCAGGTACTTGGCAGACCGGCTGGTCACAGGCAGCAGATGCTTAGCAGGCTGGCAGATCACAGGCAACAGACACTTGGCAGGCTGACAGGAAGCAGACAGCAGAAATAAGGATGGCCGGTTACACAGCAGGGTTGGCCAAGCCGGATCGGTAACTAGCAGGCACGTCAGAAACAGAGCAGAAGGCAGCAGAGTAGTCAGATTCAGGCTGGAGTTGGCAACGGCAGACAGGCAGACAGCAGGATAAAGTGGAGACGTTGTCGAAGAGCAAGCCAGGGGTTGGTTCAGGCAGAGTTCAAGCGTGGTCAGACCGAACAGGACAGCACATAGGCGTGCGCACAGGGTGTGCCTGGGCACACCCTAATCACCCTGTGTGGTGCCAATTACCCCCTCCTTCCTGTCTCCCCCCTACAGCTCCTCTGAGAGCTAAAATAAATAATAGTAATAATAGTAAATAATTCATTAACCAGCCCCTTCCTTTTCTGAATGAAGACGGTGAGTGATCTGTATCGCTCCCGTCTTCATTCTTAACTGAAGCATAGTAAACTATGTTTATTGCAGGCTGCAGGGAATGGGAAAGGGGATTTTCTGGGGTCTGGTAAGACCCTTGATATTTCAAAAGGGCCCTATAACAGTTTTCCTAAAAAATTGTAAAAACGTAATAAAAAATAATATTGTAAATAATAATAAAAACAAATAATATTGTAAATAATAAAACACAATTTAAATAATAATAAAAAATAATAATATTGTAAAACATAATTAAAAAATAAAAAAAATAATAAAAATAAAAAACTACTGACACTGTCTGTAACGTGAGAATTACCTACCCCGTGAGAAAAACCTACCCCTCGTCACTTCCGGCCAGGAACAGCTGAGCAGCGCAGCAGTGCGCATGCTCACAGACCCGGATACCTAATGGAAGAGCTGAGGATCAGACTAGTGCGCATGCGCACTAGTCTGAAACAATCTCGGTGTCCATTAAAAAAACCTACCGACGCGGCGGTGACATAAAATAGCTGTGCTGCACTATGAGTCATCGCCGCTCCTGTCCCGGTCACTTCCCTGATCTTGGCTAGTAAATATAAAAGCGGGTCTCGGCTCTGTGATTTATCTTTTCATACAGCCGCCGCCGCTTTTATATTTACTAACCAAGATCAGGGAAGTGACCGGGACAGGAGCGGAGATGACTCATACTGCAGCACAGCTATTTTAATGTAACTGCTCGCGTTACACAGACTGCCGTGAACCGGAAGTGACGGGGGTAGGTTTTTCTCACGGGTAGGTAATTCTCACGGAACACTGTCCACTACCGTACTGGCACAAATCTTTGCTCTATTGACACCGTCCACTGATTTGCTGATATGCACATGTGTTTGTGCTCTTGGATGCACACCCTAATGTAATAGGCTGCGCACACCAATGGGACAGCAACAGAGTAAAACACCAGAAACAGGAAGCAGGAAGTTGTAGACCATTAGGGAAGGTCCTAGTGCAGCAGAGGTGTTTATATAGGCCATTTGGCGCCACTTAGTGGTGGGCGTGGGAAGTGAACAGGAATTCTCTGTCCATAGACAGAGTATTTGGCTAAATAGGCTTTCTCCGTTGGTTAACAAATACTCTCGGTCTGCACATAACTATGTGCCTGCGCTTACTTTTTCTTCCCTGACACCCTGATTCTGTGTGATTGGTTGGGGGCTGTTTATTGTTCTCTTATGGGTGGCGATCTCCTTGTTCATGTGGGACTGCTTGGTGTCGGCTGGGTGGGGAGGGGCGTGGATCGCGCGCTCCTCTCTCCCGGGCATCTGCCGGTTCCTGTGTGCTGCGTCCGCCGGGGGGTTCCCTCCGCCTCTGCTGTGACCCGCCATAGAAACATAGAAACATAGAATGTGTCGGCAGATAAGAACCATTTGGCCCATTTAGTCTGCCCAATATATCTGAATCCTATGAATAGTCCCTGGCCCTATCTTATATGAAGGATAGCCTTATGCCTATCCCATGCATGCTTAAACTCCTTCACTTTATTTGCAGCTACCACTTCTGCAGGAAGGTTATTCCATGCATCCACTACTCTCTCAGTGAAGTAATACTTCCTCATATTACTTTTAAACCTTTGCCCCTCTAATTTAAAACTGTGTCCTCTTGTGGTAGTTTTTCTTCTTTTAAATATGCTCTCCTCCTTTACCGAGTTGATTCCCTTTATGTATTTAAAAGTTTCTATCATATCCCCTCTGTCTCTTCTTTCTTCCAAGCTATACATGTTAAGGTCCTTTAACCTTTCCTGGTAAGTTTTTTCCTGCAATCCATGTACTAGTTTAGTAGCTCTTCTCTGAACTCTCTCTAGAGTATCTATATCCTTCTGGAGATATGGCCTCCAGTACTGCGCACAATACTCCAAGTGAGGTCTCACCAGTGTTCTGTACAGCGGCATAAGCACTTCTCTCTTTCTACTGCTTATACCTCTCCCTATACATCCAAGCATTCTGCTGGCATTTCGTGCTGCTCTATTACATTGTCTTCCCACCTTTAAGTCTTCTGAAATAATTACTCCTAAATCCCTTTCCTCAGATACTGAGGTCAGGACTGTGTCAAATATTCTATATTCTGCCCTTGGGTTTTTACGCCCCAGGTGCATTATCTTGCACTTTTCCACATTAAATTTCAGTTGCCAGAGTTCTGACCATTCTTCTAGTTTTCCTAAATCCTTTTCCATTTGGCGTTTCCCTCCAAGAACATCAACCCTGTTACATATCTTTGTGTCATCAGCAAAAAGACAAACCTTACCATCGAGGCCTTTTGCAATATCACTTATGAAGATATTAAACAAAATTGGTCCCAGTACAGATCCCTGAGGTACCCCACTGGTAACATGACCTTGTTCTGAATGTTCTCCATTGACTACAACCCTCTGTTGTCTGTCACTCAGCCACTGCCTAATCCACTCAACAATATGGGAGTCCATGCTCAATGACTGCAGTTTATTGATAAGTCTTCTATGTGGGACAGTGTCAAAAGCCTTACTAAAATCTAGATATGCAATGTCTACTGCACCTCCACCGTCTATTATTTTAGTCACCCAGTCATAAAAATCTGTAAGATTTGTTTGACATGATCTCCCTGAAGTAAACCCATGTTGTTTTTCATCTTGCAATCCATGGGATTTAAGATGTTCCACAATCCTATCCTTTAATAGGGTTTCCATTAATTTGCCTACTATTGATGTCAGACTCACTGGTCTATAGTTGCTCGATTCCTCCCTACTACCTTTCTTGTGAATGGGCACGACATTTGCCAATTTCCAATCTTCCGGGACAACTCCTGTTACTAATGATTGGTTAAATAAATCTGTTAATGGTTTTGCCAGCTCACCACTAAGCTCTTTTAATAATTTTGGGTGTATCTCATCAGGACCCTGTGACTTATTTGTCTTCACTTTAGACAGCAATCTTAGAACGTCTTCCTCTGTAAAGACACATGCATCAAACGATTCATTAGTCATCCTTTCAAGTGGAGGTCCTTCTCCTTTTTCTTCTGTAAAAACTGAACAGATGTATTCATTAAGGCAGTCTGCTAGCCCTTTATTCTCTTCTACATACCTTCCGTCCTTTGTTTTTAATTTAGTTATTCCTTGTTTTAATTTCCTTTTTTCATTTATATATCTGAAGAATGTCTTATCCCCTTAGACACGTCAATTCCGGGTATGTCTACACCAGAACTGACGTGGCAGAATATAGGAACATCTCCCCGCACGCACGCAACTAGCAGGGTTTTGGTGGGGAGGTGTGGGGGGCGGGAGACGTGCGGAAGGGGAGGTTTACTCTCCTCTATTTAAATCATAGGACTGTTTCAGCGTCTTTCCATTCTATATCTGGGTAACACTTACTGCATAGGTTGAGACTAGATGACATGCAACTTTTCTGTTATGGCAAGCTTTGCCATCTATCGGGTTTGACACTTTGGTATTCCCTGATTGGCTTTATTGAGCAATTGGGATATGTATTAATTTCCCTTTAAAGTGCCAATACACAGCGCAAAAAGGTATGTGATATAACAATACAATACTGACAAATAATCACACCAAGTAATTATAAATGATCATAAAGTGCAACGTGCCAACCATGTGCAAAAATTGCTAAAGAAAAAATATATATATATGGGATACCCTTTGTCAGGGTATCGTAATAATAAGAATGTGAAAAAGTTCAACGTGATAGTCAAATAATTCTATATATATATATATAGTGCTATCAGCAAGTGTCCAAGGAAATCCAAAAGTGCTTAGGTGCCAGGAAAAAAGTGCAAAATCATGCCAGCAATCCAGTGCAGTGGGATGTGCCAATTCTCCCCCTTTGGATGTTCAACTTACCGGACTTAAATGACCCCTGGGCTGTATAGCTAAGAGGGTCAAAAGGAGCTTGTGTCCCAGTAAGGAACCTGGTGGAAAATCCTTGGAGGTCTGGTATCTGTAGTTCCCAATGGATATAATAGCCCGGTATGCATATATATATAAAGGGAAAAAACTCACAATAGAGGACAGCCCGTAGCAAAATAAAATAAAGCGCAGGGCTGCATGACTGGGCAGTCAGGGGGAGCTGGTTTAGGAAGGGTCAATGTCCGGTTTTTCCAGACCCATCCCCTAGCAGAAAGGGGGGTCTCATTACAGGGGGTGGGGCTACTGGGAGGTCAGGTAAGGACCACCTTTAGCTGGCCGCCATTTCAAGCGTGGCCAAGGGAGCAACAACATCCCCGCCCACCCTCCCTTTATCGGGTAGTTTATTGACATCAACATGGGCCTGTGCATGGTGGGTGGGGTCTTTTTGAGGTGGGTAAAATAACATGCTATTTTATCAGTTTAGGGACCCATCTAAGGTATGGAGTCACCTCTGGAATGCCAGTTAATGGCGGTTTTAACTGGAAGGTAAAAATGGTGGTATCTGCTGAATATCGAGGTCGTCCCCGAGCCGGAGGGTGCGGCTGGGGACCAAGAAAATAGTTAAGCAGATAAAAAGCAGATGATTGATAATTGGTGCCTCCAAAGATCGGCAGTTTTTCTTGTCACTGTATTATTTGTTTCCGGATTTAAGGAATGTTTGGTATAATTTGTTTTGGTTTTTTACGGCCAATATTTTACTCCAAGAATTGTGTTTGCCAATTTTTATAGATAATGGGGGTAGCAATAAGGGGGGTTGGATCAGGGCTGGAGGTTTTCGGGTTCAAGAGCACATCTGAAGTGCCTTAGTCATGTAACTCCGTAATGTAACTTTTATTTATATTGCACATAGAGTAACACTCACATTTTGTAGAATAAAATCAGGCTTGTAGTTAATAAGGAGCGGATCTGGTATATCTTCCTGGCCGCGTTGTGCGCTAGGGATGTGTCCTTGGTCCTGGTGTGCGTTCCACCGCAACCGGAAATGACGTAGCGGTGACCGTAAGCCGGAAATTGCATCTGATTAATTTCCCTTTGTTTCTTTCTTTTACTTTTGGCAGTTTTTTTTAGAAAGCCTATGTCTACGTTAACCATCTGGGTTATCCCCCTATTCCATCGCTGTATCCGAGATTTAAGATCTTCGATCGATCTCCCTCTTTTTTTTTTGGGCTTTGGGTTCTGGATTGGATTTATCTCCTCCTCTATTAGATTCTGCTGCATATATTTTGGGACTATTTTTTATTTAAGTGGAATGCTTCAGCTGGTGAGTCTCTACAATATGGCATATTTTCGATTTTGCCGTGGTATCTGCGGTGCTCTCCCTTTTTCGCTCACTGGTTCGGTTGCTTTTTCCTGCTTTCTTCCCTTCACTATTCTTTGTCATGATACACTTTTAGTTTTAGGGTATATACCCATACATCACCCTCCTTCAATTTTGTACATTTTTTGTATCTCTCTTCATGGTCACCTATTTCTGATACATATGCATGTATGGCACTGTGTCACTTTTAGTACCCAATTCTGGGTCCTTCAACAATTTGTTGTCGTTACACTTGTATATTTATATATATATCTTATTTGCACTATCACTTGGGTCTTCTCTGGCACATTTTGCTTAGTTATGTCAATGTATAATCTAAGCCATTCTACACACAGGCACTAAGATCACATCACTTATCATCCAACTATGCTTGAAATCCATTGTCTGTCTTGATTGACTGGTAAGAATGGACATTTACGTTTTACTTTAAGATATGTGTTGGTCGATCCCTTCCCCTTTCCCCGTCCTTCAACTTGTTTGAAGCCCCCCCCCCCATTTGATCCGCTGCAGCCTGACTCCCCACATCCCCATGATTATTTTTTTACCAATTTTTAACTATTTATTATTTTATTTATTTATTTAAATATTTTTTATTTTTTTTCCCGTTGATATGATGTATTGCTTTATTCTAGGTATGATCAGTGTTTATTTGAAGTATTGCATATGCTGTATACTGAATTGTATTATTTTATTCTAGATATCATGATATCTTGATTGTCTGTTTGTTCATAAGGTCTGGATCCTGAGGAAGCTAATGTAGTGAAACGCGTTGATCCACAAACGTTTCCAGACACACATTGTTTTAGTAACATAATTGTTGAAGATTGATTTATATATATAATGTATTGTAATACATTTTTAATAAAAAGGTAGGGTGAGGTAAAGTGGCGCTGCCTGGTAACATATGATTACAGTGAATACGATTGGAATGTGTGCAAAAGGTGCAAATTAATAAAATATCATAAAGGTATCAAAATTAATAAATAAATTAGTGGGGGTGTCTTTAAAGTGGTATAGTGCAATGTGTGTAAATATAGTGTCAAAAAGATCAAATATAAGTATAAATGTAAAATCGTGCCTCATATAACATAAGCTATAAATATATAAGCACAGTGCATTCACAATAATAAATACAAGCAATCCTAAAAAGTGCTCGTGCAGTGAACAAACTGAAAACAGTCCAAAACTCTATTATATTGCTGAGTGAGTCCGTGAATAAGGAACCAGTATAGAAATGGTTGTTCGCCAAAAATTGTTCGGGTGAAAGTAAGGTGCTTGCAGTGCTTTTTTTAAGGGAGTGGGGTGAGTGATGGGCAATAACACACAGGTGCACCCCTCCTATTACTCCTGCACTCACCGGAGGTATATACCCCTGCAGGGGTAATGGGCCTTATTGCAGCGTGGTCTTTATGGCTCCTACCGGGTAGTAGGATCTTCTCTTGGATATATGCGATGATGATATACAAGAAAGAAGTGCCAATATAATGATGTACCGTTATATACAATGCTTCTCACTCCAACCTCCAGACCCTTGCACCTTTTATTAATTTGCACCTTTTGCACACATTCCAATCGTATTCACTGTAATCATATGTTACCAGGCAGCGCCACTTTACCTCACCCTACCTATTTATTCCGATATAGCCTTTTGGCCATATTTTGAGGTAGGCTGCAGCCTTTGCCAATTGTCCACAAGCGCGGATCTTTTTCTCCCTATTTTTAATAAACAGACTATATAATTTTTTTTTTTTCTTGTTTGGTTCTCCTTTTTTGTATTTTAGGCACACTCAAATCCCCATTTCCAGGGCTTGGTAAGATTTATCCCATCCTGTCCTTTTTCCCCCTTCCCCGATCAGTCACCTACCAACCTGGACACACATACTATTTTATACTTATCTCAGGGACGGTGCCAGTTTATTTACAGACCTTTCCTCTCCACACAAATCTCACTTCCAGGACTCCTTGTTCCTCTTTACACTAAAAATAGTTAAAGAGGTTATAAACCTCAGAAAAATAAAAACTAAAAAAAAATTCTGAAAGACAAAGGCATAAATTAGCTAGTATGCATCGCATAGTAGTTCATTATGAAATACTTAACTTGGAACGAAGCCCCCGTAGTGCCGTCCGCTCACCGGTAACACGGCCGACATATTTAGCTGTCTTACTTCTTGGTTCACGTCATCCGGCCATCTGATTGGTCGGAGCCACGATGACGTCACTCCTGCACATGCGTGCGGGAGCGGCCGTTCATGGTACAGGGCTCTGAAAGAATGGCACGGGCAGCCGTTTATTCAGAGCGTATGCGCAGATGATGTCATCGGCTGCATGCAATGTAAATATCTCCGAAACGGTGCAAGTTTAGGATATTTACAGTACCTATAGGTAAGCCTTATCATAGACTTACCTATAGGTACAAACACTACCTGGGGGTTTACAACCACTTTAAAGCATTTGTTACCCTAAAAAAAAAAAAAATGTATCCTGTTCCCTTAAAGCACGATATACAACACAGTGCTTGTGCTGTGTCATTTGGCCCCCTGTAAAACCAAAAAAAACCTGGCTAATCCTGCCAGTTTCTACTCTCCTACCCTGTACACTGACCACAGTATATCATAGCTGCTGAGCCCAAACACTGTGGTCAGCGTACGTGTCTCCGTCATCTGCAGCTCTTTATTGTCCTCCTCTGTCTCCCTCTGTCCCCCCCCCCCCCCCCCGGCTGCTGCTCTGCTCCGCTCCCAGCTGCTACAAAACTATGTTATGTTGGGGCTGCATTTCTGTTTGGAGATTTGGTCATGATGAATGGTGTCCTCAAGGCTGAGAAATACAGGCAGATACTTCTCCATCATGCCATACAATCAGGGAGGCCCGTGATTGCCCTACATTTTTTCTGCAGCACGACAACTACCCAAAACATACAGCCAATGTCATTAATGTGGTTGTTAAGCCTCTATGTTATGTTTACCCCCATCATCTCTGTTAGATTACAAACTCCTAGTTCTTGTGCTTTATTAAAAAAAAGCTGATTTCTACCTGTTTTCTCAGTGGCGATCGGCCGTCACATGACTCCGGTCTCTCTCCTCCTTTCCTCCCCGCCTGACGTGAGGTGAGGTGGGGTGAGAATGTATGCTGTTTAGTAAAAGCAAAAAAATCAGCGCTTAACTCTAAATGAGGTGGACCACTCTATGTGTCTTCAGTACTAACTAAAAAACCTTAAATGTCACATGAATCCAATAAACCATATAATTATGCAATTGAACTTCTAAAAGCGGATGTGAAGATGTGTAAAATCCCAGTAAACGTGATAATAAATAACAATAAAAGAATATTTCTCAAAGTGATGTGTGCTTAATCCAAATGTGTGTGATGTTTAAGAAATGGCTGAAAGGTGGAAAATAATAATACCTGACAGGTGAAGGGTAAAATACACAAAAAAATATCTACTCAATATGGTGACAATGAGCAAAATAATTCATGTAAGAATAAATAAATAATATTGTTCAAATAACAGTAAAAGTGATCTCAATCCAAACAAAGGAAATATCGACCGCCGGTGTAACGTTAAAAAACCATACCCCGTGAAGAAACCATACCCTCGTCACTTCCGGTCTGAAACAGCTGAGCAGCGCAGTAGTGCGCATGCTCAGAGCCACGGATACGTGATTGAAGAAGAAAGAATTTGAGAAGTGCGCATGCTCGGTGGGCATGAAATTATCACGGCACTGTTTCGAATGTTAAACTTGCGGCGGGTACATTAAAACACTTCGGGTGCAACATAAATCATGTCCTCTCCTATCGCTGTAACTTCCCTCATCTCCGGTAAGAAATATAAAAGTGGCGGCGGGTGTATGAGATGTAAATGTGACGGCGATCGCGGCTCCGTGATCCGCTTTTATATTTATTACCGGAGATGAGGGATGTTACAGCGTTAGGAGCGGAGATGATTTATGTTGCACCCGAAGTGTTTTAATGTACCCGCCGCAAGTTTAACTACCGTGAGAAATCCATACCCTCCGTAGCGGAACCGGAAGTGACGAGGGTATGGTTTTCTCACGGGTATGGTTTTTTCACGGAACACCGGACTGAATCTTTAAAAGTGCAACTGTGCTAAACATAAGGTGCATGTGTGTCCATACATAAAGCTTCAATCAGTCCAATCCGGTCATTAAAGTGCAAGGTGCCTTGAAATAAAGTGATCAATACGAGTGTAAACAATGAGTGAAGTCCAAAACACAGCAAAGTGGATGTGACCCGGTGAGCTCGCAATCCAAACCCAGGTGCAGTGGCCGCTCACCTCCACAATACTCAACAAGAGCGTTTAAGTATTGTTATCCCAGCTTCTGATATTTTCCGGACACACGTTAATTTCCCTCCAGCTGTTTATGGATCTATGTCTCAGAATGGGTCCCCACGAATTTGTCTCAGTCCGTTTATCTAACTCTTAGACAAGAGAGGCTCTCATGGTGTAGTATCTTTAGGTATATCTTTATTCAAACAAGTTTCAAACTACTTACATCAGTGCAGTTACAATCGTGCAGACACAATCTCTAATACATCCGCCGATGCGGTGAGCTCCGAAGCTTCCGGTCTCGGCCGAAGACCGGAAGTGACGTCAAAGCGGCTTTGTCCCTGACGCGTTGCGCTACGAACACCCGTAGCTTTTTCAAAGGGGAAAAACATTATTTATTTATTCTTACATGAATTATTTTGCTCATTGTCACCATATTGAGTAGATATTTTTTTGTGTATTTTACCCTTCACCTGTCAGGTATTATTTATTTTCCACCTGTCAGCCATTTCTTAAACATCACACACATTTGGATTAAGCACACATCACTTTGAGAAATATTCTTTTATTGTTATTTATTATCACGTTTACTGGGATTTTACACATCTTCACATCCGCTTTTAGAAGTTCAATTGCATAATTATATGGTTTTTTGGATTCATGTGACATTTAAGGTTTTTTAGTTAGTACTGAAGACACATAGAGTGGTCCACCTCATTTAGAGTTAAGCGCTGATTTTTTTGCTTTTACTATTATTGTGATAAGTGGGGACACTATCAAATTAGCTGCTTGCTCGGAGGAGTTCCACGTTTGATTTCGGTTTCTGTTTGCAGCTTCCTTGGTGTCATTCACCTCTGTTTAGCGCATAAGTCTAATACACCATAATGTATGCTGTTTACTACATTGAAGGGGGCATGTACGCTGGTCACTACATTGAAAGGGGCATGTACGCTGGTCAGTAAATTGAAAGGGGCATGTATGTTGGTCACTACATTGAAAGGGGGCATGTACGCTGGTCACTACATTGAAAGGGGGCATGTACGCTGGACACTACATTGAAAGGGGCATGTACGCTGGTCACTACATTGAAAGGGGGCATGTACGCTGGACACTACATTGAAAGGGGCATGTACGCTGGTCACTACATTGAAAGGGGCATGTATGCTGGTCACTACATTGAAAGGGGCATGTATGCTGGGCACTACATTGAAAGGGGCATGTATGCTGGTCACTACATTGAAAGGGGCATGTATGCTGGGCACTACATTGAAAGGGGCATGTATGCTGGTCACTAAATTGAAAGGGGCATGTACGCTGGTCACTACATTGAAAGGGGCATGTACGCTGGTCACTGCATTGAAAGGGGGCATGTACGCTGGTCACTGCATTGAAAGGGGGCCTGTACTGTGGGGTTTGTGCTAGGGGGCCTGTACTGTGGGGGTTTGTGCTAGGAGGTCTGTACTGTGGGGTTTGTGCTAGGGGGCCTGTATTGTTGGTTTAGTGCTAGGGGGTCTGTACTGTGGGATTAGTTCTAGCGGGCCTGTACTGTGGGGTTTGTGCTAGGAGGCCTGTACTGTGGGGTTTGTGCTGGGGGGCCTGTACTGTGGGGATTGTGCTTGAGGGGTTTGTGCTATGTTTGTGCTTGAGGGGTTTGTGCTGGGGGGGTCTGTACTGTGGGGTTTGTGCCACTCTCAGTCAGTGTATCCCATAATAGGGTGTCTCTCACAGTATATCCCATAATAGGGCCCCTGTTCCCTATTATGGGATATACTAGTCCTGAAGGACCCCTTAATATGTGATATATTGGGAGAATTTGTTCACGCAAGCAAAATACAGGGGACAAAATGGGTGGAGTCTATAAGGGATGGGGCTTCTGAGAAATGGGAGGGGTCAAAATGGAAGGGCGGGGTCTTGCGCCCCACCATCTTAAATCTTCACCAGCCGCCACTGTTCTCCATCATCCATAAATGGTAGACTTTTGGAACCACCAGGACTTTTGCTAGAGCGGGCCTCCTGGCCAATCTGAGCGATCGGGGGAGAAGGGCCTTAGTCAGGGAGGTGACCAAGAACCTGATGGTCACTCTGGCAGAGCTCCAGCATTATTCTGTGGAGAGTGCAGAACCTTCCAGAAGAACAACCATTGCTGCAGCACTCCACCAATCAGGCCTGTATGGTAGGGGGGCAAGACAGAAGCCACTCCTCAGTAAAAGGCACATGACAGCCCACCTGGAGTTTTCCAAAAGGAAAAGACTCTCAGACCATGAGAAACAAAATTCTCTGGTTTGATGAAACAAAGATTGAACTCTTTGGCCTGAATGGCAAGCGTCATGTCTGGAGGAAACCAGGCACTGCTCATCACCTGGCCAATACCATCTCTACAGTGAAGCATGGTGGTGGCAGCATCATGCTGTGGGGATGTTTTTCAGCAGCAGGAACTGGGAGACTAGTCAGGATCGAGGGAAAGATGAATGAGGCAACGTACAGAGACATCCTTGATGAAAACCTGCTCCAGAGCACTCTGGACCTCAGACTGGGGCGAAGGTTCATCCTCCAACAGGACAATGGCCCTAAGCACACAGCCAAGGTAACAAGGAGTGGCTATGGGACAACTCTGTGACTGTCCTTGAGTGACCCAGCCAGAGTCCAGACATGAACCCCATCGATCTGAAAATGGCTGTGCACTGACACTTCCCATCCAACCTGATGGAGCTTGAGAGGTCCTGCAAAGAAGAGTGGGAGAAACTGCCCAAAAATAGGAGTGCCAAGCTTGTAGCATCATACTCAAAAAGACTGGAGGCTGTAATTGGTGCCAAAGGCGCTTCACCAAAGTATTGAGCAAAGGCTGTGAATTCCTATGTACATGAGATTTTTTTGTTTTTTTAATTTTAATAAATTTGCAAAGACTTCAAACAAACTTCTTTCACATTGTCATTATGGGGTATTGTTTGTAGAATTTTGAAGAAAATAATAAATTTAATCCATTTTGGAATAAGGCTGTAACAACAAAATGTAGAAAAAGTGAAGCGCTGTGAATACTTTCCAGATGCACTGTATGTTTAACTCATGAGTCAGGATGGGCTTGAAGTTTGAGTCGAATGTAAGTTCGACACGAACATCAGCTGTTTGTGTGTTAGGGCGCCCGCCACACCCAAAAAAAAAAAAAAAAAACCCTCCCACCGCTTCACACATGTCCAACGTAATGAGCGGCTCTTTTATAAGAAAGGGGCGGGAACAACTGCCTCTTCTGACCTGACGTCAGTTAATTTGATCACTGCACCAGCACCATAATGCACTGCGTTGGTGCAGTGAATAAATTACTAATGTCACGTCAGAAGGGGCGGTGCTACCGCCGAGTGTCCCCGCCCCTTTCTTATAAAAGAGCTGTCACAGCTCTAGCAGCTCATTCTCCAGGAGGTGTGTGAAGCGGCGGGAGTGCCTGCTTTTTTTTTTTTTCGCTATTTTTCGAGTGCGCGGTGGGCAACGTGATTGACGATGGATATACAGTACATCGGGGAAAACTATTTTCTATTTTTTTATTTTTATTTTGTAATAAAACGACTTGTCAGAAACTGGCTTTTTTTTCTTTTTTTTTTTGTACATTTTTTGGTGAATGGGTAGGGGTATGATTTACCCAATATCCATTCACATGGGGGGGGGACGGGATCTGGGGTCCCCCTTGTTAAAGGGGGCTTCCAGATTCCAATAAGCCTCCCCCCGCAGACCCCCACCACCACAGCCCACGGTTGTCAGGAAGAGACCCCTGTCCCCATCAACATGGTGGAAAGGTGCTTGGGGTGGGGAGTGCAGAGCCCCCCCATATTGAGGGCATGTGGCCTGGTATGGTTCAGGAGGGGGGGACGCTCGCTCGTCCTCTACCCCATCCTAACCAGCCAGGCTGTATGCTCTGATAAGGGTCTGGTATGGACTTTAGGGGGAACCCCACGCCATTTTTTTTTTAAATTTGGGGCCTGGTATGGACTGGGGGGGGGGACCCCACGCCATTTTTTTTCATTTTTTTATCTGTATTGTCGGGAGCCGACAATGCATTACAGCCGCAAGCAAGTTTAAATTACATTTATTCCTTTAGAAATGTCAGTATTGCTGCAGCAGGCTCCATACATCGTACAGATACGCCACTTTATAGGCACATTAAGGCCCCCCCCCCCCCGACACGATATTTAAAGGAATTTTTCATTTTTATTGTTTCACTTTAAGCATCATCAAAATCACTGCTCCTGTAAAAACTATAGTTTTAAAAAAAAATTTGTGTTGATACATGTCCCCCAGGGCAGTATCCGGGTCCCCATACACTTTTTATGGCAATAACTTGCATTTAATTCTTTAAAATTAGGACTTTTGATTTTTCATGTTCGTGTCCCATAGACTTTAATGGAGTTTGCATGTTCGCTAGAACATTTCCTCTGTTCGAGATGTTCTGGTGCGAACCGAACAGGGGGGTGTTCGGCCAATCACTAGTCATGAGGTGTTGTGCCCTCTTTGTTCTTTTTACTGAATGGCTGGAAGTGGAGAAGCACTAAAATATGAGTAGTAACACATCCTCGCCATGTGGAGTACACATGTACATGGACATCTGCCAGGGTATAGAATAGTAGAAGAAGAGTAAAGATAAAATCATATCTAAATATTACAAATCCCTTCCCATACATAAACCAATTTACGAGACTTTGGCACTACTTGTAAAACGTAAAATAAAAGTGGTAGTGTAGCCATAAATATCATATAAAAAACACCCAACAAACTCGTAACGCCAGTCGTTTTATACGTTATAAATGCATTTCAGTGTTATTGACACAGATCACTTAGTAGCCACTTTATAATATGACTACACTTCCTGTCATCTGCACAGATACCGGAGACTGGGATGTTGTTTAAAGGCCTTTTCCATGCTGTCAAGGGGCGCCAGTAGTTATTAAAAAACTGTACAAAAGAATACAGCACAGGGCACCAAACTAAGTGTAGTATATACAGATCTTTATTGAATAAAAGCCAAATGGCAACTCACTTGATGTAAGAAAAAATACAGCGCATCTCATCCAACAAGGGTATGGTTTCGACAAGCCTTAACCACTTCTGGACTGGGCCTTTCTCCGGTCCATGGGACTCGCCTGATCACAAATTGGAGTAAGGGGCGGTCCCACCCCCTTACCATGTGATGATCAGCTGTCAGCCGAGGACAGCTGATCATGTAAAGTAATTCAAGTAAACAGAAGCCGGTGATCAGCTGTTTTTTTCTCGGAGAAAAAAAAAAAACAATCGCCGGCTGCTGTCAGAGGGACATTGGTCCCAAAGAGGAGAGGGCAATTTGTGTCCACCGGTGCCACCTACCAGTGCCCACCAGTGTCACACCAGTGCCCACCAGTGCCCACTAGCACCACCTACCATGTCCACCAGTGCCATCTGCCAGTACCCACTAGAGCCACCTACCAGTGTCACCCAGCGCCACCTACCAATGCCACCTATCAGTGCTCACTAGTGCCACCTATCAGTGCCAATCTCTGCCCCATCATAAATTTCACCTACCAGTGCCTATCATTGCCCATCAGTGCCACCCATCAGTGCCACCTATTAGTGCCCATCAGTGCCCATAAGTGCTGCCTGTTAGTGCCCTTCAGTGCCACCTACCAGTGCACTTCAGTGCCGCCCATCAGTGCCCATCGGAGCCACCCATCAGTGCTGCCTTATCAGTGCTGCCTTATCAGTGCCCATCAGTGTCGCCTATCAGTGCCCACCAGTGCAGCCTATCAGTTCCCAATAGTGCAGCCTATCAGTGCCCATCAGTGCCACCTCATCAGCGCACATCAACGAAGGAGAAAAATTACCTGTTTGCAAAATTTTATAACAAACTATAAAAACAGTTTTTTGGGGTTTTTTTTTCAACATTTTCGGTCTTTTTTTGTTTGTTCAGCAAATAATAAAAAACACAGTAGTGATTAAACTAAAAGAAAGCTCTGTTTGTTTGAAAAAATTATAAAAATTTCATATGGGTACAGTGTTGCATGACCAGGCAATTGTCATTCAAAGTGCGACAGCGCTGAAAGCTGAAAATTGGCCTGGCCAGGAAGGGGGTGAAAGTGCCCGATAGGCAAGTGGTAAAGCTGGATACACACTATACATCATCACCCCTGAACCGTCCTGAATACTGGATTATGTCAAAACTGTTCCCAAACTATCATATTTGAAAAGTAATTTTAAAGCTTGATACACACCATACAATTTTCTTTAGATTTTTATCCTTTAGACTAACCAAAACCATATAATATGAGATCAAACCTAAACACTTTCAATTTGTAAGCAATCAGGCAGGCCCTTGCACTACATATTTGATGTTAAACCTAAAGGAATTCTACCAACAAAAGTTGTGTATAGTGATGAGCCGAACACCCCCCGGTTCGGTTCGCACCGGAACACTGTGAACAGAGGAAAAGTTTGTTCGAACAAACAAACCCCATTGAAGTCTAAGGGACTCGAACCTCGAAAGTCAACCTGCCTCATTTTGAAGGCTTAAATGCAAGGTATTGCCACAAAAAAGTGTATGGGGGTCCGGGTCCTGACCTGGGGAACATGTAGCAATGAAAAAAAAGTTTTTAAAAACAATCATTTTTAAAGGAGCACTGATTTACTGATTTAATGAGGCTTAAAGTGAAACTATAAAAATTAAAAATTTCCTCAGATATCGTGCCTGGGGGTCCCCTGAATGTGCCAGTAAAGTAGTGCATCTCTACGATGTATGTAGCCTGCTGCAACAATACTGACATTTCTAAAGCAAAAAAATGTCACATACAAATATACATACAAATTTCAAATCGCATGTACTTGTCATACGGGTGCAGCAAAATTGGGCCTTGTTTGTTGGTGGTGCCTGAACACGGTAACCCCTCGCATTTACTCTTGCTGGGCACAGGAACGGGCCCTGCTGCTAAAAAATCCATACAAATTTGAAATCGCATGTACTTGTCATACAGGTGCCAAAAATTGGGCTTTTGCTGTTGGTGCTGCCTGAACACCATAACCAAGGCCTCGCAGTTACTCTTGCTGGGTGCAGGAATGGGACCTGCTGGTAAGAATTCCATACAAATTTTAAATTGCATGTGCTATACAGGTGCCAAAAATTGGGCCTTTGCTATTGGTGGTGCCTGAACACCATAACCAAGCCCTTGCACATACTCTTGCTGGGTGCAGGAACGGGACCTGCTGGTAAGAATATCATACAAATTTGAAATCACATGTACTTGTCATACAGGTGCCAAAAATTGGGCCTTTGCTGTTGGTGGTGCTTGAACACCGTAACCAAGGCCTCACAGTTACTCTTGCTGGAAACAGGAACGGGACCTGCTGGTAAGAATTCCATACAAATTAGAAATTGCATGTGTTATACAAGTGCCAAAAATTGGGCCTTTGCCGTTGGTGGTGCCTGAACACCGAGACCAAGGCCTCGCAGTTATTCTTGCTGGTTGCAGGAAGGGGACCTGCCGGTAAGAATTCCATACAAATTTGAAATTGCATGTGCTATACAAGTGCCAAAAATTGGGCCTTTGCCGTAGGTGGTGCCTGAACACCGTAACCAAGCCCTAGCAGTTACTCTTGCTGGGAGCAGGAACAGGGCCTGCTGGTAAGAATTACATACAAATCTAAAATTGCATGTGCTATACAAGTGCCAAAAATTGGGCCTTTGGTGTTGGTGGTGCCTGAACCCTCACAGTTAGCTGGGCACAGGGACAGGGCCTGCTGTTAAAAATGACATACGACATTTAAATTGTATGCACCTTTCATACAAGTGCAGAAAAAATAGGCCTTGGGGGTTGGTAGTGACCTAAACCAAAAACATTGTTGGAAGCTAGCAGAATAAAGGTAGAGGAAAAGGATAGGCAGCATATGCAGTCTTCAAGGGATGGCAGACCCCTATCAAATTCAATCAGTTACATCAGCATCAAGGGCCTGATAGTTCTTGTTGATCCAGGACTGGTTCATTTTGATAAAAGTCAGCTGGTCAACAGAGTCTGTGGACAGACGCAATTTTTTGTCCGTCACAAAACCTCCAACAGCACTGAACGTCCGTTTGGAAAGCACGCTGGAAGCAGGACAGGCCAGTAGCTCCATTGCATATTGAGCAAGTTCTGGCCAGTGGTCCATCCTCAAGACCCAGTAAGCCAGTGGATGCGCAGCTGGAAAGGTCTCGAAGTCTGCTCTTGCGCCTAGATAATCATGCACCATATGATGGAGACGCTGGCAAAGGTTGCTTAAACCTAACAGCCCTGGGTGCTGCTGAGGACAAAAGAACTGTTTAAAGGCATCGGTCAGCCGGCCGCCTTCTCCACCACTCCACCTTTGGCTGAACAATGCCTCAGAAACATGTCCGGAGAAAGTTGACCTCCCAGTGTCTGGAAAGGAGGTACACAAATTTTTTTTTCAAGGCCTCCTCAAGATGTTTCATCCTCTGTTCCCTCTGCAAAGGCAGGATGAGCTCTGCAACTTTACCCTTGTAACTTGGCGAAAAAAGCCAAGCTCCCCTGACCCTGTCCTTGTGCCATACTTGCACAGGTACTGATTGATGGCCCTCTGCTGCATGTGCAGCCGCTGCAGCATTGACAACATTGAGTTCCACCTGGTGGGCATGTCACAAATGAGGCGGTTGGTGGGCAGGTTGAATTCCCCCTGAATGTCAGATAAGCGAGCACTGGCATTGAAAGAACGGCAGAAATGGCCACAGACTTTCCTGGCCTGCCTCAGGAGATCTTGGAAGCCTGGGTATCTGCTCAAAAAAAGCTGCATCACCAGATTCAGAACATGTGCCAAGTAGAGATGTTGCGAACCTAAAATTTATATATTTTTAATTTGCAAGGTGCTGTGCCACCGTATATATATGAGTGGTGGGCACTGCACTGGGCACAGTACACTCTGTGGACCTGACACTCACTGGCAGGCCAGGCAACTGCAATTATAAAAAAATATATATTTTTTTAATTTGCAAGGTGCTGTGCCACCGTATATATATGAGTGGTGGGCACTGCAGTGGGCACAGTACACTCTGTGGACCTGACACTCACTGGCAGGCCAGGCAACTGCAATTATAAAAAATATATATTTTTTTAATTTGCAAGGTGCTGTGCCACCGTATATATGAGTGGTGGGCACTGCAGTGGGCACAGTACACTCTATGGACCTGACACTCACTGGAAGGCCAGGCAACTGCAATTATAAAAAATATATATTTTTTTAATTTGCAAGGTGCTGTGCCACCGTATATATATGAGTGGTGGGCACTGCAGTGGGCATAGTACACTCTGTGCACCTGACACTCACTGGCAGGCCAGGCAACTGCAATTATAAAAAATATATGTTTTTTTTAATTTGCAAGGTGCTGTGCCACCGTATATATGAGTGATGGGCACTGCAGTGGGCACAGTACACTCTGTGGACCTGACACTCACTGGTAGGCCAGGCAACTGCAATTATAAAAAATATATATTTTTTTAATTTGCAATGTGCTGTGCCACCGTATATATGAGTGGTGGGCACTGCAGTGGGCACAGTACACTCTGTGGACCTGACACTCACTGGCAGGCCAGGCAACTGCAATTATAAAAAATATATATTTTTTAATTTGCAAGGTGCTGTGCCACCGTATATATATGAGCGGTGGGCACTGCAGTGGGTACAGTACACTCTGTGGACCTGACACTCACTGGCAGGCTAGGCAACTGCAATTATAAAAAATATATTTTTTTTTAATCTGCAATGTGCTGTGCCACCGTATATATGAGTGGTGGGCACTGCAGTGGGCACAGTACACTCTGTGGACCTGACACTCACTGGCAGGCGAGGCAACTGCAATTATAAAAAATATATATTTTTTAATTTGCAAAGTGCTGTGCCACCGTATATATATATATGAGTGGTGGGCACTGCAGTGGGCACAGTACACTCTGTGGACCTGACACTCACTGGCAGGCCAGGTAACTGCAATTATAAAAAATATATTTTTTTTAATTTGCAAGGTGCTGTGCCACCGTATATATATGAGTGGTGGGCACTGCAGTGGGCACAGTACACTCTGTGGACCTGACACTCACTGGCAGGCCAGGCAACTGCAATTATAAAAAATATATATTTTTTTAATTTGCAAGGTGCTGTGCCACCATATATATGAGTGGTGGGCACAGTACACTCTGTGGAGCTGATACTCACTGGCAGGCCAGGCAACTGCAATTGTAAAAAATATATATTTTTTTAATTTGCAAGGTGCTGTGCCACCGTATATATGAGTGGTGGGCACAGTACACTCTGTGGACCTGACACTCACTGGCAGGCCAGGCAACTGCAATTATAAAAAATATATATTTTTTTAATTTGCAAGGTGCTGTGCCACCGTATATATCAGTGGTGGGCACTGCAGTGGGCACAGTACACTCTGTGGACCTGACACTCACTGGCAGCCAGCAGGCAACTGCAATTATTACAGAGGAAAAAAAAAAATATTTTTTAAACTGCAAGGTACTGTGCCACCCGATATGAGTGTGGTGTGCACACAGTACAGTCTGTGGTGGGTCTGTGGCCTCTCACACACGGCGGGCAGGCAACTGCACAATAGTTATATATATATATATATATATATATATATATATATAAAAATAATAATAATTGATTGAAATACCAGCCCTAAAAAGGGCTTTTTGGGGTGCTGTCAGGATGCTGTCCTTATAGCAGGAGTGGACCGAGAACACTATCTAACAACTGTCCCTATTAACAGCAGCAGCAGCAGCAGCACTCTCCCTGCTCTCACTAACACACTGCTTCAGAATGATCTAAGATGGATGCTGCCCTTGCTTTTTTATAGGAGGTGGGAGGGTGTGGGAGGGAGGGTATGCTGATTGGCTGGAATGTGTCTGCTGACTGTGAGGTACAGGGTCAAAGTTTGCCTCAATGATGAAGTATAGGGGGCGGACCGAACATCGCATATGTTCGCCCGCAGCGGCGATGTTCACCGGGAACAGTTCGCCGGCGAATAGTTCGGGACATCTCTAGTGCCAAGCATGGAACATGTGTCAAGTGTCCCTGTCGGAGGGCGGAGAGAAGGTTGGTGCCATTATCGCATACAACCATTCCTGGCTCAAGCTGTCGTAACGTCAGCCATGTCTGAGCTGGCCCCTGCAGAGCTGACAGAATCACTGCACTGGTGTGACAGACCAACTGAAGCACAGCATGGCATCTTGAAGCCTGACTGCTTGCGTAGCCCCTTGAACGCTTAGGGGGCACTGCTGCTACAGAGGATAATTGAGAAGAAGAGGACATGGAGGAGGAGGAGGTGTTGGAGTAGCTGTGTGGCAGAACCAGCACCAGCTTTTTGGAGGCGTGGTGGCAAAACAAGCTGCAACACCGAACCCTATCCTGCATCCTTCCCAGCTGCCAGCAGAGTTACCCAGTGCGCCGGGAAAGAAATGTAACGTCCCTGTTCATGCCTGCTGGACCAAGAGTCAGCAGTAATGTGCATCTTCCTGCTGACTGCTTTGTCCAACGAGGCCAAAACACTACCTTCCACATGACGGTAGAGAGCCGGAATGGCCTTACGTGAAAAGAAATGCCTTTTTGGGACCTGCCACTGTGGTGCAGCACATTCCACAAATTTGCGAAAGGGAGCCGAGTCTACCAGATGAAAAGGCAGCAACTGTAATGCTAGCAATTTGGCCAAGCTAGCATTAAGACGCTGAGCATGTGGATGGCTAGGACAGTATTTCTTTCTACGGTTCAAATACTGAGGTAGTGCAATTTGCCTGGTGCTCAAATCAAGCTGCGGTGTACTGCTAGCAGGTGGGTGCAAGTCTCTGTGCCACTCATTGCTATACCATCATCCCTCTCAATGCTGGTATTTGAGAAGGCATGAGGTATAGTAGGGTTACAGATTTCAGATGAGAAAGCAAGGTGATGTATGCTTGTTTCGATCTGGTGCCTCTTTCAGGTGCTGTTGCCAATGGACTGCATGGCAGGTCGTCATATGCCTTGTCAAGCATGTGGTGCCCAAACGGCTGGTGTTCTGGCCGCGCTTGATCCGCTTTAGACAGATGTTGCAAACAGCAATGCTGCGGTCTACTGCACAGATGCTGAAAAAAGCCCACACTAATGAACTTTTTGGAGTCCGCAGGGATTTTGCAGCACCCTGCACCTGTGGAGCTCTGTGCTGTGAAGCAATAGGTTGGCAATTGCTATGGCGGTCCCTGGAGCACATCCTGCCTCATTGGAGTTGTGCGTCCTCCTCATCCTTCCCCTCCTCCTCCTCCTCCTCCTCCTCTATCGTGTCAGTCACCCAAGTACAGTCAGTGACCTCATCATTCCCTCCCTCCTCGTCACTGGAGCAAACTTGGCAATATGCTTCAGCTGTGGCAACATGACTGCTGGTTTCTTGTCCGTCATTGTCATCCCCTTTCTCTAGGCTCACCAGTGGCGGCCCGTGCATAGGGGGCGCCAGGGCGCCGCCCCCCTACCCCTAAAAAAAAAGAAAAAAAAAAAAGAAAAAAAAAACAAAACGAACAAATAAAGTTGTCCAAAAAAAAAAAATTGGGTTCGCCGGCCTTGCCCGAAGGAACTGGTGGCTGGGGGGGGGTGGGGGGGGGTGGGGTTACGTCCCAGAAGAGGCGCTGATTGGCTGCCTTCTGGGGGGTAGGGGGGTATCCTGGGCGCAAGTCTTTGCGGTTGGACACCCCCACTTTCTGATATCCTGGCTGTGATTTGTCCAGTCTACAGCCTGGACCAATCATCATCCAGGATATCGCTGACGTCGCAATGGGGGCGGTGCCGGTGCGTGCGTCAGTCACTCACCATCACCGCCGCTCAGAGAAAAGGAGAGGCCGCCCGCCGGTTCCCGCCGCCGAGACAAGGGAGAAGGACCCGCCGCAGAAGAGGAGGAAGAAGCTGAGCCGCGCCGCCGCCAGGTAAGTTTGAAGGCAGCAGGCCGCCCGCCGGTTCCCGCTGCCGAGACGAGGGAGAAGGACCCGCCGCAGAAGAGGAAGAAGCTGAGCCGCCCCGCCGCCAGGTAAGTTTGAAGGGAGCACGCACGCTGGCACTCTGCAATCATTGGGGGACAATGCTGGCGCTCTGCAATCATTGGGGGACAATGCTGGCACTCTGCAATCATTGGGGGACAATGCTGGCACTCTGCAATCATTGGGGGACAATGCTGGCACTCTGCAATCATTGGGGGACAATGCTGGCGCTCTGCAATCATTGGGGGACAATGCTGGCACTCTGCAATCATTGGAGGACAATGCTGTGGCGCTCTGCAATCATTGGGGGACAATGCTGGTGCTCTGCAATCATTGGGGGGCAATGCTGGCACTCTGCAATCATTGGGGGACAAAGCTGTGGCGCTCTGCAATCTTTGGGGGACAATGCTGGCACTCTGCAATCATTGGGGGACAATGCTGTGGCGCTCTGCAATCATTGGGGTACAATACTGTGGCACTCTGCAATCATTGGGGTACAATGCTGTGGCACTCTGCAATAATTGGGGGACAAAGCTGTGGCGCTCTGCAATCATTGGGGGACAATGCTGGCACTCTGCAATCATTGGGGGACAATGCTGTGGCGCTCTGCAATCATTGGAGGACAATACTGTGGGCACTCTGCAATCATTGGGGGACAATGCTGTGGTGCTCTGCAATCATTGGGGGACAATGCTGTGGAGCTCTGCAATCATTGGGGGACAATGCTGTGGCGCTCTGCAATCATTGGGGGACAATGCCGTGGCGCTCTGCAATCATTGGGGGACAATGCTGTGGCGCTCTGCAATCATTGGGGGACAATGCTGTGGCGCTCTGCAATCACTGGGGTACAATGCTGTGGCACTCTGCAATCATTGGGGACAATGCTGTGGCGCTCTGCAGTGATTGGGGACAATGCTGTGGCGCTCTGCAGTGATTGGGGACAATGCTGTGGCGCTCTGCAGTGATTGGGGACAATGCTGTGGCGCTCTGCATTGAAAGGGGCTCGCACGCTGAACTTTGCATTGATGGGGGCACGGAACAGTTGCATTGAAGGGGGCACGCACGCTGAACTCTGCACAGTGTTTATTGCATTGAAGGGGGCACAGCACAGTTGCATTGAAGGGGGCATGCACGCTGAACTCTACATTGTGGGGGCACAGCACAGTGTTCATTGCATTGAAGGGGGCACAGCACAGTTGCATTGAAGGGGGCATGCACGCTGAACTCTGCATTGTTGGGGCACAGCACAGAGTTCATTGCATTGAAGGGGGCACAGTGTTTATTGCATTGAAGGGGGCACAGCACAGTGTTTATTGCATTGAAGGGGGCACAGCACAGTGTTTATTGCATTGAAGGGGGCACAGCACAGTGTTCATTGCATTGTGGGGGCACAGCACAGTGTTCATTGCATTGAAGGGGGCACAGCACAGTGTTTATTGCATTGAAGGGGGCACAGCACAGTGTTGCATTGAAGGGGGCATGCACGCTGAACTCTGCATTGTTGGGGCACAGCACAGTGTTCATTGCATTGAAGGGGGCATAGCACAGTGTTTATTGCATTGAAGGGGGCACAGCACAGTGTTTATTGCATTGAAGGGGGCACAGCACAGTGTTCATTGCATTGAAGGGGGCACAGCACAGTTGCATTGAAGGGGGCATGCACGCTGAACTCTGCATTGTGGGGGCACAGCACAGTGTTTATTGCATTGAAGGGGGCACAGCACAGTGTTTATTGCATTGAAGGGGGCATAGCACAGTGTTTATTGCATTGAAGGGGGCACAGCACAATGTTCATTGCATTGAAGGGGGCATGTACACTGGTCTCTGCATTGAAAGGGGGCATGTACGCTGGTCACTGCATTGAAAGGGGGCATATACCATCTCCTGTACCATGACCTGTGACATGCCTATACCATATCTGTGCCATGCCTATACCATCACCTGTGCCATGCCTGTACCATCACCTATGCCATGCCTATACCATCACCTGTGCCATGCCTGTACCATGACTTCAAAGTCACGCAATTTTTTACTGCGTTTTTTGACGCGAAGCAATACCTATTACATTTTTCTTTTTGCGCCCCCCCCAAAAATTTTGAGCACCAGCCGCCACTGAGGCTCACGTTATTCCCTTCATCAACCTGTGAAACAACATGAGAGCTTTCAAATTGCTGCGCATTCTCTAGGAGCATGTCACTGACACTATGATCGAATAGTTCAGGTTACTCCTCCGTGCATGATGGTGGGGCGACTGAAGGAGTAGCTGTGGAGAAGGAGCCTGTGGAACGGGCCGCTTTGGCAGCTGCGGTGGAAGGCAAACTACTGGGAGCGTGGGTGTCAGAGGAAGAGGAGGATGAAGACGGCTTATTGATCCACTCCACCAACTCTTCCACATGTTGTGGATGAATAGCACAGGCAGCACCGGAAATAAAGGACAGGCGTGCCACGCCTGCAGAGGATGCACTATGTCGAATGTGACCACCACTTTTCACAATGGACACAGAGGCTGCTTGCCCTCTTTTCGTGGCCTGTGAGCGTCCGCCTCTCCTTGTCGGCCTTTCAGACTAGATGTTGATACAGATCAATATAGGGTATACGCAACTGACCAATAGATACTCAGTGACCTGATATGATGTAATTGATAGCCCTATAGATGAGCTGTGGTGGTTATAGATGTACGCAAGTGACCGATTAACAATACCCTCACTGATATCTGATGTAATCTATAATCCTATAGATGGATGATCTGTGATGCTTATAGAATGTTCCACAACTGGCCAATGAATACTCTGACTGATATCTGAGGTGATCTATAATCAAATAGGTCTGTGAATATTATAGAATGTTCCACGACTGACCAATGAATAATCTGACTGATATCTGAACTGATCTATAATCAAATAGGTCTGTGAATATTATAGAATGTTCCAGAAACTGACCGATGAACAATACTCTGACTGATATCTGATGTAGTGATGATCGAACATTGGCTGTTCGAGGTTCGGCCGAATTTAGAACTTTTTGCTGAAAAAGTTCAGAATTCGGCAACCAGAACCGACCAAAATGCAATGGGTCAGGAAGTGGGCTTTAAAAGCCAGTGATTGGACCAGAACCATTAGTAAAAGCCAATTGAGGGGGCAGGAGAATGCTAGGAATGTGATTGGAGTGACTAGGGGGTCCCTAAGCCAATCATTAGTGAATACGCCCCCCAGTATATAAGATAGCCCCGGCAAATTCCTAGCATTGTATAACAGGGACATGGAAGAGAGTGGAAGCAGTTCTGTTAAATTTGCTTCAAAAGTGTCATTTAGCATTTATTAGTGTCAGGAAAGGGATATCTAGTGTAGTTAGGGTGCTCTTTTACACTTTAGTTAGATGCAAAAAATTTGTTTCTGTAGGGAAAGTGTTAAGTGCCAGGGTGACCGTAATGTAGTGTAGGGTGAACTGACTCTGACTGCTATGGCAGGGTGACCAAACCCTTCCATATCAGGGTGACCGCAATAGAGAAAAGATCGTTTCTCTTATGTCACATTCAGAGCAGCGATATGGCTTCTCACCGGTCAGCCTGCTTTTTGGCTGCAGGCGTGTATAGGGATTTTTTGAGGACATGTTTGGAGTCAGGCATGACATCTGAACATGTGTATAGGGGGTGTATATACACACCCATGTATGTATATATACACCTGCACATATATAGGTGTGAAAGGAGCAGAACACTATACTTGCGCTAATTAAATAATTAACACCAATATGGTTACGCTCCTATCACACCTATATATGTGTATGTGTAAAATACATATAAGTGTGTGTGTACATATATACCCCTATACAGAAGTTCAGATGTTTTGCCTGCCTCCAAAGAACCCAAAAAAATGCCCAAAAAAACTCTAGCGCCAAAAAAAAACGCCCAGCTGTGTTGTTGCAGGCATTTTTTTGGGGTTTTTGGAGGCAGGCAAAACATCTGAACTTGTGTATAGTGGTATATATACACACATACTTGTATGTATTTTTACACTTACACATATATAGGTGTTATAGGAGCAGAGCCATATTAGTGTTAATTATTTAATTAGCGCAAGCATATATTTCTGCTACTATCACACCTATATATGTCTAGGTGTATATATACATATAAGTATGTGTGTATATATACCCGTATACACAAGTTCAGATGTTTTGCCTGCCTCCAAAGAACCCAAAAAAATGCCCAAAAAAACGCTAGCGCCAAAAAAAAAAAAACGCCCAGGTGTGTTGTTGCAGGCATTTTTTGGGGTTTTTGAAGGCAGGCAAAACATCTGAACTTGTGTATAGTGGTATATATACACACACACTTATATGTATTTTACACTTACACATATATAGGTGTGAAAATAGCGAAGCCATATCCCTGTTCTATAAGTGACATAATACAAATTATTTTTTTTTATGGTTCTGGACACGCTACAGAGCTGAAACTTCACAGGTACACCTTTTAGACCCCCCAGATACTAAATCCAAAGATTTTTTTTATTTTATTTTTTAATATTTTCAATAATTGGCTCTCTATCAAAAATGACAATTTTTAAGAACTTTTTTTGTGTGATTAATAGTCCCTGGGACATGACCCAAAACCCTAGGCACTTTTTAGGGGCATTTATTGGGTTTTAGGGCTTCAAAATTGTGTTTTTTGATTACCGAAGTTCGGGTCCCATTGATTTCAATGGGGTTCTGAAATCCGGGCCGAACTTTCGGGAAGTTCGGATGTTCTGGCCGAACCGAACTTTTGAAAAGTTCGATCATCCCTAATCTGATGTAAAGAAAGAAATCTCTCCCTACCTCACACAGGAACCTCATCCTCCCTACACTGCTAGAAATATCTTTCTGCACTGTTTGACTCCATAAAAAACGACTCTCTCCCTGCCTCAATCGCGTGCCTGTCCCTGTCTCATCGCCCGCACGATGACACTACACGCTGCGGCTGCCCGAGCAGCCTTTATGTAGTGTGGGGCGTGTACTTGGCCCCTGAGCCATGATTGGCTAAAGGCAGCCTGCCTTTAGTCCAATCATGGCGGAGATCATTTGATTGGCCAAAGCATGAGGTCAGGGTGCATGCTTTGGGCAATCGCATAACGCGATGCACGCGCGGCGCGCGAGCAGTGCATTATGGAAAGCTCGATTTTCCCGCGAAGAAGCACATTTGTTCGTCATTCGACAAACGATCTAATTAGCGATGTTCGAGTCGAACTTACCTTCGACTCGAACTCGAAGCTCATCCCTAGTTGTGTAGTGTGTATCCAGCTTAATAATGTTTGTCTGATGTCTTTTTATATTGATTTTTTTAAAATAAATTATATTAAAAATTGGTAATTTTCTAAATCTTATTGTCAAGCATATTATTTGCACCTTAAAAGTCCCAGCCCCCATTTGGGAGCATTTTTTCCTGTTATAGATTACATATAGGGGATGTGGTGCAGGTGAACTATACATCTGGATATACTTCTTTCGTGTATAAGGAAATAATAAAGTGCTGCGCTGTAAGGCTGGTGCAATATGTAAGAAGGATGAAACATGAAAACCTGCAAATCACAATAGAGAATCAATATGGAATCAATGATGTGAATAATGATCAGTGAATAATAAATATAAACAGTGAAAAAAGGGTTACAATTATAGAAAATTAATGGGAAAATAAATAATGTCCTTCATCATGTGACAAACACACTGTGAATAATACTAAATGAATAACAGGTGATGAAACAGTGAATCTTGGTGTCACCATAGAATGTGTGAATTAGGGATAGACCGATTATCGGCAAGGCTGATATATCGGGGGCCCATATGCACTTTCCCCGATATAACGCTATTGGCCCCGGATATTGCCGATATTTTTGTGACGTCATTCTGCCTTCTTATGCTGCCTCCCTCGCCTTGGACAGCCTCGTCTGGAGTCGGGACTAGTCTCCCGGGAGTGTATCACAGCCATACACCCACCCACAGCAGCCCGGTGCCAGCCAGCCGACCACAGGACCTGTAACAGCCAGCCACCCACAGGCCCTGTATCAGCCAGCCACCCACAGCCCCCTTGTGCGAGCCAGCCACCCACCATAGGGTGCCAGCCAGCCAGCCATCCACAGACAGGGTGCCAGACAGCCAGCCACCCACAGGCCCTGTACCAGCCAGCCATAGGCACTATACCAGCCAGCTGCCCACAGGCCCTGTACCAGCCAGCCACCCACAGCCCCTGTGCCAGCCACCCACCTACCACAGGTTGCCAGCCAGCCACCCACCCACCACAGGGTGCCAGTCAGCCAGCCACCCATGACAGGGTGCCAGCAAGCCAGCCACCCACCACAGGGTGCCAGCCAGCCATCCACCACAGGGTTCCTGGCCAGCCATCCACCACAGGGTGCCAGCCAGCCAGCCATCCACCACAGGGTGCCAGCCAGCCAGCCATCCACCACAGGGTGCCAGTCAGCCATCCACCACAGGGTGCCAGTCAGCCATCCACCACAGGGTGCCAGACAGCCAGCCATCCACCACAGGGTGCCAGACAGCAAGACACCCACCACAGGGTGCCAGACAGCCAGGCACCCACAGGCCCTGTACCAGCCAGCCACCCACAGCCCCTGTGCGAGCCACCCACCCACCACACGGTGCCAGCCAGCCAGCCACCCACAGACAGGGTGCCAGACAGCCAGCCACCCACAGGCCCTGTACCAGCCATCCACAGGCACTATACCAGCCAGCCACCCACAGCCCCTGTGGCAGCCACCCACCTACCACAGGTTGCCAGCCAGGGTACCAGTCAGCCAGCCACCCATCACAGGGTGCCAGCAAGCCAGCCACCCACTACAGGGTATGTATGGTGACACCAAGGTTCACCGTTTCATCACCTGTTATTTATTTAGTATTATTCACAGTGTGTTTGTCACATGGTGAAGGACATTATTTATTTTCCCATTCATTTTCTATAATTGTAACCCTTTTTTCACTGTTTATATTTATTATTCACTGATCATTATTCACATCATTGATTCCATATTGATTCACTATTGTGATTTGCAGGTTTTCATGTTTCCTTCTTCTTACATATTGCACCAGCCTTACAGCGCAGCACTTTATTATTTCCTTATTTAGCATCACACAGTTGCTGCAGATTTGTCTGCAAATCCATGATGCCAATCTCCCATTCCACCACATCCCAAAGGTGCTCTATTGGATGAGATGTGGTGAGTGTGGAGGCCATTGGAGGACAGTGACCTCATTGTCATGGTGAAGAAATCAGTGGTGAGATGATCGGAGCTTTGTGACATGGTGCATTATCCTGCTGGAAGGAGCCATCAGAAGATGGGGACACTGCAGTCATAAAGGGATGGACATGGTCAGCAACAATACTCAGGTAGTCTGTGGGGTGATGTTCAGTTGGTACTAAGGAGCCCAACGTGTGGCAAGAAAATATCCCCCACACCATTACACCACCAGCCTGAACCATTACCCCCCCTCCCCCACACCATTACACCACCACCACCACCAGCCTAAACCATTACCCCCCCCCCCTCCCCCGCACCGTTACACCACAACCACCAGCCTGAACCACTACCCCCCCTCCCTCCCCCACACCATTACACCACCACCAGCCTGAACCAGTGATACAAGGCAGGATGGTTCCATGCGCCAAATTCTGACCCCACCATCTGAATGTCGCAGCTGATATCCAGACTCATCAGACCAGGCAACATTTTTCCAATCTTCTATTGTCCAACTTTGGTGATCCTGTGCCACTTGTAGCCTCAGTTTCCGGTTCTTAGCTGACAGGAGTGGCACCCGGTGGGGGTCTTCTGCTGCTGTAGGTCATCTGCTTCAAGGTTCGATGAGTTGTGCATTCAGAGATGGTATTCTGCCTACCTTGGATGTAACGAGTTATTTGAGTTACTGTTGCCTTTCTATCATCTGGAACCAGTCTGCCCATTCTCCTCTGACTTCTGACATCAACAAGGCATTTTCCTCCACACCACTGCCGCTCACTGGATATTTTCTCTTTTTCCCACCATTCTCTGTAATCCCGAGAGATGGTTGTGTGTGAAAATCCCAGAAATACTCAGACCAGTCCGTCTGCCACCAACAACCATGCCACGTTCGAAGTCTTTTAAAGCCCCTTTCTTCCCCATTCTAAAGCTTGGTTCGAACTTCAGCAAGTCGTTTTCACCACGTCTAGATGCCTAAATGCATCGACTTGCTGTGATGTGATTGGCTGATTAGCAATTTGTGTTACCAAGCCCATTGAACAGTACCTAATAAAGTACCTAATTTATTGTACCTAATAAAGTGGCTGGTAAGTGTATACTTCTTGAGCATTTTTTTTATGTGCCCATCCATTGTTTTCATTACACTGGTTCACTCTATTTGCTGTACCGTCATATCTTGCACCACACTTTTATTATTTACCTATTAAAAAACTGCAACTTTCTAAAATGTTCAAAAATTTTATTGGCACACCTGTAGGCCATTTGGGCCCCCCTTGGAAGTCCGGCTGAAGAACTCCCAGTTAGCAATTCTACATTCTGCCTTGTCTCTAGGGGCGGGGAACCATTGGACACTCACTGACAGCATTACAAGAGCCAACAACAAAGGTTTCACATCCTTGTAACAAGGGAGGACATGGGGATTGCTAACAGGGAGTTTTTCAGCCAGGCTTTCAGGGGGGCCTAAATGGCCTACAGAGGTTTGGCAATAAAATGAATGAACATTTTACACAGTTTTTTTCCTAATCACTCCGTTTTTAAATTATTGCAATAAAAAAAATATTTAAAGGGTAACTCTACTTTTGTGGGGAAAATTAAATAGCAAATAAACAAAAAACAATATAGCGTATACAACTGCAACACAAATCAGATTGTAATTGAATGTTATTAAAAATGACCTTTCCTTTTCAATCTGCAGCTGTTGTAATTTTCTGAAAATGCAATGCAATATGGCCGCCTGGAGCTGTTCTGTACACAGAATGTATACTGACCACACCCCCAGAAACATCATTTCCTGCTTGTGTGATTGGCTCACCAATTTCCCAGAAGTCTGCATGAGATACGAGTCAGATTTCTGGCATCCCCTGCAACAAAAATGTCATTGTTGGTGAGATACTCCAAATAGGAACACGTCTAAAGGGATGCAGGCCCAGCAGATTTCCTCATTAGAGCCCTGCAGCTGCACAGCTGATTGATAATTATGAAACCAATCCCATTAGACCCACTCAGCACAGAGGAACAAACAATGATTTCTTCAGAATAACAAAAGGTAGGAATCTGCAACAATGTTTGTTAAAATCCCTGCAATGTACAGAGATCACCCAGAGGGGAATGATTTTCTTTCTCAACAAAAGTGGAATTACGCTTTAACCACTTGCCGACCGCCGCACACCGATCTACGTCGGCGGTCAGCCCCTCACAGGCAAAGTGACGTAGGGCTACGTCACTAGCTTGTGAGGGTCTAGGGAGCGAGCGCGCGCCGCTGAAGGCGCGCTCCCGCGTGGTCACGGACCCCCCCGCGCGTGTGACCAGCAGACCCGATGTCCGCCGGCCACTCTGCGATCGGCGGGGGAGAGGGAGAAAGTCAGGCAGCTTGTGTAAACAAGCTGCCTGTCATTCTCCCCTCTGTATGAGAGCTGATCATATGGATCTACTATGTAGATCCATTGATCACTCTGCATACAGCTGAAGCCACAGCCAATCACAGTAAGAATCACGCCCCTAGGGACACACACAGCCCCTCCCTCTCAAATAAAGTTAACCCCTTCACTACCAGTGTATTTTTACAGTAACAGTGCATATATATAGCACTGATTACTGTAGAAATGTCACTGGTAACCCCAAAAGTGTCAAAAATGTCAGTCAAGGGTCCGATCTGTCCGCTGCAATGTCGCAGTACCGCAAAAAAAATCGCAGATCGCCGCCATTACGCGTTAAAAAAAAACAACAAAAATGACAAAAATCTTTCCCTTAGTCAGTAAACGCAATAACTTTTGCGCAAACCAATCAAAATACGCTTTTTGCGATTTTTTTTACCAAACATAGGTAGCATAAAACAAATTGGCCGAAAATGTTAAAAAATTTTGATTTTTTCATTTTTTTTGGGGGAATTTCATATAAAAAAAAGGGAAAAATATTGCTATTTTTGCAAAATTGACGCTTTTTTTTTTGTTTATAGCGCGTGATCAAAAAATCGCACAGGTGATCAAATACCGCCAAAAGAAAGCTCTGTTTGTGGGGAAAAAAAGGACGCCAAATTCGTTTAGGTACAGCGTCGCACGACCACTCAATTGTCCGTTAAAATCACGCAGTGCCGAATCGCAAAATACCCCCTGGTCGTTTAGCAGCCAAATCCTCCGGGGCTTAAGTGGTTAAGTAGATAATTTTTCCACAATGGAAAATGGGGATAAGATACAAAACGTAATATACCATATAAGATACAGTACAGGTACAGTGCTGAAAAGATACCATCTTGGTAGCAAATAATATAGTAATTAAATGAAAGGTTGTATCTGTAATGGAGTGTTTGAAGGAGGGTTCAATGGGAAACCCATAGTGTTCTGTAGAGTAGAGAGAATCATGAAGTACATGGGTTTGTGAAGTTGGATATCAAGGAGGAAATAATCATGAAGGAGCAAAAGCTGGAGTTACAAAAGGAGTAACCAGCAAGTGCACTCCCTTCTAGAGAGCCAGAAGGTCTCGATCATGTTCCAAAGGGAGAAATCAGAAGGATCAAGGATGTCAGATGGCAGCACAGTTTTTTTTTTTTTTGTTATACCTACTCGGGCCCTTTGACTGTATAGGCCATAGGTCGGCAACCCATGCGGCTCTTTTAAACCTTTGCCGCGGCTCCGGGGCGGATGAGGGGAGGAGGCGCACTGTGCATCATGCAGAGCCGCCGATTGGCGGCCTTCTGGGTGTCATCGGTGCGCATAGCAATGCGCCCCGACACTCCCCCACTGTGGCGCTGTCCTGGTTGTGATTGGTCCAGGCTGGACCAATCATAGAGGACATCCCGGGTGACGTCGCGTGGGGGGCGGTGCGTGCATTAGTAACGCACCGTCCCGACGTCACCTTCCCGCCCGCCGTCAGAGAGGAGGGCAGCGGCGCGAATGCAGGTCGAGGAAGAAGAAGACGTCCGACCGAGACCCGACTCCCATCAGCAGCACGCCAGGCACAGTGACGGCAGGTAAGTGAAGTGATGCTTTGAAGGGGGCACGCACGCACGCTGGTCTCTGCATTGAAAGGGGCATGTACGCTGGTCACCACCATTGAAAGGGGCATGTATGCTGGTCACTGCATAAAAAGGGGCATGTACGCTGGTCACTACATTGAAAGGGGCATGTACGCTGGTCACTACATTGAAAGGGGCATGTACGCTGGTCACTACATTGAAAGGGGCATGTACGCTGGTCACTACATTGAAAGGGGGCATGTACGCTTGTCACTACATTGAAAGGGGGCATGTATGCTGGTCACTGCTTTGAAACCTGTACCTAAACGAATTTGACGTCCTTTTTTCCCCATAAACAGAGCTTTCTTTTGGTGGTATTTGATCACCTGTGCGATTTTTTGATCATGCGCTATAAACAAAAAAAGAGCGTCAATTTTGCAAAAATAACAATATTTTTCACTTTTTTATATGAAATTCCCCCCAAAAAAATGTAAAAATCAAAATCTTTTAACATTTTAGGCCAATTTGTTTTCTGCTACATATGTTTGGTAAAAAAAATCGCAATAAGCGTATTTTGATTGGTTTGCGCAAAGGTTATTGCGTTTACTAACTACGGGAAAGATTTTTGTCATTTTTGTTGTTTTTTTTTTAACGAGTAATGGCGGCGATCTGCGATTTTTTTTGCGGGACTGCGACATTGGGGCGGACAGATCTGTCCCCTGACTGACATTTTTGACACTTTTGGGGTTACCAGTGACATTACTACAGTAATCAGTGCTATACATATGCACTGTAGCTGTAAAAATGACACTGGCAGTGAAGGGGTTAACTTTTTTTTTTTGAGAGGGAGGGGTTAAGTGTGTCCCTAGGGGCGTGCTTCTAACTGTGATTGGCTGTGGCTTGAGGTGTAAGAACAGAGATCAACGGTCCTTCATAGCAGAACCGTCTGATCTCCATTCTTACACAGGGGAGAATGACAGGCGGCTTTGTTAGCTGCCTGCCTTTCTCCCGGTGTAACCGACGATCGCGAGTGACCGGCAGACATCGGGTCCGCCGGGCACACGCGCGGGGGGGTCCGTGAGCGAGCGGGAGCGCGCCTCCGGCAGCGCGCTCGCTCCCTAGAGCCTCACAGGCTAGCGACGTAGTACTACGTCGCTTTGCCTGTGAGGGGCTGACTGCCGACGTAAATCGTCGTTAGGCAGTCGGCAAGTGGTTAACTGCTGCCAGTCTTCTGAAAACATGTATCTATTTGTAACAAACCATGCTCATTTTTCTTGTAAACCTCAAACGTGAAATTTGAACAAAGCATATCCCTCTATAGCACAGGTGTCAAACACAAGGTGAAATCCGGCCCACCGGGCCATTTCATGTGGCCCTCACACCTCTCCTGCAGCTGTGGCACCCCCCACCTTGTCTCCGTAGTCAGCAGCAGAGAGGAGGACAGAATTCCTCCTACAGATCCTGCTCCTGTCTGTGGATTTAGCAGGCTTCAGCCCTCCTTTGGTCCTGCTCCAGACCCTGCACTTTTGTTGCGGCAGAAGGACAAGGTAAGAGGGGTGCACTGTGATGTAAGGGAGAGTGGAGGACTCTTGACATCTGATTAAAGGGGGGGGGTTGCTCGGGACAATTGTTTTATATACAATTCTATGCCAGTTGAAAAGAAGGGTTGCACACCTCTGGTATCATCCACAAGAAACTTTATTGGAGACCAAAGATTGGACACCATGGCAGAACCATGTTCAGTCTGAAGAGTCTCCAATAAAGTTTCTTGTGGATGATACCACCAGTACCCTCCTTTTCAGACTTGAATCATCTGCTACAGGAGTGTGAGTGGTCTCCGTTTCAGTCTGCACGGAGTCCTAAGTTATTACTAAAACCAGCAATATTTAAATGCAGAGGCAATTATTTATTATGATAAAGAAAATATAAATTTACACTATATAGCCTTACAGATTCAAGCAGCCCTTCGAGGGCAACCATAGTGCAGATGCAGCCTGTGATGAAATTGAGTTTGCCACCTCTGCTCTATAGTGTGTACTTGTCTCCATTCAGATCACAAAGTGTCATTTCTGTCTGCTGCCTTCTTCCTCAGTAATCTACATGAGTCACGGACGTTCTTCTGACACCAAGAAAAAAAAAAAAGCGGGACAGGGGAGGGAGTTCCAGCACACAGCCTGTGATTGACAGCCTCAGCTCTGTTCCTGTGTGAAGGGGAGTGTGTCCCTTCCCTCCAATCAGCTGTCAGAGCTCTGCAGTGTGTAATTTCAGCTCTCTGCCCCCCCCCCAACCCCCTGTTTTCTGACAGTTGGAAAGTCTTATAAATTCAGCGCTTTGAACGGCAGAAGAGAAGACTGCAGATAAACAGGTACAACTTGTGTAGGAGAATTTGTTTCATCTCTGTGTATCTCATCTCTTTGTATCACCTGAGGCCAGTCACTTCACTGGGTATATGTACTTTAAGCTATGTCCTTTTCCTGCTCAGTATAAACTTGTTCAGCCATAGACCCCCAGCTCATGTTATTGGGGCTTTGAAATTACCTACCGGTCGACTGGTCTACACACCAGAAGCTGTTACGGCTGAGTTGGTTCGATTTTATATGGACCTCTATGCCTTCAAGGCGTCCTACATGCAGGAGCAACTTACCAGTTACTTACAAACTTGTCCAACCATACCTGGGGAAGAAGGGTGATGTCCATCTGCCTAACCATTCAGTGGCGTAGCGTGGGTTGTCAGCACCCGGGGCAAGGCAAGTAATTTGCGCCCCCTAACCCGTGGGATTTTAGCACTCGAGTCTGTTCCACTAGATTAGTTAAAGAAACCCTTACCCCCTAAGCACATGTATTGTTTGTATGAAAATACTGATGTAATTTAAGTAAAATGCATTTAAATACAAGTTTGTGTGCCCCCTTTCAACGCAGAGAGACCAGCATGCCCCCTTTCAATGCAGAGAGACCAGTGTGCCCCCTTTCAATGCAGACAGACCAGCGTGCCCCCTTTCAATGCAGACAGACCAGCGTGCCCCCTTTCAATGCAGACAGACCAGCGTGCCCCCTTTCAATGCAGAATGACCAGCGTGCCCCCTTTCAATGCAGACAGACCAGCGTGCCCCCTTTAAATGCAGACAGACCAGCGTGCCCCCTTTAAATGCAGACAGACCAGCGTGCCCCCTTTCAATGCAGAATGACCAGTGTGCCCCCTTTCAATGCAGAATGACCAGCGTGCCCCTTTTCAATGCAGAATGACCAGCGTGCCCCCTTTCAATGCAGAATGACCAGCGTGCCCCTTTCAATGCAGAATGACCAGCGTGCCCCCATTCAATGCAGAATGACCAGCGTGCCCCCATTCAATGCAGAATGACCAGCATGCCCCCTTTCAATGCAGACAGACCAGCGTGCCCCCTTTCAATGCAGACAGACCAGCGTGCCCCCTTTCAATGCAGACAGACCAGCGTGCCCCCTTTCAATGCAGAGACTTACCTGCAGCTGCGGCTTCTCCTCAGTCCCCCACGTCTCCTCGAGTCCTCCCGCCTCCTCCTCGGCCAATGTCTCGGACCCGCTTCCTGATTGGCCAGGAGGAGGATCCGTGTGACAATAGCAAATTTTCATTCGCTATTGTCACACAATGGGTGGGCTCAGGGTGCACTGCTCTGCGCCCCGGGTCCACCTTTTTTTGAAGCCTATTCGAGCCTCTGGCTCTAATCAGGTGATTAAAAAAAAAAAAAAAACACTCTGTGACAGCGCCAGGCTGCTGACTCACTCCTGCTAAACTGACTGAGCAGTGAGGAGAGGCAGCATAGGCGGGTACTTGGCTTGCAATGCCACCCCACCCTACACCAATGGACAGGTGAGGCACAGTCCAGCTCCGCCCCAACCAGCCATTTTCAGCCATAGGGCGGCCGCGCTGGACATCTCCCAGCCTAAAGATGGAGGCAGCCGCAGACATTGTGTGAACTGTGTATGTCAGACAGACAGAGTGACACTACGGATGCGCCCCCCCAGATGTTGCGCTCGGTGCGGCTGGCCCCCCTTGCACCCCCCACGCTACGTCACTGGTTAAACCATTGGCCCTTACATTCTCCTTCGATCATCTAGTGAATTTAGGCACAAAAAGTGGCAGTGAGCCACACTAAGCAGATCTATACATTTCTATTGTTAAGGACTGAGAGAACTTGGGGAAATCTTTCTTAGCAGGGTCAAAACTGACAGGGATTCTAACCCCCCCCCCCCCCCCCCCAACACACACACAAAGTTTTAACCTGTGTTCCACTTTATCAAATAGAATTAAACAGTTTAGGCTAGGGTTCGTTTCCTGGTAAATTCTTCCAAAACATATTACGCCCTAACAGAAAAAAAAATGTATACTCACACAAAAAAAGTACGGGAATATAAAATATTTATTGAAATACATGAAGGCTTTGGACAGGGATGGGTGTCACTGGAGGAGGGGAGGGATGGAAGTTAGAGGACTCTGCAGCAGACTTGGTGGTCTTGCAGGAGGATGAGGTTTTCTGGAGGGATCAAGGGGGGGAGTGTGGGGGGCTTTTGTCTCTGGAAGGGGATGGGGGGTCTCACCAGGAGGCTGTGGGTTTTTTAGGAGCATTGTGGGAAAGTGGAGAGCTCTGCAGGAGTACACCTTAGGAAGATGGGATGGGGAGGGGGGGGGGGGCATGGCTGGACAATGTTGGAAGTTGGGGGCACTATAGAGGGCTGGAGGCTTTGCAGCATGTTAGGGTGCAATGCAGGGGCTGGGGATGAGGGCTCCCAGGGGACCTAGGGACAGTGTGGGAGGTTAGGGGATGTGCAGTTAGCCAGAGGCCTGAAAGAAGGAGGTCCCAGCCTAATTGAAGGCTATGGCTCTGTGGTTGATAACCACTAGATGGGGGGCATGGTGGGATGATGCTGGACGTTGGGAGAACTACAGAGGGCTGGAGGCTTTGCAGCAAGTTAGGGGACAATAAAGGTGCTGGAGATGAGGGCTCTCAGGGGACCTAAGGGGAACTGTGGGAGGTTACGGGATGTGCAACTGGCTGGAGGCATGAGAGAAGGAGGCCATGGCCTGGCAGAAGGGCATGGCTCTGTGCTTGATAACCACTGGATGGGGGCATGGTGGGACAATGTTGGAAGCTGGGGGCACTGTAGAGGGCTGGAGGCTTTGCAGCAAGATATGGGCAATGCATGGACTGGGGGTGAGTGCTCTCAGGGGACCTAAGGGCACTGTGGGAGGTTAGGGGATGTGCAGCTGGCAGGAGGCCTGGGAGGAGGAGACTGCAACCTGGCAGAAGGCCCTGGCTCAGTGGTTGATAAACACTGGATGGGGGACATGGTGGGACGATGTAGAAAGTTGGGGGCACTGTAGAGGGCTGGAGGTTTTTCAGCAAGTTAGGGGGCAATGCAGAGGCGCTCAGTGGACCTAAGGGCACTGTGGGAGGTTAGGGGATGTGCAGCTGGCTGCAGGCATGAGAAGAGAAGGTCACAACCTAGTTGAAGGCCATGGCTTGGTGGTTGATTACAATTGGTTTAGACAACTTGTGTTTGTCTTTATGTCTTCAAGCAATATTTTTTTTGAAAATATTGGGCACCTCCTTAGAGATTAAAGCATCAAAGCCATTAGGATTGACAACATTCCTAATTCAAACATAGCGAAAGGGATTCAGTCAGGTGGTTCATGGGCTAATGGCATAAAGACAATTATATTATAACATTAGCAGTGGATAAAGGACTGTTACAGACTCTACTGCTGACTTTCACTTTTTCATTATTTGGGTATTGCAGGTTAAAGAAAATGATTTTAAAGAATATAAATGACATTTCTGCTAACAAGGGGCAGTTGGCAAATCTAAGGTCACCTCCTAATGAAACAGCAGCAAGGTACAATATACAGTGCCTTGCGAAAGCATTCGGCCCTCTTGAACTTTTCGACCTTTTGCCACATTTCAGGCTTCAAACATAAAGATATAAAACTGTAATTTTTGTGAAGAATCAACAACAAGTGGGACACAATCATGAAGTGGAACGAAATATTGGATATTTCAAACTTTTTTAACAAATAAAAAACTGAAAAATTGGGCGTGCAAAATTACTCAGCCCCTTTACTTTAAGTGCAGCAAACTCTCTCCAGAAGTTCAGTGAGGATCTCTGAATGATCCAATGTTGACCTAAATGACTAATGATGATAAATAGAATCCACCTGTGTGTAATCAAGTCTCCGTATAAATGCACCTGCACTGTGATAGTCTCAGAGGTCAGTTTAAAGCGCAGAGAGCATCATGAAGAACAAGGAACACACCAGGCAGGTCCGAGATACTGTTGTGGAGAAGTTGAAAGTCGGATTTGGATACAAAAAGATTTCCCAAACTTTAAACATCCCAAGGAGCACTGTGCAAGCGATAATATTGAAATGGAAGGAGTATCAGACCACTGCAAATCTATGAAGACCTGGCCGTCCCTCTAAACTTTCAGCTCATACAAGGAGAAGACTGATCAGAGATGCAGCCAAGAGGCCCATGATCACTCTGGATGAACTGCAGAGATCTACAGCTGAGGTGGGAGACTCTGTCCATAGGACAACAATCAGACGTATACTGCACAAATCTGGCCTTTATGGAAGAGTGGCAAGAAGAAAGCCATTTCTTAAACATATCCATAAAAAGTGTCGTTTAAAGTTTGCCACAAGCCACCTGGGAGACACCAAACATGTGGAAGAAGGTGCTCTGGTCAGATGAAACCAAAATCGAACTTTTTGGCAACAATGCAAAACGTTATGTTTGGCGTAAAAGCAACACAGCTCATCACCCTGAACACACCATCCCCACTGTCAAACATGGTGGTGGCAGCATCATGGTTTGGGCCTGCTTTTTTTCAGCAGGGACAGGGAAGATGGTTAACATTGATGGGAAGATGGATGGAGCCAAATACAGGACCATTCTGGAAGAAAACCTGATGGAGTCTGCAAAAGACCTGAGACTGGGACGGAGATTTGTCTTCCAACAAGACAATGATCCAAAACATAAAGCAAAATCTACAATGGAATGGTTCACAAATAAACATATCCAGGTGTTAGAATGGCCAAGTCAAAGTCCAGACCTGAATCCAATCGAGAATCTGTGGAAAGAACTGAAAACTGCTGTTCACAAACGCTCTCCATCCAACCTCACTGAGCTCGAGCTGTTTTGCAAGGAGGAATGGGGAAAAATTTCAGTCTCTCGATGTGCAAAACTGATAGAGACATACCCCAAGCGACTTGCTGTAATCGCAGCAAAAGGTGGCGCTACAAAGTATTAACTTAAGGGGGCTGAATAATCTTGCACGCCCAATTTTCAGTTTTTTATTTGTTATAAAGTTTGAATATCCAATACTTTTCGTTCCACTTCATGATTGTGTCCCACTTGTTGCTGTTTCTTCAAAAAAAATTACAGTTTTATATCTTTATGTTTGAAGCCTGAAATGTGGCAAAAGGTCGAAAAGTTCAAGGGGGCCGAATACTTTCCCAATGCACTGTACATGTTTGCACACCTGTTCCTGAACTGCATTGTCCACATGTTTTCATAGGTACATCCTCCTGAAAAAGGGCACTACTACTCCCATCCATCGTGTGACCTATTTACATCCCAACACAATAACAGAGTCCACGAAAATGAGGAGAAGGATAAAAAGCTTGATTTTATTAGCAGTAAACAAGGTTCATCTGTTCAGCTTGGAACAGGTTGATTTGGTCTTTTTTGTGATGTTTTTTTTTTTTGTCACAAGAGCAGTTAGATGGCATAACGCTTGTCCAAGAGCTTCCATTGTAATTCCCTCCTCTCTATCTGGAAAGTGTGGCCATCTTGATAAATATAAAATTTTGCCTTTTGCAGAACTCAGCTGTCTAACTGGTAGCCAATTACCCAGATACAGTCCTCTGAGAATATTTCTGTGGCTAACCCGCAATACCCATGACTTATGCAGCTACACCCCTATGCGTGTCCACAAGCAATGGCAAACAGCTCTGAAATACAGCTTATGTTTATGAATATATAAGCAATATTGCATTTACCATTCATTAGGATATTGACCATTCAATCTGATAACGCAGTGCAGGGAGCACTGATGGGTGCAAAGTGTAGTAAACCCAAAGCCTATCAATGGGAAACCATGTTTTGCTGACAATTGTATGGCTACTCGTACTTTGCATGTTGTCATTGCTCTCTGCCTTGTTAAATAAACCTGTAAGTATTGCCTTCTGAACATCGGCTCCTATTGGAAATGACATATATACAGTTATTTAGAGAAAGCTGAACTATATACACATATGTACAATAATTATCCTTCGTTGTGTGTAAACTGCTACTTCCACAGTTGACTCATCTTTGTGAACATCCCCTGGAATAGCCCCCTCTTTACCTGCGCACCTCTTCAGAGGCTGATTAATACACACACATATACATAGATATATACACACAGTGACTTGTCCTATAGATACATCCTATGTGTATAAAAAAAGAGTCTCCTAATGACGTCATGCATGTGCCCAGTGGCGCTGGCCCCCCACTGAATGGGCGTATTGCAGAATCAGAGATTTCTCCGTCACGGTCCTCACACTTTTATAAAGATTGCTTATCCATCTGCTTATCCCAGAAAGTTCCATGCGAGGGGCTGTGCCGGACAGGGAGCAGGTCATAGTGGCTGGGGATGTGGCTGTTCCTTGGTAAGTCGTAGGGATTCTGCATGTAGTTGGGGATCTGATGTTGGGCCTCGTGAAGCAGGGTGAGCGATGGCTCTATAAAAAACAAAAAACAAAGCATAGTTACAAAGTCTGGTTAAAACAAAGACACAAGTCCATCTAGTTCAACCAATAAAAGGGGGGGGGGGATCATACAATCCCATATACACAATCCTATACCCACAGTTGATCCAGAGGAAGGGCAATCCCCCCCCCCCCACCCCCCCAGCAAAGCATGACCCAATTTGCTCCAGCAGATTATTATTATTTTAGAACAACCAGCCACCCATCTTGCTCAGATTGTGGTATACTTTTTCATAGAACCTTTTCTTGATCAGGATTGGATACACAGCAATCTTTACAACAGCTAAACAAATGCTGCTTACTGCAAACAGAAAGCAAGGGTGAGCTGTGAGTAGCAACATCCTGAAGACTCCTCCTTGGTGTTTGTTGGGTATATACTTTCTGATGACCCCCCCCAAAGGCCAATGGTTTGGAAACCCCCCCCCCCCCTCCCCATAAGGCTGACTGTTTCCTATAGGTACAAGCATGAATATGGGTTATGTCATGGCGCTCTCTGGTATTGGTAGGTAGTAGAAAATAAGGATGAGGGGGGGGGGGAACCAAATTGGGGAAAGGGGATAAAAGGAAAGGATGGGGTGTTTCCTATGCCTATCCTATGCCCACCATTCCCTATGTTGCACCATGCCAGTTGGTGTAGGTTGCTAGGTAAATTTAGTTTAGCTCCTCTGTGTAACCAGTGGAGCAGGGGTTGATTGTTTTAGTCTGCTCAATGTTTCACAGGCTGCTGGTCTTGTTACCCCCCCCCCCTTCCCAAAATCACAGTGGAGGGCAGAAAAGAAAGGCAGCCTGAATGCTTATGGGGACTCAGCCAATCCCTGGCGAAGTGTGTCCAGTAGGTGGCTTGGGATCCCATAAATATCCTGAAGCCTCGCGCAGAGTGTGTAGATCCTGGATCCAGTTCTGCCAGAGCAGCCCCCTGTCTAAGGGAGTCTGCCCCTCAGGATAGTTTGCTGGAGACACTGCTTGGAGGTCATCAAGGTCCCAGATGTAGTCTAAGCTGGAGGGGGGTTGCTATCTTCTAAAGGCTGGGATTTCTCTTAAAGAATTCCAGGGAAAAAAAAAATCTCATGCAGTGGGGCTGTGCCGTACTTGTTTTTGTCTAGGGGTGAGGAGAGTGGAGATATACTCACCTAATTGGTTGATCCTCCGAGTGCAAGACCAGTCCCGCCACTCCTGTCTCCTTGCATGCTAGCAGTCTTGTACATGGACTGTTCCTGACATCATCATGCCCATAGACCAGCTCTGGGCTTGAGGACGGCAGGAACAGTCCACCGCTGGACATGGGGGAGCGCTGTTTTCCAGAGGATCTAAGGATTGGGTAAGTATAGCCTTTCTGTGTGCCCTTAGGAAAAACGAGCAGTTAACACATGTAGTGCGGGCATACCCCCAATGCATGGGAATTTTTTTTTCCCCGAGTTCTGCTTTAAGTTCTGGAGAAGCTCACTGGAGGATACCCGGTGAAGGTTGACAGGTGTAATGTTCTGGTACCTTTGGTACCCTAATTCCACTTTTCCTAAGTGTATGCGCCCCACTATTCTCTTTTGGTAAGGTGCGCATACACCTTTAAGACCGATGCTGTCATCACTGAGCGCCGCTGGAGCGGCTATTTCAACCTCCGGCGGTCTCACTCACATGTTCGTTCAACGCCGCATAATCTGCCTTGAAGCTCTCATGCTTGCAAGCATACCTCGCTATCGGAACCACGCTGCTGATCCCTGTATCCCGCTACCGGATCATCCGCTCTTGCCGAACCTCTCCTCTACTACATTGCTACTAGTGATAAGTACCCCACAGGGGAAACCTCTATACCCTTCATACTAAAGCTTACACTATCTAGCTCTGCATACTAAGGACTATTACTACATCTGCATTAACTAAGATTGCTAGCTCTTGAGCCTAATACCATCTGCTCTTGCACTGGGTTGGTCTATCCTGTATGTTCACCTGCTACTCTATCATCTGCTACCATACATGATTGCTAAACCTATCTGCATCCCATCTGCTACTATCTTACTTTCAAGAACATTCCTTTCAAGTGTCTGTCATCTACCATCTCTACCCAACCTGTCTCTTCAGCCTATCATCACTATATTACTATACATATAAGTCACTCTAGGAACATCTTATTGAGTGTGTGTATCTACTTGCTGAATTGAGACTATCCACACATGATGAGTCTTGGGAGTTGGGATTGGTGTCTCAGCGTTTCTCTACATGACTACTGAAGTGGAATATTTCTGCAGCTGTAAATCCACATTATACATAAAACGCAGGAGCGTTACAACAGGAAGAGTGTCCAGCTGTCCTGTGAGTCTCTGTCTTCCTCACTGAAGAATGCCCGGTGGATTTCGGATGGAGGCAATAATGATCCTGTGGCGTTGTGAGTCCTGACCTAATTTCTGAGCCCTAGTGACTGTGTGAAGTCCTAGGCAGCCATTAGTAAATGTTGTGAAACCTCTCTGCTAGAATATGAGAGATATCGGTCAAGCTTGTCCTTTTGGGTTATCCCATGTTTACTTCACACCCATCCAAGTCCACCCCACAATAAAACTACCAAACACACCCTTAGGCTGTTTCTTGCAGCCAATGACAAAGAAGAAAATACTGTGTGCCTGGCTGTGTGTGGGGGAATAGGACAATGAAAGCCAGTGGCTCCTTCGGGGGTACGCTACTCCTAGGCTGGGTTTTACACTACTCCTGTTCCTCTATGCTGACAATTTTGTATATCCCTCTTGCTTCCCCAGGTTGACTTTTTTGTACGCCGGTTCAGTGGCTAGCCTTAGTATCACACTAACAAGCCTAAATTTCGCAGCAGTACAAGCAATGCAGAGGCTGGGGGCAGAAAGGCTGAAATAGGATAGACAGTTTGCATCCCTTCACCAGTACACTTACAAACGGTAGCAGGAAGAAACTATTCTGTGCTAGCAGTTTGGTTCTAGATGTGTGGACTCAGGGTAGTGAGTTTAACTACCACCAACTAAATTCAAATACAAAATTGCTCTGGAGGATAGTGGACAGTCTTTTATTATACATGGGAATGTATTACTGACAGTCAAGAACATGATTTGTGGTTGGCGTTGTGCTGTCTCTGGCACCCCTAATGCACTATCCCCCAGCCTATGTTGGCTAAATAGAGATCTGGCCTGGACCCAGTGAAGTGTTGGGACTCCTGATCGCCATACTCCATACCCATCCCAAGACTGCTCTGGAGGGAGGGCAGTGGAGCAGTCCTTTATTATAGACGGGAATGTGTTACTGACAATCAAGAACATGATTTGTGGTTGGCAGTGTGCCGTCCCTGGCACATCTAATTCTGTATACCTTGGCCTATGTTGATGTAGAGATCTGTCCCTGATACAGTGAAGTGTTGGAAATCCTGATATTCATACTCATCCCAAGTTTGCTGTGGAGGGCAGTTGGACAGACATTTATTATACATTGAAATCTGTTACTGACGATCAAGAACATGATTCGTGGTTGTCAGTGTGCTGTCCCTGGTACCCCTGATGCCTGATGTTGGCTAAGTAGAGATCTGCTCCTGACACAGTTAAATGTTGGGACTCCTGATATCCATACTCATGCCAAAATTGCTCTGAAGGGCAGTGGACAGTCTTTTATTAAACACGGGAATGTGTTACTGCCAGTGAGAGACATGATTTGTGATAAGCAGTGTGCTGTCCATGGCACCCCTAATGCCCCATACCACAAACTTTGTTGGCTAAGTTTTGAGTCCTGACACATTAAAGTGTCGGGACTCCTGATATCCATTCCATACCCATGCTAAGTTTACTCTGGAGGGCAGTGGACATTCTTTTATTATACACAGGAATATATCACTGGCAATTAAGAACATGATTTGTGATAGGCAGTGTGCTGACTGTGGAACCCCTAATTCCCTATGCCCCTGCCTATGTTAGCCAAGTAGACATCTGGCCCTGACATACTCATCTCAGATCAGTGACTTACTAAATGGTAGCTCCTATATTTCCGTTATACACATCCATGCTAAAAAAAGTAGGTTAATTTTCTACAGACCGATGGGCACTTTTCTCCAATTATTAGAAGGATCAAAATTTTTGATCACCATAGTCCCCATCTTTATCACAGGTAGATCCATAAATCCCATACAGAACATGCATTGTGGTTGGCAGTGTGCCATCAATGGCATTGCTAATGCCTTCTGCCTTGGCCTATGTTGGCTCAGTAGATATCTGACCCTGACACAGTGAAGTGTTGGGACTCCCGATTTCCATATCAAACCCTAGTGTGCTCTGTAGGGCAGCTGAACAGTCGTCTTTTTTTTTTTTACACAGGAATCTGTTACTGAAAGTCAAGAATATAATTTTTGGTAGGCAGTGAGTGGCGTTCCCAGTTCTCCTGATGCCCCATCAAGAGATCTGACCTTGACACAGTGAAGTGTTGGGACTCCTCCCATTGGGAACTATCCATTCCACGATTGTTCTGGATGGAGGTGGACAGTCCTGAATCAAACAAGGGAATCTGTTACTGACAGTCAAGAACATGATTTGTGGTTGGTGGCAGGCCCGGACTGGCCATAGGGCAGACCGGGCATATGCCCGGTGTGCCGCCCACAGCGCATGTCACTCTCACTTCCGTGACCGTCCCTCTTCCGATTCCCGATTGCTTGCTGCCGGCTGCTGACCTCTCCGCGGCCGATTCCGCGGAGAGGGCCACGGCCGCATATTGTTCTGGCCGGCCGGGTATGTCCCAGTTCACTCCCCACTGAGCAGCCGGGCTGATGCTGAGGCAGCGCCTCTCACTGCAGCCGCCTCCGCAGCCATGATCCAGCCTTCTCTAGGCATCTCAGGAGGGGTGGACCGTGCCACCGTGGAATTGGAAACGAGGGGTCAGGTGACTCGTCATGAGACTCGGAACGACTATTGAGACCTGTTTGGAATATTGAGGAGAGGAACTGGAGCAGGTCTGTTACCATCCTAGCAGTAAGCTCTGGAGTACCAATCCCTGCACGATCGGCAAGAGGGGGTAAGACCGCTTGCTCCATACCTATACCAAACAATTTCAAAAGACAGCATTGCTCAAGTGGAGAAAGTCATAATCTCTAAGGACATAGGAGGAATCCTTTTCGAGAGCTGTTATATAGAGGGACTTGTCTTGAACGTTTGCTCTTAGCGTCTTGGGACAGTTGTCCTTGGTGGTGTGCCTTCCCTTGCACCTCTAATGCCCAATGTCCCAACCTACTGTATGTTGGCCTATGTAGAGATCTCGTCCTGACACAGTGAAGTTTTGGGGCTCCTGATCTCCACACTCATCCCAGATCAGTGACTTACTAAATGACAGCTCCCATATTTCCTTTATACACATCCATGCTCACGAGAATAAAAAAGTTCATTTTCTGGAGACCGAAAGGCAAATTTTCTCCTATTATTGGAAGAATCAGAAATTTGCCCCATAAAGATATCTGACCTTGATACAGTGAAGTGTTGGGACTTCTCATCTACATACCCATTCCAAGATTGTTCTGGAGGGAGGTGGACAGTCTTGCATCAAACAAGGGAATCTGTTACTGACAGTCAAGAACATGATTTGTGATTGGTGGTGTGCCTTCCCTGGCAACTCGAATGCCCAATGTCCCTGCCTACTGTATGTTGGCTAATGCCTCGTACACACGCAACGATTGTTGGCCGTGAATTTTCGGCCAACGTCCGATCGGCCGATTTTTGGCTTGTTAGTATGATGCTTCTGACAACCGACTGCGACTTTTCGGCCGAACAAAATCTGGTGTGCATGTTATAAAATTTTTGTTGGCCGTCAACAGAACGGCCGATTTTCCGTCAGTCAGGCCGATAATCGCCGTTGCGTGTGTACGAGGCATAAGTAGAAACCTGGTCCTGACACAGTGAAGTTTTGGGACTCCTGATCTCCATACTCATCCCAGATCAGTGAATTACTAAATGACAGCTCCCATTTCTCCTTTATACACATCCATGGTCACAAAAAGAACAAAAGGTTCATTTTCTAGAGACCGATGAGCACTTTTCTCCTATTATTAGAAGAATCAGAATTTTTGATCGCCGAGGTCTTTATCGCAGATAAAATTCCAAAAATCTCATAGAAAAGTCGAGGCAAATTACTGTGGCATTGTGCTACTCACTCCGGTCTTCTTTCTCCGCATTACACAATGAGCTCCGGCACAAAAGCTTCATTACTCATTCATTACTGCATAACTACAAATTGTATGATTTGTTGCTGCTTTTCCCTCCCCGCTGTACAACACGCAGAACAAATGGATCTTTAAACAGCAAGGATAATAATGGGATATGCATAGTCAATGACTGCCGAATATCATAGGAAATGTAGTTTAGTGAAGACTAAAGAACCTAAACCTTTGAGTCCCTGCTGTACGGTGTGAGAGGAAGGCAATGTTGGGGAAGGGAGGAGGTAAAGGAAGTATTGCAATCACCATTGTTCCACATCCACCATATAAATTTGCATAAATTGCTGCTACAACTCTCTAAGTCTCACTGCAGTTTTCTAACTTCTGCCGCTGAGCCGACTCTAGTGATACCCGGCTGGCACAATGCTATGCTATGATGGATGGAGGAAGTAGATTTTATTGGGAACTGCATTTCTTTGGCAGCGGTTTTACCATTACATCAAAGGGTTGGGTTCCTGTTCCCTAAATGAAAGCATAGTGTAGGGTGTGCTGTTGCTCCACCATATTTTTGCAATTATTTTAAAAGATTTGTAATTTAACCACTTGCCTACTGGGTACTTTCACCCCCTTCCTGCCCACGCCAATTTTTGAGCTTTCAGTGCTGTCGCACTTTGAATGACAATTGCGCAGTTATGCAACACTGTACCCAAATTTAATTTTGATCATTTTTTTTTAGACAGATTGAGCTTTCTTTTGGTGGTATTTAATCACATCTGGGTTTTTTATTTTTTACTAAACAAACAAAAAAAGATAGAAAATTGAGGGAAAAAAAGTTTTTCTTAGTTTCTGTTATAAAATTTTGTAAATAAGTAATTTTTCTCCTTCACTGATGTGCGCGCATGAGGCTGCACTGATGGGCACTGATAAGTTGGCACTGATGAGGCTGCACTGATGGGCACTGATAAGTTGGCACTGATGAGGCTGCACTGATGGGCACTGATGAGGTGGCACTGATGGGCACTGATGAGGAGCCACTAATATTCAGGATTTATAGGCCGCACCATTGGGCACTGATAGGCAGCACTGATAGGTGGCACGGATAGGCGGCACCGATGGGCACTGATAGGCAGCACTGAGAGGTGGCACGGATAGGCGGCACCGATGGGCACTGAGAGTTACATAGTTAGTCTGCTTAAAAAAAGTCCATCTAGTTCAACCAATAGGTGGCACTGATAGGCGCTGATGGGCGGCACTGATAGGCAGCACTGGTGAGGAGCTACTGACAGGCATCACTGATAGGCACTGATTGGCATCACTGGTGGGCACTAATGGGGCTGCACTGATCATCAAGGCACTGATTGTTAGTGTAGATGTCCCTGCTGAGGAACGTCGCTTACCGACTCTCTGTCAGCGTGAGGAGAGGAATGCTGATAACCGGCATTTCCTATTTTCACTGTGATCAGCTGTGATTGGACACAGCTGATCAGATGGTAAAGAGCCTACGTCATAGACTCTTTCCTAATATTTACAAAAATGTTAGGGGTGTACTCACTTTTGTGAGATACTGTAGAAGGAATGTATATTATATTTACTTGTTTTAAACCTTTTTTTTTTTTTATTTTTTTTTATTTCTTTAGTTGCTTCCTGGTTTCTGGCCTAGGCCAAAATTATGTCATACATCCCAGGAGTCTTCATAGGAGGAGGGGCATTCTCAGCTGAGCACACCCTCCTGCCTGCATGCCTGCACTAAGGATAGATTGATTTCAAGAAGTTGTGTAAATGAATGAACTACAACTACTGTCTTCCCTCGCAGCAGACGGCTTGTAGTTCTCAATGAACTGTGAGTGTGCTGGTGAGTGATCTCATAGTTTATGGATCTTCCTGTTCTTCACTAACTGTCTGCCTGTATGAGAGGTATGGCAAACAGCTATAGTGAGAGTCTGCAGGAGCCTGGCATTGCACCCATGATTTACCAGGCTCCTGCTGTAAAAAATAATAAAAGATCATTTTTTTCTGCAGAAATATGTGCATTTATTATTTTTTTACCAAAAGGTGAACTTAGCCCTTTAAGAGAGGCTTCACACCATAGAGCTGTGACTCAGCCCCGCCCCCTGCACACTCCTCATTGGCTTTCTGGCTGTGATTGACAGCCAATGGCTCCCACTGCTGTCTCAGCCAATGAGGAGAGGGAGTCTGTGCACATCGCTGGATCGAGAGGGGGGCACCGGTGAGTATTAGGGGGGCTGAGGGGGAACAGAACACAGAAGGCTTTTTACCTTCATGCATAGAATACATGAAGGTAAAAAACCTTCAGCCTTTACAACTAGACATGTGCAAATCGTTTCAGTCCGAATACAAATTCGGACAAATTTTCGGTTATCCATATCTCGGAATAAAATAGTAACAAATAGTAACGAATTTCGTTGAAATCCGTTAAAATTTGTTTTGTTTATTCATTTTCAAATTAATTTTATCTTTTCAGAGCAATTAGAATTCTAGTCGGTCGAAAAATGATCGACCAATTCAAATTCTGTGTGAAGAAATAGCTAGTTGTTAGGCAGCGGGCCCGGGAAGCGGGCCGCCCGCATCCTTAACAACCATGAGTCATCATCTATCAGCGGGCTTCCCCACTGACAGATGAATGTAAAGAAAACAACTCCGGCAATTGCCCAGCAATAGAAAAAAAGTAAAAGAAATGGCGTGGGGTCCCCATCCAGTCCCTTCGGGTCTGGTATGGTTTTTAACCACTTAAGCCCCGGAAGATTTTACCCCCATTCCGACCAGGGGGTATTTTGCGATTCGGCACTGCGTGAATTTAACGCACAATTGCGCGGTCGTGCGACGCTGTACCTAAACGAATTTGATGTCCTTTTTTTCCCACAAACAGAGCTTTCTTTTGGTGGTATTTGATCACCTGTGCGATTTTTTGATCACGCGCTATTAACAAAAAAAGAGCGTCAATTTTGCAAAAATAGCAATATTTTTCACATTTTTTTATATGAAATTCCCCCAAAAAAAAATGTAAAAATCAAAATTTTTAAAAATTTTCGGCCAATTTATTTTATGCTACCTATGTTTGGTAAAAAAAATCGCAAAAAGCGTATTTTGATTGGTTTGCGCAAAAGTTATTGCGTTTACTAACAAAGGGAAAGATTTTTGTCATTTTTGTTGTTTTTTTTTTTAACGCGTAATGGCGGCGATCTGCGATTTTTTTTGCGGTACTGCGACATTGCGGCGGACAGATCGGACCCTTCACTGACATTTTTGACACTTTTGGGGTTACCAGTGACATTTCTACAGTAATCAGTGCTATACATATGCACTGTTACTGTAAAAATACACTGGTAGTGAAGGGGTTAACTTTATTTGGAAGGGAGGGGCTGTGTGTGTCCCTAGGGGCGTGGTTTCTACTGTGATTGGCTGTGGCTCTAGCTGTAAGGACACTGATCAACGGATCTACATACCAGATCCGTTTTATCAGTGTCTTTGCAGCGAGGAGAATGACAGGCAGTTTGTTTACACAAGCTGCCTGACATTCTCCCTCTCCCCCGCCGATCGCCGAGTGACCGGCGGACATCGGGTCCGCTGGTCACACGCGCGGGGGGGTCCGTGACCACACGGGAGCGGGAGCGCGCCCCGGGGGGCGCGCGCTCGCTCCCTAGACCCTCACAAGCAAGCAACGTAGCCCTACGTTAGTTTGCCTGTGAGGGGCTGACCGCCGACGTAGATAGTCGTGCGGCGGTCGGCAAGTGGTTAAGGGGAACCACATGCCAAAATGTAAAAAAAAAAAAAAAAAAGACGTGGTGTCCCCCCCACCCCCCAAAATCCATACCAGACCTTTATCCAGGCATGCAGCCTGGCAGGTCACGAAAGGGGGGGGATGAGCGAGTGCCCCCCATCGCCCGAACTATACCAGGCCACATGCCTTAAACATGGGGGGGGGAGGGGGGGTGGCAAGATCATTTTTCATTGTTTTTATTTTTCAGGTCCAGTGGGCGGCGCATTTGACGATGGATTAACATCAAGGAACACTATTTTTTTTAACCACTTCACGTCCATCATATAGCAAAATGACGGCCCCAAAGTAGTTGCTCTATCCCAACTGGGCATCATATGACATCCAACAAGATAGGCCGGGCAGAGCGCCGATCGGTGGCGGTGTGTGTCACACTGCATCTCGGATCCTGGTAAAGAGCCTAGGCGTAGGCGTAGCGTAGGCTCTTTACCATGTGACCGGCTGTGTCCAATCACAGCTGGTCACATAGTAAATAGGAAGTGCCATTGATCAGCTTTCCTCAGTTCGTGCCTGACAAGGTTGTTGGGAAGAGGCCCTTGTCCCCATCAACATGTGGTTTAGTATGGTTTAGGAAGGCTGCTCACTCGTCCCCCCCTTTCCTGACCTGCCAGGCTGCATGCCCAGATAAGGGTCTGGTATGGATTTTGGGGTGGACCCAACGCTGTTTTTTTTTTAATTTTGGCATGGGGTTTCCTTTAAAATTCATACCAGACCTCAAGGGCCTGGTATGGACTGCAGGGGGCGGGGGGTCATGCTGTTTTTTAAAACTTTTTTTAACTCTATTACCGGGCAATTGCTGGCATTGTTTTCTTTACATTCATCTGTCAGTGGGGAAGCCCGCTGACAGATGATGACTAATGGTTGTTAAGGACACGGGCGGCCCGCTTCCTGGCCCGCTGCCTAACAACTAGCTATTTCTTCACACAGAAATCGAATCGGTCGATCGTTTTTCAACAGATCCGAATTCTAATTATTCTGAAAAGTAAGAATTTGTTAAAAAATGATCAACTGTCCCTGGTTAGCTTCTTCACTCCCCCACTGTATCTATGGAGGGAGCCTTGGTTGCCACCCCAGGCTGCTCTCCTGACATTGACTACAAACTAGCGGTGCACCAAAATGAAAATTCTGGACTGAAACTGAAAATTCAGGATACACTTGGCCCAAAACCGAAACCAAAATGGACAGTTTTTAAAAAAACAAAAAAAAAAAAATATATATATATATATATATACACACATATATATATATATATATATATATATATATATATATATATATATATATATATATATATATATATAATATATAATTGTATTATATTCGACTTTTTAATTACGGTAATATCATGAATTTAAATGAATATGAATCTATTTTCGGTCGATACTCTACTTTTACACTAAGCAGTTTTTTACCAGTGGCAGCCCGTCTATTAGGGGCGCAGGGGGGGCCACCCCCCCTATCCATGTGTCCGACCCCCTAATCTACATGCAGGGCGCCAAAAGCATGGATTCCAATGGGGGATTTTTTTTTTTTAAGCACGTGATTAGAGCCAGAGGCTCGAATAAGCGTCAAAAAAGGGTGGGCTCGGGGGCGCAGAGCACTGTGCCCTGGGCCCACCAAGTTGTGTGACAATAGCAAATGAATATTCGCTATTGTCACATAGATTCTCCTCCTGGCCAATCAGGAAGCGGGTCCTGAGACCCGTTTCTCGATTGGCCGAAAGGAGAAGCCATCCTATTGGCGAAGAAGGAGGAGGAGGGAGGACACGCAGGGGAAGCCCGACCAATGAAGGGGGACATGGAGAAGACTGAGGGGGAAGCCGCTGCCTCCACATGTCAGTCCAGGGGCAGCACAGGGTGAGTGAGCCGGCGACCGGGGGGGGGGGGGGGGTTGCGTGGTGTGTGGTGCGGGCTGGGGCTGGTGTGGTCCATGGTCAGGTCCGTCTGCCACCGCCCCCCCCCGACCCATGGAGCACCAGCCGCCACTGGCAGCTACCACATCTAAGCACTATAAGCTGCAATATATTACATTTTTGTTCTTGGGTTTAGTTATCCTTTGCGCCCTCAGAAATATCCACCTTCCTTTAACTTTATGACAATTCAGCAATATCTGTTCACGTCAGCACCAATTATGCAATATACAGAACTTTCACATCATTAGCCTCACTTTAGGAAGCAAAGATCAAAATAGATGCAGATTTTATATAAGATGTTTTCCCATTGAAGCTAATTAAGGACGATCATCGTTTGATGCAAAGTTAATGGAACTTTTGAACTTTGGTGGGTCCACCTTACATCTGCTAGAGAGATCACTCTGATCTTCTGTTGCTTCACTGGCCTCCCTTAGTTCCTCTACCAATGTGACCAATTAGAATAGTATTTAATGAGAATAAAATGCCGACATCAATGTACATGTCAGATACGTTTATGTAGTACAACCCCTATTCCAAAAAAAGTTGGGACGCTGTGTAAAATCTACATAAAAACAGAATGCAATGATCTGCAAAACTCAAATTCCCGTATTTTATTCACAATAGAAAATAGAAAACATATCCAGAAAAAGTTTGAGCTGAAGATTGAGCTGCCAGATATCGCATTTACATCAAAACCGAGAGTGTCTCGCTTCCATACCCAGACTGATCCTCTCCCTTCTGGGAACACTTACTTCTAGAGGATCCATCAATATTTCAGGTTGATTTGACTACATCTCATATTCACATATTGCAAATTTTGAAGACACCACCTGGCCCATTAGGGGATCGTTGTGAAACCATATGTGCTTAGATTGACTGGGATATATCCACTACAGACCTCCTGTTACCACCACACGGCTCTAGCAGTCTCACTTCAAACTGTATCTTTGGTTTTACCTATATACGCAGCTTTCTGTCTTCTTACAAAATATCTCTATTTGGGGAAGTTGTGTAAACCTCTGTCTTCTGTACCCCTGAAGAAAGGTGGCAACTACCTGCAACGCGTCGGGTACACGAGGAACACCTACCCCCTCACATGATGTTGTAATACAATTTGTAGCCAGACTTCAATTTTGGCTATGCTATTTTTATACTACAGTATGTGTTTCTATTGTATGACACATCCTGTGTTTCCTATCATGTATATATTCACTTAGTTTTTACTATGTCATAATAAATATTCATATTTTATCCAATTTGGTTAGCGGTCGCCTTTAAAATCCCAATACCTAGGGGGCTTTTCTTTGTATCCACAAAAAGTTGGGATACAACAAAAAGCTGGCAAAGTAAGTGGTACTAACAAGGAAGAGCTGAAAGAACCTTTTTGAAACTATGTGTAATGAGTGTTAAAGTATAAAAAGAGCATCTTGGAGAGTAAGAGTATCTCAGAAGTAGAGTTGGGCCGAACCACCCCCAGTTTGGTTTGCGCCAGAACTCTTGAACATCGCAAAAGTTCATTCTTGGACTGTAAGCTCTAACGAGCAGGGCCCTCTGATTCCTACTGTATTAAAATGTATTGTATTTGTACTGTCTACCCTCAAGTTGTAAAGCGCTGCGTAAACTGTCTGCGCTATATAAATCCTATAAAATAATAATACCTGAACCCTATTAAAGTCTACTGGACCCAAACTTGAAAAAACAACAGTCCCCATTTTGAAGACTTGCATGGAAGTTATTGGCCATAAAAAGGGTCTGGGGGACATGTATCAAATATATATATATATATATATATATATATATATATATATATATTTTTTTTTTTTTAAAAGGAGTAGTGATTTTAATGATGCTTAAAGTGAAACAATAAAAATGAAAAAATCCTTTAACCTTCCCAGCGGTATTCCCGAGCGTGACTCGGGGTTAGATTTTAGAACCAAAAGCGGTAACCCCGAGCCACACTCGGGGTACCGCTAGGAAGATTGCTGGATCCTGGTAGAGGTTTTACTTACCTTTTCTCCGGGATCCAGCGAAGAATGCGGGCGGTGTGCGGCGGCGGAGCTTCCTCCCGATCGTCTGCGAGCCCCGGCTTCCGTCTCCGGCGACGTGACGTCCGCCGCGGGGTGGAACCGGTGGCAAATTCAAATGTAAAACACACCAAACACACTGATACTATTCAAAATAAAATAAAATCACATTACATTGCCCCCCAGTGCCCTTTCCTGCAGTTTTACTGTACTTTTTATGTGTGTGTATATATATATATATATATATATATATATATATACACACACAGTATATATGTATATATATATATATATATATATATACGTATATGTATATATATATATATATATATACACACACATATATATATATATATATATATATATATATATATATATACGTAATTCTTGTGAATGAGCAGCCCAAACCAACTGTTTACATTATATATATATATATATATATATATACGTATATATATATATAATATATGTATACATATATATATATAATATATATAATAAATGTATATAGTTGGTTTGGGCTGCTCATTCACAAGAATTACATGCAAAATAATGGTACCGCTTTCAGCACCTAAAATCCAAAAGAAACATACCGCCAGGGAGGTTAAATATAGCACCTGGGGGGTCCCCTTAGTCTGCCTGTAAAGTGGCACATCTGCACCATGTATAGAACCTGTTGCAGCAAAACTGACATATATAAAGAAAAGAAATGACACTTAAATAGATTTTCCCTGCAAGCTTTCTTTATTTTGTAAACAACGGCTTGGGGAGCCAGTCTATATGATGAGGCCACAATTTAGTGCATTTGGAACAAGATTAGAGATTTTTTGGATATATTCTGGTGTCTCTTTGGCAGACTTTGGATGGAAATAACCCATTTTTTCACCACATTGAGAAAGCCTTATGTGAAGAAGCCAAATTATAGTACACTCAGGCCAAGATTAACAATTTTTTTATTTTTTTTTAAGATAAGGTCTGGTGTCTCTTTCGCAGACTTTGGATAGAAGTAACAGGTGTGAAAAAACTGGCCGTTGGATGTTGGTGGTGCCTTCACACCGTAACCCTATAGAAGTAATCTTGAAAAAAAAAAAATCTGTTTATTTTTCTTAACAAAACAATGTACAACAATAACCTCAAAAGAGAAGTTTAAAAATAAATTTATGAAATTATTAGTGCTTTATGCTCTCATCTCGCCATCTTCTTCCTCCTCTTCTACTCCTCGTATATACAATACATTATTAAACCTTATTAGAACTTCTCCAAGATGTCCAGACAATGCCCCATCAATATACTCTTCTGTATTGGTGAGCTGCATGTTCATGTAGCCATCCACAGAGACCGGGTATCCCTTGTATTCCATACCCCACTTCAGTTTCAACATTACTGGCTTACCAGTAAGGCCATCCAGGAATGGTTTTAGGTTTAGTGGCAAACTGATTCTGCCCCTGAAGCCACCGCTGATTTACAGACCAGTGAAAGGAAGAAAAAATTTCCCTGAGGAATACTTCGAGAACACACCACTGGAGAGCAGAAAATGGACAAGGAAGCAGAATTAGCCACTTTGTCAGCTGCAGTGGACTGCGCACTAGCATCTGCTTGGGTGATAGAGGATGAGAAGGATGGGGATGGTTTGGTAAGCCAGTCCACCCCCTCCTCTGCATCCTGTCGCTGGATAGCATGTGAAACTTCACTAAACAGAGGAAATTATGCCCTGCCTGAGGACAGACCATGTCCGCCTTTGCCTGTGGACACTGCTGGCCCCCTCACAGTGGCATGAGAGTCATCATGACTTTGTCCAATCATGGCTCTGACTGTTCTCTGTGCCCTGATTTGGCAAAGCCTTGCACCTTTCCTGTGGTCAGGTGCATTGCTTCATCCAATTAGGGCCGTAGAATGCTCTGTCCAACGTGCAGAACATTGTGGAGCTCTTGGCTGGTGAACATCCAGCCGATCACCTCACAAATTTGGGTGTTCGCCAAATGGGCAAACAGGTGATGTTCGGGCCGAACTTTTGCTCAGCTCGAACTGTTCGCGAACAACTCTACTCAGAAGTAAAGATGGGCAGAGGTTCACTAATGTGTGAAAAGCTGTGTCTACAAATTGTCAAACATTTTCATAATGTGTTCCTCAACATGAAATTACAGAGACTTTAAACATCTCATCATCCGGAGTACAAAATATCATCAAAAGATTCTGAGAATCTGAAGAAATCTCTGTGCGCAAGGGACAAGGCCAAAACACAATTTTGGATGATGATTACTGTTGGGCCCTCAGACGGCACTGCATGCAAACAAGCATGACATCACTGCATGGAATACTTACAAAAATCACTGTCTGTGTCCACAGGTTGCCGTGCCATTTAAGAAAGCAAGGTAAAGCTCTATCATGCAAAGAAGAAGCCATATCTTAGCATGATCCAGAAAGGCCCCTGTCTTTTCTGGGCCAAAGTTCATTTAAAATTAGTGCATATGAAATGGGCAGCTTGTACATCTGAAAAGGCACCATCAATGTTGAAAAATATATTCAGGTTTTAGAGCAGCATATGCTCCCATCCAGATGACGTCTTTTTCAGGAAAGGACTTCCATATAAACCGCATACTGCATCTATGACACCAGCATGGCTTCGTAGTAGAAGAGCCTGGGTGCTTTTTTGCCTGTCTGCAGTCCAGACCTTTCACCAATTGGAAATATTTAGCACATCTTGAAACAAAAAATATAACAAAGAAGACCCAGGACTGTTGAGCAGTTAGAAACCTTTATCAGGAAAAATGGGAAACATTTCTCTCCCAAAACTCCAGCAACTGGTCTCCTCAGTTCCCAGACGTTTACAGAGTGTTGTTATAAGAGGAGGGGATGTTACACCATGCTAAACATGGCCCTGTCCCAACTTTTTTGAGATGTGTTGCTGCCATCAATTTCACAATCACCTTATTTTTTATTAAAATGGTCTCAGTTTACACATTTGATGTTTTCTTTTTTTCTATTTTGAATATAATATGGGTTTATGAGATTTGAAAATCATTGCATTCTGCTTTTTTGGAAATGGGGTTGTAGTGGAAACACCAGCAGAACTGAATGCTTGGCCCAACCACCAGATGAGAAGATTGTCATGTAGAGTGCATGTAAGGAAAGGGTCTTTAAAGAGTCCAATTGCCCTGGGTATGGCCAACTTTTAAAATTTCTAAGTTAGTTAACCCTGATTTTAAAAATCTATTCCACAGAATGAGCACTTTTACTTTTGTTGTTCACTAGTGTGATAAAATAGCATGCTAAGATGGAAGCAGGATGTAAGGGAAGGGTCATATTTCAGTTTTTGGTGGATGCAAGAGAGTTAAACAATTTTACCATTTTCTGTATCTCTTGGAAACTATATGAGTGGAGAGAAACTATATATACTGGTGAGATCTCTGTACATGAGTTCCTCTTTATGTTGAGAACAATGCAACTAGAGTATCTAGAACTGCCTTTTTAAACCTTTTTACCCCAGAGGAATCCCTAAAATAATTTTCAGGACTCAAGGAACCCTTATTATAATCAGTTCATTAAGTGTCAATGGCAAACATGTCTCTTACATTGACAGCTAAAAATATAATTGGGTCATGTTGCTGGCTTTGTCTTGTAGTATTGGCCTTAGAACTATGCATGCATCATCACATCAAATCAGCCACAGCTCAAGGAATCCCTGGAAACCTCAGGGGGAACCCTAGGATTCCAGAGGACCCTGTTTAAGAACAGCTCATCAAGAACATGTATCACCCAAAACTTTCAGGTGATTGGGAAAAGAACTCGAAATTATGACAGGAAGATCTCAAATTTAGATATTAAGATATGTAATAAGCCAAGGGCTCACTAAGCCCACCAGGCTCCACCCTTATAAGTAAAATAGCATTTTTGGGTAAGCCTATTATTATATCCATATGCTTACATTGTCATGGCAGTAAGGTAGTATGGCAGCTAGATGCTACCAGGACTGGTGACTGACTTGATCTGATTGATGTCCATTAACTGACTGGATATTGGCCACCTAAGTGTGCATGTTTAACCCATTGGAGAGGGGAAAATGGAGAAATGGGCAGACCCCAGTGATGTAAAATTATCTTTGGAGGGAAAATATCACACAGTCTTCAAGCTTATTACCCTAAGACTGGTCAGTTGGAGGGTCAAAATTGCTAATTACATTGACATTTAAACTTATGCCTGATCCAAAAATGACCTGACTGGGCAATGACCATCTCATGTCTGAGTCCAGCTTTATCTCAGTTGAAACAAAATAGATTGGAGCCAAAATTCTAACTGGTTGATCAGTTATCCCCCAAAGAACTACAGGTGTCTTTTGCTACCCAAAGACTATTATCTGTTGTGTGTGAGTACATTTACTGCCTGTGCTGAATCCCTAAAATCATTATCAGGACTCGAGGAACCCTTACTAAATCAGTTCATCAAGTGTCAATAGCAAAAATGTCTCTTACATTGACAGCTAAAAATATAATTGGGTCTAGTTGGAAGCTTTATCTAGTAGTATTGCCATTGAAACTATGCATGCACCATCATGTCAATAAGCCACAGCTCAAGGAATCCCTGGAAACTTCTGGAGGAGCCCTAGGACTCCAAAGGACCCTGGTTAAGAATGGCTCATCTAGAACATGTATCACCCAAAACTTTCAGGTGATTGGGAAAAGAATTTGAAATTATGACAGGAAGATCTGGAACTTAGATATTAAGATATGTAATAAGCCAAAGGCTAACTAAGCCCACCAGGCTCCACCCTTATAAGTAAAGTATCACTTTTGGGTAAGCCTATTATTATATCCATATGCTTACATTGTCATGGCAGTAAGGTAGTATGGCAGCTAGATGCTACCAGGACTGGTGACAGACTTGATCTGATTGATGTCCATTAACTGACTGGATATTGGCCACCTAAGTGTGCATGTTTAACCCATTGGAGGGGGGAAAATGGAGAAATGGGCAGACCCCAGTGATGTAAAATTATCTTTGGAGGGAAAATATCACCCAGTCTTCAAGCTTATCACCCTAAGACTGGTCAGTTGGAGGGTCAAAATTGCTAAATACATTGACATTTAAACTTATGTCTGATCCAAAAATGACCTGACTGGGCAATGACCATCTCATGTCTGAGTCCAGCTTTATCTCAGTTGAAACAACATAGATTGGAGCCAAAATTCTAACTGGTTGATCAGTTATTCCCCAAAGAACTACAGGAGTCTTCTGCCACCCAAAGACTATTATGTCTTATCTGTGAGTACATTTACTGCCTGCGCTGTGTCCACATTTATATTGATGATAAACAAGTTTGGCCATGTGATAATTGGCACTGGGCTAGCATGTTATAGAACAAGGGTCTCAAAACTATTTTAACAAAGGACCAGTTTACTGTCCTTCAGACTTTAGGGGGGGGGGGGAGGGATGCCCCATTGGAAGTAAACAATGCCCTATCATTGGTTTCAGTGGTAGTAACAGTACCCTATCGTTGGTATTAGTGGCAGGAATAGTGCACATCTTTGGTGTCAGTGGGAGAAATAGTGCCCTATCACTGGTGTCATCAGTGGGAGGAATAGTGCCCCATCACTGGTGTCAGTGTGAAAAATAATGCCCCATCATTGGTGTCAGTCGTGGTTGGAATTGTGCCCCAGGGGCAAAATAGAGGCAAGCAAAGGGCAACATCCGGCCCCTGGGCCGCAGTTTGCAGACTATTTTTCTAGAGAATTTTCAGTTCCATGCATCTGGCTAAATATGGGACACACTATATTAAAAGGAACCTTTCCCTCATAGCAAAACGGAGCCTGCCATCACTAACTAGCAGGGCTTTTTTTCTCAGAGAATAGGTGCAGGAACTCCCCCTTCTAAGTTACTTTGTTTCTCCGCCCTCTACCCACCTCTGAGCACTAACCCTTGGTTCCACCCCTACCCACCTCCGAGCACCGACCCTTGAATCCACCCCCTACCCAGCTTCCAGTACAGTCCCTTTTAGAGAATATAGAGCCAAGTATAATTTTGTAGTGGAATGTATGGAATTTGGTTATGGTAACAAGAAAAGCAATAAAATAGATCACCCACAGCCAGCAGCAAAAGATCTCCCAGCAGCCAACATCAATAGACTCTCTAGCAGCCAGCAACAGTAGACCCCTCCCTAAGCAGTAGATCCCTTCCAGCAACAGTTAACCCCCAGTATCAAAAGATCCTCCACCAGCAACAATAGATTGCCGTGCAAAAATAGATCCCCTCCAGCATCAATAGATCCCCCAGCAGCCAGAATCAGTAGACCCTCCAGCACCCCTTACCATGGCATACATTCAGTGCTGGAGGTGCCGAAACTGCGTTCCCCTGCGTTCCCGCTGAAAAAAAGCCCTGCTATCTAGTAACTACTCATTCTTCAAATGCTAGTTGCCTGGTTGTCATGCTGACTCTCTGGCTTTAAATACTTTGAGCTGCCAACATAAAACAAATAAATAGACAAGGAGTTCTGACTTTCCTCCAACTTTCCTGATCTTCATTTTTGCTCTGGGTCAGAGACTGGAAAAGTCAGCGTAATTGTCACAAAACTAGCGTTCTTAGAAGAAGGTCAGCAATGGCCATGTTTTATTCAATAAAGGTTTCCTATTCTAATTGAAGGAATATTCCTGCTCCAGTCCTGACCTCTGCTGAACTCAGAAAACCTGCTAAATAAAGGTTTGTCTTTGGGTTTTAGAAGAAAATTGAATAAAGCAACCTGAATGGGAACGTGATGGAGCTACATTTTCATTGACTGAACCACACCGGGTAAAGTTTACTGGCATGATCAATTTTCAAGCTACATACACATTTGTGGTGAATATTTCAATACAGGGGAGTTAGAGTTATAGAACAATGCAAACCAGTAGGGCGGTCTTATAAAAACTGGAGGAAAAGGATGTTGTCCATGGTCACCAATCACATCTTATCCTTTAATTTTCTCATCTTTACTGTTAATATGGAACATACACTCTAATTGGCTGCTACTGGAAAAAGCTTTACTTCAGCTTTATAAACTATACACTATATTGTCAAAAGTATTGGGACACCTGCCTTTACATGCACATGAACTTTAATGGCATCCCAGTCTTAGTCCGTAGGGTCCAATATTGAGTTGGCCCACTCTTTGCAGCTATAACAGCTTCAACTCTTCTGGGAAGGCTGTCCACAAGGTTTAGGAGTGTGTCTATGGGAATGTTTGACCATTCTTCCAGAAGAGCATTTGTGAGGTCAGGCACTGATTATGGACAAGAAAGCTTGGCTCACAGTCTTCACGCTAATTCATCCCAAAGGTGTTCTATTAGGTTGAGGTCAGGACTCTGTGCAGGCCAGTCAAGTTCCTCCACCCCAAACTCGCTCATCTATGTCTTTATGGACCTTGCTTTTTGCACTGGTCCAAATCATTTGGTGGAGGGGGGATTATGGCGTGGGGTTGTTTTTCAGGGGTTGGGGTTGGCCCCTTAGTTCCAGTGAAGGGAACTCTTAAGGTGTCAGCATACCAAGACATTTTGGAAAATTTCATGCTCCCAACTTTGTGGAAACAATTTGGGAATAACCCCTTCCTGTTCCAACATGACTGCACAGCAGTGCAGGAAGCAAGGTCCATAAAGACATGAATAAGCGAGCCGTGGGTGGAGGAACTCAACTGGCCTGCACAGTCCTGACCTCAGAACAGAACACTTTTGGGATGAATTAGAGAGCAGAAAGCGAACCAGGCCCTCTTGTCCAACATCAGTGCCTGACCTCACAAATGCGCTTCTGGAAGAATGGTCAAACATTCCCATAGACACACTCCTAAACCTTGTGGACAGCCTTCCCAGAAGAGTTGAAGCTGTTATAGATGCAAAGGGTGGGCCAACTCAATATTGAATCCTACGAACTTAGACTGGGATGCCATTAAAGCTCATGTGCGTGTAAAGGCAGACGTCCCAATACTTTTGACAAATTATTGTACATCAACATGTGTTTTAATACACGTACAGTACAACGAAAAGCTGCAGTATATCATATTTCTTAAAGGGATTAGAAAGCAGTAAATGACACCTCTTATAATACATAATACATAGACATATGGTTATCCAATATAGACATCTAAGTTAATGTTTTGTTAAAATAATGCAACACCAATATTTCACCTTCTTTCCTTATCTTTTGTAATACGTCATAACTGGAATATCATCTTGACACATGAGATACATTAACAATGCATTATTGAGGCAGAAAGTTATAGCAGGAAGGAGGTATCAGGATAGGAGAGACCGGGACGTACAAGTAGGACATTTTTGGAGGATATTTAAGTGAATTATAAAAAAACATGAAGAAAGACTGTCTACCAAAAGTGATATTTCAGTTGCAGATGCAGACAAGAGAATGGTACTTCTTGGGGACTCCAATAGTGAGTCCTTTCCTCTATAGTGCTTAGGAACGCCTTTGTGTTTTTGGTGTTCCAAAATCCATGTTGCATTCTCTTTAGTATGAAATAGATCCAAAACCCAACAGGGATTGTGAAATCTCAATAGATTAATAAACATTTAGCTGTGGTGTTAAAATAGATTGAAAATTATACTATGAGAGGCATCGTCCCCATAGGAATAAACAATATACCAAATAGACAATGAGATTTTGATTATGCCTCCAATTGAGACAACCACAAATCAATAAAATATATTCAAAATTTTGTTACATAACTCCATCATAAAAATAAAAACCCATAGGGCATTTCCATGGAACGCAAATTAAAGTACAATAAAGTTTTCTGAACAGATTTTTGAGGTTCTTAGAGGTCCTCATGAAGCAGGAAACCCAGCGAAACGCGTAGACCAATATATTGACCTCTATACCTGATTTTTATACTATATTGGTATCGTTATCGGGGAACTGGAGAGAGTGCAGAGAAGGGCAACCAAACTAATAAGAGGCATGGAGGAGCTCAGCTATGAGAAAAGATTAGAGGAACTGAATTTATTCTCTCTTGAGAAAAGGATATTAAGGGGGGATTTGATCAATATGTATAAATACAAAAGGGGTCCATATAGTGAACTTGGTGATGAGTTATTCACTTTTAGGTCAACACAGAGGACAAGGGGGCACTCTTTACGTCTAGAGGAAAATAGATTTTGTCTCCAAATACGGAAAGGTTTCTTTACCGTAAGAGCTGTGAAAATGAGGAATAGACTCCCTCCAGAGGTGGTTCTGGCCAGCTCAGTAGATTGCTTTAAAAAAGGCCTGGATTCTTACCTAGGTGTACATAATATAAATGGGTACTAACATTTATAGGTAAAGTTGATTCAGGGAATATCCGATTGCCTCTCGGGGGATTAGGAAGGAATTTTTTCTCCTGTTGTAGCAAATTGGATCATGCTTTGCTTTTTTTTTTGCCTTCCTCTGGATCAACTGCGAGTATAAAATTGTGTCTATAGGGATGTATGGTTGGGTTTTCTTTACCGTTTTTTGTTTTTTATTGGTTTAGCCAGATGGACTTGTGTCTTTTTTCAACCTGACTAACTATGTAACTATATATATTGTACTTTAATGTGTGTTTCTTGTAAATGCCCTATGGCAGTGGTCTCCAAACTGTCTCCAAAATGCTTGCTTTTATCCGGCCCTTGGGGCACTATTTTCATCCACTAATACCAACACAGAGAATGATGGGAGCTAACCTACAGGAAGTGATGCAACCAGAAAGAATGTTTAAAACTCAGACATAAATATGAAATTTCATTCCTTTTTTGGATAAGACTTATTAGCCCTGGAGAAGATCGCAGGACAGAGATCACTGGCAGTCCAAGGGCCCTTTGGGGATTCATCCATTGCTAGTCCCGACCTTTGTAATAAGGGTCCTGGTCGGATGGTAAGAGGCTGTGGTGTTGGGTGTCGGTGGTGGCCTCTGCATACTATTTCAAGCTATACTCTTTTGTGTGAAACCCTTCGGAACTACTATATTGGATGTGGACTTTCAATTGTTTCATGTAATTCATGATTTAAGCACTACACCTTTATCCCTTTAATACCAACAATAGGATTTAATTCCCCCCACTGACACCAATGAGGGGGCATAATTCCTCCCAATGACACCAACAATGGAGCACAATTCCTCCCACTGACACAGATGGTAGGGCACTATTTCTCCCGCTGACACCAATGATGGGACACTATTCCTCCCACTGATACCAATGATGAGACACTATTCCTTCCACTGACACCAATGATGGTGCACTATTCCTTCCACTGACACCAATGATGGGGCACTATTCCTCCCACTGACACCAATGATGAGGCACTATTCTTTCCACTGACACCAATGATGGGGCACTATTTCTCCCACTGACAACAATGATGAGACACTATTCCTTCCACTGACACCAATGATGGGGCACTATTCCTTCCACTGACACCAATGATGGGGCACTATTCCTTCCACTGACACCAATGATGGGGCACTATTCCTCCCACTGACACCAATGATGGGGCACTATTCCTCCCACTGATACCAATGATGGGACACTTTTCCTCCCACTGATACCAATTTTGGGGCACTATTCCTCCCACTGACACCAATGATGGGGCACAATTTCTCCCACTGACACCGATGATTGGGCACAATTCCTCCCACTGACACCGATGTTGGGGCATTGTTTATTTCCACTGATGTTGGGACCTTTTCTACTACAAATGGCCACTGTCTGGCCTCTTTTAAGTCTGAAGGACAGTAGTCTTGTCCTTTATTTCTAAATTTTGGAGTCTCCTGTCATATGGGTTTTTTTTATGGAATTATGGAATACATTTTTGTATACATTTTAATGATTTGTGATTGTCACCACTGGAGGCATAATAAAAGTGCCATTCAGTTTTTTTGGTATTTGGGATTATGAAATCTTCGACCACTGAAAGTGTAAGTGCAGAATCTCAATACTGGTGCCTTTGACAAACATCTGCCAAACACTGAAATATCCATTGAGGAAGGACTGAACCTTGAATCTAAAGTTCTAGAGATGGTGTAAAATAGAACACAGGGAACAAGCTGGGTTTAGGTCAAACATGCAGCAATGAAAGAAACAGCCTTTAATCTGAATTTTTGCCCCTTGAAACCTACAAGTAGACTGAGGTCCTTTCACACGAGTATCTACTGTATATGCAGCTTCTTCCATTAACGGAAGAAGCGATTACGGAATAGTATATCTTTAACTACACTAACCCCTACCCTAGCTGTCTACTTACCTCAGTAGGACAGCTGTTGTCTGCTCTTTACTCCCCTCCTCTCCGGGCAACAATCTTCTTATTCTCTGGCTGTGTTTATGCATTGATTCCTTGGACTTGAACAGGGCCAAATTTCAACACTACAGATACTTGGAATATTGACTTATTGGCTCACTATGCAACCCGTGATAAAGAGGATTTCAGCCCAGAGAGGATGAAGACAATCAGCTGGCCATGGCTGTCCTACTGAGGTAAGTAAGCAGTTAGGGTGGGAGTAAGCCAGGGCCGTCTTTAATATCTATCGATTGGACCCTGGGCAAACATTTTCTTGGGCCCTCCTGAATCCACTTACCAACTATTGGCGGGCAGTGTGGGCTCAATGGGCAGCTGCTTTGGGCCCCACAACAATGACTGGGCCCGGGGCAGCTGCCCCTTTTGCCCTGCATTAAAGAGAGCTCTGGAGTAAGCAGTGAATTTTCTTCTTAAGTAAATAAGCAGTTATGGTGATGTTTTTTACTGTACATTAGCTTAGAAGGGCTGTTTTAGTTGTCATATTTAGCAGGGAGTCTGAAGAAAAAGTTCCTAAATTGGAACTTTAGTCAGAAAATGAAGTCCTGCTACATAACTTCAGGCTGGCCCCGTTTGCAGGTATAGCTATGTAAAACATTAAAAATAAATGTCTATACTGTTTAAAATCCAGTAATACCCTGTCTCACCCTGCTCTGCACATGCTCAGTTGCTCTATATTTTTAGGCACTGTGCCGAATTTGTAGAAGCTGATCTGCTGACAGCCCTAACCACTTGCCGACTGCCCACAGTATATTTACTGCGACAGTCAGCCCCTCACAGGCAAAGCGACGTAGGACTACGTCACTAGCCTGTGAGGCTCTAGGGGGCGAGCGCGCGCCGCGGGGGGCGCGCTCCCGCCCCCGCTAGTTCACGGACCCCCCGCGCGTGTGACCGGTGGACCCGATGTCTGTTACAGAGGGAGAAAGGCAGGCGGCTAATGTAAACACAGCCTTCCCTGTGTAAGAACAGAGATCATACGGTCCTGCTATGTAGGATCGTATATCTCTGTTGTTACACAACAAGCCACATCCCTTCACAGTTAGAAGCACGCCCCTAGGGACACACTTAACCCCTCCTTCTCCAATAAAGTTAACCCCTTCCCAGTGTCATTATTACAGTAACAGTGCATATGTATAGCACTGATTACTGCAGTAATGTCACTGGTACCACCAAAAGTGTCAAAAATGTCAGTCAAGGGTCCGATCTGTCTGCCGCAATGTCGCAGTCCCGCAAAAAAAAAAAAAATCGCAGATCGCCGCCATTACTCGTTAAAAAAAAAAACACCAAAAACGACAGAAATCTTTCCCTTAGTTAGTAAACGCAAGAACTTTTGCGCAAACCAATCAAAATACGCTTATTCTGATTTTTTTACCAAAAATATGTAGCAGAAAACAAATTGGCCTAAAATGATAAAAAATTTTGATTTTTACATTTTTTTTGGGGGGGATTTCATATAAAAAAATTTGAAAAATATTATTTTTTTTCAAAATTGTCGCTCTTTTTTTGTTTATAGCGCAAAAAGTAAAAATTGCACAGGTGATCAAATACCACCAAAATAAAGCTCTATTTGTGGGAAAAAAAGGACATAAATTTCGTTTGGGTATGACGTTGCATGACCACGCAATTGTCAGTTAAAGTCGCACAGTGCCGAATCGCAAAAAGTGGCCCAGACGTAAGACAGCAAAATCCTCCGGTGGTAAAGTGGTTAAAATCCAGTAATACCCTGTCTCACCCTGCTCTGCACATGCTCAGTTGCTCTCTATTTTTAGGCACTGTGCCAAATTTGTAGAAGCTGATCTGCTGACAGCCTTAAAGTGGAGTTCCAGCCTCTAAAATTTTTTTTTTAAAGTCAGCAGCTACAGTATTTTAATATAAGGACGCTTACCTGTCCAGGGATCCTGCAATGTTGGCCCCCCGAAGCCGATTCGTCCATCGGCTTGGGTGCAGGCGCCGCCATTGCAACTAAGGGGAACCGGCAGTGGAGTCTTCAGGCTTCACAGCAAGTTTCCTACTGTGCGTGCCTGAGGTGCACTCCGCATTCTGAATGGCCCTGTTGGCTTCTGGGACACATACAGGTCCCAGAAGGCAGCGGGGGGGGGGGGAGGAGGAGGAGGGGCTGATACAAATGCTGAGATGAGATACCTCGCCACGGCCAGGTAGGACGGAAAAAAGGTACAAAATGGTACAAAAAAATAAAAGGATATCCAAAAACGAGCAGGGGGTGGTGTGCTCAATTAATTATGACCGGGTTTCAATTTAGCCTGGAACTCAGTTTTAAATGAAAGAATTAAACCCTGCTATCCTTTACAGCCAAGGAAACTGCTTCTGTTTAACCACTTGCCGACTGTCGCCCGACTATATACGGCGGCGGTCAGCCCCTCCCAGGCAAAGTGACGTACCGGTACATCACTAGCCTGGGAGCCAATAGGGGGCGAGCACGCCCTGCCGGAGGCGCGCTCCCGCCCCCGCTTGTTCACTAGGAAGCCCGCGCGTGTGACCGGCGGACCCGATGTGAGGGAGAAAGGCAGGCGGCTAATGTAAACAAAGCCGCCTGTCATTCTCCCATGTGTAAAAGCACAGATCACTCGGTCCTGCTATGTAGGACCGTTGATCTGTACTGTTACACACACAGCCACATCCAATGAGAGTTAGAAACACGCCCCTAGGGACACACTTAATCCCTCCCACTCCAATAAAGTTAACCCCTTCCCTCCCAGTGTCATTTTTACAGTAACAGTGCATATGTATAGCACTGATTACTGCAGTAATGTCACTGGTAACCCCAAAAGTGTCAAAAATGTCAGTCAAGGGTCCGATCAGTCCGCCGCAATGTCGCAGTCCCGCAAAAAAAAAAAAAAAATCACAGATCGCCGCCATTACTCGTTAAAAAAAAAAGCAACAAAAATGCCAAAAATCTTTACCTTAGTTAGTAAAACGCAACCAATCAAAATACGCTTATTGTGATTTTTTTTACCAAACATAGGTAGCAGAAAACAAATTGGCCAAACATTTTAAAAAATGTTGATTTTTATATTTTTTTTGGGGGGAATTTCATATAAAAAATTTGAAAAATATTATTTTTGCAAAATTGTCGCTCTTTTTTTGATTATAGCGCATGATCATAAAATCGCACAGGTGATCAAATACCACCAAAAGAAAGCTCTGTTTGTGGGAAATAAAGGACGTCAAATTCGTTTAGGTACAGCGTCGCACGACTGCGCAATTGTTCGTTAAAGTCACACAGTGCCGAATCGCAAAATACCCCCTGGTCAGGAAGGGGGTAAAATCTTCCGGGCTTAAGTGGTTAATATACAGCTGCCGTGGTGCTGCATATGAGATCAGTTATTACACCAGCCATTTGATGGTTTGACAGTTTGGTTGAAGACACAAGCAAATGTGACAGCTGCATTATCGGCATTCCAGGAATGTAACTTTTTTTTAAACCTAAATTGATGGGTTTATTCTGCTTTATGATTTATTTCTGCTCAGGGGCTGTGGGCTTTAGTAAAATGGCAACAAGAACCAAAAACAATGCTGGAGGCGGTTTACAGCACACACTAATTTTGGTTGCATAATTATTCATGTGGAATGTATGTTCTTTGCTATAGCACATTATTTTTATCAAGCTGTCATGGGTACAATTCTGTTTTATAGCGAAACGAAACCCATCGATTTAAGGGTTTCAAAAAAGTTACATTCAGGGCATGCCGTCACTCTCAACCTGACCATGGAGATGAACACCAGCGTTATGGAGTAGAGGCTGCACCATTCTCTATACTCTGTTACTGTGGCATATATAGCCCTAGATCCATTTTCACTTTAGAGATTTTGGAGGTGGTGTGGGTCCCTTTTTGTACCCCTTGTGGGCCAGGTTTTTACTGGTCGCTGGTGTTCCATCTGGGGGGTTGTTTCTCCATGGTGTGCCAAGGATCAGCAATATTGATTTTAATAGTTTGAGATTCTCTGCTTGGTACTCCCTCTACTGACTTAATGTATAATATAGTCTGGTACCCCTGATGAAGAGATTGAACCCCAAAAAAATTCTCGAAATGCGTTGGGTTTGCTCCTGCCTGTTCTAGTCACTGGGTTGCCCGTGGTAACCAGTTATATAGAAACAGTTGTACCATCAAGCTTCATACCGCATCTGTTTTTATGATTGTACATTGTGTTATCTATGAAATAAAATTTGTTGATTTTTAAAGGATTGGATTTTTTTGCCCTGAAAAATCCCACCCCAAGGGGGACAAACCTTACAATTGTTTTCGAGTTTCTGGAATGTGGGAAGTCTACTGACAGCAAAACAACCTTTTCCTAGATAACTGTCACCAGAGGCACAACTAGAACCTTCGGGGCCCCGGTGCAAGAAACCATGAAGGGCCCCCCGGACCCCTGGCCGGGGCCCTTCCCTTCAAGCCTGGGGCTCTTCCCACTAATCCTGGGGCCCTTTACTCTTGTTGCGGGGCCCTTTATTACGGTCCTGCAGCGGGACCCTTTTACAAGTTCTGCAGTGGGCCCCCTTCCTGCCATCTTGGGGACTCCCTACGGTGGTGGAATGCCTGGGCCAGTTGCAAGTGTGACCTTTGAGATCCTGGAAGTTCACCCACTGGTGTCAGTAGTTTTTATTTTTTGGTATTTTAATTGTATTATTTTTTATCATTTTATTTTATTTTTTTACAATGTCACTGACTATGACTCTGTCCATTCAGAAAAGGAAGGAGCTGATAAATGACATATTTACAGACCCCTTCCTGGTTCTCTATTGTGTCACATCCCCTGCAGCAGCTGGCAGGAGAGGGGAGAGAGCATAGTGGGGGGGGGGGACCAGGGGAGCACAGTGGGGGCCCAGAGACAGCAGAACACAAGTGAACTGGATAGGAGGAGTGGCGGGGGGCAGCATACAGAAGAACCAATCTCCTCCATTTTCCTCCTGCAGCTACAGGAGGAAAAAGGTGGACAGTGATTTCTTTACATGCTGCCCCCGCCGCTTCTCCTATCCAGGTGTACAGGGGAGCCGCACAGGCCCCCTGGAGCATGGGGCCCGGTTGCAATTGCAACCCCTGCAACCCCTGTAGTTACGCCCCTGACTGTCACATTTGTTTGTGCTCTCAACCAAACTGTCAAACCATACATGGCTGGTGTCATAGCTGATCACATGTGCAGCACTGTGGCAGGTGGAGATCAAACAGAGGCTAAGATGGCAGCTTCCTTGGCTGAAAAGGATAGGAGGGTTTCATTCCACTTTAATTGTTCATTTAGGGACACAGGGTAAGAAGGATTCTGAGAAAATTGGGGGTTTACTGTCACCCAAAGAAGACTTGTATACTGGCAAACAAAAGCTGTTAATCAGCCATATTAACCCCCCCTACTTCCATTATGCTTCAGTTTATTTTTCTAGTGTCCTAGAAGAATACACCGAGAACAACAAATCCACTTAAGTCGTCCTTTAACCCCCTTTTATAAGAATATTTTATCTTTAATCAAGATTCTTCACTACCTGCAGAGCCAAGACAGCTTCCTTTTGCAGTCTACCACATAGGCTTTTTCTTGGCACTGCTTTAGAAGCCATACCTGGACCCCGCAATGGTAAGGATGTTGTCTGCCTGTAATGTGACCTTTGTGCACTGGGCTCTTCCTGCGGCACTCTACAGACCATTGATGTACTGTGTTAGTTAGCTGCAGAACGCTTTATAGGTTTAGGGCCGTGATACACCTCTTGGCGTAATCCTGTCCCTAAAGACTTCTTTGCAAGTAAGCCCACCTGAGGGATAACTACTGTCTGGAAAGTGAACTGTTTCACTGGGTCCTATATGGGCAGTCTCCAGTACCTTGTAGCTGTGTCTGTTGCCACAGGGTGCTCTCCAGACCACCACTGCGAAAAGTGCTGGAGCTTGCCCCACTTTTTCTTTGGGAGCCTTGAATGTGTCCTTTGTCTCTTGTGTTATCTTCCTCATGGGTTAACACTTATGGCGCTTTTCCACTGCATGGAACCGAACGGTTCGGCTCGCTTTTGTGCTTTTCCACTGCTGGTACCGTATGGTATGGTGTAGGAACGGTTCGGTACGGTACGGCGGCGCTTTTCCACTGCATGGAACCGAACGGTACGACTCTCAAAAACAGTACCACCTCGATGGTGGTTCCAAGAGGTACCATACCCGGTACCATATCCCACAATCCTTTGCATGCAGTCACTACTAGCCACTGATTGGTCAGAGAATCGTTGTTATCCCACCCACTTAACTTTAGTACTACTTTAGTGGAAAAGCAAACCATACCGTACCGAACCGTTCCAACACCGTACCATGCGGTACCAGCAGTGGAAAAGCAAACCGGGCCAAGCAGGGCCGAGTAGAGCCGAGCCGGTACTTGCAGTGGAAAAGTGCCATTAGAGATTTGTGCTGTGTCCCTTTGTGTGACACTAGAACTGGAAGAAACAGAGCTGCAACAGTCTATCAATGTGCGGTGTGCTCTGGGGGTGTACTTGGTCTCCTGCTACCTCCCTTTTGAGCTTATTTTATGGAGATTCTGTGCTGCGACACATATGTATTCCAAGCACTTTTTTGGGGCAAGTCTTTTTAAATATGTGTTGTGCGCCCTTTATATACTGCTCCTGCTAAACCCTGATTTGTGTACGCATGTGCCCACATGCCTGGTGCCACCAGTTATTGCTTGGTGCACACTTCTTTGCTTCTCCTGATCTCATAATGAGGCAAATCGCCACTGGCTCCTCACATGGGACAGGGACAGTCCTTATTGCCTACAGTGACTTGGACACAGACAGCCACCATAAAATTTCTCCCGCCTTGGCAGCTTAATTGTAAGTTCCCCCTGTTTGGACCCTTTTTCCTTTTGCATACTAGTAGTATGGTGGTTCAAAATTGCAAGAGAAGAGGTCCTGCAGGCCTTCCCATGGACCTGATGCTGACAGCCTGGATCATTGTTCCTTGCTTAAATCCACCCACTTTACTGGCGCCATCCAATGTGGCTTCCTACTCTGCTCTATATGGGAAGGAATTTTCTATTTTATCTATATAATTTGGTGGAATTCGATGGACTTGATATGATGATAGCTGATCCAGCATGCAGGGATTGCAGGCAGGTGTTCTTCTACACCTTTTCCTCTGGATCATGGCTATGGCATGCTTCTAGCTATAGTTGCTTCTGCATACATAGCTGAGGATGATAAGGAGTGTTATCTGTCCTTTTTAGATGATTTATCTCTGGCAGGCTCTGCCTTGCAACCTGTCATTGTTTTCATGTCCATTCGCCAAAACTTGAGGGAATGGTCCAAGAATATAACCAATGCATCTGGGTCCTGATCCTCTGGTTTTAATACAATTAGAACTCATGCCTGTTTCAGAACACTAATGTGGTAAGTGGCTTATGGATATTGTAGGTCTCATATCGAGAATGAATCTTCTGCTGTGTAAAGGAGCTTTTGGCTAAAATGTTGAACAATGCAAAAAGTGCTTACTCTGTATGCCTTTTGATGAAAAACTTCTCCTTGGTGCCTCCCTGGACAACTTTACCAAAGACATCACTGGAGGAAAGAGCAACTTTTTGCTTCAGCAAAAGAAACCAGACTTCCACACCCAAGTCTAGGTTTGGGAACTCAATTCCATCCCAAACCTTGGATTCCAAAATCCTCCAAGCCTGCGAGCAAGTCTTCATCACAATGAGAAGACCACTTCCCAAAATGGGAGGGAACAGCTGTTAGCCTTTGCGACCACCTGGAATGAAATTATCTCCGATGCATAGGTAAAATATAAACAACCCCCCTGATGATGTCAGGATCTGACAAAACCGGCAGGGGACCGGTCAAGTCCGCCGTATGAACATCTTCCAGCATCTATCCTTTTGGAGTTAGAGGCTACACGGCTACAGCTACCACACTGTCCATCTGCGAGTCCCCCACAGGATATTGACTTCTGATGCTTTTATACATCGACTAAAATGTGAGTGTTTTATTGGCTTTCCAATCAATAAAGTGTTGTTGTTTGAACATACTGCACCATGAGGAGTTTTTCCTGTGTTACATGCTGATTGGGTCCATTGACACTCCCCTGAGAGGATTGGGATTGAGCACTAAGAGGCATTTCCTGTTGGCGGATATTATCTACTTGTCCATATGCTGGGGTGTGAGGAGTCCTTTTCAATAGCGTTTGAGATCCCTGTAATGGGGATCATCTGATTAGGGTAAGAGGCCATACTCACTGGTGATTGGTGGAGGTCATATCTTCAAATTCAACACTTGGGTCTTGGACTTCCTATTGGACTCCTTTCCCTATGAACTTTATTTATTGCTTATAGTCACCGTTTTGATGTACTGTACATATCATTACTTCAATTATTGACTAATCTCTGTGATTTTTTTAATAAGTGCTGCATACTCTGTTTTCATAGGTTTAAATATGTTGTTACCAGGGGCTAGAATCTAGGATCTCTACCTCTGCACTGCTTCATGTTGTCAAACCTGCAAATATCCCTAGTTAACTAACAAACCTCCATGCTGCTCTTGCTTAACTTCTTTCTCATTGAGTCATTGGCATTGTTCCAGGTTTCGAAGTTTTTATTCAAACCTGTTTACTGTTCCCAAAACCAAAGGAAGCATATGACCAATTCTGGATCTCAAAGCATGTCTTCCTTCAGATGCAAACATTCTTCATGGAATCCACCAGGTCAGTGACTCCACTTCATTCCATCTGCGAGATTTTCTGGCCTCTGTGAACATGAAGGATGCTTACTTTCCAGTGTTTTGCTGTGGGCACACAGCACTATCAGTTTGTTGCCCTTTCCTCTGGCCTGTCTACTGCACTGCTAGCCCTTGACCTTGCTCTGCTGTGCTTACAAAGCATTCTTGTTGTTGGATAACTGGAAGACCTCTTACTGAAGGAACAGACCATGTTCAGACACTTCAAAGGTTTGGTTAGATCCTTAACACTTAGAGGTCGACTCGTTGTTTGGAGAATCTAGGTCTCCTCCTAGATTCTGCTCTGTTCGGAGTTTTTCTGCAAGATAAACTCTAGAGTCTCCACTCCTTAGTCCAGGAGCTGTCCAACTCTCTGTTTTTGCATGAAAGAACTGGACTTGATTGTGGCCTAGTCCGAGGCAGTTCAATATGCCAATTCCACTCCAGACCACTGCGACCCAACCTTCTGGCTGCATCAGACATTTTCTGGACAATCCCAAGACAATATTATATCCACATTCTGGAGCTTTCAGCTCTGTCCACTTTGCACATCCCAGGAGTGGAAAATTGGCATGTGGACTCTCTCAGTTATCAACATCTGGACTCAGAGGATAGGTGTCTTCATCCAAAAGGGTTTTAAGACCTCCGTCACAGACCTATTGGCTTCCAAATTCAACAATGAACTTGAGTTTTGTCTCCAGGTTTAGGGATGCCCTAGTCATGGCAGTGGATGCCCTGGTGACTCCATGGAATCAATCCAACTGGACTAAGCATTTCCTCCTCTGAAGTTAGTTCCTCATCTTCTCAAAGGCAGAGGGTATTACAGTGATACTTACTGAATTCGCCCAGGTGGATGTTGTACTTGGACCTTATCAGGCTTCTGGCAGACTATCTGTGGGCACTTCCAGATTGCCCAGTTTTCCTGTCGCAAGGATCAGTTTACCTCTCTGCTTCATGCTTCATGATTGCCTTGACAGCATGGCTGCTGGAGCCCAGGTCCTAAAAGATAGGGTCTATTTCGGTTTGCTATTGCTGTGCTTCTAAAAAGCGGGAAACCAACTTCTTACAAGGTCTACCATTGCACTTGGAAAGCATACATTGCATGTTAGGAGGCAAGGAAATTTCATCCCAAGAAGTACTCCGTAGGACACATGCTGACCTTCTTCCAATCTGGCCTGTGTTTATTGCTGGCCTAAGTACTATCAAGACCATATCTCAGCTCTGCCAGTTCTTTTTTTAAAACTGCTCGCCTCTAATTTTCTGGTATGGGCCTTTGTACAGAGGGTTGCTTGCAAAATACCACCTATATGTCTACCTGTGACTCCATAAGATCTCAGCCTCAGCTTGAGAGACTGTCCTTTGAACCAGTTGCAGATATTTTGCTTTCATCCACATCCTCGCTGCCATAATCTCTGCTAGGCAATTCATGAGTTTGAGGTCCTCTTTTGCAGGGAACCCTTTCTTGTTCTGTACAGAAACAATGGTATCTTGAGTAAATCAATATATAAAAGGTTGCAGCGCTATATAAATCAAAATAAAATTTGTGATATATCACAAATCAAGTGCAATGAATCCAAAATAAGTGATATCTCAAATGTGCAATAAAACAAATGTGCATAAAAAAGTTCAAGTGAAAAATAAAAGAAGCTGTGGTTCCCAGTACTCAATGTAATCTCAGGTGTCGCCCATGCTGATTTTCCTTCACCGAATGGTAAAAATGCAAACTCACCAGAAATATATGCTGTCTGGATTATAGGACAGCAAATATGTAATGCAATAAGAATATGTTGTCTCTCTGGAAATCACTGTAGGAATTGACAAAACGAATGGAACTCTCACGCATTCAGGACAAAGCCATCAAAGAAGTCAAGCAGGATGAAGCATGAGAAGAGAATAAATTCTCATAGTGTAGTAAATTTATTAAAAAGCAAAACAATAAATAAATAAAACAAAAACAATAAAACCATGGACTCACACGAGCCAAACGGCAAAATGCAATGAACTAGATCCAACAACACGACTTCCAGACATTTTCTAGTAGACCTTTCAATATAAAAACAGCAGTAATCAAGAGTCCTAAAGATTAAATAATCATATTTTCTTTTGGCTACATAATAATAATTTGATATACTTCGGCCCCTTCTGTGTGTCTGCTTTTGTAATATATCCTTTGTACTCGATCAATGTAATATTTGTAATCATTAGGACTCTTGATTACTTCTGTTTCTATATTGAAAGGTCAACTAGAAAATGGCGCCGGACTGGAAGTCGTGTTGTTGTTTACAACTACATGACGGCGATACCGGTAGTGACCTCATTTAACATGACAGCAAAACTGGAAGTGACGTTTTGCCGTTCTCAATGTCCCCAATCAATGGAATCCATTGCAAGGTGAGGGCTACATATAAATTCGGACACTTTGGGCTAAATCTTTTAGGTTCCTGATGATGCGCGTGGTGCGAAACGGCCGTTGAGCTGAGATATATGCCTGAGGTCCAGCCGCCATCCTATTTATAGTTTGGCGGCATCTGCAGTAAATGTATTGCGACCTTTTACACATGTCTATGCACTTTATGGACCTGGTTCATTGTATTCTATCGCCAGCATTTTGCACATTATTGGCGTTTGGCTCGTGTGAGTCCATGGATTTATTGTTTTTGCTTTATTTATTTATTGTTTTGCTTTTTAATAAATTTACTGCACTATACGAATGTATTCTCTTCTCATGATTCATCCTGCTTGACTTCATTGATGGCTTCGTCCTGAATGTGTGGGAGTTCCATTAGTTTTATTGATTCCCACAGTGATTTCCAGAGACACAACATATTATTCCTTTTGCATTACGTATTTGATGTCCTATAATTTAGACAGCATATACTTTTGGTGACTTCGCATTTTTACCATTCGGTGAAGGAAAATCAACATGGGTGACACCTGAGATTAGCACTGGGAACCACAGCTTCTTTTCTTTTTCACTTGGACTTTTTTTATGCACATTTGTTTTATTGCACATTTGAGATATCGCTTATTTTGGATTCATTGCACTTGATTTGTGATCTGAGATATCACGTATTTTAGTTTGATTTATATAGCCCTACAACCTTTTTTAAATTAATAATATAAATATAATATTGATATATTGATTATTTTTAGTGTTGGTATATTGGCACTGTTGTGCATGCTGCTGACATTATATTGTTTGGCCGTTGACATACTTTATTTCATTTTGACAAGGTTATCTTGAGGCCTGGAGCCTCCTTTCCACCTAAGGTGGTTTCTTCCTTTAACCTTAACCAGGACAATATAATTCCATCTCTTTGTCCTGCAGTGCACTTCAAAGACATTTTCCTCCATTGTTTGGTTGTGGTATGAGCTGTTAAGGTTCATCTCTAAACCACATTTTCCTTCAAACTGACTTCCTCTGCATCATTCCTTGAGGATCCACGTAAGAGATAGACTACCTCTCAATTCACCATTTCTAGGTGGCTTAAGCACCTCAAGTCAATAGGCTTAAGAATGGCTTTCTGTCCTTTCTTCTCAAGGTGCACTCTACTAGATCACTAAGTGCCTCTTGGGATTTTCTGCACCAGTCATCTCTTTCCCAGATTTGCCCGGCTGCCATCTGGTCTTCTGTTCACACAGTCTTTAAGTTTTAGTATTTGGATTTTCAGACCTGCACTAGCTCCAGTTTCAGATGTAAGGTCCTTCAGGGGGAGCCCCCAGTTTTTTACCTAGTTGTGGGCTTGTTGGAGTCTTGTTTTTGCTGTTTCCCATCCCTCAATTGGACTACTTTAGGATGTCCCAGATTTTCAGACCTGCACTAGTGCCAGTTTCAGATGTAAGGTCCTTCAGGGGGAGCCCCCAGTTTTTTACCTAGTTGTGGGCTTGTTGGGGTTTTGTTTTTGCTGTTTCCCACCCCTCAATTGGACTAGTTTAGGATGTCCCAGTTGTCTCAGAAACCTTCTGACCCTGGGTCAATTGATGGGTAAGAAAACAGGATTTTTGACTTAGGCTAGCCACACATTATTCAATTTTCTTGTTACAATTTTCCTTTAGATTTACCAAAACCATATAATATGAGGTCAAACCTAAACACTCTGAATTTGTATCCAAACAGCCAGGCCCTTGCACTACATAGTTAAAGGTAAATCTAAAGGAAATTGAACAAGAAAATTGTATAATATATGGCCAGCTTTAGTGTAAAAGTCTTTACTTTCAGCTCATGGAGGGACATGGGCCCCCGCCTCTCTAACTTGTGGTCGCTCCTATTACTGCTTTTGCAGAAAAAATAAAAAAAACACAAAATTAGGAGGTGAAAGGTGAAGAAGTTTTCAGTTTTTGATCTGCAGGAGACAAAGCGAACCTGATTGGATGTCTAGGTGACACCCCATGTCTCGAAGAGCCATAGTGACTAAAGCCTAACAATTACTCTACCCCAATGATGTCATTAGCCTTAACCCTACGTTCACACCTATGCACTTTTTGTGTGTTTTCCCTTTTGTTGAAACGCACTACAGCATTTAACATGGTTTCCTAAGGTACACGTTCACATCTATGTGGTTTTCAGCTGATGCCTTTTTGGAAAGGGTCGGGTACTTTTTTTTCCCACAGCAGAATGCGTTTTGCATGTAATAGACTTCAATGGAGCTAAACCAGAAACGCAAATGTTGTGTTTTTAATGCATTTTTTTAATATGTTTGGCATTTTTTTTTCACTTTAATACACTGTGTATAGCTGGTTGCTAAGGAGCGGGCCAGGAAGCTGACTGCTACGTGACAGCTGAATGTGAAAAAAAGTATTGACGGCAACATTTAAAAATAAAAATAAAATAAAACAGCGTGGGATCCCCCTCCAAATTAATACCAGGACATCACCTACCCTATGACATCATAGATTGGTGCATGCTGGGCCGCCAAAGTCACAGGGGGGTGACGTCGCTTGGTGGCCTTGCCCCATAGCTATTTAGAAAATGTCACACGGTGGGCCAGGCAGACTGCAGGAGCATTCGTTGGGAGCTGAGCTTTTTGTTTTTCTTTTTTGGGTCCAGTGGTGGTGGCGGGCATTGGATATACATCGGGGGACATTGTTTTTTATATTTTAATAAAGGAATTGTCAAAAGCTTGTGTACTGTCTTTATTTACTTTGTCACTTTTTGATGTTAAAGGGGGCTTTTAGATTCCGAAAAGCCCCCCCTCCGCCCGCCTGCAGACCTTTACAACTACAGCCCAGGGTTGTGGGGAAGAGGCTCTTGTCCCCATCAACATGGGGCAGCCCCCCCCCCCACCTCAAAGCCTCGTTCGTCCCCTCTTTCTCTGACCTGCCAGGCTGCTTGCTCGGATAAGGGTCTGGTATGGATTTTGGGAGGGACTCCACGCCATTTTTTTAAACAATTTTTTTCCTGAATTTTTTTTGCCGAAAATGCTTTTTTTATACATTTAGCTGTCAGCAGGGAACGCATAATTAAAAAGCGTATCGAAAACGTATCATAAATGCATAAAAAAAGCATGTTAAAAAATGCAAACCGCACCGGAAAACGAACCTGAAAAAGGAATCACGTGAAGCCCCCATAGATGTGAACCTAAACTAAAGAGTTAGTTGCAGCTAGCATACAGTTGCTTCCTATCTTCACAGGTATATATATATATATGGAAAGGGAAAAGGAAGGAAAGTGACTGGTCAGTGGGATAAGAAGCAGAAAAGCAAAGAGACAGCTGGCAGGTTCTGCCAAAGCCCAGATGACAGAGTGTCATGCACGTTTGCTAGCTAGCATGGAGACTCGCACTTACCCACGTCATACACATTTTTGTTAGCTTTGGATGAGGGTGGTATATCTGAGTATGGGGCATCTGTATGGGCAGATGAGGTCATTTCCACGTAGCTGTTCTCTGAGTGTTTGGAGTGCTGCGCGGGGGGGTCTGTAATGGTGGCATAAGGGTTCTCACTGCTGCTTAGTGAGCAGGTGCTGGAACTGCACCCTGACTCTTTCATACAATCTGCAAAAAGCAATAAACACAAGTCAAAAAGAAAATGGGGGACAGACTGGAGCTCAGGAGGCAGCAGGGAAAAAAATGGGAATAGAGAAGCCCTATGGGTAAAAATGATAAATACCAAGAAGTGGTAAGTAAGGGGCAACAATATGGATGGAGGTTGTTAGAGAGGGCTGGACTGCGGTGCCATCTTCCAGAGCAAAGCTATATATACTACAAACTTCCAACTGCAGTAATGTCCTATGGCTAACTCTACCTTTCTGACAAATTGTATTTTTTCTTTGAATAGCACTGTAACCAGAAAATTAACCAATATATCTAGAAATATTTTTTCCTTATGCCCAGGCATGCTCTTGAAGTATTGACTATGTTCAAGGGCAACTGTTCACATTTTGCTCAGTGCTACAGCAGACATTATATAACTTAATGCCCACTTGTGGTGCAGTGAATACAACTGAACCAACAATGCAGGTACGGTTCTCAATGGCACTATCTACTAAAAGCAATTTATAGAACAATCACTTGACACAGTGGGGTTGATTTACCAAAGGCAAATGGGCCGTAAGGGAATTTTTCCTTAGCTTAGATTGGATGATGGAAGTCAGCAGAGCTTTAACTCATTCACTAAGCCAGTGGTCTCAAAACTGCAGCCTGCGGGCCGGATGTGGCCCTTTGCTTTCATTTAGGCCCATGGGCATTATTTCTCCCACTGGTAATAATAATGGGGCGCAATTCCTCCCACTGACACCAATGACAAGGCAATATTCTCCCACTGACACCAATGACAAGGCACTATTCTCCCACTGACACCAAAGACAAAGCACTATTCTCCCACTGACAGAGAATGCCAAGGCACTATTCTTCCCACTGACACCAATGACAAGCCACTATTCCTTCCACTGACACAAAAGATGGAGCACTATTCCTCCCACTAATATCATTGATGGGGCACTATTACTTCCACTGATACAATGATGGGGCACCATTCCTCCCACTGTTACCAATGATGGGGCACTATTCCTCCCACTGACACCAATGATGGGGCACTATTCCTTCCACTGACACCAATGATGGGGCACTATTCCTCCCACTGACACAAATGATGGAGCACTATTCCTCCCATTAATACCATTGATGGGGCACTAATCATTCCACTGACACCAATGATGGGACACTATTACTTCCACTGATGGGGCACTATTCCTCCCACTGACACCAATAATGGGGCACCATTCCTCCCACTATTACCAATGATGGGCCTCTATTCCTCCCACTAATACAAATGATGGGGCACTATTCCTTCCACTGATACCAATGATGGGGCACTATTCCTCCCACTGACACCAATGGTGGGACACTATTCCCCCGCTAATACCAATGACGGGGCATTATTCCTCCCACTGATACCAATGATGGGGTACTATTTCTCCCACTGACACCAATAATGGGGCACTATTCCCCCACTAATACCAATAATGTGGCACTATTCATTATGCTGATACCAATGATGGGCACTATTCCTCCCACCGATACCAATGATGGGGCACTATTCCTCCTACTGACACCAACGATGGGGCACTATTCCTCCCACTGATACCAATGATGGGGCACTATTCCTCCCACTGACACCAATGATGGGGCACTATTCCTCCTACTGACACCAACGATGGGGCACTATTCCTCCCACTGACACCAATGATGGGGCATTATTCCTCCCACTGACACCAATAATGGGGCACTATTCCTCCCACCGACACCAATGATTGGGCACTATTCCTCCCACCGATACCAATAATGGAGCACTATTCCTCCCACTGACACCAATGATGGAGCACTGTCACTCCTACTAATACAAATGATGGGGCACTATTCCTCCTACTGACCACACCAGTTTTTTTTTTCTTTACTACTATTGACCACCAGGCCTGAGATATTGGGGTTGATTTACTAAATGCAAATAGACTGTGCACTTTTGCAATTGCACTCTGTAAGGGCAGTTGCTCCAGAGCTTAGAAAATAAGGTAAAGCTTCACTTTACAAAGAATATCCAATCACATTAAAAAAAAAAAAAACAGCATTTTTGCTTGCCCATGATTGGATGATGGAAGTCAACAGAGCTCTCCCTCATTTACTAAGCTCTGGAGCAACTGCACTTGCAAAAGTTCACAGTCTATTAATTTGACTTTAGTAAATCAACCCTGTAGTCTACTCCCGCTGATTCTAGAGCATTTTCCACTCCCAATGGAGTCCGGACCCCCTAAAATCTTAAGAACAGTAAACTAGCCCTTTTCTTTATAAAGTTTGGAGACCCCCCCCCCCCCCCCCCCACACACACACACACTAAGCTATAGATAAATGCCTTTCCAAAGTGAACAGCCTATTCGCCTTTTGTGTATCAACCACATTGTGGACTTAAACTGGTAAAAATCCCAGTGGGAAACAATCACTAGCACAGCATTACTGGTTATAGAACCAGTAACTATTACTGGTTTTGTGGCTCATGTTTTAGTAGGTAGAAGATAACTATCACAATTTATTATATTGTGTAATGCATTCGTGCCAATGGCATATTAGTTACAAATGTCAAGCTGTGGCACAACCTTAGTTCAGACTTTCTGTCTGGTCCTAGAGGCTTGCTTTGTCCGGGGCACAATGGATGCTTCAATCCTCTGTGCCGACACCAGATTATCATTCATACTGAACTCATTTGTATCTTGCAATTTTGAATTTCCAAATTTCCTTGCAAAATACATTTTCTTGCTCAATAATTGTATCATTTATCTTGCATCATTCTACAGGGAAAAGTTAATCCTTTTATGTAAAACAAAAAGAAAGTGTATGAAGTAAGGTGTGATTTACACACTACAGTAAGGGGTCTATTTATTAAAAGAACTAGTGAGAATGTCTCGAACATTCACACAGATGTCACAAATAATCGTAATTTGCCCAATATATTTTTTTTTCTATGATTTTCAGCTCCACCTAGTGGTCATAATGCAGGATCTTCCTGACTGAGGTATTTCGGGAAAATACTACATTATGGCCAGTAGATGATGCTGATGTAGCACCCTCGTAGAATAGGTTGCTAGAGAGGTTCAGATAAATGCAGTTCATTAGCATCTCTGTAATCATTGGAACGGTGTGTGATTAATTTTGGCTGTTCTAGGTGCCACTTGCTACAGGCTCAACTGCTTCCCCCTGTCTTCTAGTGCATTCTAGAATACGGTGGGGTGGAAGAGTCAGACCTTTGGCGTGAATATTCATGTGGTCATAAATGCCACTGACAAAAATAATGGGGCACTATTCCTTTCACTGACGCCAACAATGGGGCACTATTCCTCCCACTGACACCAATGATGTGGCACTATTCCTCCCACTGATATTAACAATGGGGCACTATTCCTTCCACTGACACCAATGACGAGGCACTATTCCTCCCACTGACACCAATGATGGGGCACTATTCCTCCCACTGATGTCAACAATGGGGTACTATTCCTTCCACTGACACCAATGATGAGGCACTATTCCTCCCACTGACACCAATGATGGAGCACTATTCCTCCCACTAATACCAATGACGAGGCATTATTCCTCCCACTGACACCAATGATGGGGCACTATTCCTCCCACTGATGTCAACAATGGGGTACTATTCCTTCCACTGACACCAACAATGGGGCACTATTCATTCCATTGACACCAATAATGTGGCACTATTCCTTCCAATGACACCAAAATCAGGCACTATTCCTACCACTAATACCAAGAATACAAAGAATGGGGCTCTATTAATCCCACTGACACCAACAATCAGGCTATATTCCTCCCACTGATACCAAAAATGAGTTGCCATTCGTCCCACTAATATCAAAGATTGGGCATTATTCCATCCACTGACACCAATGACGAGGCACTATTCCTCCCACTGATATGAACAATGGGGCACTATTCTTTCCACTTAAAAACTTGGGCACCATTTCTTTCACTAACACCAGTGATGGGGGTACTATTCCTTCCACTGACACCAACAATGGGGCATTATTCATTCCATTGACACCAACAATGGGGCACTTTTCATTCCACTGACACCAAAATCAGGCACTATTCCTCCCACTAATACCAAAGAATACAAAGAATGGGGCTCTATTTCTCCCACTGACACCAACAATCATCCTATATTCCTCTCACTGATACCAAAAATGAGTCGCCATTCCTCCCACTAATATCAAAGATGGGGCATTATTCCAACCACTGACACCAATGATGGGGCACTATTCCTCCTACTGACACCAAAAATGGGGCACTATTCCTTCCACTGACACCAAGGATGGGGCACTATCCATCCCATTAATACCAATGATGGGACACGATTTCTCCTCCAACTGACCACACCATTTTTTTTTTTGTTACTCAGATAATTCATGGGGGAGAAGATACCCAATAAGTAGCCGAGGAGTGCATAAATAGTCTGGGGCCTGGAGCAGCAGGGTCCCTGTCCAGGAGGAAAAGACCCACTCTGAAGGGCCATTCTGGGCAAAGTAGCTAAAGTCTGCAGGAGTTCATCAAGGTCTCCTTTTTGAGAGGAGCTGGAGCCAATTCAAAAAGGGGTTCACTAAGGATCTAGACTTGGAACCTACGGGAGAAGTGCCTGGCTGACATTGGATGGAGGCATCCAAGTACATGGGGCCATTGCTAGTATAGGGATCCTAGTTTGCCGCTCCCAAGCCTTTGGGCATCTGCTCCAGTGTTGCTGAATTGGCACTTTTCCTGTGGTTGGAGTCCCAGAGTTGCTGTTTTCCTATTGTATGCCAAGAGGGGTATTATCCTGAAGAGTGTAGTCAAGGCAAAGAGTTTCCACTAAATTTGGAGTATCCCCAAAGCTCACCCTGCACCCCAACCAAGTCCATTGAGCCTGAATTTTGATCGTGAGGCTGTCTGTGCTGCTGTGTGCCTGGCTGCCCTATAGACTGACTTGGTAGGAGAACCTGGGAGGACCCATCAGAAATCTGCGCTACACTGACAATCATAGCATATAAAGATATTAGGCAAATTACGGGGATTATTCATGCTTGAGACATTAGGTGATTGTTTTATTTTTTATTTTTTTATAAATAGACCCTAGAATATTAAAAATGATTTTATTCATGCTATAGTAACTATCTACCAGTGTCTTCATAGATATGCTAAAAACTCCAGGTACTATCACCTTCTATTTCTGATGGTTGTTACCAAGTTTTGTGCTGTAAATTTGTATAATTAGCCAAGAAAACGGAAGATAGAAATGTCACGGGAAAAGACATATTGTCATTTTTACTGCGAAAAATAACCATTAGCAAATAAAGAGAGTGTTATTATGTCCCAGTGCTAGTCTATAGGTATTTAGCGGAAGAGAGTTCTATAGAAGACATAATTAGCCTAATTAGAGTAAACTCAGGGTTTGACACTCGCAGTCCTTGTTTAAAAAGTCCAGAGACAGCTCTATGTTAATGAGGACCTCAAAGCACAAACAGCGAGCGAGGGCATAAAGCAGCATGCAAAAGGATGAGGGATGAGCAAAAAGGAAAGGATGGGAGCCGGCCAAGAGTGGCACACACAGGCAGCAGCAAACAGAGGCGTTCTGTGTCTTCTCAACACAACACCATGACAGTCCAATTGTCTCCCAGCCAAACCACTGGCCCGCATCCATATCCAACAACATTAATTCAGGCTCTGGCTACCACTCACAAAAGGCACATACGTAATGCATACATTTGCAACAATTAAAAAAAAAAACAACATGATATATTTAATAAATATTAATTAAGGACCCAGCCTTTTTCTGACATTTGTTGTTTACAAGTAAACAATCTGTATTTATTTATTGTTGGAAAATTAATTAGAACCACCAAACATTATATATATATATATATATATATATACAGTAAAACCTTGGATTGCGAGCATAATTCGTTCTGAAAACATGCTTGTAATCCAAAGCACTCTTATATCAAAGCAAATTTCCCCATAAGAAATAATGGAAACTCAGATGATTCGTTCCACAAGTCCTTCCGTTTATAGTCTATTTACAAAGATTAAAGGCAATGTGATAGGTTGTGTAACCATAAAATGTCCATCCACAATATGCAGCAAAATCTAGCAGAGCTACAGAATATAAGAGAGATGAGAGGGCACCTCTAAGTGTAGCAATATGGTTACATTTAATGAAGGTTCAACATTTAGCAACTCACATGGTTGCTGATTAAAATAGGCACAGCTAAGTATGCAGGCATCCGGGGTAAAGCTGTCCACATAGACCATCTTCTGAACCGCCGCCTCTCACCACTGTCAGTCTGCAATCGTGACCGGGAAGAATAGCCTGCAGTAGAGTGATCTGAAAGTGAGGCTTTGAATCACTCGTGGAGTGCAGCGGGGAAGGGATGATGAAGATGGCTGTGCAGAGGATGGTCTATGTGGACAGCTTTACCCCAGATGCCTGCATTCTTAGATGTGCCTGTTTTAATCATCAACCATGTGAGTTGCTAAATATTGAACTTTCATTAAATGTAACCATATTGCTACAGTTTAGAGGCTCCTCTCTTCTTTTTTATACATGACGCTACTTGTATATCAAGTCAAAATGTATTTAATAAATTTGCTTGTCTTGCAAAGCGCTCTCAAACCAAGTTATTCTCAAACCAAGGTTTTACTGTACATATATATATATATATATATATATTTTTTTTTTTTTTAGCAGAGAACCTAGGGAATACAATGGCAGTCGTTACAATTTTTTATGTCACACACATTTCCCTTATGTCACGCGGTTTTTGCGCAGCAGTTTTTCAAACGCAATTTTTTGGGAAAAAATACACTTTAATGATATAAAAAAAAAAACAAATCTATACCCCAATTTTTTTTTTTTAAATATAAAAGATGTATAGTAAAACAGATAACATGTTATTCTTTAAAATTTGCTCACGCTCATGGAATAGAGCCAAACTACGGTACTTAAAAATCTCCATAGGTGACGCTTTAAAAATTTATACAGGTAACCAGATTAGAGTTACAGAGGAGGTCTAGTGCTAGAATTATTGTTCTTGCTCTGACATTCGCGGTGATACCTCACATGTGTTGTGCAAACACTGTTTACATATGTGGGCGTGACCTACAGATGTGTTCACTACTGCATGCAAGCGCACGAGGATTGGGGCGCTTTAAATATTTTTTTTTTTTTTGGTTTATTTTATTACATTTTTTTTATTTTTACACTGTCTCTTTAAAAACATATTTTTTATCACTTTTCTTGCTTTCGCAAGGAATGTAAACATCCCTTGTGATAGCAATACAGCATGACAGGTGCTCTTTATGGAGAGATATAGGCTCTAAAAGACCACAAAATCTCTCCTTTACCCTTAAAAGTAAAAAAAAAATTCTATCTATCTATCTATCTATCTATCTATCTATCTATCTATCTATCTATCTATCTATCTATATATATATATATATATATATATATATATATATATATATATAGCTATCTATAGATATATCTATATACATATATAAATTATCTTTTGCTTTAAGAAAAAAAAAAAAGTTTACATGGCCCGAGAACAGGAAGTGACATCATGACGTCCCTCCGGTCCTCCAAGGGCATAGAGTTTAACAGAGGCCATCTTGCCATTGCTCATTTCTATGAGCACTACCGACACCGGATGGTTCCTGGGCTCACGAATCGGTCAAGTAAGCCCAGGAACCACTGGGAAGCGGCAGGAGGGGGGCACCACTCCCACCGCTTCTACAAGTGATCCCGTGGCAAAACTGCCACTGGGATCACTTTTTTTGAAAAACTGGCCACCTGAGGGAAAAAACAATACCGGTGTCTAGCTGCAGCCATAACCACGGTATTTAATGTCAAAGTCATGGCAAGCGCATATGTGAGGTCAGGCACTGATATTGGACGAGAAGGCCTAGCTCGCAGTCTCCTCTCTAATTCACTCAAAGGTGTTCTATTGGGTTGAGGTCAGGACTTTCTCCACCCCAAATTCGCTCATCCATGTCTTTATGGACCTTGCTTTGTGCACTGGTCCAAATCATTTGGTGGAGGGGGGATTATGGTGTGGGGTTGTTTTTCAGGGGTTGAGTTTGGCCCCATTACTTCCAGTGAAGGGAACTCTTAAGGCGTCAGCATACCAAGACATTTTGGGCAATTTCATGCTCCCAACTTTGTGGAAAAAGTTTGGGGATAGCCCTTTTCTGTTCCAACATGACTGCACACCAGTGCACAAAGCAAGGTCCGTAGAGACATGGATGATAAAGTTTGGGTGGAGGAACTTGACTGGCCTGCACAGAGTCCTGACCTCAACCCAATAGAACACCTTTGGGATGAATTGGAGCAGAGACTGCGAGTCTGGCCTTCGCATCCAACATCAATGCCTGACCTCACAAATGCACTTCTGGAAGAACGATCAAACATTCCCATAGACACACTCCTAAACTTTGTGGACAGCCTTCCCAGAAGAGTTGAAGCTGTTATAACTGTAAAGGGAGGGCCAACTCAATATTGAACCCTAAGGACTAAAGCTGGATACACACTATCCAACTTTTGTGGTTAGATTTCCTTCAGATTTACCTTTTCTATGTAGTGCAAGGACCTGCCAGATTGCATACAAATTGAAAGTGTTTAGGTTTGACCTCATATTATATGGTTTTGGTAAGTCTAAAGGAAAAAGTCTTCAGAAAATCTTATAGTGTGTATGGCCCATAAGAGTGGGATGCTATTAAAGTTCATGTGCATGTAAAGGCAGGTGTCCCAATACTTTTGACAATATAGTGTATGGTTTATAAAGCTGAAGTAAAGCTTTTTCCAGTAGCAGCCAATTAGAGTGTATGTTCCATATTCACAGCCTTCCCAGAAGAGTTGAAGCTGTTATAGCTACAAAGGGTGGGCCAACTCAATATTGAACCCTACGGACTAAGACTGGGATGCCATTAAAGTTCATGTGTGTGTAAAGGCAAGCGTCCCAATACTTTTGGCAATATAGTCTAGGTGTGAATGAGCCTAGTGGCTTTGCAACATTCCCTTCTTTTTTTCCCCCCAGCACCCAACCACGAGATCTTCCTGGTATAGGTGGACATCCTTACAGATATGGTCCACGGCTATAGTTCTCAGCTCTATTTGGACAAGAAAACTCAATCACCATGTTAAAGTAGGGGTAATATGTAAAAATAAAAAGTATTTTTGTCTAGTATAATAAGCAACATATGTAAGACAACCAGGAAGATGAGGGTGTCCCTTTTTGTCATCACTATGTCAAAGTAAGGGTACTTTGTAAAAAAAAAAAAAGTTTTTGTAGGGCACATTAAGCAAAACATATAAAAGAAAACATATACAGTACATCACAATATATAACTCTCAAACCACATGTACTGTGACAGGAAGTCAGGTAAATCTGTGGGTGTTGTCAGAGACGGGAGATACATTTCTGCCTTGTTTAGACAATTCACCAATTACTATCAGGTGTCGGCTGCAGAGGTAGCCAGAAAGGTTTAAGGACGTTGGAAAGCTTCAGCTATTCAGAATGAGGCAATTAAGGCCTCTATAAGTTATCCAGAGGATGATTACTGATTGCTGCATCCTAAGGCTTTGTGCAATGCGGAGAGCAGTGAGCTGAGAGACTTCTAAAGGTGAGGTGGTGTTGATTTTTTCTGTGTGAAAAGAAAACAAATAGGCTATTGGTTTTCTGCTGTATGACCAGCAGTGTCTGCCCAGCGGTAGGTTGGGACAGACTCCATAGATAGGTTCCTGTGTTGTGAAGGTAGACGCCCCAAGTGGCCAGGGTTTATTTTATGTTTGTTTGATTTATGCTGTTTGGATGCTTGCACTAGTTTCCAGCAAATTGGAAGAATAAACCATAGACCGTTGTTTTCAACCACTCCTTGGCTGTCTCTCTGTGTAACGAACCCACCCAAGGGGTCACCCACACCCGCTACCGAGCCAACCCCTTACAGTACTTACAGATCATTCATAATTTATTGTCAAGTCATGTCTACAACTTTCACCGACCACATAGTTGAATGACCTGAATAGAGCCTTATTCCTCAAAGCTGTGTAGAAGTCAGATGAGATAATCTAACTACAGTACCAGCCTGTCCATGTGTGCCTAGGTTTGATATGAGAGGTGATAAAGCTACCCACAGACATCTGAGATCAGTCCGAAATGCATGTCACAATCCAATTATCTATTAACGTCTTGGGATGTAGACTTCATAAACATAAATGTTGGATTCTTCATAAAGTTCATGTTTATGCTTTGGAAAGGGTAATATTTCCCTGATTTCTCTTAGGTTGGGTCTTTGCTTAGTCACCCTGAAGGGCCAGATTTGATGGTATTCATCTCACGTCATGAGCACCTTAGAGCAGTGGTCTCCAAACTGTGGCTTGTGGAGGAATATGTGTAATGTTCCGGTACCTTTGGTACCCTAAATTACACTTTCCACAAGTGTATGCGCCCTACCATTTACTTTTGGAAAGGTGCGCATACACCTTTAAGACTGGAGCTGTCATCACTCAGCGCTGGACTAGATGGCTATTTAAGGCGTCGGTTCTCACTCACATGTGTTCGTTCAAACACCCTTATCTGGATGCTAACCTTGCTTGAAGCTTCCATGCTTGCAAGCTTACTTTGCTGAAGGAACCTCGCTGCGCTGATCCCTGTATCCCGCTACTGGATCATCCGCCTCTCCTGAACCACCCTTCGGCTGTATCGCTAATAGTGCTAAGTACCCCGCAGGGGAATTCTCTATAAACTTATACTAAGCTTACACTATCTAGCTCTGCATAGTAGAGACTGTTTATCACATCTGCATAAACTAGATTGCTAGCTCTTGAGACTACTGCTACTTTTCTGCACTGGGTTGATCTCTTTTGTATGTCCACCTGCTATTTTATCATCTGCTATCATACAACATTGCTAAACCTTCCTGCATCCATCTGCTACTGTCTCACCTTCAAGTGTCTGTCACCTACCACCTCCACTCAACCTATCCCTCAACCTTCATCATTGTGTTACCACATATATAAAGTCACTCTAGGAACCAGCTTGCTAATTGTGTGTATTTACTGGCTGAAATAAGACCTTCCACACATGATGAGTCATTGAGGTTGGGAATGGTATCTCAGCATATCTCTTACATGACTACTGACGTGGAACTATTTCTGCAGCTGAAAATCCACACCATATAAGAAACGCAGGAGCGTTACAGATTGAACGAACCTAAAAATGGATTCAGCAGAAATAACCACTCAGGTGACACAATTAAAACAGCAAGTATCTGCGTTAATACACGCACTTGCTGAATTAAAAGAAGACAATCAGGCTCTGTCGCAGCAGGTAATTAGACTGACACAACTTACCTCTGCTCAGTCCCCTGAACCCAAGATAAATCCCCCTTTGGTATTTACAGGCGATCGCAAAAAATTTCGCGAATTTAAAAACGCATGTGAGTTACTTTTTTTGCTAAAACCTCGTACCTACCTTACTGATCACATTAAGGTTTGTACTATTATTTCTTACCTATCAAGCGATCCTCGAGCCTGGGCAGATTCTCTTTTTGAGAAAAACGACCAGCTTCTCAACTCCTATGCCTTGTTCCTGGCAGAGCTCACTAGCCTATATGATGACCCCAATAGGCAGAGTACTGCTGATCTTCAGTTAAGATCCTTGAAACAAGGAAGGAGGCCTGTGGAAGACTTTGTCGCAGAGTTCAAGAGATGGACCCTTGATTCAGAATGGAATGATGCATCTCTGAAAACCCAATTTAGGCTTGGCCTATCAGAAGCCGTTAAGGACGAGCTCGCCCGAGCGGATCTGCCAAAAACCCTGGATGCATTAATACAACTCAGTATTACCATAGATAGAAGACTACGAGAAAGAAAGGCTGAAAAGATGGGAATGCCATTATCCGTTTCCTCTCGGAGTCTGGCCGTTCCTATGGAGGTAGGAACCATACGCCCACCTCTATCAACTATGGAAAAAGCCAAAAGACGAAATGAAACTCTCTGCTTGTACTGTGCATCCCCGGATCACAAGATAAACGTCTGTCCCCTAGTCAACAAAAAGAAGGGTGAGTGTTCACATGTCTCCCTAGGAGGATTGACAACTTCATTCACTAACCCCTACATTTCTGTTTTTTTGACATTACAGTGGGACCAGAACAGGATTACTACTAAGGCCATGATTGACACAGGATCTTGTGGAAATTATATTGATATATGTTTTGCTGCTTTAAATAAAATTCCTATTATTTCTAAACTCAAACCTGTCTCAGTAAGTCTTATTACCGGTGTTCCGTTATCCTCTGGTCCGATCACCGATCAGACACAAGCACTTCTAGTCACTATTAACGAGTCTCATAAGGAGACTTCTACCTTCGATTTAATACCATCACCCCACTTTCCCATTGTGTTGGGACTTCCCTGGTTGCACACACACCAACCAACCATAGATTGGAAGAAACGGTCCTTGACCTTCCCTTCTTGTTATTGCGAGGAAACGTGTAACCTCCCGTTTTCCGGGAAGATTCTGTCTGTGGTGACAGATGAGATTGCACCACTATGTTATCAGGATCTTTCTGAGGTTTTTCTTGAGAAAAATGCTCAAGCATTACCTCCTCATCGAGACTATGATTGTAGCATTGATCTACTCCCAAATAGCAAATTGCCGTTCGGTCATGTTTATCCTCTTTCACAGGATGAACTTGCCCATCTCAAAACCTATTTGGATGAGAACTTGGAAAAAGGTTTTATTAGACCTTCCACTTCTTCCACAGCAGCAGGACTCTTTTTTGTTCGCAATAAAGATTCAAGTCTCAGACCTATCATCGACTACAGGAAATTGAATGCTATCACAATAAAAGATTGCTATCCTCTACCGCTTATCCCTGAGCTCATTGAGCAGGTGCGTGGAGCTACCTATTTTTCAAAATTAGACCTGAAAGGAGCATACAATCTCATTCGAATCCGTGATGGACACGAGTGGAAGACTGCGTTCAGAACTAGATACGGATTGTTCGAATATCTTGTGATGCCATTCGGCCTATGCAATGCCCCTGCAGTTTTCCAACGATTTATAAACGATATTTTTAAAGACTTACTAGATGTCTGTGTTGTGGTATATCTGGACGATATACTTATATATTCACGGACCCTGTCTGAACACATAAGACATGTAAGACTTGTATTATCGAGATTGCTTGCACATAATCTTTATGTGAAGCTGAAGAAATGCTTGTTCCATAAAGATGAGGTACTCTTTCTAGGCTACATCATATCCAAAACAGGAATCGAGATGGACATGAGTAAAATATCCTGCATTCAGGATTGGCCTACACCAACTACACGCAAGGCGCTACAGCGATTCCTGGGATTTTCAAATTTCTACAGGAAGTTCATAAAAAACTTTTCTGCTATTGTGAGACCCCTCACACAGCTCACTAGCATAAAAATACCATTTAAATGGTCAGAAGAAGCAAATAAGGCTTTCCACTTGTTAAAGACAAGGTTTACTTCCGCTCCCATATTACGCCATCCAGACCCATCCCTCCAATACATTCTGGAGGTAGATGCGTCAAACCTGGCAGTAGGAGCAATACTCTCCCAACGACCTACCCACACTTCACCACTTCATCCAGTCGCCTTTTTTTCTAAATCCCTGAGCAGTCCCGAGATAAATGACCCCGTGGGTGAAAAGGAACTGCTTGCTATAAAATTGGCTCTGGAGAATTGGCGACATTTACTCGAAGGCACCCAATTACCAATAATTATATACACGGACCATAAAAATCTCCAATATCTTCAGACTAGCAAAACTCTCTCGCATCGACAGGTACGATGGTCACTATTCTTTCTAAGGTTTAACTTCCTAGTGACCTACACACCTGCAGATAAGAACAAAAAGGCGGATGCACTATCACGACTAACTGAAGAAAACTACTTTGAAATTCCTTCCGTTCCTATAATACCTCACAAACGCATTATTGGAGTTGTCCGTTCCTTGAAGGAAGAGGTTCTGCATGGTATAAGGTTGGATTCACCCCCACCACAACTAAATACCGATGCAGAAGCCTTCCTCTACTACAACGACAAACTTTACATACCACCTACCCTACGCACCAAGATCTTGGAATTATCGCATGATGTGCCTATGGCAGGACATATGGGTATGACAAAGACTTTCAATTTGATTTCTCGGCAATTCTGGTGGCCTGACATGAAAACATCTATACAAAAATTCGTCTCTTCATGCAATGTCTGTGCCAGGTCCAAAATTGACACTACGAGACCATCCGGTCTACTATGCAGTCTACCAATACCCCAAACTCCATGGGAGGTTCTGTCATTGGACTTCATCGTAGAATTGCCTCCTTCCAAAGGATTTAATACCATCTTGGTGTCAGTGGACCATCTGACAAAGATGGCACATTTCATTGCTATTCGCAGACTACCTTCGTCCAAACAAACGGCAGAACTCCTGATGAAACATGTCTTCAGATTACATGGTATCCCAAAAACTCTTTTGTCTGACCGTGGATCCCAATTTATTTCTAAATTCTGGCAAGAACTATGTCACATACTACGGATCGAGCGGAAGCTCACTTCTCCTTACCATCCGCAGACCAACGGACAGACTGAAAGAGTCAACCAATGCATCGAGCAGAATTTACGTTGTTACACTTCTTACCAACAGGATGATTGGTTGGATCTTCTCCCCCTGGCAGATTTTGCCTACAACAACGCAACTCACAGTACAACCAAGCAGAGTCCGTTCTACTTGAACTATGGGTTCCATCCCTCTATTCTCCCTCCACGCATCCTTCCTTCAAATAACCCAGTAGCCTCAGACTATCTTTCCCAAATAAAGGATTCTCTGGGTTTACTAAATACTACCATTGCACACGCTCACAGTCAACAAAAGAAGTACTATGATCTTCGTAGAAGACCTTCTCCACAGTATACTATCGGGGACCTCGTTTGGCTCTCAACAAAAAACTTGAGACTGAAGATCCCTAGCAAAAAGCTTGGACCTCTGTTCTTGGGACCTTTCCCAATCAAGAAACTTATTGGAAAAGCTGCAGTGCAGCTTACATTGCCAATGGACCTAAAAATCCATCCCATTTTCCATGTGTCGCTACTAAAACCCCATGTTCCGGACCAAGGAATAAGGCCTAATATTCCACCTCCCCCTCCTGTACAAGTTGAAGGTGGAGAAGAATACGAGATAAAAGAGATTCTGGATTCTCGTATCTACAGAAGAAGACTTCAGTACTTGGTTAGATGGAAGAACTATGGGCCCCAAGACGACACCTGGCTAAACACCTCTGACATACATGCCTCTAGATTAATCCGCAATTTTCATGCGAGATACCCAGACAAACCAGCTCCAGAGGCCTTCAGGAGCAGGCCTTAAAGGGGGGGTATTGTAATGTTCCGGTACCTTTGGTACCCTAAATTACACTTTCCACAAGTGTATGCGCCCTACCATTTACTTTTGGAAAGGTGCGCATACACCTTTAAGACTGGAGCTGTCATCACTCAGCGCCCGACTAGATGGCTATTTAAGGCGTCGGTTCTCACTCACATGTGTTCGTTCAAACACCCTTATCTGGATGCTAACCTTGCTTGAAGCTTCCATGCTTGCAAGCTTACTTCGCTGACGGAACCTCGCTGCGCTGATCCCTGTATCCCGCTACTGGATCATCCGCCTCTCCTGAACCACCCTTCGGCTGTATCGCTAATAGTGCTAAGTACCCCGCAGGGGAATTCTCTATAAACTTATACTAAGCTTACACTATCTAGCTCTGCATAGTAGAGACTGTTTATCACATCTGCATAAACTAGATTGCTAGCTCTTGAGACTACTGCTACTTTTCTGCACTGGGTTGATCTCTTTTGTATGTCCACCTGCTATTCTATCATCTGCTATCATACAACATTGCTAAACCTTCCTGCATCCATCTGCTACTGTCTCACCTTCAAGTGTCTATCACCTACCACCTCCACTCAACCTATCCCTCAACCTTCATCATTGTGTTACCACATATATAAAGTCACTCTAGGAACCAGCTTGCTAACTGTGTGTATTTACTGGCTGAAATAAGACCTTCCACACATGATGAGTCATTGAGGTTGGGAATGGTATCTCAGCATATCTCTTACATGACTACTGACGTGGAACTATTTCTGCAGCTGAAAATCCACACCATATAAGAAACGCAGGAGCGTTACAATATGGTCCTTTGCTTGCATTTATTCCTCCCTTGGGACACTGTTCCTCCTACCGATACGAGACATCATTTCTCCCATCATTCCTCCCCAGTGGCGGATGGTGCATTGGGGGCGCAGGGGCGCCGCCCCACCTATCCATGTGTTCCGCCCCCTAATCTACATGCAGGGCGTCGGACGCATGGATTCCAAGCACGTGATTAGAGCCAGAATGAATATTCGCTATTGCCACACTGATTTTCCTCCTGGTCAATCAGGAAGCGGGTCCTGAGACCCGTTTCCCGATTGGCTGAAAGGAAAAGCCATGCTATTGGCCAAGGAGTGGAGGAGGAGGGAGGAGACTGAGGGGGAAGCTGCCGCTGCCACTGCCTGCCCAGGGTGAGTGAGCCGGCGACTGGGACAGTACGGGCTGGAGCTGGTGGGGGACAGTGCAGACTGGAGCTGGTGGGGGACAGTGCGGGCTGGAGCTGGTGGGGGACAGTGCGGGCTGGAGCTGGTGGGGGGCAGTGCAGGCTGGAGCTGGTGGGGGACAGTGCGGGCTGGAGTTGGTGGGGGATAGTGCGGGCTGGAGCTGGTGGGGGACAGTGCGGGCTGGAGCTGGTGGGGGACAGTACGGGCTGGAGCTGGTGGGGGACAGTACGGGCTGGAGCTGGTGGGGGATAGTGCGGGCTGGAGCTGATGTGGTCAGGTATGGTGTGGTCCATCTGCCGCCTCCCCCCGGCCCATGGAGCACCAGCTGCCACTGTTCCTGCCACTGACACCAATAGTGGAGCACTATTCCTTCTACTAATACCAATAGTTGGGCACTATTCCCCCCAACTGATGCTAATGATGGGCCACTATTCTCCCCATTGATGCTAATGATGGGCTACTATTCCTTCCACTATAACCAACAATGGGGTACTATTCCCCCCACTGACACCAATAATGGCGCACTGTTCCTTCCTCTGACACCAATGATGGGTCACGTTTGCACCACTGACTATACTGCAAAAAATAAAAATCGCAGAGGTGATCAAATACCACCAAAACAAAGCTATATTTGTGGGGAAAAAAAGGACATCAATTTTATTTCGGTACAGCGTCGCACAACCGCGTAATTGTCTGTTAACCACTTCAGCCCCAGAAGGTTTTACCCCCTTAATGACCAGGCCATTTTTTGCGATTCGGCACTGCGTTACTTTAACAAACAATTGCGCGGTCGTGCAACGCTGTACCCAAATACAATTGATTTCCTTTTTTTTTTTACCACAAATAGAGATTTCTTTTGGTGGTATTAGATCACCTCTGCGATTTTTAGATTTTGCGCTATAAACAAAAAAAAAAAACGACAATTCTGAAAAAAAAAAGGCCATATTTTTTACTTTCTGCTATAAAACATTCCCAATAAAACATGTTAAAAATTTAATTTTTTTATCAGTATAGGCCAATTTGTATTCTGCTACATATTTTTGGTAAAAAAAAAATCCCAAAAAGCGTATTTTAATTGGTTTGCGCAAAAGTTATAGCGTTTACAAACTACGGGATAGATTTTTAGACTTTTTATTTATTTTTATATTTTTATTAGTAATGGCGGCAATCAGAGATTTTTAGCGGGACAGATCGGACCCCTAACTGACATTTTTGACACTTTTTGGGGACCAGTGACACTAATACAGTAATCAGTGCTAAAAATATGCCCTGTTAGGCCTCTTTCACACGGAGCGGACCGTATTTCAATCCACTCTGGCACTTTATTTTTTTTTACGGACACTACGGACACGGATGACACTTGTGTCATCCGTTATAAAAAAGGGGGGAGTAGTTGGAATCGGCGCTACATACACACTGCAAGCTCTGGTGGTAGACAGTCTACCACCAGAGCTTGCAGTGTGTATGTAGCGCCGATTCCAACTACTCCCCCCTTTTTTATAACACTTGACCCCTAATTCTTAGGGGTTGGTTGGTGGCTGCTTCCTATTTTTCAAAAAATATTCTCTGGAATAATCCATAGCGCTGGTCCCCTCCTATTTTATTTCATACTTGTGTCATCCGGTCCGTATGTCCGCATATCATGTCATCCGTTTGCGGATGATATACGGACATAATGTATGTCAATGGGATTGCGGATGTCAGCGGATGACACCGCTGACATACTATTTTGCGTCCTTTCCATTTTTTAAACTGAAGAAAAAATATGGTTCTGTTCCGTTCCAAAAAACGGAACTGATAGGAAAGGACGCAATGGTCATCCGCTGACATCCGCAATCCCATTGACAAGCATTATGTCCGTATATCACCCGCAAACGGATGGGGTGATATACGGACATACGGAACGCCCGTGTGAAAGAGGCCTTGCTCTATAAATGACACTGGCAGGGAAGGGGTTAATACTGGGGGTGATCAAAAGGGGTTAAATGTATGCCTAAAGTGCTTACTCACTGTGTGGGGGAAGGGCTCTGTGACAGGAACAGAGAGATCGGGGTTGTAGCTTAGCTGAAACTGCTGATTTCTCCCTGCCTGTCTGACAAAAGATCCGCCTGCTTTGTTTACATAAGCAGGCAGGTCTTCTCTCGAATTTCTCCGACGATTGCGGGAGGGCAGCGGCAATCGCCGCCGCTCCTCCCGCGGCCGCCTCCCGCTGTGTCTAAACACCATGCACTCCAGTCACATGACTGGACGCAGCAGTAATAGTACGGCGGGCGGTCGGCAAGTGGTTAACCACTTTCCGACCGCCGCCCGACTACATACGGCGGCGGTCAGCCCCTCCCAGGCAAAGTGACGTACTGGTACGTCACTAGCCTGGGAGCCAATAGGGGGAGGGCACGCGCCGCCGGTCGTTCCCTAAGCAGCCCGCCATAGGTGTGCGCAGCCTATTGCATTAGGGTGTGCACCCCAAAGTTTAAATACACATGCATGTGTTTGCCTACATGTATATGGCCCCGGTACATTACTCTCCCTGCTGGCAAAGTGAAATAGAAGTGTGTGGCACTTCTCTTATGGCAGAGCAGGTCCCAGGGAGATCTTTCCCATCTCCTCACTGGCAAACAGAGCGATAATGCTAATGTGCCCTAGGTGATTAGGGTGTGCCCAGGCCCACCCGGCACACCCTGTGCGCACGCCTATGCAGCCTGCACGTGTGACCGGCGGACCCGATGTCCGCCGGTCACTCGCGATAGTCGGGTGTAGAGGGAGAAAGGCAGGCGGCTAATGTAAACAAAGCCGCCTGTCATTCTCCCCTGTGTAAAAGCACAGATCATACGATCCTGCTATGTAGTACCGTTGATCTCTGCTGTTACACACACAGCCACATCCAATCACAGTTAGAAGCACGCCCCTAGGGACACACTTAACTCCTCCCTCTCCAATAAAGTTAACCCCTTCCCTCCCAGTGTCATTTTTACAGTAACAGTGCATATGTATAGCACTGATTACTGTAGTAATGTCACTGGCACCCCCAAAAGTGTAAAAAATGTCAGTCAAGGGTCCGATCTGTCCGCCGCAATGTCGCAGTCCCACAAAACAAAATCGCAGATCGCCGCCATTACTTGTTAAAAAAAAACAATAAAAATGACAAAAATCTTTCCCTTAGTTAGTAAACGCAATAACTTTTGCGCAAACCAATCAAAAAACGCTTATTGTGATTTTTTTTTACCAAACATATGTAGCAGAAAACAAATTGGCCTAAAATGTTAAAAAATTTTGATTTTTACATTTTTTTGGGGGAATTTCATATAAAAAATGTGAAAAATATTGTTATTTTTGCAAAATTGTCACTCTTTTTTTGTTTATAGCGCATGATCAAAAAATCGCACGGGTGATCAAATACCACCAAATGAAAGCTCTGTTTGTGGGAAAAAAAGGACATCAAATTCTTTTAGGTACAGCGCCGCACGACCACGCAATTGTCCGTTAAAATCACGCAGTGCCGAATCGCAAAATAGGCCCTGGTCAGGAAGGGGGTAAAATCTTCCAGTCCAGAAGTGGTTAAACAATGTTTTGCAGACTGACTTCAATCACGCCGGCAGAGTATCCCTGGAAATTATTTTAAATGTTGGCAATTACGATTTAAAAGTCAGTGATGGCAAACAGTAATTATGCGCCTCCCTGCAGACGGAACCCTGCTTGTCTATAAAATGAATCCGTACATCTGCTGTGCTTTAAGTAAAGTTCTTATCGTTTTATGCCAAAATTAACAACATACCTGGGATTGGTATTAATGTGCGCTATGATGGGATTCCATTTAAACAAACATAAATTCTGCTCAGTACGGAGCACATTACTTCCATAACTGTTGACTGAAAACATCTGCATTGTGTTAGGAGTAGCGGGCCGTTAATGGATCTGCCTGGGAGCCGTCTTCGGGGAAGCAGGGCTTTTATATGGCAGGCTTGGTGCTCCTGTGTCTACATTACTGCAGAACCCAGAGTCGGAGCACTTAGACCAGTCAGTAAACACACAGGTAGGCTGATGTGAAATAGGAAGAGTAACGCTCCACTTTGGGAGAACATTGTAGTAGCGGAGAGTCATTTTTATAAAAAACATTACTGCAACTCTCATCAGATGTCTTCAGAGGTGCCCTGAACTTATGATGGTTTGGCTATGGAGCTCTTCACTGGAGAGAAATAACCAGATCAAAACTTTGGTAATTACCATTAACGCTGAATTCCAGGCATGGCAATATATATCTAGCTTGAACTAATGTAACTGTGCATATACCATACCTGTGGGATCACTCTAGAACAGTGGTCTTCAAACTCTGGCCCTTTGCTTGCTCTTATCTGATCCTTGGGGTACTATTCCACCCACTGATACGAGGCATTATTCCGCCCGCTGATACCAATGATGGGGCACTATTCCTCCCACTGACACCAATGATGGGGCACTATTCCTCCCACTGATACCAATGATGGGGCACTATTCCTCCCACTGACACCAATGATGGGGCACTATTCCTCCCACTGATACCAATGATGGGACACTGTGTCTCCAAAAGATACCAATAATTAGGCACTATTCCTTCCACTGACACCAACAAGGGGGCACTTTTCCTACTACTACTACCAATGATGAGGCGTTATTCCTCCCACTGACAAGAATGATGGAGAACTATTTCTCTCACTGACACCAATGATGGGGCAATATTCCTCCCACTGATAGCAAAGATAGGGCACTATCCAGTTTGGACCAATGTAACTATGCAAATAAAATACTATACCCGTCAGATCCCTCTAGAACACTAGTCTCCAAGCTACGGCCCTTTGCCTGCTCTTATTGTGCCCTTGGGGCACTGTTCCACCTCCTGATATGAGGCACCATTCTTCCAACGGATACGAGGCACTATTCCTTCCACGGACACCAATGATGGGGCACTATTTCTCCTAATGACACCAAATATAGGGCACTATTCCTCCCACTGAAACCGATGATGGGGACCTATTCCTCCTACTGACACCAGTAATTGAGCACATTTTCCTTGAATGGGTCCAAGAGACCATAAGAATGAGTCTTTGAAACTAATCCTTAAGAAGGGTGTCACTGGCTTGAAAAGAGACATATAAAGCTTAAAAGGGTTAAGCTTCAGGTGGTCAAGTTGGTAAATAATCCAAGTCACTTGGGAGTAAGAGCATTGACGTAGGCCTGCACATTTTCTGGTGAGGTGAAAAAGTGGTGTGCCCCTTGTACAACTCCTGCAGTTCCATAGGGACCATATTGGAGGCCAAGGCCTTCCCTCTTTTGTTTAACAACTGAAAAATGTGCACATTGTTTTGAACATTTGGGGAGAACTTGGGGTACAGAGGCACCAATTCATTCTGTATCCGAAGCTGGCCTTTGGTTCTCACCAAACCTAATAAGGTGTCTCTCTGTACCCATAGTTCAGTAGCCTCATCACCATTGGGTGAGGAATCTGCCCTGGTGGAGGTGGGTACCCCTGCACCAGATGAGCTTGTTCAATAATAATGCTTGAAGATAGAGAGGCATTACCAGACAAGGAATTGCTCCTCGTTGTTCCCTTTCAATTTCTAGGGGAGGCTTACAAGCCCAAAGTTGTTCCAACATGGCCGGTTTTCCAGATTCTTGATTTACTCTTCCAACATTCTAAGTTTGGCCTCTAGGCCATAATATTTAGTGGGTAGAGGGTGTACGGTGTCCACAATCTCCCAAACATTCTTCTGCCTCTGTTGTTTTCTCTTGGATCTTCTGAATATCTGATTAAGGCTTCCATTCTCCACCTTGCCTATTTGGAGTTGTGGCGTGTTTGTATGATACACAGTGCCTCTTCAGGTGTGGGCTCCCTGTCCTCCCGCTTGATATGCTGCCTGGACAGAGTGGGGGGGGGGGGGAGATGGGGTGCAGGGTCGGGATTGAGGTAACCTACCCCCAGGCAACTCACTAAATTTGGCACATGGGGAATGCAGGAGAGGCCTGTGGTTTAGGCGAACAGACGCCATTTTGGTTCTGTTTCATGGCCTTAGTCATCCTTACCAATCACTGTCTTTCGTGAGGCCCATCCACAGGAATGACCCAGCAGATGGTCGGACAACTGATGGAAGGCAGTGGTAGGTGAGATTGGCGAGGTTAAGAAGAATATCAACAGGACTGGCAAAGCCATTGTAGAGTACAATTGTTCACATTGCAAGCTATTCCTTAATTTCTAAATGTAATATTGCAAAGTCTAATTGGTTGCTATAGACCTGTGTATTTTTTCACTGTTTGTATAACCATATTGAAGAGGCATGAAGGAATCACAGCCCTCTTTTACTGGTAATTGGTGCTTCTATCGCAACTTCTACTGACAACCCTCTTTTTTTTTTTTTTTTTTAATACCACCAACATGTTTTATTCATTAACCACTTAAGCCCCGGAAGATTTTACCCCCTTCCTGACCAGGGCCTATTTTGCGATTCGGCACTGCGTGACTTTAACAGACAATTGCGCGGTCGTGCGACGCTGTACCCAAATGAATTTGACGTCCTTTTTTTCCCACAAACAGAGCTTTCTTTTGGTGGTATTTGATCACCTGTGCGATTTTTTGATCATGCGCTATAAACAAAAAAAGAGCATCAATTTTGCAAAAATAACAATATTTTTCAAATTTTTTTATATGAAATTCCCCCCAAAAAATGTAAAAATCTAAATTTTTTAACATTTTAGGCCATTTTGTTTTATGCTACATATTTTTGGTAAAAAAAAAATCGCAAAAAGCGTATTTTGATTGGTTTGCGCAAAAGTTATTGCATTTACTAACTAAGGGAAAGATTTTTGTCATTTTTATTGTTTTTTTTTTAACGAGTAATGGCGGCGATCTGTGATTTTTTTTGCAGTACTGCGACATTGCGGCGGACAGATCGGACCCTTGACTGACATTTTTGACACTTATGGGGTTACCAGTGACATTACTACAGTAATCAGTGCTATACATATGCACTGTTACTGTAAAAATGACACTGGGAGGGAAGGGGTTAACTTTATTGGAGAGGGAGGGGTTAAGTGTGTCCCTAGGGGCGTGCTTCCAACTGTGATTGGATGTGGCTGTGTGTGTAACAGCAGAGATCAACGGTCCTACATAGCAGGACCATATGATCTGTGCTGTTACACAGGGGAGAATGACAGGCGGCTTTAAATTAGCCGCCTGCCTTTCTCCCGCTGTACCGGAGGATCGCGAGTGAGCGGCGGACATCGGGTCCACCGCTCACTCTCGCGGGGGGGGGGGGGGGGTCCGTGAGCGAGCGGTAGCGCGCCTCCGGTGGCGCAAGCTCGCTCCCTAGAGCCTCTCAGGCTAGTGACGTGCCCATATGTCACTTTGCCTGTGAGGGGCTGACCGCCGCCGTATATAATCGTGCGGCAGTCGGCAAGTGGTTAAGGAACCCCCAACAACCTCAGGAGGAACCCCATGGTTCCAGGGAACCCTGGTTGAGAAACCCAGGCCTTTACTATGCATTCTTGTCTTTGGGCTTCCAGTCACAGAGGAACAATTGTATATTTTGGGATTGCACAGCAGACATCGAAGTAATGGCTCTGCCTAGGTCCTTGTAGGTGAGAACACCCTAGAGTTACACTAAGCCCTACACTCAGCAATATAGGAAACAATGGAGAGTGAGTGTGAATGTTGAACACAAGATTGTTTTTTCAGGCTGGTTTAGGAAGCTCGTTGTTTTCCAGCAATTGTTGCCTTGGTGTCCGCAGACTTAGAACTGCTGGAGACTTCAATGGGATCCCAACAATCCTTATTATTATACTTGGTATTGTCTCACAACCTTGTTTGTGTTCATAAAGCCACCGGCTATTATCCAGCACCATGAAATGAGTGTCTGATAGATACAGTCATACTGCAATAGTCCTATAAGCCTATGAATTATCCAAAGAACATGATGGATAACCTACACACACCGATGAAATGATCAGCACACTAGTTCACGGATCTCCAAACATTCTAAAACAAAGAGCCAGTTTACTGTCCATCAGACTTTAGGGGGGCCGGACTGTAGGCAGCAGGAAAATATCCCGGTGTCATTAGGAGTGGACAATGTTTCAGGCTTGGTGGTCAGTAGGAGGAGGAATGGTGCCCCATTATTGGTAGTAGTGGGAGGAATAATGCTTTATCATTTATATCTGTGGGAGGATACCCCATCATTGATGTCAGCGGGAGAAATAGTGCCTCATTGTTGGTGTCCATGTAAGGAATGGTGCCTCATTGTTGGTGTCAGTGGTAGGAATAGTGCCCCACTGCTGGTGTCCACGGAGGGAATGATGCCTCATCGTTGGTGTCAGTAGGAGGAATAGTGCCTCATCGTTGGTGTCAGTAGGAGGAATAGTGCCTCATCGTCAGAGATGTATAGTAACGAAGTAGAACTACTTAAGTACTGTACTTAAGTACCGAAATGCGGTATCTGTACTTTCCTAGAGTAGAATTTTTTTCTCCTACTTCTACTTTTACTTCACTACATTTTTTCGATGATTTCGATACTTCTACTCAAGTATTTTTTTTTTGTGCTGCATAGTTACTCGTTACTTTTAAAAAAATTACCACTGCCAGAACAGTAGATGGCAGGTTGCATAAAGCTCAAAAAAATGTGTATAATGTCATTTGTAAATCAGCGCATACGAAAATAAAGGCTGTGTATAATAAAAGCTGCTATACCAAATCTTTCCAATAAAAAGAAAATATGAAACAAACAAATAAATGGTGCTACAGCGCTTAAAGTGCATCAAGAAACTACTAACAAACACAGGTTAATCATTTGAATAAATCATTTGAAATAATAAAAACAATATGATGTTCATACTTTTGACTTTGTAACTACATAACACAGTACTTGTACTTCTACTTTCAGTACTTGAGTAGAAATTTTTTTTCAAAACTACTGGTACTTTTTACTTTTAGTACTTAAGTAGCAAATTTTTTGAAAAAACTACTTGCAATACTTAAGTAAAAAAAATGTTGAATACTTTAGTACTTCTACTTAAGTAACTTTTTCTGCGAGCACTTCCACTTCTACTCAAGTAATTTTTTGATCGAGCACTTGTACTTTTACTCAAGTAGAAATTTCGAGTACTTTATACAAGTCTGCTCATCGTTGGTGTCAGTAGGAGGAATAGTGCCTCATCATTGGTGTCAGTAGGAGGAATAGTGTCTCATCGTTGGTGTCAGTAGGAGGAATAGTGCCCCACTGTTGGTGTCCATGTAAGGAATGGTGCCCCATTGTTGGTGTCAGTGGGAGGAATAGTGCCCCACTGTTGGTGTCCATGGAGGGAATGGTGCCTCATCGTTGGTGTCAGTAGGAGGAATAGTGCCTCATCGTTGGTGTCAGTGGGAGGAATAGTGCCCCACTGTTGGTGTCCATAGAAGGAATGGTGCCCCATCGTTGGTGTCAGTGGGAGGAATAGTGCCCCATCGTTGGTGTCAGTGGTAGGAATAGTGCCTCATCGTTGGTGTCAGTGGGAGGAATAGTGCCCCACTGTTGGTGTCCATGGAAGGAATGGTTCCTCATCGCTGGTGTCAGTGGGAGAAATAGTGCCCCAATGTTGGTGTCTATAGAAGGAATGGTGCCCGATCGTTGGTGTCAGTGGGAAGAATAGTGCTCCACTGTTGAATAGTGCCCCACTGTTGGTGTCCATGGAGGGAATGGTGCCTCACCGTTGGTGTCAGTGGGAAGAATAGTGCTCCACTGTTGGTGTCCATTGTGGGAATGGTGCCTCATTGTTGGTGTCCATAGAAGTAATGGTGCCCCATTGTTGGGATCAGTGGGAGGTCTGTGATGGGAACCTGAAGTCTCTGGTTTATGGACTGTTGTTATACACAAATACAGGACTTTCTTTATAGAGTCTAATGGAAAGATTTTGTTACTTTGAGTTAATTTATTGTTTCCATATTTGATAAACAATTTAAGAAAGCTTCATTGTCATTTTTTTTTCAAGATTAAATCAATAATATTTTGATTCGATGTTGCGGGGGTCCCTTAACCTGTTAATGCCTGTCTGTTTTACTGCGGCAGGCAGCCCCTCCTAGCTGTACATCGGTCGCGCGCCTGCAGCTAGGGGGCAAGCTCACGCCCCCATTTGGCAGCGGGGACTCCGATGCACGGGGCAGGTGTCTCTGATTGCCACCGGCCACCCGCGATCGCTCCGGTCAGCAATTGTAAACACAGCCGACCGTTCTTCTCCTTGGAATGATCACAGAGCACCTGTGATCCTTTTATATAAGTTCACAGATCTCTATGATCATTTCACAAGCCCAAACCCCATACAGTTAGAATCACTCCCCTAGGCTTATATTTAACCCCTTGATCAACCACAGCATTAACCCCTTCCCTGCCAGTGTCATTAGGACAGAGACAGTGCATATTTTTTTAGCACTGATTACTGTAGTAATGTCACTGGTCCCCCAAAAGTGTCAAAAATTTCAGTTAGGGGTCCAATTTGTCCGAAATAAATGTCGCAGTCCCGCTAAAAATTGCAGATCACCGCCATTAATAGTAAAAAATAAGAGAAAAAACAATTGCTTATTGCGATTTTTTTTTACCAAAAATATGTAGCAAAAAACAAATTGGCCTAAAATGATAAAAAATTTTGATTTTTAATTTTTTTTTTGGGGGGGGGGGGGGTTGTTATATAGCAGAAAGTGAAAAATATATATTTTTTTCCAGAATTGTCGCTCTTTTTTTGTTTATAGCACAAAATATAAAAATCGCACAGGTGATCAAATACCACCAAAAGAAAGCTCTGTTTGTGGGAAAAAAAGGATATCAATTTTGTTTGGGTACAGCGTCGCAATTGTCCATTAAAGTAACGCAGTGCCGAATCTCAAAAAATGGCCTGGTCATCAAGGGGACAAATCCTTCCGGTCCAGAAGTGGATAAATAAAAATTTTAATTTTTATTTTTTTTACAAATAATGTTTTGTGTCTCAAAAACCCTATTAATTAGTATTTCTGTTTTTTTTATTAATTTCCTCAGGGTGTGGTGCGTTCTACCTATTGGTACACTCATCCACACACCATTTTCAATACCCAGTTTCCCCATTGGAATATTTCCCCCCTATTACTTTTCTGGGGACAACCCAGAATTTGGAATTTTTTTCTTTTACTTTTAATGATAATGATAAACAAGACAAATAGAGGGGGGGGGAGGGATTGATCTCCTTAATGGGGACACAGACAGCAATAAAAACTGGCAGGGATTTTAATCCCTCTCCACTCCATCCAAAATAAAAAAAGTTTTGCCTTTAGTAATACTTTAAAGCGTGATTAAATCCTCCTATCTATTTACAGCAAAGGAAGCTGCTTCTGTTTGATCTGCAACACCCATTTAATAGATTGACAGTTTGGTTGGGGAAACAAGCAAATGTGACAGTTAGCAATCCTGTCATTCCAGGAATGTAACTGTTTTTTTTTTACACTGTTAAAGGGGAGTTCCGCCCCCCCCCCCTCCAAAAATTAAAAGTCAGCAGCTACACACACTGTAGCTGCTGACTTTTAATATCAGGACACTTACCTGTCCTGGAGTCCAGCGATATCGGTACCGCAGCTGATGTTTCCATTGGCTGTCAGGTGCTGCCGCCGCCATTGCTGGTATGGGAACCCAGCAGTGAAGCCTTACGGCTTCACGGCTGGGTCCCTACTGCGCATGCGTGAAGCTCACTGCGCATTCGGATTGGCTCGGCGGCTGGGGAAGGAGGAGGGGGCCAAACTTTCGAGGGGCTGTCTCCCGGAAGTGGGGAAGGGTGCCTGTCAAAAACAAGTACCCCCCTAAAAGGTACCAAATGTGGCACCGGAGGGGGGGAGGAAGCAAATGAGCGGAAGTTCCACTTTTGGGTGGAACTCCGCTTTAACCACTTTAACCCCGGAGGATTTGGCTGCTCAATGACAGGGCCCTATTTTGCGATTCGGCACTGCGTGAATTTAACGGACAATTGTGCGGTCGTGCGACGCTGTACCAAAACAATTGACATCCTTTTTTTCCCCACAAACAGAGCTTTCTTTTGGTGGTATTTGATCATCTGTGTGATTTTTATTTTTTGTGCTATAAACAAAAAAAGAGCGACGATTCTGAAAAAATAACAATATTTTTCACATTTTTTTATATGAAATTCTCAAAAAAAAAATGTAAAAATCGAAATTTGTTAACATTTTAGGCCAATTTGTTTTCTGCTACCTATGTTTGGTAGAAAAAAAAAAATCGCAATAAGAGTATTTTGATTGGTTTGCGCAAAAGTTATTGCGTTTACTAACTAGGGGAAAGATTTATGTCATTTTTTTTTTTTTTTTTTTTTTTACTAGTAATGGTGGCGATCTGCGATTTTTTTTTGCGGGACTGCGACATTGCGGCGGACAGATCGGACCCCTAACTGACATTTTTGACACTTTTGGGGGGCCAGTGACATTACTACAGTAATCAGTGCTATACATATGCACTGTTACTGTAATAATGACACTGGCAGGGAAGGGGTTAACTGTACTGGTGATCAAGGGGTTAAATGTGTCCCTAGGGGAGTGTTTCTAACTGTTAGGGGGTGTGGCTTGTAAAGTCATCACAGGGACATGCAATCCTATATAGCAGGATCGCATAGCCTCTGTCAGAGGCGTAACTAGAACCTTCAGGGCCCTGATGCAAGAAACCATGAAGGGCCCCCCAGACCCCTGGCCAGGGCCCTTACCTTCAAGCCCAGGGCTCTTCCCACTAATCCTGGGGCTCTTTACACTCATTGCATGGCCTTTTATTACGGTCCCGCAGCAGGATTCTTTCACAGGTTCTGCAGTGGGCCCCCTTCCTGCAATCTTGTGGGCCCCCTTCCTGCAATCTTGGGGCCTCCCCACAGTGGTGCAATGCCAGGGTCCGGTCGCAAGTGTGACCTTTGCGATCCTGGAAGTTCACCCACTGGTTTGCTACCGGGCCCCCTGGAGCATGGGGCCCGGTAGCGATTGCAACCCTTGCAACCCCTGTAGTTACGCCCCTGGCCTCTGTCATTACTTCAGGAAGAATGACAGACGGCTGTGTTTACATCAGTCGTCTGTCCTTCTCTCTCTGCTGCGGGAGATCGCGAGTGGCCGGCGGTCATAGGAGCCACTGGTCACACGCGCTGGCTCCCCAGCTGAGGAGTGTGGGCGGGAGCGCGCCTCCGGCACCGCGCCATCGCCCCCTAGCTCCACCCAGGTGGAACGGTACTTTGCCTGGGGGCGCCAACTGTGGCGGCTGGTGCGGAAGTGGTTAAATCAATGGATTTAGTTCTGCTATTATTATTTACTGCTGCTCAGGGGCTCTGGGCTTCAGCAAAATGGCAAGAAGAAATCGGAGCAATGCTGGAGGCAATTTACAGCACACACTTTTCTTTTGACTTGGTATTTTTGGTAGCATAATTATTAATATAGAATGTATGTTCCTTGCTAAAGAACATTCTTTTGTATCAAGTTGTTATGGGTAAATGGCGTGGGGCCCATAGGCCGTTGCCTACTCTGCCTATTTTGGTAATCCCAGCACTGACTGACCATGGGCCCCTGGAACTTGCTTGAACCTAAAGCTCTTCCACCCATCTAAATTTTGCTCCCTCTCGAATATATAAAAATCAAAGAAGTAGTTGTAAGAAACGTTCAGCCAGACACCATGCAGACAGCGAGCACCATCTTCCCGGCTGCAGTAAATGAGGAGGAGTCCTCTATAGGAGAGACTTATAGACGGGTAATTAGTGACAGAGAGCAGAGGAGATACTGGGGAGAGTTACATGGAGGACTCACAAGCATTACATGGACTTATTACATAACACAACATGAAGGTCATAGAGGGAAGATCCAAAACAATTCAACACAATCCGAGATCATCAGCCGGAGTCCTCCCAGCACAGCATACATTTCACATATTACCAATAATATCAATACATTCCTAAAAAACAGTCAACTGGCACATGGAATTTACATTAAAATCCAGGTAATACGATTATATAATTATGATTATTATATTGTTAAACCTAAAACCCAAAAAAGTGTAATGTATTGCAACTTACCAATCACTTATGGTGGCTGCATTCTTTTTCTTTTTATTGGCTTTTCTTCCCCTCTCCGTTTTCACCTGGTGATCTGGCCAGTAACACACCTCCTGTATTAGAGCGCCCCCACTCTGGGTGAAGGAACACAGGTGGTACTGCAGACCGCGGCATTGGACTAGTAGATTTAGGTGGACTTGACTAACAAACTAAAGCGGTATTAAACCCAATACCAAAAATGGAATATATTGCAGCTTACCGATCATAAGATGTAGTGGCTGCATTTGGAGGCGTAACTAGAACCTTCAGGGCCCCGGTGCAAGAAACCATGAAGGGCCCCCCGGACCCCTTCCCTTTAAGCCTGGGGCTCTTCCCACTGATCCTGGGGCCCTTTACTCTGGTTGCGGGACCCTTTATTAGGGTCCCGCAGCGGGACCCTTTCACAAGTTCTGCAGTGGGCCCCCTTCCTGCCATCTTGGGGCCCCACCACTGTGGTGGAATGCCAGGGACCGGTCGCAAGTGTGACCTTTGCGATCCTGGAAGTTCACCCACTGGTGTCAGTAGTTTTTATTTTTTGTTATTTTAATTGTATTATTTTTTATCATTTTTTTTTTACTGACTATGACTCTGTCCATTCAGAAAAGGAAGGAGCTGGTAAATTATATATTTACTGACCCCTTTCTGGTTCTCTATTGTGACACATCCCCAGCAGCAGCCGGCAGGAGAGGGGAGGGAGCACAGTGGGGGGGGGGGGGGCACCAGGGGAGCACACAGGGGCCCAGAGACAGCAGAACACAAGTGAACTGGATAGGAGGAGTGGCGGGGGCAGCATACAGAGGAACCAATCTCCTCCATTTTCCTCCTGCAGCTACAGGAGGAAAAAGGAGGACAGTGATTTCTCTACATGCTGCCCCCGCCCCCCCTCCTATCCAGGTGTACAGGGGAGCCACACAGGCCCCCAGGAGCATGGGGCCCGGTTGCAATTGCAACCCCTGCAACCCCTGTAGTTACGCCCCTGGTGAACCGGCTCTATTGAGAGCCGGGCACACTCTCCTGTCAATTAGAAGCGGGGAAACCCACATTCAATTCACATGTGAACCCAGCCTAAGGGTTTTACTTAATAAATACAAGCTGAACATTGTAGGCACCCCTGTCAGTGTTAAATGGTTTGTCTACTGATTTTATAAACTGATAAATTCTGCTGGAGACCTACTGACTGAAAGCCTAAAAAAGAAAACGATTGAAATGCTGTACTTTATAAATCTTTAATAAAACAACTTTAAATATTGAAAAAAAAAAAAAGAAAACGAATGTGGCCATCACATCTGAGAACTGGTAAGCTGCAATATAATAAATGTTTTCTCCTGTGTTTAATACAGTTTTAACGTTGAACTCCAGATGACACTTTTTAACCACTTCACCACCGGAGGATTTTGCTGTCTTACGTCTGGGCCACTTTTTGCGATTCGGCGCTGTGCGACTTTAACTGACAATTGCGCGGTCATGCGACGCCGTACCCAAACGAAATTTACGTCCTTTTCTTCCCACAAACAGAGCTTTCCTTTGGTGGTATTTGATCACCTGTGCGATTTTTACTTTTTGCGCTATAAACAAAAAAATAGCGTTTATTTTGAAAAAATAACAATATTTTTAACATTTTTTTATATGAAATTCCCCCCAAAAAAGATGTAAAAAACAATTTTTTTTTTATATTTTTGGCCAATTTGTTTTCTGCTACCTATGTTTGGTAAAAAAAAAACCGCAATAAGCGTATTTTGATTGGTCTGCGCAAAAGTTATTGCGTTTACTAACTAAGGGAAAGATTTTTGTCATTTTTGGTGTTTTTTTTTTTTTTTAACGAGTAATGACGGCGATCTGCAATTTTTTTTGCGGGACTGCGACATTGCGGCGGACAGATCGGACCCTTGACTGACATTTTTGACACTTTTGGGGGTACCAGTGACATTACTACAGTAATCAGTGCTATATACCGTATATGCACTGTTACTGTAAAAATGACACTGGCAGGGAAGGGGTTAATTTTATTGGAGAGGGAGGGGTTAATGTATGCCTGGTGCTTACTGACGTGTGGGGGGAGGTGACTGTGTGACACAGGGACAGATCGCATGTTCAGCTATGCTGAACCCTGCAATCTGACCCTGCCTGTCACTTAGGAGATCCGCCCGCTTTGTTTACACAAGCAGGCGGATCTCCAGACTCGATTCCCCGACGATCGGGAAAGAGCGGCGGTGATCGCCGCCGCTCCTCCCCTGGCCCGACTCCCGCTGTGACTGAAAACAGCGGGAGAGCGCCGCCTACAGGGGGAGGAGTCTAGCAACGTAGGTCTACGTCGCTAGACGATAACGAGCCACTGTGCCGCAGTAGCAGCACAGTGGCTAGTGGTAAAGAGGTTAAGCAGTTACAATATTAGTTTTTTTTTTTTTTTTTTTTAATATAAAAGGTTTTACATAGAAGCTGACCATTGTACGCACCCCTGTCAGTGGAAAATGGTTTGTCTCAACCCTCTAACTGTCACTTTTACTGGATGGCTTGGGCTGTTAAAGTAAGGTGAAAAAAAAAAAACAGACTTACTGGCCAGATCACCAGGTAAAAAATAAGGGAATAAAAAAATGAAAAAAAGAAAACTACTGCAGCCGCTACATCTAAGAACTGGTGAGTTGAAATATAGGGGGAGATTTACTAACACTGGTGCGGCTGTGCGTGGTAACCAATCAGCTTCCATGTTCTATTGTCAAAGCTACAATGACTAAAGCCCCGTACACACGTACCGAATGTCGGCCGAACGATCGGCCGTCTTTTGTCCGGTGCTGTCCTGTCGGCTGAAAACTGCAAAAGACTGCACACGAATTTTGTCGGCCAACAACAGCCGACTGCAGAAGTGATGTCATGTGATGGTTAACTTTCCTTGTCTTTTTTCTTTTCTGAGCATGCTCAGTCTTGCTAATCTGCTGTTTGTCGGCCGAATTCTGTACTGACTGACGAACAATCGGCCGTTCTGGTGACGGCCAACAAAAATTTTAATGCCTGCATGACAGATTCTGTTCGGCCGAAAATGCGCTGTCGGCTGTCGGAAGCATCATACTAACAAGCCTACAATCGGCCGATCGGTCGTCGGCCGAGTATTTACGGCCGACGATCGGTACGTGTGTACGAGGCTTAAGCTGAAGTTAAAAGCCGATTGGCTGATGCAGAGCTAATCAAACAAAACAGAATAAATCTGTGTTCCCTGCCAGTTCACACATATGCGATGCGCGAACCCTGCGAATCCACTGCGGGCTCCCGCATCGCACCCGACTCGCAGGCAGCTCACACTGCCATATGCAAATCTCCGGGGGTGTCAATGCAAAGTTACCGACACCCCCAGATCAGTTCGCATATCGCAGTGCGCACTGTCAGTTTGGACATGAATCGGATTTGCATGGGTGTGAACACCCATGCGATCCGATTCTGGTGCGGACCAAAAAAAGAGTCCTGTGCGACTTTGTTCCAAATGATGAAAAAATTAGATTTTTAATTTTTTAATTTTTTTTTTGAGAATGTTATATAGCAGAAAGTGAAAAATATATATATATTATTTTCAGAATTGTCGCTCTTTTTTTGTTTATAGCGCAAAAAATAAAAAAAAATCGCACAGGTGATCAAATACCACCAAAAGAAAGCTCTATTTGTGGGGAAAAAAAGGACATTAATTTTATTTGGGTACAGCGTCGCACGACCGCGCAATTATCAGTTAAATTAACGCAGTGCCGAATCGCAAAAAAAAATGGCCTGGTCATTAAGGGGGGGAAATCCTTCCGCTCCAGAACTGGTTAACTGAACAAGCTGATGTTAGAAGCTGATTGGCTCCTGCGCAAAGCTGCACCAGATTCTGCACCCTCCAGTTTTAGTAAGGCTACGTTTCCACTAATGCGCCTACAAAGTTGCGCGATTTCAAGTGCGACTTTGTAGTGTGACTTGTTTGTGATTACTTCTGGGGTCTTCAGTGCGACTTCCTTCTATGAGGGACAAGTCGCACTGAAGTC